>NW_027305521.1:0-644578 GCF_039555335.1 Amphiura filiformis | reverse complement strand
TCGTTCTATGCAATGTATATCGTTAAAGTTTAACAATACTAGTTGTTTTCTTTTTATTCCCCTAATTCATAGGTGACCCCCTGGGGATTTGAGAAGATTTTAAGTTATAAAAGGTGTAATTTTCAGGATTTTATTACTTTTCATAAAATATCTCAATTAAAATATTGCTTTAAGAAATTCTTAGTTGTTGAATGTTGATATAAATGCAGGCCTAATAATACAAACATCATTCATAAGTTGAAAACTGGTGTTGAATGATTGACAGCTCTCATGCGGGCAATTCCAGAAATTGAAAAGGGAGGGGACGAGAGTCAAGAACAAAAAATAATAAATGACTGTATGTGGTCTTAGATCATAGTTCTTCTAAAAAATACCTGAAAATCTGAGAAATAAGGTCTTTTTTTGTACTTTGTTTTTTAAACTATTGTTTTTCATATTTGAATTTTCATGTTTGGTATAAAATTTGCAAAATATTTTACCTGATTGTAATTCATACAGTACAGCTCTGATATATTAAAATTTAAAAAATATGCCTCACAAATCTTATAGATCATATAACATGTATGTTTTCCGAAAGAAAAGACCAATTCTACAATCCATGGTATGGCAGCGTGGCTGGACACCACCTGTAGTCATACGCTCTCAGAAAATATTCCAAACAGCAGTTCACGTTCCCAGAAACGACATTATTTTTAGCTGCTCTGGATGATTGTCTGGTCTGGAATTCATGTTGACGCAGCAGCGTTAGAGACTATAGTGGATCGAGTCAAAAAAAATTAAAATCAACACATGGCATCTGTTTATTTGTTTACATAACGTTCCTGTCACTGATATTCAGTTTATTTATCAGTTTAATCGTCGAAGTTCGCAGAAAACGAGGGGTAGTGTTCACAAAATATTTTCGGAGCTCCAGGAAAATGGTATTAAAGATTTTAATAGGATATTTTAAAATATTTTTCCCGTCTTGATATTTTTCTGCGACTCTGAATTTTTTCTGGGAACGCCGGTACCACGATACCGTGAATTTCGTAGTCACTCCATGGTATGGCACCATCTTACATCTCTGATCTCATCAAAGTTCATGTTCACCAACGCACTCTTCGGTCAAACTCAAAACTTCTTCTTAATGTGCCGCCCAGTTGCTAGACTACCCCGTAGTCCACTTACCCATTGTGCATACTCTGGATATTGTATTTAAGCTTAAAACTCTGATTTAATTAATGTGTGCACAATTGATAGATTTTCACATCTGTTCTTTTCAGTCACCCTACTCCTTCTGTTTGTTAGCTTCCCAAGTGGACTACTGACTTTGGATTGCGGTCAGAGATCCTTAACACGGCTGTCTATGAGCTTCTATGGATGAGATTGTCGGAAATCTGGCCTACTAAAATTGGCCATCTTTAAATGGATCTGGCTAGTGATTGGTCGCCCCGATCTCGTTATGGTTTAAATCCTCCGGGTACCTGTCATTACCATTAATAACTACATGGTACACAAGTATGTGGCCTACCCCGCCTTTGTGTTGTGTAATAGCATGAACGCGTCAATAAGTGCATGAACGCGTCTTGTATTAGCTTGCGGTTAAATTTGATTGATAAACAAGTATGATTGACAGTGTGAGTGTTAGGGACTTTGCCCGTTCAAAATCCCGTTTAAAATTGAAAGTCCATAGTCTATTTTTAACATGGAATTTCGCGATTAATAAACTGGCAGATTCTAAAATCAGAATTGTTCAGTATTGAAGTGCCAATACAATTATGACATTATGATATGTTGCATTCAATAATATAAGCCTACGTACACTTTACTTTTACTGTCACTAATATAATTATATAAACTTTTTCATAACAATTTTATACTAGTATTTTGATGTAATTAATATCAGTATAATTTCGAGTTCAATTGAATGCTTTCATCATGATTAACATCAAAAATAGACTATGTCATAGTCTACCCAGTTGCGAGGTTTCGACGGCTTACTACGGTGAAAGGGCTTTCTCCGTCGCCGCGCCAACTTTGTGGAACAAGCTGCCTGCACGCATCCAGAAAGCGGGTAGTTATGGTTATGCTGTTATGGTTGAGCGAACATTGTATGACCACTACACAGGTCAATGGCCTTATTGTGAATGATCTGGCGGGTTTTTTAAAAGCACGGTCCCTGAACACACCACGATGCGTGGGCATATTACCGGGCAATGAACAATAGAGACAAATTGCCTGGCAATTGACGTCAAATGTCAACCCAGTCTATAGTGTGATCAGAACATTATAGTCTGGTGATCATTATAGTACGATCAGTACGAAAAGTCCAGAGCGATTTTAATGTATTTGCTACTGTTCAGCTATCGATTAATATAGGTGTTACATTTTAATAGTAGTTACATTTGTACCAGTATCCATGATATTAGCAGGTATTGATCACATTGGATTTCACACCAGATAACTTTCACACGTGAAAACAAAATTCATCAGTGTTGCACTTGCTGTAGTTACTCGACAAGCATTTGAAGGACAAAATAATGACGTTTCCCTTCAAAACTACGTGTTTTCCTTCAAAACTACGTGTTTTCCTCAGTGAATAAATAAGTTGACATTGTACAAATACTTGCATCATCAGTCATAGTGCAATTCTGTCCCAAATTCTTTGCAACTAGTAGCAGATATGGGACAGAAAATTACATATATGAACGCATCCAACGCAAGAACCAACAGATGCCAAGGAAGTCATAGAGTTTTGAACACATGAGCTAGGGAAGCCATATAAAGATATGAACACCGGACTATCAGATCATGCCGACCTCAACCCTGCGTTCGTCACATACAAACACACGAAGGTTTCATCTGAAAAGGTGATTTCTCTTAATATGGTGTGTGCGATATAAGCAAACACACATCGCTCTTCTGAGGGCCAGGGATAGCTAGCTACCTCTGAGGTAGAGGATGGAAACAGACGGAAACAGTGGATTACTTGTAGTTGGTGTATTAATGGATAATTGAGAACTAATTATTCGGTCTCCTCTAAGGGATTGTTATACATGTTATACCTCCGAGGTACAAAGGAGATCAGGAAGAGTGCTTTAAATGGATACTTGAGTGAGAACTTATTATCAGTCTTCTACAGTTACCTAAGAGGTGGAGGATATATCAAAATGAAGGGGGATTGGCTCTATATGAATGGATAATTGAGAGCTACTCGCGATCGAGGAACTATACAAGGGATCTCAAACAACAGTTGTGTATGATGTGGTGGCAATCGTGACATATTCACGACATATGGTTTCACAGCCGCAAGAGATCAAGGGTAAGAGTCATCAGCGAAAATAATCTCCGTTGCTGGAAGTACATTTCCGACAAGTATTAACTTGAAAAACTACTTTCAACGATTCTTTTCAGAGCCACCAAATCAGTACGACATAGATATCTACTTCAAAACTCGACAGTCACTTCATTTGTATGATTTTCATGCTACGCAACACACCTCGTAAATGCCTTTCGAATGACCAGGATTTGACATTTATCTACAAATCCACTGGCTGGATATGATGGCTTCTACAGCTCGAGATTTTTGTCTTGTTACTCTGTCTATCGCCGTGATGTGGATGTGGGTTTATTTGTGGAGCTCCAGTTCTCTTGGGAAGAAAGTGGCTTTACGTCACTTGCCAGCACATGTGGAAACTTTACGAAACGGCAGCAGTACAACATTGTCCAATGTCAATCCGATAAAAGCATCCGATGGACCTTCTACCGGTTCATTAACAAATAATTCGGGAAATAATTCCAATGCAAAGAGATCCGAATACCGTCATGCTGTGAAGAATACACTGTTCTATGAGGAAAAAGTGTTGAATCGATCTAGATTTAATTATATTTATTCTAATTCTGATTTATGCTCCAGGAACACCAATGGGAGTGTATTTTTGGTGGTAATGGTGCCAACAAGACCAGGAGAGATAGCGAGACGTGAAGCTATTCGTAAGACGTGGGGGAATATAACACACGTGTCTGGCAAGCCCATTGTGGTTGTGTTCCTATTAGCCAATACTACCGATGCTAATACTGAGTTTCATATTGCGAAGGAAAACAAAGCACATCGGGATCTATGCATGAAGGATTTTATGGATACCTACAATAATTTAACTCATAAAACGATGATGGGGTTGGATTGGGTAAATACATTCTGCAGGTCCACACAATTTGCGCTTAAAATTGATAGCGACATGATGCCAAATCTTGAAAACTTGGTGAATCATTTGACCAAATTGTCTAATACAACATTATTTGAAGGACACTTAATGAAACGGACACACCCAGTTAGATCAAGATCAGGCTATGTCGGTAAATGGTTTGTATCGTTGGATGAGTATCCGCATCCAACGTATCCACCGTATGAATTAGGAGCTGCATATCTCATGTCTGGAGACTTAGTTCACCAAGCTGTATCCATCTCTCCTCATGTTCCCTATTTCCATATTGAAGATGTTTACATTGGGATGCTAATGAAGACACTAGGAGTAATGGCAACTGAAGACCATAGATTTACACAGAAGTTCCTATCCTTGCAATCAAAACAGTCGACTTATTATTCACTATGCTACTTCACAAAAGTATTTACACTTTTTAGTTTCGAGTCTGTAGATAAGTTATACAAGTTTTGGACATTATGGAGCGAGTTTGATCCGAGACCGTGTCTAGAAAATTAAAGCCATATTATATAACATTTTCATAAGAAATGGATTAGTATTTCTTTTCCATTACTGTTAGCTTTTACTCTCAGATATGTCCGCTTTTAATTTTAAGCTGAACAACTGAGGTAAAGCAAAGAAAATTGGAATTTACTACCAGCGCAGATGTCGTCAATGATTAATCATGCAGTACTATATTGTATCATTATTATTCTTATTATTATCATTATTAGTGTTAATGTTATTATCATTATCATTATCATTACTGCCATTTAAAATATAGTCTGCTTAAGCATGCATTATTATGTTATTGTATTGACTTACATTATATTGATTTAATCGTAACTACTTGATTATACTATTGATTCCTGATTGTATTTAATATTCTTGCTTCAAATATTTCGTATTACTTTGTTGAGTTTTATGTATCACATGCATTTTGATGATTGATGAAAATAACTTTGAATGAATGAATAAATATACTGACCTGCCCTTTTTACGCTCGCCTTCCTAATTAGGGAGGGGTCGTCCTCTAGGGGGCCCTTTAGGGAGCGGGGAAGACCTATATAAAAAATTGTTTGTGTGTTAGTGGTTTTTTGTTGTTGTTGGTCAATATATTGGGGATTGAGCTGGCATGCAGATTTACTGTCTCAGGTCTTGTTTTAGTGATAGAAACATTGTAGTATTAAAGTTTACTTAAACCATATGTATTGTTAAGCGCTTTGAACTGTGAAAAAGCGCTGTAGATATGTCTTGTTGTGGAAATGCAATATATAAGGAAGTGAAAGATCGAAATAAATACAGCTTTTGAAAATCTAAACTTTTCCGAACGTTTACATTATTGTTTACTTTTACCGCATAAGCTCGTTAGAACACTTCAATAACAAAAACTACAAAACAGTAAGAATAAACAGACTTTTATCAAAAATAAATCATAAATAAATAAATAAAAAATAAAAAAATAAAAAGGGGGTCTGGTATTTTAAAACTTTACAGCCTATGAATCAGACCCTGCACAAATGTAATGGACACATTGTGTAATTTGCTCATTATGCATAATATTATTCAGCATTGATCTGATTTAAACAAGTGTTACAACTGCCTTGTTTTTTTTACTTAAAACATGCGTTAATATTCAATTATCAAATAACACAACACCATATTTTGCCAACACTATCCAATCAATTTTCCAATAGTTCTATGCAATGTTTATCGGTAAGGTTTAAAAATACCAGTTGGTTTCCTTTATTCTGATCTATAGGCTGTAGCCTAAAAGCGGCAATTGTGAAATTTGTATTAAAATACAGTCAAAATAATGAAGTAATCAAGTTATATATAATAACCGGGTATAGAAAATGCCAAAACTTAATATTTATATTAGTACAATATTATCATATTTCAACAATCATTCTCATAGTTGATACTCGTATGATTATGATACGCATAACCAATAAATCATCTTAATATGGATTTATAAATATTCCTCATACCTCAAAACATATGTTTGGATACCTTATTTGTGTTTCTATCTGGTATGGTTGGGAAATTATGACGAAATATGAAAATGGCGACCATTTTGGACGAACTCTTGGATTTTAAAGAACGCCCGCAGGGGATTTTCTGGGACTTTTTTTTATCAGTGATTCTACACATATTTCTGGACCTATTCCAGAAAAAAAACCAGCTTGTTACAAAAAATGTCCAGGTTAAAACTAATTGAGCAATATACTGTGTGTGCATGGAAGCCATGATGGGTAGCATATCTAAAATGGACATGGTGGTCAGAAGTGCATAATTTGAGATTGGTTTTGGAAGGCTTAAACATTCTTTAATTTCTTAAAATCCTGCACATTTTTTATTCAAAAATAGTTAAATTTTATGGGTGGATTTATGAGTAATATGTAAGTTTGCTTGTCTGAATCAATCCAAACTCGGAGATAATTGCGTTTCAACACCTGATGCACAGAATGGTGTCACTTCAACCTGTTGTAGTCCTCATCTCATTAATATTTCTTTAAAAAGTTGATCCCTTGATAAAGGAAGGTCATCGCTATTTACTGACCAATAAGGAAAGAGTTTGGTTAATGTTTTCTGGTGGAATCTGGAATTTCTTGAAACAACCTGTTTTAGGTCTAAATTGGGCCAATGCAAGTACTGTATACCATTTATCAGGTCTGGGACTTCCTGCGTTGAGCTGCGTTTGCATTGACAATACATGGGTGAGTGTACACACACAGTAAATGGGAAACCGTTCTAGCAGCAAATGTATTGACAGTGGGCATCCCTACTATTAACCAAGACAACTGTTTTCTTTTGAAAACTATAAAAATGACAAAGTTAAAGCAATAATCTTGAGCTGAAAGCAAAGCAAGATATTTTATTCACGATTCAAACAATTACAGGTTACTAATAACATTAATATGAAATCCTAACTTGAATAGTTCATGAAAAAGTTTTAGATTTAGATGAAAGTAAAATCGCAAAGGGTGATTTGTAACATGCTCGAAAAGTGGTTAACCAATCACTCGTTGTAATTAGTTTGCATAATGCCGAATAACCGTTTACTATAAACCGTCCCTATCAGATTTTTTCATATTCTGTTTTTCTTATTTTACGTTGATTGCCTAACATTAAAGCAATACGTTTCCAAATTTTGAGTTGCATTGCTCTAACGGATACAAGATAGAAGCAAAAACGTGTATAAAAAATGCCCCATAGGATAATACATACTTCCGGTTGTTATTGCCACAATTCTCCACGTTTTGTATCACAAAAATCGAAACATAGCTTAGCTGTTAAATCGGGTCACACCCTTTCTCTTTCTCGTCTCGCTACACAATTGTAGTGTTGGGGGGTATCTAAGCAGAAGTAGATGTACCTAAGCCGAATTGCCGTGCGCAGGCATTGGGTGTGCCCATGACAAAATAGGTTTTGCACTGTGAGAAATCGGTATCATTGTAGTTATATAATGCAAGAGGGTGTTGTTTAGGACGGTTTTTAGTTGTATGATAGTCGTCAGAATGCTATGAACACTACGAACATAAAATACCCTATATTAAATACATAGTTTTTAAATTCCATTCAAACAATATTGTTCATTAAACAAATGATAATTTTGATTTAGATAATATTTTCAAAATATATATCACTTTTATTATATTTATTTTTAAAAGTCAAAATGACTTAGTTAGCCATGCAATAATGCAAATGATATTACTCGGCATATTTTGTGTGCTTATACAAGTTCAATTGAGACATAACGATTATAATTCACTCAATAAAAGCTTCCTTAGGGAAAATCAGCTTACTAATAAAGACATTTTGTTCTTCAATGATCAACTTTTTTCTCAACGTAGTGCATTCGTGTAAAACGTACATAGTATCTACAAACATTTTAATTGCGGTATAAGCATAATTATGTACATTTATACACCGTATACAACCAACACATTGTAATCATAACCTTCTTTCACCTGACCTGTATGATTGATGTATTTAAGGAACATTCTGAGTAAACTTCTTATATCTACCACTATTTACACATGATGCCTTATTCGTATATGATGTGCACGTGGACACTTACAGTAACATAATATATTCTTAGTCAGTGGGAGTAGTCTAGCTTGTAAGCGCTGAGTTCTATAGTTCCTGCATTTCGTCTCTCACACGGTAGAGGGTATGGCCTGCGTCGTTACGCAACACGCATGCGTAATATGCCACGCAGTAAATTTGTAAACAGGTTTCGTTCATTTTAGAATAAGGGGAGTTTTCACGACCATACGTTTAGTAACCTATTTTTTCCTAAATAAAACTAGTTTTAGTTTTCAAAATAATAACCATCTGACTAAGAATGAGTGCGCCAGCATCCACTACTTAAAATATTGGACACACCTGCCGTCTATCACACGGTAGAGAATAGTAGAAACAAAAATTCCTATCGTTTACTCTCTAAATATACTATAATATAATACAATATACTATAAAAACAATATTGCTGGTGACTAGTTGCAAAATATTTCCTTTAGGAAATGTAAATTCAATTAAATGTTAAGGGATCCGGCCACCGTATATATCTTCTTTTACTGTAGCCAACGGTGTCGGTTAAAATGCAATATCAAAACCCATCAAGAACTTCAGTTACCTTTTTACATTATATATATATAGGCCTATATATATTTATTTTTACATAATATGTATATTATATGTTTTTTACAACCAACTCTACAAATTCAATACAGTACTACACAGAACTTGAGACTTACTCTCTCTCTCTCTCTCTCTCTCTCTTTGTCTCTCTCTCTCTCTCTCTCTCTCTCTCTCTCTCTCTCTTGAAACACACCCCCACACAAATCCAATAAACATTTTGTTATAATCATAATATTGAGTTCCTACAACATCGTACAATGATGCTTTATTACAAAACCTCTTAACCTTAAGTTTAGTTACAACTATGCATATAAGTTTTAATACTACATCAAAAACACTAGGGCAAATATCTTTTTTCATGGTGTATAGATATAAACAGAATGTCAGTAATGTGGCAAATATCAACATTGGAATATATTCAAGTACACGAACACAGAATATATCAGAAAAAAGTTGATCATTGTTTACGCTTAGTATTGAGGTTTTAGATTAGGCAATGCCCATCTAATTCCCGAATACGTAAAGACACAAAATCGTGCCTGTTATCCTTGTTTTACCTACGCGCTTGAATCTTCGCAAATTAAAATCGACTCTCAGATGGACTTCTAAGTATGCATGGTTCATATACCGATTGTAATATATGCTATTGACCAGGCTGATAATTTCAACTTGACGCACATTATTCCAAGACTTAGAATCAAATATAAAGTCAGAGATCATATTCAAGGCATTGCATGAACAAATCAAGTGCAAAAAGTACAACACACGAGTGTGTTTTGTTTTAACATTATGTATCTCCAATTCCAATTGTGTTGAACAAAGTAAGTATGTGTGATTTATTCAAACAACTTCGTCTAGCTGTAAAAACAAGATTTTCCTCCACAATCAAAACATAATCGTCACGACCTACATGTAAATAGCGTAGCTAAAATAAGATATTAGCCTCTGAGTAAATATTGCAGCATTATTATAGGCCCTATATATCGTACCAACGGTTAAATAGCAGGGCCAATCAATAAACTTATTAAAATGAACAATTTTTTTCTGCTGATTTTGGCACTTCCTTTAGATATTGCAGCAACGGAGCATTTGCTCCTGACCAAGCATTTAAAAACACCAAAATCTGTCATATGAAAGAAGTTCTCTAATTGATTTTAAAACATTTATCTGTATGCTTTATTCACAAACTCGTTATTTAAACTCTAGGCTTCATGTTTTATTCGTCGCTGTTCTAGTGTACTGATAATATGGCAACTTTGTTCATAATGAGTTTATTAATTAATGACCCCTTTTCACAAATTTGGAACCAAGAATTCATCACTCGAAATTACGTTAAGGGTTCGGCCACCCACCTTTGCACAGTATTTTTATATGAGCACGTCAGACACCTCAAATTACATTCTGGATACGAGGAATATTCTTCTGATATCAAATAATTTTGATGTTTTGAAATTTGAGATATAATGCAAATTTTATGGGAAATTATTAAAAATGTATATTTTTCTAATTTTGATATTTAACAGTCCTCGAAGTAACCTTTATAAATCTAATGATATGAACTTATAGTGTACGTAGCTGGGAGAAAAAGTCGACCATCATATGAAAATTTTGATCTTTCGCGTTGAAGACATACATGAAGTTTCCCATAAGACCTAAACATTTTAAAGTATTTTATGAAACTTTACATATGTTTTCAGCACAAAAGGTCAACATTTGCATAAGATGGTCGGTTTTTCCTCCCAGCTACTTACACTTTTAAGTCCATGACATTAGATTTAGAATGTTTACTTGGAGGACTATTAACTATCAATTTTTAAAAATTTGCAATAAAATTTATCAAAATTATTTGGTGTCAGAACGACCTTCCTCGTATTCAGAATGCAATTTGGTAAGTCCGATGTGTTCTCAGGTTCCACACAAAATACTGTGCAAAGCTGTGTGATTGAGTCCTTTTAATGCGAGATATGATAACATAAATTAACTCTAATAAGTATATGCGACACACTTTAAAACGAGGCATATTAAGATAAACTTAAATAATTACTTAAAGGGGTACTTCGTGATCCACAACCCCATCCACAACTTACTCAATAAAGTTGAGATTTTGATACAATTAGAAACCTGAGACTACATCATGATTTGTATGCATAAGATTTCTTGCGGATTCGGTCGTTTCACAAAGATATTGTCCATTTTGTATTTTCGGTCTTCCGACAGCCCGAAATTTACAACTCAGTATCCTATGGGCGCTTTTATACATTTCTTTATGCGTAACTTGCAAATGCAATGTCTAGATCAACTGAATTTTGGGGAAATAAGCTTCTTGCTGTGTATATGTATTGAACCCTACCTAAAATGGAGATGCAAAAATCACGAAATGCCCCTTTAATTATATCATTTGGGGTAAACAATAATATTCCATTCACATTTTGGCATTAACCCTTTGAGATATTTCGTCATACCAGTTATATCGACAAATTTATTCCATCTTAGCTTCCCAGGTTAACACTTTATTTGTGGGATTTTGTTGTTGTTCTTGCAGTGGTAACCATAGTTGCAGAATATATTAAAAGCTTTATTCAACTTCGGGTTTTAAAAATTACCTTTGGAATAATGCCGGAAATGTAAATGTAAACACATTGTAAAAACATGTTCCAAATACGAGAGATATAATAATTGAAGATATAATTGAAAAATCTGAGGAAATTGAAGGACTACATTGATTTCTATTGATTTCAATCAAAGCATTTTCGGAAAAAATCCAACAGTGGCAAAGCTTATATACATGCATTACATCTAAACTACACTGCAATGAAACACAACATCTAAGGAAATAGCAGTAACATAAATGTGTTATGGTATTGGAGGATCAGAAAGTGACCATGTGCTTCTATTTAAGGTCGCATTAATGGACCATTTCCAAAAAACAATCCAAAACATTCGTCTGTAAAATTCCTCTAACGTAATCATTTTTCCAAACATTCCTAAGTAGCCATTCTTATAAAATATACTTCAATTCATAAATACATTCATGTTAAGTTTACCCGTCTGCAACATTTTTACTGGTGTCATTTCTAGCAGCAAGGCCACAATTACATGATTAAACCTGCAAGTGTACGTGTATATCTGGCATAGTTTCTTCTTCCATAAGTAGAAAGATAAGAAAATTCAAATGATATGTTATTGTGAAGAATGATGAATCGGCAAGTATTGGGTAGGGAGTGAACGTCCACCAATAACATAATACATATAGGTAAACTGCTTAAACTAAGAATACTGAGTTTCTTTGGTTGCTTCTTAATTTTCAAACTAGTCCTAAAATAAATGATATATATATATTATTTTATTACATTGTTAAGAAATTATCTATCATAGACTCAAGGTCAAACTAGAAATACTAAAAGAATGTTGAATACTCGTTGATTTAGAAGGGACAATGTCATTTGACTGCGAAACATAACAAGGGGGATCTAACCTAAAGCTCGCTGTTCTGATAACCAACAAGATGTAATAACAAATAACTTGCGAAGACATCGTATAATGCTATGGTACATATATGGTTCTGCACTCAAAATCTCATGCTTGCAATGGATACATTCTACCTCACCTTCATTAGCAACATAACCTTTGTCTTTAAGATACCTCTAACTTCATAACAATTATTATAATATCAATACTTACAGTACAACCAAAATCTATTACATATTCTTACTCAAAACTAATAAGTCCTTTCTAGCTTTCCATTAGGCAACATTAAGTTTCCCTTTTTTTAAAGGATTGAGATCCCAAAGTGCAGTATTTGGCATTATACGTACGTTGCCTGGTAATACCACATCCATATACATGTAGTTATACAAGTTAGGCGAGACTCCCCTCTCTTTGTATACGAACGCAATATAGAAGTCCTAGACCCAGTTTAGGGTAAACCTATATAAATACGGGCTTTTGGATAAGAATGAATATTCCATAAAATTTTTGCCAGGAATCTTTTCAAATATACAAAAAAAATCCAAAAATACTTCGTCAAACAGTAAAGCAGCGAATTCTTTCCTTCGTTAGGTTCTCGGGTCTAACAATATATTTGTTGGTTTTTGTTGTTCTTCTGCAGTGGTCTCCATAACTGCAGAATACATTAAAAGTTTTTTATCAACTTCGGGTTTGAAAAATTACCTTTATGTTTTGTCGTAATAGGAGTAATGTACTATCACTATATAAATTAACAGTTATATTTGCAATCATGTTGAAGTATGATTACACTACAGTGCTATAAAATTTAGGAAATCAAAAGGTAAACACATCGTGAAAATATGTGACAAATACCAGAGATATAATTATTGCAGATCAAATTGAAGGTATACGTTGATTCTTTTCATTTCAATCAAAGCATTTTCGGAAAAATTCCAAGAGTGGCAAAGCTTATATACAGGCATAACACATCTGAACTACATTGTAATAAACACAACATCTACGGAAATAGCAGTAACATAAATGTGTTATGATATTGAAGGATCAGAAAGTGACCATGTGCTTCTATTTAAGGTCGCATTAATGGACCAGTTCCAAAAAAACAATCCAAAACATTCGTCTTTAAAATTCCTCTAACGTTATCCCTTTTCCAAACATTCCCAAGTAGCCATTCTTATAAAATATGCTCAATTCATAAATACATTCATGTTAAGTTTACCCGTCTGCAACATTTTTACTGGTTTCCTTTCTAGCAGCAAGGCCACAATTACAGGATTAAACCTGCAAGTGTATACATTTGTTTGTCAGAGTTTTTTTTATCTCATAAGTAAAGGACCATTTCCAAAAAAACAATGGTAGGTTATGTAAAGAATGATAGATCGGTTAGTAGTGGGAAAAAAGTGAACATCCGCCAATAACATAATACATACAGTTAAACTGCTTAACAATAACTAAGAATACAGTATTTCTTTTCAAACCAGTCCTAAATATATAAAGCCAAAATACAACAAATTGATCACTGAAACAGAAGTAAAACATACTCAGTCATGTTAGTTGTTCTATCATTATATAATTCATAGTTATATTTGCAATCATGTTTAAGTATGATTACACTACTGTTCTATAGAATTCGGGGTTTCAAAATATGAATATATTCTGACAACTATACCCGAAATATAATTGTTAAAGATAATATTCAAGTGACAACATTAAAAGGGCATTTCGTGATCCACAGCAAAATCCCCCACTTTTCTCAAAAAAAGTTGAGATTTTTTATATCACTGGAATCCTCTGGCTACATAATGTTTATGTACAATTCTTAGTCAGTGGGAGTGGTCTAGTTCGTAGACACATTTCTGATTGGACAATCGCATGATTTCGGGTGCCGTCTATCAGGCCGTAGATGACCCCACGTAATCATGCGTCTCGATAATGCGTAACTCGCGTGTAGAGGTGCGAGTATGTATCGCGCTGGATGCGTAGACTAGTGCGGAATACGCGAACGCGCTAGCAATACGCGCAACAGAATACGTGAAGTTGTAAACAAGTTTCGTTCATTATATAATGAGGGGAGTTTTTATGACGGTAGCTTAGTTTTTGCTTAAAAAATTTGTTTACAGTTATTAAAATAATATTTAACTGACTAAGAATGAGAATAAACGATAGGAATTTTTATTTTGCCTATCCTCTACCTATGATAGACGACAGGCAGGTCCAATATTTTTATCGTAGTGGATGCGCCGGCATCCACTACTCAAAATATTGGACCTGCCTGTCGTCTATCACACGGTAGAGGATAGGCAAAATAAAAATTCCTATCGTTTATTCTCTAAAAATTTCTTGCAGATTAATTCGCTTAGCAAAGATATCGTGAAATTTGAATTTCGTTCTGGTATACCAGAACGAAATTACAACACATTGTATATAATACACATAATCATGCATAACTCGCAAACGCAAAAGCGGAATCAACTGTAATTTTGGGAATAAGCTTTTTTCGTCATAAAAAAGTGGATGCTAGGATCACGAAATACTCATTAAGTTCTGTTCTTTTCAATCAAAAAATGCCAAAACTATATTTTAATGAAACACAACATCTAATGAAATAACAGTAACTTTGAATTGTGTTATGGTATTGGAGAATGAGAAAGTGACCACGTGCTTCTATTTAATATAATGTCGTATTAATCATGTTACTGGACCATATACTCAATTTCAAAATAACAATTTAAAACCTTCGTCTGTAAAATTCCGCTAACGTTATCCTTTTACTAAACATTCCTAAGTAGCCATTCTTATAAAATCTGTCTCAATTCATAAATACATTCATGTTAAGTTCACACGTCTGTAACATTTTTACTGCTGTCTTTTCTAGCAGCAAGGCCACAATTACATGATTAAACCTGCAAGTGTACATGTATATCTGGCATAGTTTCTTCTTCCATAAGTAGAAAGATAAGAAAATTCAAATGATATGTTATGTAGAGAATTATGGAACGGTAAGTGTTGGGTAGAGAGTGAACGTTCACCAATACCATAATACGTATAGTTATACTGCTTAACAATAACTAAGAAATTACAGTGTTTCTTTGCTTTTGACTTGTCTACTACCCATATTCTAGCATGAGCTCAAGGTCAAAAACGCCTTTCCAACTTCATTACGATTATTGGATATCAATGCCTACAGAACCACATGAACACATAAATACCTGTTCTAGTTTTTCTGTAGGCAACAGTTTACAGATAGCTTCCCCTTCATGCAGTGTTAAGATCCAAAAGAGCAGTAATACCAGAGACTTACAGTTCATGACTTGTATATCGATGCACAATGCATGGCTGTAAAACGCATCCATCATAGGTGAATGCCATTTTAGCAACAAACTTCAAACTATTATAATATAGGTTTCTCAAAGGAAAACATCACACGCACACCCAAAACCACCACAAACCACAACATACACCAACCAACCCCAACGCGACTGGAAATACAGACAATCTTTGAAAAGTCACGTTGTGATGCTTTCATGAAAATGTAGTAATTAGTACATTTTAAAAAAAGCTTCTAGGATGGCTGTAAAATACATTTACAGCTTATCTCCTAAAACGGATATATACCTCACACGGAAAAGTAACGTTTCCGAGTAAAAGTCGATGAGGTCTATTATAGTTGAGATGAAAAATGAAAAATACACATACTTGATATAGCTATATACGACATGTTCCTTCATCATGTTCAACAGCAACTTAATTTAAATGATACAGTATTGGCCTTTACAATTATAGCATCTTTGCTGATGTATTATTTACAGAATTTTAAATCGGCAGAAAGTGGGCATAAATTACTACATTATTTCAAACAATGCTCATAAAGGTTACATCAATAGAGTTCTAGGAAAAATATTTGGTAAAGCTGTATGTACAATGGATATTCGTTTCTTTATTTCAAATAATTCGTAAAAATAAGTGCCCAACATTGAAGGAAATAGCATGTCACTACTTCGTGCACGATTTGACGACATAACGTCGGATTCTAGACCTACTACTTTCTGGGAATTATGTACGCCAGTAATATTCCATAAATGCGTGATAATTATATACACCTTTACCTATTTACAACGAACCGGATCAGGGCAATATACAATATGTTTGTATTCATGATTTATTTTGGGGCAAAACAAATGATGGTATTAGTAAGTATAATGCTATATTTACATAATTCATGTACATAATAAACAAAACAAACATATATTAAATTGTCTTTAAGTTCAACGAGGCGTCAAATTTTATATTACCTCTTATTTAACAGAAGTTTCCAAACACGTAACAAGGCAAAATATCTTTCTGGTTTGAGTTATACCTTGCGCTGCTAACTTTATAAAAGTTCACGTAATATACAAAATTGAAATAATAACAATAATAATATTTACATCAGTTCACTTAAATGTTCTTCAAATGCAAATATATATATAACCATAAAGTATGTGTATTTTTCTAGAGTTATGTATATATGATTAAATGGTGGTACAATAGCATGATGTGACGAAATGACAATTACCCAAACAGAAAAACCTTAATATAGTTACGTAAATCATGTTGAAGTCCCTTTACTACATCTATAAAATAGGGAATCGTGGAATCTATTCTGTGCAGCAACATTATCATACTGCAATATGATACTTTGATATACCTCCACGTTATATGCCTCCCTTTCTACACCTTAGGCTGCAACAGGTGTTTCGCAGCTAATTTCCATGTTTCTACAGCGTGTTGAAGTTCGATGTCATCAGGAATACTCTCCAGTCCTCGAATATCTTCACCTTCTTTGCCATCAACGTAAGCTTCCAAAGTTGATTGTAGTCTAGGAGTTGAATTTGGGATTTAAGAGAGAAGTAATACATAGTTATTTTTATTTCAAAATATTAAATATAGACAGGGGGGAATAGGTATACATTAGAAGTTAGAAACCTACTTCTGGTTTAAAGATACATAAATATCATTTATAAGAATAACTGATATTGCTTGAAGGAACACTGCAGCAATCATAGCATCACGCCTTATATGTTACAAAAACAATTATCAAGCACAAATCACATGGTTTTATTTAAAACAAACTCACATTGACCATGAAAACGAATATAACCGGCTCTCAACACGCGATATTCAAAATTCCCGCGCCGAAATTACCTTTGGCATGACATACCATTTATACACAAACGTGCTAGAAAAAAGGATTTAATATTGTTTTTATTACGCAAATACCAATTTCCACGCCCCAGAGAACTGTGTGCACCTATCGGGAACTGTTTGTTATGCTAAATAGCCTTCTCAATTTTTCGTGTTGAAGGTCGCGCTATACATACACCAATGAACATCAAAAGAGTTCAATCTTAGAATTGCTTGTTTTCTCCATGTCAAAAAAAGAGTTTTCAGTGTCAAAAAAATTACACAGAATTTCTAGCGCTCATGTATATGATATTTATGTAATGGCAATTACGTCATGGTTAATTTGTGCTCAATTGTCGCCAGCCTTCAAGGTGTTACTGGAACGTCATTGCCATAGGCAATTTCGGTGCCCGGGAAATTTGAATATCGCGTGGTGAGAGACGGCTGTTTTTATTTGTTTTTTTGTTCAACATGAGTTTGTTTTAAATAAAACCATGTGATTCGTGCTTGATAATTATTTTTCTAACATAAATAAGGCATATAATGTTGTAATTGCCGGAGTGTTCCTTCAAGGTGTAGTGGTCCTTCGACCACAAAGACAGTCGTTTTGACCTTTAGTGACCCCTTAATGACCTTTGACCCCAAATCTGTGAACACCCTAGAGACACTGGCTAATGTCAATGCATGTGAGTAAGTGCCGTCACCCTGATATGCTGTTTGTGGACCGGAAGTGCCCCTTAAAATAATGATCTTTGACCCAGAATCTTTGAACACCCTAAAGGCACATGGTAATAACAATGCATGTGTGCTACTGCCGTCACCCGGCTATGTTGTTTGTGGCAGAAGAGGCAGATTGACAGAAAGAAGAAGAAGAAGAAGAAGAAGAATAGTAGACAGTCGTAACTTCGTCAACGACTGTCAAATGATATAATGATCTATGTACCCCTGCAAATAAAGGACGCATATAATAGTTAAACATTCTTCTGTAGCAAAAGCCAGTTACTTATTTTCTCGACTCAAGTGCTAGAAACAAAATTGTTCACTTGATATCATTGGAGTGGCCTTTCTTTTCCTTGTTCTTTTTCTTTAATTACCATTCCTCCTTTTTTACTATGCAGGTGTCAAAGGGAGTCTTGAACCTCCCTCCTCAAGCCGTTCAGATTGATTCTATCTTCAAAATTAAATTGTAGGCAAAGTGTCACCTTCTGTCTTAAATATTAGTTCAAAATTCACCACAAGAAAAAAATAGGTCAAGATTCACATGCTCTGTGAGTATTGCCCGGGAGTGCTGGTTCTATGTAAAAACATACAATCTAAATGAGGTCAAAGATTCACTCTTGTCATAATTTGTTTGGTTGAAGATTCACTGCATCTGCAAACTTATTGGGACAAGATGCACCCTATGTTTTGTCCAGCAAGGTAAAGATTAGACTCATTTTTAACAACGAAATGGTGATGTCTTGAGGAGGGTAGCCTATAGGATCAAGATTCCCTTTGATTCCTGCATTAATACACACCAGTATGTTTTTAAAAAAGCTTTAAAGTTCGGCTCGAGAAATTTCATCGAGCCTGGTCCCACTAGGACCGAATCATGTGTCTGCCCGGACGGACTGATGGAATATACCATGTTTCACAATAAAGCAACATTTAGTTTTATGTACTCACGGCCACGTTTTCATGTTCTCATACTCGTTGGCATTTCCTTTCAATTCCAGAACGATGTACTCAAACAGATCAGCAACAAATCTCTCCCCTTGAACATATCTTATGTTCTCTTCCAGAGATGCGAGTAGTTTTCCAGATACTTTCTGACTGAAATTGGTACTAATTCCTTCGAATGGGTTCTTAAAACAATAATTAAAAGAACATATAATTGTGAAGTGTATGTTTATACATTTTAAATGGCACAAGAATGACGATGTTTGGCAGCCTATAATTTACCACACACATTTATTTGACAACAGTACAAAAAATAACAAATAAGCAATCGAGCATTATCACACAAGAAGCACACAACCAATCAATGAAGATAACCCACAAAGTTGGCTAAATATGCTAACTTATTTCCACCGGGGTCCGTTAGAAGCTCTTTACAATGTGAGAATATAGTTACACGGGGTTATAGTTCATATAGACTCGGCATTTAGTTTTACGTATTAATTGTCCATTAGTTTATTCAACTGAGAATTCGGGGGGTGTTATGATGGCACCATTAGATAATGAAAAGTGGCCCATAGCAAAACGCGAAACAGTTATATTGCAATACAATCGATAAATATCAGGGTAAAATTGCCCAATATCAAATGGACTAGTTGTTAGTGAGTGGAGTGAGTATCTTTGCATTCATCTTAGCAACTGCAACAAATAGTCTCACCATCTAGAACATTATCTTATGTTCTTTTCCCCAATTACGAGTGTTTGTTTTCTTTGGTAAGGTAGACCTTCGAATCTTGACAGTGGTAGCGGGGTGTTGATATTTTTCCGCCATAGCGGTATAACACGGATTTTACACTTAAATTGGGTGCACTGTATCTTTGTTCTAATCTTTAGCATGACAAATTTGCCCATATCAGTATAAATGAAAAGAAAAATAGCAAGGTACACCAACTAGTACAGACTAGACGGTACGCAGAGGGGGACAAAAAACAACAAATCTAGGCATAGAAGTAGGTAAAGTTCGATAGCCAAAAACTACCAATTCCAAGGCTCACAGGAGTGTTAAACTGCAAAAACAACAGGGATCAATGGGAATACAAAAGTGCACTGGAACAAGTGATGAAAATCACTGTGCAAATTTGCAGACACGATGAACCAAACAACCAATGTAGGTACAAAAACAGGCAAAGTTTGATGGTTAAAAATTGCCAATTCCAGAGCCCACAATAGTGTAAAAGTTATGAAAATCACTGTGCACATAAGCAGACCAAACAGACAACAACAAAAAACCGACGATTCGAGCAGATAAACTGCTCTTCTTCAGGGACAGACAACAAAATATAAAATCAAACAGCAAAAACTTCAAGTCAAAATCTGAAGGCAAGTTCAAATAGAACTCAGTAGCAAACCAGCCAACAAGCTCAGAGCAAAATAAGCTGTGTCTTTCCTCAATGAAAGCGAGTTCACTACAGAGAGTATGTGAAGCAATATGCAAACAAGCAACACCAAGGGACAATAGGGTATTGTCCTAAAAAGATCCACAAACAGTATGGTACTATACCATTTGGCCGTCCAATAGTCAGTGCCAATGGCAGCTTCACAGAAAGGGGTTCTCTTGTCATTGAACATTATCTCAAACCTCATGCCTCATCCTTGACATCTTATGTACAGGATGACATGGGGTTTCTACGCAAGATAAAGACAGTTAACGCACATGGCCCCTTGCGCCTAAAACCATGCTTTGCACTATGGATGTTTCAGCCCTGTACAATAAAATCCCTGCACAAGAGGGTATAGATACATGTCGTTCTTTTCCTGAACGCACATATTCTTCTGAACAACTTGATGCTTTTTGTGACCTCATGAAAGTTGTTCTTACTTGCAATAATTTCACATTTGTCGGCACTAACTACAAGCAAATATTTGGTACTAGTATGGGAAGGAAAATGGCGCCCTCTATGGCTTGCCTTTTCATGGGCCATCTAGAAGAACGTCTACTCTCCTCACTCTCAAAGAAGCCCCTCATGTGGATGCGATATATCGATGATTTTTTCTTTCTGTGGTCACATGGACAGGATGAACATCTGCACTTTGTAGACTTCTGCAATTTATTTTATCCCACGATTAAGTTTACCTTTGAATCGTCAACCAAGGAAAGACCCTTCCTGGATGTACTGGTATCCATCCGAGATGATACTCTCCATACTGATCTGTACTCTTTACCCATTGTCTCTCACCAGTTTCTTCACTGGAATTCCTGCCATCCCAAGCATACCAAGTCATGTCTTCCATACAGCTTGGCTTTCCGGTTGAACGGTATCTGTTCCTCTCCTGAGGTGCTTCAGAAGAGAAAAGAAAACTTGAAGGCTTTCTCAAGGCCAGAGGTTATCCTGGTTCTGTTATCAACAGGCAAATTAGCAAAGCTCTAGAGATACCTAGACCTGACGCTCTAGAGCCTAGGACACCAGACTTTAATAATCCAGAACCCATTCCTCTGGTCATCACTTACCATCCATCGCTTCCTAAACTTTCTCAGATACTTCACAAACACTTATCTTGTATTCTTCTGATAGATGTAAGAAGGCTATTCCCAACCTACCCATGGTCGCTTAGTGCAGAAGTGCTAACATCAAGGACATGATAGTACGTTCATCACTGTCTCCAGACCAACCACCTCCTAGAGGATCTATTGCATGTGGATCATGTAGGTCCTGTGACCATAAGATCCACTTTAGACCTAGGAAGGGTCATCTTTCACAAGTTCTTCCACAGGTGAAAGTCATGTCATCTACAAGTACCTCAGTTGTCAGTGTGAGAATGTGATTTACCTCATCACATGTGCTAATTGCCAAGTGCAGTATGTCATCAGATTTTGATGAAAATATAATATTTTCTTACCAACAAGACAGCAATGAAATCATCACCACTGTTCGTAGTGCCTAATATCAAATCGGCCACGATTGCATACAAATGACATTTTAAAAACAAGACGATACGAATATAGAAACAAGGTAGTACCGAAATTGGCCGGTAATTAGAAAATACTTCATAGTCTTCATTTGTATAGATCGGTATTCTTTTTGCTATTTTTACTTTTTGTGGCAAAACACTGGTTGAAATAGAGTTAAATTGTGGCAAGTGGCTGAACAATTTCCTTTGCAACTATTTTTATAATAAAATTTCCAATATTATCATGAGCAGTACTTTTATTTTGATTATATTTATCAATAATTTTAATAATTTCCATTTCTACAACTGGCTTCATATAAATACTGCTAGATATTGGATTTTTTAGGTAATCAAAATAATCTTTACCTGATTTGTGAATTTGTGATGCTAGATTAGGACCTACATTTACAAAGAAATCTTTAAAAAGATTAAAAATATCATGGGGATTGGAAATAGTACTACCGTTGTCACTTATAATTTTTTTGAGCTTGTTTTGTTTTACCACGTCCAATGATATTATTGATTGTTTTCCATGTTTGTTTCATATTATTTTTAGCCCGCTCAAAATATTTCCTCTTATATTTGCGTATCAAAGCATGAAGTTTATTTGTATATATTTCAAATTTGTGAAGGCGTAACCCTAGGGTTTTGTAACTACTGTTTATAAAGTATTTTTAATGTTTATACTCCTTAGTAGCCCCTTGGTTATCCACGGCGATTTCGGTTCCCTTTTCCTTTTATTTGAACATTTATTTAATGGAATACATTCATCATATATTTTATTAAATATACTGATAAACTTATTGTAGTCATCATCTGCATTTATATTATCTAGATATTCTTCCCATTTGACATCAGCTAATCTTTTCTTTAACATGTAATCATTTTCGTTACTATGAACCCTTTTATGTGTCACCGTTGGACTTAGAATGTCAGTTACATCTAGATTTGTTGACAAGATTGTTGGGAAATGGTCACTCACATATGTGACTATGATAGCAGACTGAAGTACAGCTTCGTTATTCGTTAATATATTATCAATAAGTGTAGCGATAGTTTCAGTAATACTAGTCGGTTTGTATATAGTTGGCATTAATAAATAGGAATAAATTAGGTCTTAAACAATCATGGTTGGATTTATGTTCCTCAACTTTTAATAGATCTATATTAAAATCGCCTAAAACATAGGCAAGCTTTTCTCAGGATTAATTGTCTTTAAAATAGGATCTATACCTGTTATGAACTCATTGAGAGTTGTATGGGCTCCCCAGATAGCAAGACAACGTTTGCCCAACGTTGGCAATGGTCGGCATGGTCGCGGTCGGTAAGCCGACGCCAAGCCAACGTTGGACCAACATTGACATGCCAACCTGTAGTCATGGTTGGTATGGGAACGTCAGGCCAACGTTGGGTCAACGTTGTTATGTCAACCCTATATTATGGTCGGTATGCCAACGTCAAGCCAACGTAGCCAGCCAACCTTAAAATGACGGTCGGCATGACAACGTTGGGCCAACGTTGTTATGCCAACCTTATATTATGGTTGGTATGCCAACGTCAAGCCAACGTAGCCAGCCAACCTTAAAATGACGGTCGGTTTGACAACGTTGGGCCAACGTTGTTTTGCCAACCTAAAATTATGGTCGGTATGCCAACGTCGAGCCAACGTAGCTAGCCAACCTTAAAATGACGGTCGGTATGCCAACGTTGGGCCAACGTTGTTGTGCCAACCTTAAATGATGGTCGAGATGCCAACGTCGAGCCAACAGAGCAAGTTAACCTTAAAATGACGGTCGGTATGCCGAGGATGGGCCAACGTTGTTGTGCCAACTTTAAAATGATAGTCGGTATGCCAACGTTGCACCAACGTAGCCAGCCAGTCGTAAAATGACGGTTGTTCCGTGGAGGTTGTTCCAATGTCGTCGCACGGTTGCACGGTTGGAATCCCAACATTGAACCAACGATGGTATAAACTGTTGTTCAAGTCATGGAAATGGTCATGTTTATAATTATTTTCTTTTTACTACTAAGGCGTATTAAAGAGTGACAAAGCCCCACTAGATAAACTTATAATAATATCAAATAATATCAAATAATAATAATAATAATAATAATAATAATAATAATAATAATAATAATAATAATAATAATAATAATAATAAGGCCTAATGAATAATAATGACAATGATAATAAAAATGATGATGATAATAATGATAATGCTTATACCCTACTAGGTATGTAATAATAATACATGTAATAACAATATTGCTTTGGAATTAAATCAACAATAAGAATTATATTTTTCCTTAGCAATTTGCAAATTGCTAAGGTCTGTTTCTGTCAAGTTCTTTGTTTCTTTCTTTGTTTCTTTCTTTCTTTCTGTCAATCTTATAATGAGCCACCGTAGCCATATGCTTTGAGCCATGTTGACCATAATTGGTCATTAGGACCATTGGGTGGGGGGACAAATGAAACATGATCAACTACAGGTCAAAGGTCATCCACTTCCTGTCAATGGCCAAAAACGTGATTTCACTAAAAATGCTACTTCTTCCACAAATTATACAGCACGATGATGGCACTTGGGTACATGCATCAGCTATACCCAGTGTCTAAAAGTTATTGTCCAGAATTGGGGTCAAAGGTCATTAAGGGGATACTCCCGGTATATGACCAAATACCCTAAAATGCTGCTGCTGTCGCAAATATATATGGTACAACAATGTTACTTGATCATCAGGACCAATAGCTGGTGGCACAAATGTCACGTGACCAACTCAAGGTCAAAGGTTATGGAAAGGTCATTATGGCCGAAAATGTTATTTCCTGTTATTTTACTAAAACTGCTACTCCTTACACGAATTACACAGCAAGATGATGTCACTTGACACATGCATTAGCCTTGAGGTCAAAGGTCATACGAAGGTCATTATGGCTGATGTGATTTTCTGTTCTGTTACTAAAAATGCTAAGTCATTCCACAAATTATAATATAGCATGATAACATTACACATTGTATTCATCCATTGGGGTCCAAGGTCATTGGGTCAAAGGTCATGCAGATATTACTTCCGGTATGTAGAAAAATACTCTAATAGCGCATGACCAAAGTTGCACAGAAATATTTACATGAATATTGAATAATTTTTGGTTAACAAAATAATTTCACAACTATGGACAATAATTATGTAATATAATTAATAATTATAAGGCCAAATAAAAAAATAAACATGTTTCACATACCCTCCCGCTTCCTTTTTTGAGGTTTCTTCAATTATATATTTATTCAGTTATAACTTTTCAAAAAATATATCTAGGAAGCAGAAATATTTCTATAGCCTTGCTAATATACAAGAAACACTTTTGGAAGGTTTTATGAAAATTAGAGGGGCCGGCCTATATCATCAGAACAAAAATAAAGAGGCCTCCTCCTTTTTCCAGGCATTATTGTGTATGCTAAAACAGCTCAAATTATGGGTATTCACACCGATTTTGCCATGAAAATATATAATAAAAGACTAATAAAAGCCCCTCTTCCTCCTTTTTTCAAAACCCGGACTTGAAACATGCTTTTTATTTTACTTGGCCTAATGATACTACAAACTTCTGTTCTTATACATGTATATTCCAATGAATTACACCAAACTGCTGGACCTCTTGAACTCACATATGCTATAGGTGAGCTAACAAATTAACCTTGCTCCCATTGTCCCTATGGTCAATTTCAAATTATAGTGCATTTCAAAAAAGACCTCTCAGTAAAATCAGCATATTATACTACTGCTGGCTGTTTATATGCCTTAATACATGCATGCATGCTAGATAGCTGGGCTAATTAGCCAAAGGCCTAGTTAATTAGCTATTGCTAAGGTCGCGTATATGTGTATGCGCAAATAGCTCTAGTTATATATATATATTTTTTTTTTCATTCTTTTTTTTAAATCAACATTTATAGCAAATGTTACCAATATTCACAGTAAATTTGATCAATATCCCTAAAAAGATGCACTTTGGCAAGTTTAGTCATGAAAACATAGCTTATCTTCAAACACTTATTCAACTATGTAATCCCAGTTAGCTCAATTGGTAGAGCATCAGACTTATAAACAGAAGGTCCCTGGTTCGAATCCCGGTAGGTACTAAGGTAAGTGACTTGTGTAAAATTAAGGTAGTTAATTTGTCTTCGTTGTAAAATAGAGCTAGAGAGCCAGGTAATTTAAGACTTAAAGTAAGCACAGAATACACAATTAACTGATTTTTTTCGGGTTTTTTTTCTCATTGGGCTTGTTTGCCAATGGTTGGATCAACGTTGGCTAATGGTTGGATCGACGTTGGTCAAATAACGTTGGCCCAACATCAAAGATTTGATGTTGGCCCAACGTCGCAAATTACATTTGTATTGCGGTTGGGTCAAAGTTGGATCGACGTTGACCCAACGTTGAGGTGGTTGGCTGACCGGCCAAAATCACGTTGGGCCAACGTCGAAAAGCAACGTTGGCCCAACGTAGTAAGGTCAGTTCGCCCACGTTGGACCAACGTTGGGCCAACGTAGTGTTGCTATCTGGGTCTGTATACAGCACAATGATATGTCGTTTATTTACATTTTCAATTTCTATAGAGCATGAATCAAAGTTTGGGGTTGATTTACTTAAGTCTTTGCGCACCTGGTATTTAAGATTTTCCGAAATATACATGCCTGATTGAAGATTGTCCGAAATATACATGCCTAAACCCACGGAACACCCCTTGCCCACCCGCCCCCACTAAGCAGGGGCGTAGCCAGCTTTCTTGGTGGGGGGTGGAGGCAAAAACAAAAATAATCGATCCTACCGCATTACGCTCGTCGTTCCTAGTATGTTCGTGATAGCCTCATGCAGTCTGACCGGAGACTATATCTAAACGCAATTGCAATAAGCTCATGGTGGCGCTATGCTGAGACAAATTGCTACCCATTGATTCACCTTGGGTGCATCGAACCAGAGAAGATGAGAATAGATTCTCATCTTCTCTCATCGAACCCACTTTCCTCGGTATTGATATGCAAATACGACTGGCTAAGCATTTAGTCCAGATTAGCGATATTTGTGACCGTACAGCACGAATGAGCCGTAAATGTCCTCAATTGTATTCTGACTTACAGTGTAAAATGGGCATGAAGGTCATATTCATAGGTATTTCAATTTGGTGCTACGTGTATCTCATTAAATGAGGTACACGTAGCACCAAATTGAGGTACCTATGAATACGACCTTCATGCCCATTTTACACTGTAAGTCAGAATACAATTGAGGACATTTACGGCTCATTCGTGCTGTACGGTCACATTTGAGTTTTACGGGCTCATTGGAAAACGAGTAGGCCTATAATTGTTCACACGTGTATGCTATTTGTTTAAATAACGTAAACAGAGTTTGGTGTTGGATGCCTTGGAAGTCGCCATGGTGTATATTATTGGAACAACAAGAAACAAACCACATTATAATATAAATAGTACCCTGTTTACTTATTAAAGCAAAATGAAATAGATAATTTAACATGCCTAGTTCGATTACTACCTAGCAAACAGGTTAAAGGGTATGTGAGGGTCATGGGTATAAAAGTTAAGATTTAATTTAAATCTGGTCAACCAGACATACCTATTTTTGACGGACGAACCGACGTTGCGACTGAAACATTCAGTCTTCAACTGGGTTGTGATGCAAATGACCTTGAGTATCGGACACTTCCGGTATTGATGACAATCGCCGAGGAATGCCCTGAATAAATATCGCTCAGTGCACCTGGTTTTCAGAACCTTTCCGATTTGATAATGGTCTAATGACTAATGAGATGTCGGCATTAGCTAATAAATATTGTTACGAGCCGTAATAACTCAATGCCCAAATCACCTTTTCTCAGTTCTCACAAGAATGTTCAACAATAACACACTAATTGATTAAGTTAACAATATCTGAATCTTTAAGGGTATACGATGTATTGTTGGTCGAAGCAGCCAAAAAAAAAGTAGTTCGCAGCTTCTTGCGAATGGTAGTGAGCTTTGGCAAAAATTGCATTGCTCAATTCGTAGCGCGTGTAGAAGAATTCAAATATCACAGATATACTTTTGTAGGTCCTGTGGTTCTTGAGTTATGTTGTAAAGAGGGCTGAAACAACAACACTTTTGTAAAACGTACATAACTCATTAAAAACAATAAATTAAGCAAGTTTTCAAAGTATATGATTTGTAGAATGAACTTTTGCAAAACACCAACGTGTTATTTTTCAATAATATATTGATTCAGATAATGAAAATCGATTTTTTTCGCTGCTTCGACCAACAATACCTAGTATACCCTTAATGAAAAGTAAAATATGATTGATAATGATTGTACATATGAAGATTTAATTCACATACAATATATCACACTAATAATTGCTACTTTACTGACAGTTTAATGTATATTCTTATTTACTTATACTGTGAAAATCACTGTTTAGCAAAGTTCACTGTATACTTGAATTGCTTTCACCAATCACTCTAGGATCACTCGCTATACATAAATTCTCCCAGCCACATTTCCCTATTATGAAATTTTATGAATTTAAGGAAAATTAAGTTCGGCAGAGGTGGGGCTCGAACTCACGCCGCGCCGCTATCATGGATACTGATGAGTCTAGCGCCTTAGACCGCTCGGCTACCTGTCTTGTTGGTATCTGTCTTGAAACTTATTTGAACATGTAATCGCAACTTCAACATAGGCCTACCACGTGACAAGCAAAGACAAAAAACGTACCATGTTTTGGAATTTTATTTGCTTAAAAACATTAATGTGTATTAATAGCGCTCAATTGTTGATAACTGCGTGTTCTACATACAGAAATCCGACAATAAATGGGCCTCTCATACATGCACAATACATTATATCGATTTTGACTCGCCGGGCTGCACGTGCTACTCCTATATACATGTGCAATTTATAGTAGAAGTCCACGTAGGTCCCCAAAGTTTCTTTAGGATATTAAAAGATTAGATTCCCATAAAGACGAAACAGTAATCTTTAGTTGGGACCTATGTAAATTTACATCAAATTTTCACCATCAATTATGTGTTCATTTCCACTAAATTCAGAAAATATTTTGGCGTATATAAAATTGAAAGAAAATTCTCTGCTTTCTAAACCACATACACTGTAGCACCACTGGGTATCACGAATCGTCATATATGATGTACATATGATGCGTCAGTTTTTACACAAAAAATATTTCATTGAAAACCCTCCAACTCGGTTATTTTAAAAAGGGATTGACATCATGCCCAATAAGACGAGCAGAGAGAAGAACAAGTATCTAACCGATCTTGACTACGCAGACGACATAGCTTTAACAGCTACGTTATCACAAGATGCCCAAGATCTTCTGTCATCTTTAGAAGATGCTTCCGCCAAAGTTGGCCTCTTTCTCAATTCCAAGAAGACAGAATATAATGTGTATTAATGGAGATAAGAACCCAACTCCAATCCTTTCTCGAGATGGCACACAACTCAAGGAGGTGTCGGACTTTAAATATCTTGGTTCATTTGTTGCCGACAGCAAGAAAGACTTTCTGACTCGCAAGCTCAAGCATGGAAAGCTTGCAACAAGCTGCACACCATCTGGCAGTCCAACATATCAAGAAATACCAAGCTTGCCTTCTTTAGAGCCTGCATAGAGAGTATCCTCTTATATGGAAGTGAGACCTGGACAATGAAGAAAGATCTTCAGGACCGTCTTGATGGTACCTACACCCGGCTGTTGATGAGGGTTCGAAATATATCCTGGCGTGAACATAAAACCAAAGCAGAGATCTATGATGGTGTTCCACAGGTGTCCTCCATCGTTGCTCAACGGCGAGCCAGATTTGCAGGTCACTGCTACCGTGCAAAAGACCAAATAATTTCAGATGTCATCTGTATGAGGCTTCCACGAACATGTAGAGGAAGAAGACCATTCAACTACATTGACTGTGTGGCAAGGGACGTCAATCAAGAAATTAATGATCTCCCAAACCTGATGGCTGATAGAGATTCCTGGAAAAGAATTGTAAACTCTTTCTCGGATGCGTCCGCAAGATAGAAGATAGATAGATAAAATCAGGCTTCCTCAGCATGTGCAAAAAATAGCATTAAAATTGTTCTTATTCTAGTAGCATTTTAGAAATAACCGCGTCCACTGCTGTACCTTTTCCTGCACTGATCCCCTTTGATGACTGAGTTATTGCTTCGTAATAGCACATTATTGACTATTCAAAGTGACTGATTCACAAGTTTCGAGCACATTCACCAACACATTAGAGAGTCTACAATATAACCGCTCTCTGGAGAAAATGTTTTCATTTCCTTATATACTAACAATATCCCAACATCTATTAACAGTTCAGGGATTTTTGATCTTGTGAAATACAGTGAAATTGCTAGAAAATGTGGAAATTCTCCATGATCAGATGATTATTAATACATCCTGAATGAACTGAGCATTGCAACCATTGGGCGTATTCCCTAAAACGTGTCATAACACACAAAATCGTGCACGATTTCTTTTAAAAGGGGGTTTCCATTTCTCATCACTCTCATAAAATAGCATCATTGTAAACAAAGTTAAATGATCCGGGCACATCACAATATTTATGAGGTATAGTAAAACAATTTCTCCTACCTGCCCGTCTGATGCCATTCTCTTCGCTCGTTCTACTGCCAGTAAATGCCACAATGATAGAATGTGCTTTAGTTGACATGCCTCGGTAACCTGAAATAAATGCATGATTAAAGAGATGAATGAACAAAAAAAAAATCATTTAATCAGTCAGTCAATCACTCAATCAGGTTGTTTGTTATATATTTGGAATGTTTTCTATAAACGAACCAGGACATTCCAGATTTGTAAATCAAACTGCGTCCTTTGATGGAATTTATTTCACTTCTTTCCACTATTTACATGGATGTAAACTTGAACAACTCATCGCGTCGTGTAGTGGGCACATTCGCTACGCCTACGGAGCGTACGCATCAAATTTTGTGTCGTTATGAACAAAATTAGAATATGGTTTGTTTTATTTTTAAAACCTAATCTGTATATTTGCAGTCAATGAAACAATAAAAAAGCACGCCCATATCGTTGAATATTAGTGATTGAATTAGGTTACATTTATTGTCTGTTACAAACCTCAAAGATGTATATATTCTTTTTACTCTAGATTAAAGAGAATCTTTAATCTAGAGATTGCTTTAGATAGTGGTCTAGAGTACTCTAGACAGCGGTAGGGGTCGCTAAGATATCAGCTCTAGATTGCTCTAGATAGCGGTTGAGGCAATAAATGTTTTAAACAAAATAAACACAGTGGATAATCTGTGAATAGAAAAGGGCTAGACTTGTATATTTGACTAATACATTCTTGAACTTACCCTAATGCTCTTTATGCTACGATCTTCGGGCAAACAGAGCTCATCGGACAAGTATTCTCTGAGGAACATATCCTCCTTGCAGTCCGTTGATTCAACAAATCCTATGGCTATGTCTAATGTATCCACGCTATCACACAGATCTTCATAGTTCTTTTTGAAATCTGCGATTATACCACTTTGAGTACCCTCTGGTATTGGTGTCTGTACGTTAAAACGATTATTCAAAAAGCAACATTTTAGAAATTATACATCATACGTGCTACCCCGGGCATGCTACGTACCTGACCTGTATTGAACTAATTCATTATATATGACCGTAATTATAGAGTAAAGAGGCCATGTTGGTTTTTAGCTGATAGTAATATACTGCATTTTATTTAGGTAGCTGCTGATGAAATACTGCAAAAATAAACCATTTACATTCTAGCAATTTTACTTGGTCCAATATTTAATTGTGTGGTTCGCAACGCCCCAAACGCCAAGAACATCTTTTACCCACTTACACTTCAAAATACACAAATCCCACCCCACACAATCAAAACATGAATGGGGTGACACATCTTCAATTGCAGCTGAAGCACTGCGTTTATGGAATTCACTTCCTTATAGCACAACAAATCAGCCAAAACTGTTGATAGTTTTAAAAAGGCACTTAAATACATTTATGTGTACTGCCTATAAAATAACTGACTTTGAGTTTGAATTCTTGTTTTACACATTAGGCCCTAAATATATTTTGTTTTGGTTTTCATCATTATATATCTTGATGTTATCTTTAAGTTATACTTTTGTGTTTTCTTGGAAATTTGCATACATTTAGTTCGTGATGTTACCTAAAGGTGGTGAAAAAAAAATGTCAAGGACATTTTCAGATTTTTGTTGGTGACCTGAAAACCACAGTAAGATATGGTTCACCGGAAACGACCAAAATATGTACAATATTTACAAAGGCGTCTCAAGTACAGTGTGTTGAAGATCCCACAATTATTCCATTTGGTCATGTTATACAGTAAAAACTGTATAAAACACAAGAATAATCATAAAAGTATATGTACTGTTTAAAAGGTTGCCACAAACTGAAAATGATGGACATTAATATGCACAAAACTAATAGAACAAATAGCCAGTGTAATAAAATTAGTATAAATGACCACAAACACAGTTTATGAAGATATTGACTTTAATAAAACATGGTGTAAAATGGTGGCATTGTGGGGCTTTCTTTGGAATAGAATACCACAGTAGATCACAAAGGAATTAAATTTACATTTTTGACGGAAAAATGTTTTATGGTAGCTTTAACTTTTGTATTTTATCTAAAAGCACAGCTAGAAAAGTCACGCTGTATGGATGAACACTATGCTGATTATCATTACCTGAGATGTTACAAGATATCCCTCCAAACATTGGAATTCTGGGTAATTTCTGTCCATCAAAATTTTACTTTTTCAGTCACAGATGATGTTTTGGACTGTAAGGTGTATATTCATTCAAAAATTATATTGTTACTAATATGATTTTTTTGTATAAAGAGGGAAGTTCGTACATTGGCTGCACGCATGTTTTCAAGTGCAATATCCAAAGATGCGTCACCGTTTCCGATGTACAATATCTTACTGTGTTTTTCTGGTCACCTACAAAAATCTGAAAATGGTCTTGACATGATTTTTTCACAACCTGTAGGTGACATTTCGAACTATATGTATGAACATTTCCGATTAGCTACCTTTAACAAAACAAAAGTTATGACCCAACAGGTAGAACTTTTTGAATGACCTCGTATGTTTTTACAATTTCGCGAGCAACAAGTAATACGCAGCTATTAACTTATTTAGCTATTTATATAATAACCTAATCCTACGCGAATGCGTCGGAAGTCACTGCAAGTAGTACGGACCCGTGCGATTATACACATTCAATACACTGCTGGCATTTTTCCAACATTTGCTCTGATTGGTTTTCGCTATCTAAGAGTGTACGAAATTGTTTTAATATTTACTTCAGCTCGCAAATGTTGTAGGCATTTTCTAACTTTTGATGAAGAATGACTGTCGGTTTGATAATAAATGAAAATAAATGAAAATATATTAACATATTCCAGTAACAATTAAAGATTGCACAAACCTGTGGTATTTTTCTTTTGATTCTTTCAAACGTTTCAGTATTTCTGAAATCCTGACGGAAACTAAGCTGTGTAACCTGTTCAAGCAGTCGCGGCCTTCCTCTAATGAAACGGTCTTCAACTTGGGTCTGAATTCCTACTAGATCATATGTCAGTTTTGTTCCCTTGTCTTTCTCCATCTGATAATTGCTACGAGCCAATATAAGCGGAAGCAGCTCGTTTTTAGGATGATATGCTACAAGATGGCACAGAGAAGCATCGGATGCTTTCACAGATGACCTATACGTTTCAAGTAAGTGAGGTACACGTAAGTAAAGTTAGTTTTGGTGATTTAATGTTAAGGAAGATAAATGGGTAGTAGGAATTAGCTCTACCACAGGGCCACTTTCTAACCACACTATACTCCGAGAACTACTTCTTAGGTGGAGCGCTCACTGGGTTTTAGCAGTTATCAATATCGGTGTACAGCGTGTCATGGAGTATAGCGTCGTTAATAAGCGGCCCATGGTAGTAGTTCTCGGAATATAGCGTGGTTAAAAGCGGCCCTGTGATAGTGCTATTACTAAATAGCGGAGATTGTGACTTGGAAACCAAAAATCGTGCTATATTTCAAACTTCATTCTTAACACAGCGAAGAGAAAACACAGCTAACATCTGAAGAATAAAATTATTTGCGGCACTGACTTCTTTTTAGGGGCTGTGCAATAATTATGAGCCCTGGTTGGAGGGTAAAATGGATGGGGTGGTGGGGGCAAGACATTTTTGGTGAGAGGAAAAGAGGGGGGCAAGCGATTTTTGGCACACATTTATGGGGCGCCTTTTAAATAAAACGCTCTAAAAAGGCTTAGGAAAACAGTAAGAAAACACTTTAATATGCAAATTTCCTGCTCCCTGCGCTCGCAACATATATCAAAACCATTCAAGGTTTACACATTGGGATCCCACAAATTTGGTACTTGCAAGGGGGGGTGAAGCGATTTTTGGCGGGCCGTTCGGAAATTTTACCCGGGGGCTAATCATTATTGCACATCCCCTTGTCTATAAAGGAAACACTAGCACAAGAACTTAAGCTAAAATTATGCTTATAAATATCTATAGCTCTAAGGTTTACCTCTGACCCGTTTAGGTGTAACGAAAATAAATGTGTTCTTTAAAGTAGGAATACCCTGGTGCTCCCTGATGCTGCTGCAAGGCCTTATAGGAATTACTTCCAGAATTGGAATGTTTCCAGAAAAGGAAACACTGCCGAACTGTTTATTCGGATGTGCCGGGAGATACTGTCAAATATTTTTTGATAGAAAATGTGCTTTCCGTGAATTTACATTGTGTCTCTCATAATGTAGTGAATTAGTTTAAACAGTCGTCTTATGGCATTAATATAAAGGCACTTAATTTAATATCCACGTGACCAGATGGGCGCTGACATTACAGCGTCTAGACAGGATGTCTGGAAAAGTGACCTTTGGCACAGCAGGTGGTCTTCCTGTGTATTTCAATTGGAAACGCGGGATGCATGTCCAAATTTTGTAGCAAATTTGTCATTTTTTTGCAACTTTGTAGTATTATTGTAAGAGGTTCCGTCGATAACTTTTTTTCTGTCGATCAAATCTTTCAAAATGTAGTTCTTGAAAACATACTACAAAAACAGAATCCCCCATGGTATAATTATTTTGCCGCAATTTTGATGATATTTGTCTGAAAAATTCCTATCTCTTAGCATTGTAGCACATCTACTGATCACTTGGTCTTGGTATGGCGGCGCCCATGAGTCACGTGGGCATTAAATTTAGTGCCTTTTATTTAATACCGTCCCTGACAGGCTCAATGGTGTTACCATATCACATGAAAGATTCTTATATTAACAGATCACAAGCTGCTTCAATTTACAATGAGTACAAGAGTTGTTGAGCGTCTCAAACAAAGACCATTTGGAACCAGCTCCCTAGTATTATCAGATCTACAATTTATGTTGCTTCATTTAAGCAACAAGTTTTGGAGTTTTACCAGTCCAAATTTGCTTGCACCTTTGATGCAACTTGTGTTTGCACTTGGACCTCTTTTTATAATTGTCCAAATTACAGGCAAACGTAACTTAACCTGCATTTCCCCCTCTAATTTATTTTCCCCTTCTCTTCTTTTTTGGATTTGGTGGGGCGGTCCTAGAGGTGCTTGGAACCTGTTCGCTCCAGCCATTCACTGGACTTTTTAAAACAAATTTTTGTTCCTTTCATGATATTGTGCAATTTTTGATGTAACTTATGTGCAATAATTATTATATTTTTTTGTAATTCTGTGCCAGTGATAAAGTGTAATAAATAAATAAATAAAATAAAAATAATGTACCAGTTTTGAAAGTGGGAGGAGGTTTAAAAATATGGTTCTTAAAATGGCACGTACTCAGAAAGTTTGAATGGCCCCTGGGGCCAAATGTCATAAACTTACTGCATACAAAGAATTTTGCACCGTAAGGTTGACCGTAACGTTTGACCTCAGTTGGCCGTTTTTAATAGCCATATTTTAAGCTTCTTCCATTTTCGAACAATTGGTACATTGCAAATACATATCAGCTCTGACGAATGCCAATTGCTGACGAAGTTTGGGAAATATCACCTCAAACCCCAACAAATTTGATAATAACAGAACTATGTTGCATAAAGTCCGAAATTATTTCCCCCACAAAGCTAACATTTTGGGCAAATTCACTACATTATGAGCACCATAATGTGAAGTTCATGAAAGTACATTTTCCCACTCATTACTTAGCCTGTGCGGTTTATTATGCAGACCCCTTCCAGACTAGTCTTGGAATTTTGCAAAAAAATATTCCATACTTAATGTCAATTCGCATTTGTTATTTGCTACTTTATTATACAGGTAGCACAGACTAGGTATTCCGAGACTGTCCTAAATAAAGTTATAGTGCCTAATCCCAATTGTGCGAGTAAAGTGGGTTTCTTTTCAAGAGAGCGAGAGTCTTATCCGTTACTGTTAAAACATTATTGCAACTCACTCGTTCTTCTGCAGATTTCGAATGCTTTCATATGAGACCATGAACTCATTGTGGGTCCTGATCAAAAAGCCAGCCAATGCCGTGGAACAAACTCCCGGTGGACTGCGTGTTGGGAGCAATATAGCTAGTGAGTCTTGCTTAGTCAGTGGTGCTTTGCACAATTCTGCCGGTATTTGTATTCCACCTATAAAACGCATTTTGACAAAAATATAAACTTCGTGCCAACTGCTTGTAATACCAGATATAAACACCATAGGTCTAGTATTTAAGAAAATAATTTTCAGCACTTCAGCATCCCCTTAAGGGATCTAAAATGAGCGTTTATTGCGTTTCGACAGTATTTTTTGTGGGACATGAGAGCACCTCAGACCTATCGAATTGCATTCTGAATACGAAGCATCTCTTTCTGATATCAAATAATTTTCATTTTTGAAAATCACAATATAATACAAATTTTATGACAAATTATAAAAATTTGATATTTTTCAAATTTTGATATATAACAGTCCTCGAAGTAAATTATATAAATCTAATGATATATTCTTAAAGTGTATGTAGCAGGAGGAAAAGCCGACGGTCAATTGCAAATTTTGACCTTTCATATTGAAGATATGGATTTTTTTCGGTGTGTTTGGGAAAAAATCCATATCTTCAATACGAAAGGTCAAAATTGTCAATTGATCATCGGCTTTTCATCCCACCTACATACACTTTAAGTATAAATCATCAGATTTATAAAGTTTACTTCAAGTACTGTTAAATATCAAAAATATCAATTTTAATGATTTGCCATAAAATGTGTATTAAATTGCGAATTTCAAATAATCAAAATTATTTGATATCAGAATGACATTCTTCGTATTCAGAATGCAATTCGATATGTCTGATGTGCTCTAATGTCCCAAAATAAATACTGTCCAAACGTTCATACCCCAGCCCTTAAGGCAACTTAAATGCATACACAGTCATTTTATTTTTACATCACTGGATAGAGGAGACCGATAGCTATACATCGGAATCAAATATAACGATACTAACGGTTTATAATTGAAAATTGGGGGCCACTTCGTAGTCAGTGTTACAAAACATGGCTCAGAAGTTCTAGGGTTGTCAAATAGAACGAATGAACTGTTGTGTAATATTTAGTAGTAACACATAATGATGAGATTGAGATTATACAGTCATGGACTATTATTTTTGTGTCAAATGCAGTTTTCGATCATTGGAACATGTTTATTGTTCTGGAGTAGTGCTCAGTTCAATTTAATCGAAAGCTACAAATGTCCTTTGATGTTCATATCACACAGTTTGTCAATTAAAACAAAGAACTACCTGAGGAAGCGCATTACAATGGATGGATCGCACAATCGCAACACTTTTTGGTGGTCTCTTTGTACCACAAAATGAGATTAGAGACACTAGCAAACTTTATTGTTAAAACAAAAACTTAAATTCTCACTCTGACATGCTCAGGTAAGTCTCTAGCTTTAGAAAACACAACTCAATATTTGGTGTGTCCAACCCTTGCCAGCTCAAGGTCATGTACGCGACCTGACATTCCCTTGACCAGGTGTACCAAGGTTCCTTGTGGAATATCTTGCCAGCAAGCAATGGGGGCGTGTCTAAGTTACTGCAGGGTGATTGGTTGGTTGTCCACGTTACCTAACCTGTGGGATACTTCTGGCCATAAGTTTTTTATAGGGTTCATATTCGGGTTCAAAGCCGACCAGTCCAGCTGTTCTACATTCTCATTTTCAAGGAATTCCCTCACGCGTAGGGCTCTGTGCGCCGTGATGTTGTCATCTTGGATCACGAAATTGTTCCTTACGTCTCGTCTTGCAAACGGAAGCAAAGCTGTATCTAGAACATGCAGGTATTTATCCTGGCTCGTGTGTCCTTCTAGCATGTAGAGGTCTGAATTCGACCTACTGTAAAATACTCCTCATACTGTGATTCCACAACCCAAATCCCTGGACTCTAGGCAGAATATAAGCAGGGCTTGACCAACCTGTCTGTGGACCTTTAATCGGCCATCTTATATGTAGAGGACGAACCGGGCCTCGTTACTGAAGATCACATTACACCAGTGGCCTACTGTCAAATTCCTATGTCTCTGTGACCAACGCAAGCGCGCATGCCGATGTCTTTGCGGAAGTATCGGCTTTATTATTGGTAGACTTGCGCGAAAACCTGCACTAACCAGTCTATTGATCACAAGTTTCCTGGTAACAGGCGCGTTCATGCGGACATTGTGGCAAAGTCTCAGGAGAGATCGGTCTTCCCTGGCTGTTGTCTTTCGGGGCCGACCTGACCTTGGCCTAGGTGTAGTAGTTCCGGTCTCTCGACGTCTCTTCAAAATTTTATAAACGGCATCTATGTAATTCCTAAAGTGGCACCAATATCCTTCTGTTTGTAGCCGCTATTACGTAAGTCATTAGCGCGGGCGTATAAATCTGCGCTCAACTTGCACCCTATGGTCAGAAATGTCGTATAAAACAGACAGATGCAACAAAGTAAAGCTGGTTTCTTCACACGGTAATGCAAAAGCCAAGGTAACCTCATGAATCATATCGCTAAAATAACTGCGAAAAGGACGCCCTTTGGTTCATTGGTCAGGCATAAGAAGCCATTGTCCTACATTACGTATTGTGTGACATTGAATGGTACCTAAGACCTTGCCAGACACCCGTGATCCATTTTGCATGGCTGACGGGTCATTGATGGTAAGAAAAGCCATAATGTACGATCTTATAATACGAAATTGGTTAATTTTTTTCAAACCTGATTTTTTTGAATATTTGTAATGTTTACACATGTCCCAACTTGCACCTAAATGGAATCGGCCCAATTTGTTGTCTTTGTAGGTCAACAGAGCAAAGTTCGACATATTATCATAATTTAAAAAATTATGATAATATGTCCTCCCATAGAACTGCGTGTTAAATGGCCAAAATAACCGGTGGGGTTTCTTTCACTTTTCCTTTTTATTTCAACCTAAAATGGACAGCAACCCTTCCCGTCAGTTATTACTAATATCATTTCAACATTTTGAATAAAAATAACAAAATCAAAATTTGACGGAAATCGTACATTAAGGCTTTAAAAACAGGTCTATGCAAAAAAATAATAATATTCCAAACCTTTGTCCATGAGTGTATAATATTTCATTTAAGTCATTTTTTACGTCAGTTTCGACATTATCCGCATTATTTTGTCCGTTTTAAGTACATACCTCCGCTGATGATAGTATCTTTCGCAAGATTCCAAGTCTCGATAAAGACGTCTATCAAGCGATTCATTTCGTTACGAGAATGAGCTGTTAATGCAAAGATTAATACAAATTATAAATTCAACTGTCAAGTAAATTCAAACATGAACAGTACATTTAAAACAAAATGTAAGTTTTGATCAATTCTAAGTATCTTTTATGTAGTACCCAAAGTAATAGTTTATCTTGAGCAATGACAGAAAATACGATTTTGGTACAAATATGTTTATACAAACTAACATATTCAAGCGATAATTAAAATTCGAAGCCAAAAACCAAAGCACCGAGTAAATATAAACATGACCATGAAAACACTAGTAGTCCATGGATTAACTGTGGCTATTGTTTATCAGCATAATGACAAAGGATCTAGAGTAGTATCTGTGTAGAAACCACTATCTTATTCTTAGAAGCACTTACGCCTTGAAATCAAGGCTATGTTATATGTGAAAGAAGAGACATTATTAAGGTCTCTTCCCTGACGACATAATGAAATTTGACCCGAGTTCTGCGAACACCCCATATACTGTCAATGTATATTGGCAAGTGGCGCACTTTTTGTAAATTGTGGGTGACGAGGCTGAAAACCACGTTCTTGACATCTGTGACATCCGCGTGGGACGGTTGTTAAAGATAAAGGAGATATTGCTATCAAACAAAACACATGTATGATGTACAATCATGTATAAAGGTTGTTCTTCCTAAATACCCCACGACCTTTGCAGGACTTAAACCCCATTAAAAGCTATCAAACCAAGAGAACACTAATTGAAAACAGCTCAACTATGTTAAATCAGATCTTCTCTGGTTAAATCCACACTACACATGTTTCTGTTTTACCTGTGCGCTATTGCAATGAGCTGGTATTATAGTTTCAGTTGGGTAACCGATTATAAAGCAAACGCAAAGTAACAATACTGGGTGGGCCTTTGTTTACGAAATGAGACAATAGTCTGCATATTGTTAACCAGCATTCTTGAAAATGAGAAACATAATGGTTGTAGACTGTAACACGGTTTGGAAATAATTTCTTCATATTTTTTGGTGTTATCTGTCGTTTACATATCCTTCCTAAAACACCAAAGTGCGAATATTTCCAAACACCTAAATTAGCTAAAAATGTAGGACATGTTACAAAAACTATATTTTCTAGAATTTCAGAGAGAACTTTAAAATATTAGCCGGTTATTTTTCACAAAGTGGCGTTAACTAGGCAATGTCCTATTACCTATAACATACACTAAAACACCAAAGTGCGAATATTTCCAAACACCTAAATTAGCTAAAAATTTAGGACATGTAACAAAACTATATTTTCTAGAATTTCAAACATCGGCTACGGTGTCATGCACAGATTTAGTTAAAAATGATACAGGATGTGTAAGTGGGTGAGAAAAACTTGCCTGCCAAATTTTAATTTTTGCCAACAAAGCGTTTATGAGTTATGCCATTTTTTATCATTAGGAAACCCCATTGACTTTGCACATAAAGTGGTTTTGACACTAAGCCTCGTTCACTAAAATTGGTAAAAGTTTGAAAATAGGTACTATGTTTAAATATTATTTTTTCTCCTTTCTATTCCCTTTATAGAACTGCTTTTTGTATCTTTTTATTACACAAATGTTACTAAATAATATTAGTGACTTTTTTCCTATATATTGGCCAGCAATAAAGGGGATATTTGAAGGTAATGTTAGTACTTGCTCAAATTTTCTTGATTTGATCTAGAAACACTGAATGACCCAATTTCATAATTATTGTCTGAGGTAACCATAGGGCCAATTTTAACAAACAAGGTGTCATATGAAAGGTTATTAAATTTAAAAACTTTTCTCGCCAGCTTTTTTTTAAATTAAGTGCTTCTATTTTAAGTTAAGGGTGTTTCTAGATTTCCCTAATTTAAAAATAGAAAAAATGATTTTTCTCAAAAAATAAACACTTTATCAAAAAAATCTGGCGAGAGAATTTAGATATTAGGTTTATTAAGCACCCCACAAACTTTGGAAACCATATCACATTCCCTCTAGGCTAGCAATAATTATTTGTAGAAAAAAATAGGGAATTTTCAAAAAATTAAGAAAAACATAAGAAATGTTTAAATTTTCATGAAACATTAAAAATAAGCAGAGTAAAGACTTATCTTAAATTGGTTATATATTTGATATGGATACATAATTCTGATTTGATATAGTGGTTATTTTCCTGCATGGGCCTATTATCCGATGATCCTACCTTAAATATTGGCCGGTTATTTTTCACACAGTGACGTTAACTAGGCAATGGCCTATACTTCTAACATACACTATTTGTAGAGGTCACACCTCAATGGTGAGAGCACTGTGTATTGTGTATAGGAAAACGGACAGTAACTGTAGTATGAGAAGTTGAACTATCAGCAGTGCTACTGAGAGGATTCACTCCCTCTTCAGTGAATGTACTTTTTCATTATTATAGACAATCTTGAACTTAGCAGCATGTGGACTGATATTTGACTCTGTCATATTGACATAAGCTTAAAAAGTTACCTTTTCAGAGTCTGTATAGAGCAGCGAGAAATCACTACGCTGAATGAAGACACCGTGATGGTGTCGCAAGCTACGTTGCTGCTATATACAGACTCTGAAAAGGTAACTTTTTAAGCTTAAATCTTGAACTTAGTGATTTAAATTTCCAATGGGTTTACATAGGAAACATGTGTATCAAACACGCCTGAGAAATTGAAGACCCTAGTGGAAAAAGGACTCAACCACCATTTTGGAAAAAATGAGTTATTGGTGGTTTTGAAGTCATTTAGGGACGATTTATTTTTTGGCAAAAAAAGGGGTCAAGTAGGGGTCAAAATTTCAAAATGATCAAAATGATCAACCATGTATATCAAATTACTCGTTACGTTGTAAGGATCCCGAATATATATACTTTGCTATATGTTAGACGTATGGTTATGGAGATAATGAAGAAAGGTCACTCAACGGTCAAGTGGGGTCAAATTTTCAAAAACGTCGGATTTTCATGAGTGATATATCAAATTGTTCGTCTTTCCTTAATTTTTGCACATTACAAATATATATACTTTTATATTATTTGAACTTGTAGTTTTAAAATAATTGCAATTATTTGAATTTTGACCATGATTATAGTGGAAAAAGGACTCAAATCCATAATGGCGATTATTGATTACAAGAAATCGATAATTCATATGACCTTGTAAATTAGTACAAGTTATTATCTCATGAACATAACAACTCATACCAAATATGAACTTCAAACTATAATGTATTCTGGAGTTCTGGAATTTATAAATGTTTGATGGCCTATATCTCAAAAACTGTTATTATGGTGGTTGAGCTCTTTTTCCACTATGGTCTTCAATTCATCCACAAAAGTTGAGTCTATGTATGAAAAAACTGTTGGAGAAATATTCTGCACCAAAACTCTATTGACTTTGCATACAAAACTTCAAAGCCCGGGCGCACCCTCCAAAGTTGATCTAAGTTATATGAAATTTTGCATGATGCATTTTTACACCAAAATGAACAAAATTAGATATTGGTCCATCAAAAAATAAAAACGACTAAGTTTGCGATTACCCCCAGCAGCTCCCCATTTTACACCTGGGTGAAGTGAAGCAATTGGGAATTAAGCCGTCTTGCTTTTAAGGACGCAACACACTGGCCGTGGTGGGGCTCGAACCCGCAACCTTTCCATTATGAAGCTCGCGCCCTAACCATTTGGCCACCGTGCTTACCTTCAGCTTTTCCATTCAGATCTTGTAGGAATTGGTTGATGCTCATATTTCGAGCTTCACTTGCATCTATGCGACGGTTGAAACGGTCAATCAAGAGACGTTGCAGGCGGATGATATCTGGTAAATGTCTCACGAGCTGAAGAGTGCGTTCCTGCCAAACAAAACGGTAGTCAACAAAGAGTCACGTCATGACCCGATTATATCATTTTAATTGAGTAATTTGTACATCTTTCAGCGACTGATATGTGCAAGGGCAACTAATGATTCTCCTGAAAACACGTAACACACCTGCTGTCTTTTCATGCATATAATTCGAGTAGAAAATTACTTTATGTGATGATAAAAAACCGTTAACCAGAAGATAAGTATTTTAAACAATGGAACTACTTGAATGCCGCCTACCTTTGATAGGAGCATTCTGAGTACAGCATATGGTCCTTTGTTGTGTGTGTCTTTAATTCTACTTGTGTCATGCGTCTCCAAGTACTGCTGCAGACTAACTATAGTAATTCTCGGCCAGTACTGCCAAACCACTTCAAAGAGGTGTAAATTATTCATATCTGCGCTAGCCAATTCTTTCATATCCTGCTTGTAAAGGATCTTGTAAATTGGGTTGTTTTGAAAACGCGTATCTTGCTTTAGGAGCGTTTCTCGTGCTTCTTGCAATGCTTCGTTGATGTTCTAAAATATGACAAAAAAGTAAAGTTAGAACTACATTATTTAGAATTTAACGCATATTCCGAGAGCTGATTTTCGCACATGTAGGCAATATAGTGCTAATTCTATAATCACTCGCACTAATAAAACCCGGGAATAGTACAAAAATCCCTCTTTTGTATTTTAAAAAGATCATAATTATGATGAACATGCATTTCACTAAGCTAAAATACCAAAATTAATACACGGTAATATCGCATAAAACAATACCTCTTGAATTGGAGCTATGTACTCTTCAGAAAAGGCAATTTCCCATCTTTCCCTTCCTTTTATATCCAATACACCATCCCTTCCAATGTCATCTTGAAATAATAATAATAACAATAATTAAAAATAGCAATATTAATATTGTTAATAATAATAATAATGATAATAATAATAAATAATAATAATAATAATAATAATAATAATAATAATAATAATAATAATAATAATAATGATAATAATACATGTTCATTTTAAGGGCTGTTGGTTATTTGATTTTTTAAAAGGAAAATCAAAGGTAAAGTTAAAATTGTATTTGTTTATAAAAACAAATATGATATTATACAGATGGAATAAAGCAAATTGAAAAGGGACGGTTATGAATGAGGTAAACAACGTTACATCAGTTATTTTTTGGGTATTGTGACAAATCTAACTTGTGTTTGCGCCTCGGATTGGGGCGCAGTCCTAGGTCCCAAAGCAAATTTCATTTCACAACACCCTCAACACAGGTGATGCGCAGTCATTAACCTCAAAACAACAACAACAACAACAACAACAACAACAACAACAACAACAACAACAACAACAACAATAATAATAATAATAATAATAATAATAATAATAATAATAATAAAAATATTAATAATAATAATAATAATAATAATAATAATAATAATAAATTCGATATTCAATTAGCACCCGGGTTGTTAACAAAGTCATTTCAAGGGGGACACTTATTATGTACTATATTTAGTCCAGGATATACCGGGGTTTAATGTGCGTCCCCCATGACTCTACCAAACCAACTTTTTAGCTTCCTTTTATGGTCCTATAACACATTCAAGATGCTAACAAAAATAATTCCTGGCACTCCGGCCATATTCAAGGTCAAAGGTCAACACAGTGGTCAACTTTCAAGTTGCTCAAAACTGATTAAAAGCACACCAAATGATTCCTCTCATTTCAAGGATCCAGAAAAATTACAGTTTGACCTACCTGCGACATACCGTTCTTGAGTTATAAGCAAAAAGGTCAGATCTGGGGGTGGTGATTGGTTTTCTTGGCCATACAGGGGCCAGAAATTAAAAATGCTCCGATTTCAACGCAAATGGTCTCAAATTGTTCGTCATGTAAAAACAAGTCAAAGAAGGAATCACTTGCACTCTCTAAAGTGCTTCGGGCAATAAAGGTCAATTTTCATTACAGTCTGAGACATGGGCAAACACATGGAATGTTCTGTTTGGAGCCGCGAAGTTCAAGACCATCACTATTTCCAACCGCAGAGATGCTTCATATAGTCACCCTAGCCTCCATTATTTTGTTCGGAACAACTTTGGAAGAAGCAGACAGTGTTGACCTGCTTGGTATTACTGTTAACAAAGACTTGTCATGGACCCTTGTAGTGGACAAGATGGCATGAACAGCCAGCCAACGTCTCGGTCTCCTTCGTCGTGCAGCCCCTACCTTGTTCCTTCTCAGAGAGCAACGGTATACAAGACTATGATTCGAAAACCCCGACCAGCTAGTGTAGTCAAAAACCTCAATTCCGTGACCATTCTCTGGCTAGTAAGGTTTGACGATTGATTTGACTTCTAATAGCCCCATGTGTCCCTCGCGAAAATCCCGGCATTTTTCGCTAGAAGGCCAAAAACGCGTTCCATGACGTTTTTTTTTTCAAATGTGCGCCCCGTATAAAACCACGCCGAGTGATTGTTTTCTTCTTTGTTGTATTGTACTACAAATCGATCAAAGAAATAATGTTGCCATGGGGAAGAACCAAATACAGTACCGATTAAATTTTAAAAGCCCGTTTTTGGGCAACATTTTCGAGAATCTTGATTGAGAAAAAACTGTTTTGTTACATTATCGATATCTTGATTGTGGAACGTTAATTTTGACATCTAACTACCAACATTATTTCTCAACGGTCTGTCGATTACTCTACCATTTGATTTTCATTCAAAATTGAAGCTACTTGTGCAAAAAGTTTTTTCGTCATCGATGCGACCGACTTTGCGGGGGCAATGCGATTGTTTATCATAACAGCCTGTTTGCATTAATGAATATCATAGTCAGTTTGAGACCATCTATTTTCGTAAGCTCCCTCCGTAGCTAAATCGGTTAGCGCGCTTGACTTATGCTCTTCTCGACTATGTAATAGTTTTGTGCTGGTCAACTAGTACGGGTTCGAGTCCCTGTGTGGTCCAATTCTATTATTTTCTATTTTTTCTTACTTTTTTCTCTTTTTCTGTCTTCTTTCTTGTTCGTTTCTTTCTTAAACATTTTTAAAGCGCAAAATACAAAGGTTTCTAAGCGCTAGCGACAACTTACACTACAACTTACACTACTACAAAATGACATGAACATGATAAGCAATAAATACAGAGTCAATTAATTGAACAAGAAAGTTTTGAGCTTGGTCTTGAATTGATCAATGGAGACAGCGGAACGGATAGTGAAAGGGATATTGTTCCAGAGGAAGGGTGCCGCCACTGCAAAGGCCCGGTCGCCAGAGGTAGATGTTTTGACAAGCGGTCCGGGTTTTAAAGGAATAGGCCTACTAATCTAAATAGGCGCGGCCTATATAAGCCTATGAATATTTTTTTACAAATTAGATATTGGTTGTTGGTTTTGTTATTGTTGTTGTAGTTATTGTTGTATATATTGCATAATCAGGGTAGGCCTACTAGGCCTATTACAGCCTATAGCGGCATTGGTTTATTTCACGACAGATATCATCTAAGGATAATATTAAAAAAATTGAAAATTTATAAAATACCATAGGAAAATTGCAGAAAACCGACAAAACCCCGGCAGCCCCTATCATGGTTGCCCCCTCCCTATCCCTGCAACATAGGATGACTCACGTGCCACGGTTTCATAGGTTCGTGGTCATGTGCATGTAGATTGATACACAAAGTACGCTTTAGAGTTCATTTTTTATGGCTGTTTCTATTATTAACTTACGCCCCTCTGGAATCAAGCCTTGAAAAATCCATTATATAACCTTAAATGGGTCAAAACCGATAAATCGGGAGTACTTGAAAAAAAAAACGTGTCGCACATATTGAATTCTATTTTTCATGAATGCTTTAACTCTCATTGTGAATTTCTTTTGTAAAATCAAACACCAAGACTACACGCAAAAACAAATGGTATGTTTTTTGAAATTTGGATTAGTTCCTTTTATGTAAACCACAGGAGGTTGTTTGAGGAATGTATGGTCAAAACACTCTGTCGCAATTGAAAGATTCTTTATTAATGTTCCTCGTTCGTAAACAAACGTGCATTCAGTTGGAATACGGCTCGTACAGCTCAACTTACCGTACTTTGCCTAACTAGACAGTCCATGCCAAAATTGTTACTACACCTTTACATTTCATCGAATCTCTTTTTGATGTCTGTCATTTTGAACATCACACTTGAAAGATGTATGCTATGTAGAAACTTTATTTTGCAATTTCATAATTTGCATATTATTAGCATATTTGCAAGAAAAAACATGAAAATCAATAAATACCTATATTTTTCACAATTTCAATATTTTATTAGAAATTAAGCATGTAGGCCGTTTGTTATGATTTGATGAATGAACTTGTTAAAACAGATTTTGATATTTTTCCTTATTTTTCCTTTTTGCCCCAAAATGTGTAAAAATCAACATTTTTGGATGACCTATATTTTCTTTGAATATTTATCAAATTTCTTAATTTAGGTATAATACAGTGCAGAAAAGATGTCAAAAAATCTGTTAAAACAGATTTCCAATAAATTGTTCCATTTTCCATTTTGGGTTAAATACTCAATTTTCATGCGCGGGATATTTGAAACATAAAATGAAAACATGTCCATTGCACTTTTTCCTCGAGATGTACTATAATATCAAGGTTACGGATATATTATAATCCCTTCTTATCTTCACTGATCCATCATATACCTATTGTTATGAATGATCAATGAAAAGGTTCAGAACTGGGCTACTAATGGTCTGTCAAGTATCTATAGTTAGTTTCATGACTGTGTCAACTCAAAAATCATGCAAGGTCGAATGTAGGAAAAGTATGATCAGTTGAGCTGTATTTGAAATAACGATCTATACTGCAGCAAGTTTAAATGCCATGGCCTATTTTTAAAAAGACCATCGAAATATGTAGCAAAGTATCGTGAAACCTACGTTACCACGATATGTTAAAACATACCTTAATGGTTGTAAACAAGATAATTGGAACAAAATAATTGTCTTTAAATATTACGGTTTATCATGCAAGTTATGCGATAGTATATTTTCAGATCCACATGATTTATGTATTTGAGAACATAATCCAACGAAATACAAAGGTTCTTGCCCTGTGGTTAAGAAAAATAACACACGTTTTTATAATTATAAAGTGCAAAATTAAAACTTATTCCTCTTATGTAGCAAAACTAGACGCTGACTCAAAAAATCACCCAATAGCGCCATGTACTAATAATTAAACAGGCACAGCTCACTCACCACTTCCTTCGGTTCTGTGTGTTGCAATTCGATGTAGGATCATATGGATTATCAGGAAGCACTCATCTTTTGTTTTGCCACATGCATGAGAGAACTCATCGATGTTTCTACTAAGATGATCCCATAAAAAGTCCACCACTTGTTTCTGTTCAATCTTCGGATGGATTATACTACTTATGTCTGTTCCCTGGAAGTAGAAAATTAATCATTCCGATACATATCAGGTAACATAACACTACTACTACTACTACTACTACTACTACTACTACTACTACTACTACTACTACTACTACTACTACTACTACTACTACTACTACTACTACTACGACTAATAATAACCACAACAATAATAAACGCATTTGAAGGTTGGCATGAACCCTTCAACATTCATAAGAATACAAAAGGAGCTCCTAGATTTTAAAATCTGTAATCTAGTTTTTTTTATAAATTAATTAACCAAAAGAAAATAGAAAAAAAAAAATCGAAGAATGATTTAGTTATGTTGTCCAAAAGCATTTGGGTCAAAACAATGGCGTTTAATGATTTTTAAATACACGTCACGGCTGGATCTGTCAAAGCTTTTCCATTCTAAATTTATATACTTTTATATAATTAAGACGAAACGACTCTGTTCGAATAGAGTTATAGCTAATCAAAACGCTTTAAAATGCGCCCCATAACTATACTTTGAGATCCACTCAGTGGATGACAAATGTTTAAATAATTATCAAGCACAAATCACATGGTTTTAATTAAAACAAACTCATATTAGTCATAAAAACGAATAAAAAGAGCAATCTCTCAACACGCGATATTGCTCTAGACAATTTCGGCGCGGGAATTTTGAATATCGCGTGTTGAGAGATGGCCGTTTTTATTCGTTTTTATGGTTAATATGAGTTTGTTTTAATTAAAACCATGTGATTTGTGCCTGTACATTTTTTCATATACTAGTCCAGGTAAAACACACTTACGTGCAGACGTTTCGATAGCTATCAGCTATCTTTCTCAATGCTACTGTTGATGTGATGATCGTTGAACAGCTGTTGTTGATTGCTGCTTGGCAACGGAGTTTGACGACCTGTTGATGGAGAAATCGTCTGGCAACTCCGTTGCCAAGCAGCAATCAACAACAGCTGTTCAACGATCATCACATCAACAGTAGCATTGAGAAAGATAGCTGATAGCTATCGAAACGTCTGCACGTAAGTGTGTTTTACCTGGACTAGTATATGAAAAAATGTACAGTTTTATGGAACAGTCCTGATGAATTTGTTCAAGAGTCTTCGGGATATTTATGGAAAAACCACCGTGAAACATCTCCGTGACTTAGAAAACTGTGAACGTAAAATCGCCCGTCATCGCAACCATCTTGTTTACACTCTCAGATGCCGCGATCTAAGCCTCACACCGCCTAGCCTCAAACTAGAAAGCCAAAGACATTATTTTGCAAGCTCAGCGCAGTCTACTTCGTGAAAGAGTAAGAGTCATAAATAATAAACTGGACAATATAAAAGGTCAAAAATCGGATTTAGAAAAGAAATTAAAGGCCGTTCCCGCGAAATCGGAGCTGGACAAAGAAATCTCGTCCCACCTAACGAGAATTCGCGAGAACACTTTTGAGAAAACAAAAATGTCGCCATGTACGGAAGCTGCAGAATTTGGCAGAGAGAGACCAAAACAAGAAGTCAAAACACGGCTTGCCTACTGGTGCTTCGGAACCCGACCTCACTGGAACACAGCTTAAAAAGTGGGTAGTTAACCTATCTAAGTATAAATTAAGTCATAATCAGAATAATGTGCTTGCGAAAGGGCTGAATTACGCGGTTTCGCCGACTAATGTATGTAGTGATGAGTTTGTTATTGCCACTGAGTTAGTGTGTAAAAAGCTTACGCACCCGGAAGCGATTCAACTTAGAGCTAAAGTAGCGAGTGCGCTCAAATCTTCCAAGCCTCCCAAGTCAAATTTAAGTAAAGACGAGAGACAGGCTGTTAAAGATCTTAAGAAAGAAGATTCCATCATTATTTTGCCTGCCGATAAGGGGAGAGCCACTGTTATTTTAGACAAAGATGAATACAATGAGAAGGTCAACAACTTGCTCGGTGATACAAAAACTTATGAGGAGTTGCCATCAGACCCAACACAGAAATATAAGAGAAAACTTTTAGCCATTCTTTCTAGACTAAATGAGGAAGATAAGATCACGTTTGGAAAATATAAACAGTTATACCCGACTGCCGAGAATATTCCCAGGCTGTACTGCACTCCAAAAATCCACAAACCAAATGCACCCCTTAGACCCATAGTGGACTACACATCTACGATTGGCTATGCCACATCGAGATGGCTTGCGGATATCCTAGCCCCTATGGTAGGGAACACTGTGCATCATGTTAAGAACTCAAGTCATCTTGCAGATGAGCTTGTGGATATTCTCATAGACGAAGGGGACATACTTAATTCCCACGACGTAGTCGCGTTATTTACTTGCACTCCCATCAGCAAAGTATTAGAAATAGTGAAGGAAAGAGTCAATAAAGAACGCTGGCTCAAAGACTATAACCAATCGCAAGGTTTCAATCTGACTGCGGAGGATGTAGTTGAGGTCTTAGACTTTATTTTGTCCACCACGTACTTTACGTTTCGCGGTAAGATTTTTAGACAGCGCTTCGGAGCGGCGATGGGTAGCCCCGGTATTAGAGTCACGCGGTAGCCGTGACCAGCAAGTTTAAAAAAAAAAGACTGATAAAGAAGACTAATAACAGATGCTCCCGCGAGACTATATTTACACGTAACATTAAAACACTTGACTTCTATTGTTCGATGTTATTTTTCGCTGGGTACAAAATGTATCTAAAACCATGCTAAATGTTATTTACAGTCCCAGGTGTAATATCGTGACAACTCATTAATTCCAAAAGGGCCACCAATCCTACAGTCAATCATTGTTCGTAATAAACAAATATTTTTGCTTCCATTTCACGCGGTATTTCATAGCGAAAATTAGTTGCAAATCATACTGATCCAGAATTTTTGGACACTGCTACAGGTCTATCTGGTTATCACCTTCACACTACTTTTTCAGATTCACTTCCAAATATACCCTAGCAGTTTCCTGGATACCCTACATACAAATTCTGAGCCCCATTCGCCAACAAATCAAGTTTTTCACAATTCTTTTGTTCTTATCGGACGACGCATCCATTTATATAATAAATGCTGTATTTCGACACAGTATTTTACAGCAGAGGTCCGTGGCCTAATGGTTAGTGCGCTTGACTCCAGATACGCTATCCCGAGTTCGAAACCCGGTGACCAATGTTTTATTAAACAATTTATTGTCATTAATCAAGGATAACATAATTTTAAACATCCAGTGCTATTGTGATATTATTTTTTTATTAAAGCAAGTTGTTTGATTCTCATGGAAATTGTTTTTTTTGTTTAAGGGCCTATTTAAAAACACAGCATAATGTGATACAACACCATCAAGGATCAAAAGAAATCTGAATAACACAAGAAACCAGATCAGGTATTATAGGGTATGCAATACGACGTTACTCATTGTTATTCTCATTTAAATATATTTTGTCCTACCACGGGCAAATTCGCATGATAATAGGACAATGCTGATTGTGATATGTATGAATGGTTGTTGAATCGATTAAGAGACCTGACTCTCTGTCATCTTCAGCTATCGGTAGGTTGATTACAAACACTCTGTAGGTGTGGAAAATTGTTCCGCTAGTATGGAAGGCCAGCAGGAAAAAAAATTCCAAATAACATTTATCAAGCATATATAGTACGGAAGCGTCTATGTGACACAACTTGACAAGATAATTATCGTGCCATGTCGACTTATTATCAGCATTATGTCAACATGACGATATAAAATATCTCGCCAAGACAACTGAACAAACAAGTCAATATGGCAAGATAAATTATCATGCTAAGTCGACATACCAAAAATGGATGTCTTCTTCCCGAAATAAATTATTATGCCAAGTCAATTTAGCAACAAATTAATGTCTACATAGCAGGATATTTTGTCACGTCCAGTTGACTTAAGGGAGGTGTTATGAGCGAACCGTGGTTTGGATTCCAGAGGGAGGATGCCTGTAAGAGGCACAGCCATCAGAAAATGAATAACTGAGATCGCGCGCCAAATAAACTTACTGCAGTAATTTTCCAAGTCTTTAAAAAAAATAGACATAGGTGGGAATCGAACCCGGCACCTTCCGGTTCTGAATCAACAGATAGTATCACTACGCCAACTTCCTATCTGCAATAAAACCTGTGATATTAATTCTTGATAATGTTTAACGAAAAATCAATACTAATGTACGAAGTCATTCAAACTCTAATAGAAGTCCCACAACTAAAGTAGCAATCGATAAATCTGCTCACTCAATCATCAAATAATCAATCGAAAAATAAATAAATAAATAAATAAATAAATAAATAAATAAATAAATAAATAAACAAATAAATAAATAAATAAATAAATAAATAAATAAATAAATAAATAAATAAATAAATGTGTCCGTTCTCTCGAGCCCCAAAACGTCATTAAATAAATAAATAAAATAAAATAAATAAATAAATAAATAAATAAATAAATAAATAAATAAATAAATAAATAAATAAATAAATAATACAAAAAGAAATTATAAATTAGTTTTTCTAGGACCTACGCTGGAAAAATAAATCAGCGCATAAGAAAAAGAAACAGACGCTCGGATTCGAACAAGCGACACTAAGAACAGCAACTAAGAAGCCACAATGCCTTAGACCACTCGGCCATAGAAGCACACAGTCTTCTCCATGTCAAAAAATATATATTAACCTTTAACGTTGCGCAATATTGGCACATGACACGGGCACATGTCTGTGGGTAAAGATACTGCATGATAGAAAGGCGTGCAAAGGATCTATCACTGAAGTTAATGGTCATTGACATGTAACCAATTTTTTTGTATACCAGCTACACTCAACCTATACAAAGAAGTATATTAATTATTAGGCGTTGACGCAATCATGAATGCGGGAAGTATAAAACCATAGTCGCCACTCGTGCACTTGTTTGAGTCCACAGGTATTCCGGAAACAGCATTCAACCCCGAATTCAGAGGTCGAGTTTGGGTTGTTACATGCAAATACAAACTAATTATATCATGAAAAAACCCACCAAGAGGACTACGATACTTATTCAGAGCCAATCTACATTCTGTTATTTACAAAAGCCGACGGTCAAAGTAAAATTATAAAAGGAGCAAGACCAGATATCAACGTTAAATCACGGTAAGCCTAAAATCGCATCGAAAACGCAAAAATGCAGTCACAAAATTTATAATATTACTAAATCACCACAACGAATTGTAACGTAGGTATGCAGAAAAGAGTTGTATTAGCAATAACAAAGTATGTGCAAAAAGATTTGTCTTTGGCATGTCGCTTTTTTGAAATATCGCCAAAAATATGAAATTTTGGAAAAACGCCCCAAAATTTAAAACAAACACGAACCTTCCAAAATAAATATATATTAGCACTCGGCGGCCCAGTCACTACCTGTCGCTGTGATTTGGGGTGACTCGTTGCTTCCCTTCTCCAGATACCTGTACTTCAAGGTCGCTCATACCCCAGCCCTTAACAAACAATATAAGTCAACATGGTAAGATAAATTATCATACCAAGGAATAGTAATTTTTGACACCGTATAATTTAAATTATTGAAAAGCATCCTCAGGATGTAGAGGAGGGGGCGGCCCGAAATTAAAGGTAAAATTAAATCTCAAAAGACCGCCGACAACCGCCGCTCAATAGGGATATCCAACTAGATTGCCCCGCAGGGCTACAAAGAACCACACACCGCGGAATTTCGATATCCAGCTAGATTGCCCCGCAGGACTCTGGAACCACAAATCTTGAAATATGGATATCCTGCAAATTAAAACCCCAAACCGCGAAAAACCGCCAACAACTGCCGCTTAATAGAAATATTCAACTATATTGCCCCGCAGGGCTACAAAGAACCACAAACCGCGAAATTTGGATATCCAACTAGATTGCCCTGCAGGGCTATAAAGAACCATAAACCGCGAAATATGGATGTCCAACAAGTTTTAACTATAGATTAGCCCTCGATAGAGGGCAAAGCTTGAAGGATTAGGGAAATTATAACCACGAACCGCGAAAGTTGCCTTAACAAACAATATAAGTCAACATGGTAAGATAAGTTATCATACCAAGTAATAGTAATTGAATATATGAATACAAAAGCCACCTAAGTCCATACTTTGGCCAAATTGAGTTAAGCATGGGAAATTGTTGCTATACATAGGCATGTCATATACATGAAAGAACAACTCAAATTCATTCTCTGTGTCTATTGGGCATGTGAAAAATAGCATGTATGAAAGAATCACCCAATTCCATGATTTGAGTCTTGTAACACATTGATTGAAATCCAGTATGTATAAAAGTCCACTTGTAACACATTCATTGCTAGAGAATGACTTTTGAACAAAAAAATGGGTTTAATAAAGGAAAGTGTGTGGTTTATATTACATGGCAGAATGCTTATCAACATTATACATACCTGTGTGCTTTATTTTGTATTATCTTACTAGTGGTAATCTCATTCTAACATTGTTGTCTTTGTATATGATTCAAAAACCACCTAAGTCCAAAATTTAAAATGAACCCCACGAAGTCCCTGAAATGCTAATCGTCATACCTAATACAGGTTAATCCACTCATTTACACGTAAAACTTACCATATTGACCAGGTAAATCTAACTGAAGGAATTAAAATGATACACGGGTTTTTCTCTCAAAATAACTTCGCATGGACTTAGGTGGCTTTTGTATTCATGTATTCAATTGTTGACACCGTATAATTTAAATTATTGAAAACCATCCTCGGGATGTAGAGGAGAGGGCGGCCCGAAATTAAAGGGAACATCTCAAAAGACCACCGACAACCGCCGCTCAATAGGGATATCCAACTAGATTGCCCCGCAGGGCTACAAAGAACCACAAACCGCGAAATTTGGATATCTAGCTAGATTGCCCCGCAGGACTCAGGAACCACAAATCTTGAAATATTGATATCCTACAAATTAAAACAACAAACCGCGAAAAACTGCCAACAACTGCCGCTCAATACAAATATCCAACTAGATTGCCCCGCAGGGCTATAAAGAACCACACACCGCGAAATATGGATGTCCAACAAGTTTTAACTATAAATTAGCCCTCAATAGAGGGCAAGGCTTGAAGGATAAGGAAAATTATAACCACGAACCGCGAAAGACCTCCAACAACCACCTCAATAGAGATATCCAACTATATTGCCCCGCAGGGCTACAAAGAACCACACACCGCGAAATATGGATTTCCAACAAGCTTAAACAATAAATTAGCCCCGATAGATGACAGGGCTTGAAGAATAAAGGAATACCACGAACCGCGAAAGACCGCCAACAACCGCCGCTCAATAGAGATATCCAACTAGATTGCCTGCAGGGCTACAAAGAACCACAAACGGCGAAATTTGGATATCCAACTAGATTGCCCCAGTGCTACAAAGAACCACGTACATTTTAGTTATAGCTACATATACTCGTATTTTTTATTGTCATAAATCAAGGATAATATTATTCAAACTTCTATTTTTCGCTTTATTCGTCTTATGGAGTACTTCGTAACCGGATGACTTTTCAAGCTTGGAGCTACTCGGCTTCATTCATAAAAAGAAACGAAATATACCAAAAAACGTTGACAACGTAAAGAAAGCAGCAAGTTTAAAAAGCCCCCACCTCGGCTCACTTTTTGAAACTTGGTCCCATTTGTAAAATATACTGATTTAAACTTTGTCATAATTATCAACTTAAAACATTTCCAGAAGTGTTATGAATCTTTAATGTGCCGATGCGATATATTACTTAAAAGTTGTTATCATTCTGGAACGATCAGAAAGGTTATTATGTTGTTCTTGGCCAATATCCTATATATGTTTTGTTTTATAATAATTATTAAGTTCATGATCAATGATTGAATTAAACGAATAACAAGTAGGCATGTTAATGGCAATGATGCTAAAAACACCGATTTGCTGTTGATATTCAAAATGGGACCAAGTTTCAAAAAGTGAGCCGAGGTGGGGCTTTTAAACTTGCTGCTTTCTTTACGTTGTCAACGTTTTTTGGTAGATCCCCATTAGCAGCCAACATCTACATGGAATACTTAGAGCAAGCAGCCATCATGACAGCCCCCATTGAATGTAAGCCCAAGTTTTGGAAAAGATACGTCGACGACATCCTGGAAGTAGTAGCCAAAGACGCAGTTAAGCCGCTTACTGACCATCTCAACCAAGTGGACGATACGCAGTCAATCAAATTCACTTTTGAGGAGGAAGTCGACGGTAAGATACCATTCTTGGATACGCTTATCGTTCGCCGCGAAAATGGATCCGTAAAGCTCTTAGTCTATCGGAAAGCCACACACACCAACCAGTACCTGAACTTCAAGTCCCACCACCCCTTCACCAAAAACTTGGTGTAGTTCGCACACTGCTTGACAGGAAAGATAAAATTGTCACGGAAGATCAGGATAAGGAAGATGAGGAAAAGATAATTAAAGGTGCTCTAAAACAGTGTGGGTACCCGGACTGGTGTGTGGAAAAAGTCAAGAGTAAAATGGCCACCCCCAAGCAAAAAGCAAAGAAATCTAGTAAAGACGACAGTGAAAAATCGTACAACATTCATGCCGCAATGAAACCCCACAGTACATTACGCAATCTACTCGTCCATCCCAAAGATAAACGCGAACCACACAACTCTACCGACGTCATTTACTCAATTCCGTGCAAAAACTGTGATCTTACTTACATAGGTGAAACCGGCAGAAAATTCGGCAAACGCTTAGACGAACACAGAAAGGAGGCAGAGAAAGTTGCTACTAACATCCGCACTAGAGCCAACAGGAAAGCTTCGCAGTCAACCATCCACAAATCAGCGATAACTGACCATGTTGTGGACAATAATCATGTCATCAATTGGGATGAGGCAAAGATCGTTGGTAAAGAGAGTGATAAATACACAGATGGATAAAGGAGGCCATCACTATCAGAAAACAACGCACCACAATGAACCGAGACGAGGGCCAGTACAACCTAAGTCACATCTTTGACGACCTGTTGATGGAGAAATCGTCTGGCAACTCCGTTGCCAAGCAGCAATCAACAACAGCTGTTCAACGATCATCACATCAACAGTAGCATTGAGAAAGATAGCTGATAGCTATCGAAACGTCTGCACGTAAGTGTGTTTTACCTGGACTAGTATATGAAAAAATGTACAGTTTTATGGAACAGTCCTGATGAATTTGTTCAAGAGTCCATGTGATTTGTGCTTGATAATTATTTTTCTAACATTATAAGACATAATGTTGTGATTGCCGGACACTTCCTTTAATGCAACTGCCCGTTTACATCGTCCTTCTTGCTCTATAGAACGTATCCACGGAGCCGAATTCCATTATTTGCGTGTATTTTTATGTTAAAAGTTGACTAAATTTAAACGCGATATCCATACGCAGAGATTATGCATTGACATGTGTGTGAGACTTTGCGTCTAAAAAATTACATTGAGATTTGACATTTTGTTTGAAATATGCTGATTTTACCCCGTGTCTTGGTAAAGGAAACGCAGAGAACGAGTGTTTATAGTCAAAATATCATGCGTTTTTTGTACAGGTGAGGGGTGGCGCAATAATTTTGTGTATGCTCGGGGTGGTGAATTATTATAGGGGAACAGATTTGTTGGCAGGTCAAAAGGGGAGTTTTCCCCTCCCCACATTTGAGGCAAAGAAAACAAATTACGTAAATTTCCACCTTTTGCGGCAATTTTGCGCAAAATTTGTCGATTTGCCCCCCACCCCCTTGAAATTCACTTTGCCCCCCCCCCATGCTCCCCGGAAAAAAAATCCTGGTGCCGCCACTGTTTTACATAGAACCCGGATAAAGATTACGGTACTGTTTTGTTTTTATGGTAATCTAATCTTCCATTTTCTTAAATTATCTTGGGGTTCTATGCGAAAATCTTGAATAAAAGGGGGAAAACCTACGTCTATACCCCGTATACTAGTATACTCCATATAGAGCGTGTTTATAGTGGTGTACGGTATTTATACGGTATCATTATACGCATATGGGATTAGGATGGAATGTGACTTATCCGTTATCTCGGCTGTTTATAGTGGCAACCAATAGCGCTATTCTGAATCCGAGGTGGTTGAACTCGGCGTGTTCGAGGTCACCGCAATGCAATGTGGGAGACACGGATATGGTGCCAATTTCAAACAGTTTGCCGTCGAAACGATACCGGCCTATTTTTTAACATTTTTGCCACAGTACAGTACAGTGGCCGTATACGGAATAAATATACTGCAATATCCATCGATATCGAAGGATATCAGTTCCGTATAATATGTGCGGCAAATAGCGCTATCGGTCTGTTTATAGTGGCGACAAATACCGTATAAGATGTACTTATACGCTAAATACCGGATAATCTGGCTCACTATAAACACGCTCATAGGGCCTACATCATTACTTGGACCAATGTATCATGCACGATGCATTCAAAATCGATATATGCATTGTGCGCAGCACAGTACACGTATTGTTGTATTTATACTCTATACGCTGTGACGTCATAATCGGATTAACTACCATAGCAATAGATGAATACAATTTTTGAATAGATCGCTCTGCACTTCAGTAGGTTGCACTCATCACCTGTCTTCAATCATATAATAGATTGAATATAATACCGCTCTTTTCAAAGAGACTAATCTTACAGTTGCAAGTGATTAGCATTTCTTTGACATATATGGTTCAATATATCGGTACCACATGAACATGAACGGCGATATAGTCAAAATTGTATTCATCTATTGTTATGGTAGTTTATCCGATTAACTACGTCACTTCACCAGCGTATACCCGATAAATGTAGGAGTTGCCTATAGCCTATAGACGAATCCAATTTCATGCAGTCCTGCTCCTCAATGGCAGCCATTAGCCGCGACGGGTACCCAACTATCCCACCTAAAATGTGGGATAATGCAGCCTTGAAGGGTATTTTAAACTGCATTCTATCACCCGTGTTACACGTAGACAAAAGAATGATAAAAGTTTACAACACAAAAGAATCTAACATCGAATTTTAAGCGGGTTTAATCCAACCAATTGGATACTCACAACACCAGTTTGGTGCATGCGGGTACCCAAATATGGCCGACCAAATCCTGACCATGACTTGGCTCGTTGGATTCGCCTATATGTTTAAAATTCAATTTGCTACCAATAAGTCTTGTGGTCCAATGGATTAGCGCGCTGGACTTGAGTATTCTGTATGTAGCCGCGGCGTGGGTTCGAGGCCCACCTCCGCCGAAATGAAATCCCTTTTTTTAATTTCATATTATGGAAATGGGACTGGGCGAATTTATCTATGAGGTAGGGAGGATTGACTCCGGGCTGACTGCATACAAAACAAATCACCAGATGACTGAATATAGGACATAGCGCTACCACACGAGCGTTGGTTAAGTATGTGGCCTCACTGCGATGCATAGCTACGTAAAACCGTACGTATTAGAGAGATTGCGATTTCCAAACGTAGACATCGGACGTACGTTGATCTATTCAAAACCACTCTCCTGTATCGAAGCGAGGTCACGTATTTAGCTATTTTTGAAGATATTCCACGTGCAAAATCGACGTAGATACATCGTTGAAAATGCACAAAATTTGTCCATTTCACAATATGTTAAAGACAGTCAAAGATAATGAACATACGAAGGAAAGTCTAATTATTATTATGATCCTTTTTGTTTGTAACAAATCATTATAATAAAGGTACAGCGATGTGTTAAAAATGGACTAAATTTAAACGCAATATTCATACGCAGAGATTGTCTATTGAAATGTGTGTGATACTTTGCGTATAAAAATTTACCTTGCGATTTGACATTTTGGACTCAACGTAGCATCAAAACGTACGTTCCACCATGGTTCCACGTGACTGATTTTACCTCGAGTCTAGGTAAAGGAAACGTAGAGAACGAGTGTTTCTCTACGAATGTTATAGTCAAAATATCATGTGTTTTTGTACAGCTGAGGGGTGGTGCAATAACTTTGTGTATCCCCGAGGTGGTGAAGTATTATAGGGGGTGAGGGGGGGGGGCAAATATTGGTTGGCAGGTCAAAGGGGGGGCAAGCATTTTTTTGCAGGTCGAAAGTTGGGTGGGGAGGGCAAGGAAATTTTGGCTCAGATATTTTAGGAACATTAGGAACACGTTCAAATATGCACAATTCCTGATCGGTTATTTATTTATTTATTTATTTATTTATTTATTTATTTATTTATTTATTTATTTATTTATTTATTTATTTACACACAAATTCAAAGTATAGACCTCTGGCAAGGCAACGGTTCACTCGCACCTATTTAATATAAGATTAGTATTTTTGAAAAGAGCTGTATTAATTGTATTCAATCTATGTTTGCAGACATACACAGGTGATTAGTGCAATCTGCTTATGTTAGCATGGTTGGGCGATCTATTCAAACATTGTATTCATCTATTGCGATTATTACGTCACTTCTTAACTTATAGAGACCCTCTTTTATCGATTGGCTCCAAACAAAGGATTTGAACCGGTGTCCTTCACCGTAGTTATGGCGGAGTGCAGTTCAACAAAAGCATGATTGCAATCTACCACGACATTTACCCTCGTTTCAAGTTTTCTGTTTCGGGAGCTCTATTGTTCAGAAACGAAAACGCAAGGGATTAAGGAGGATGGTGTGTAAGTTGACTTCATTGTTACGTTTGGGGCATCATGCTTCTCATTTTAAGAGGTAATAATAGGTGCTGTCAATCACACTTATGTCTGTCAATAAAGGTTGGATAAGTCAATTATATGCAACACTTGCGTCTCAAGTGGGCAATCTTACTCACTCTTACCATGGTAGTAATACACATGGAAGCTGGTCAAATACTACATCAAAGTGAGTATCATACTTGCCGCGATACTGAACAAAAGCAGTACAGTTGAAAGTGGAACAATTGAGTCATCGCATGGTCAACGTGTACCATGTCTAAAATCAAAGTTCCCGCTTAAAAATCAATAGCAGTACGAGGTCGTGTACTAAGTCCTGACAATGGGCTGTGTTATATTACCGCAGTGCATGACTAGTTTTATGAACACAAACAGATTTTATAAAATCCCTACGTAATGGTCAGAATGCTATCAGTTTAATTTATACAATTTTATTAAAAGTATGTAATTATGTGAAAACCTACCGATTAAATGTAGATATATGCTAGACTTTCAGATAGCAGTTTTAAAACAGAAAATGAAATGAAATACAATTTATTTTACGCAAAATGTAAAGATAATACCCGACTCTGGAACATTCTGGTCACCAGCAATTTCGGGCAGCCCCGGGCACACAAATATATGCGGGATTCATTTTATAATGTAAAGCATGTGCCAAGTGCGCATATCAATTATTACCGCTAATTAGCGGTTTAGACGTAAATGCATGATTTCCAATATTTTGAAGTTTAAGAAAATCTGTAAGTATAGGATAGAAATCGATATTTTGAATGGATTTCTGTAATTATGGATTACAAATCTAACATCCCTGTCACTTTTTTCCGAATAAAAACAACATACTTGAAACATAATCAAGAAAAACACGATTTTTGCTCAAAATAATATACCTGTAAATAAACGAACTGGCAATACAGGCGGCAAGTCTGATCCACATCAAAGACACGCTGACTACATTGTTATCACAATAGCTTGATACGTACCCTCTATAGAATGTTACGTAAATAATTCAATAGGTGTTGGATCGACCAGCTTCCATGTCTCTTACTTCCATGCTCTTACTTTAAAAAAAGGGACCCCTGCCTCTTCTCCTCTCGCTTTCTTCTCTTTCTGTCTGTCTCTCCCCCTCCCCAACTCTCACCTGTGCCATCTTTTGAATTATGTGGATATCTGAATTATATTGGATGTTGTATTTCCTTTACCCTTCTCCCCCTCTCACTGTTTTAGCAGTAGGTCTATGATCTCTCTCCTCTCCTCTCCTCTCCTCTCCTCTCCTCTCTCTCCTCTCCTCTCCTCTCCTCTCCCCTCCCTCCTCTCCTCTCCTCTCCTCTCCTCTCCTCTCCTCTCCTCTCCTCTCCTCTCCTCTCCTCGCATCTCCTCTCCTCGCATCTCCTCTCCTCGCATCTCCTCGCATCCCCACTCTCTCATATAATATACATTTAAAATAGATTTTGAGTCTGGCAATTTTGCCTGAAGCAATTATCAGATTACCAATTCAATGAAAGAAATCCTATTAGTTTCACTTCAACGCACTTCTCTGGTGTTGCATATTACCAAGTTTTAAGGTGTATTTGGGACGAAAACAATTCCCCGTTTAATCGCTACATAAGCATAATGTAACCGATTTTTGCGCGATTGCACGAACAAGTACGTAATTCTTGGCAACACTGATTACTCGTGTTAATGTATATATTTCTACGTTGGGCAATTTTCACAATCTACTCCCGCTTAGGCTGGAGTACCTATACACCCAACGCAAGTCAATTGAAGCCGTACAATTTATCGCGAATTTACGACCGTAAAATTTAAACACTTCTTTTGTCTAGATTAGCATCAACCCTCTCATCTCACTTTTTTCCTGCCAGAAATTAACATAACTCCCGAAACCGAAACAGAAGTTATCTTCGTTCAACTTTTCTGTAGTCAACAAAAGACTAGAATAAAAGGATTGTTCACACGTACCGTGCTAACACTTCAAAATAACAATGAGATCCGAAACCGAAACCGGAAACCGAAACCGAAACAGAAAAGATGAAAGGACCCTTCGGCTCACACACATAAGAAATGCACTACGATAAAATAGGTTGATGAAAACAGTGCAACAGAGCATTAATGCCCAAAATTGAAAAGCTGTATAATTTATAAACAATATACACTACACATAAAAAATACTACTACAAGGGATTTTCAACATTATAAGAATCCAAACAATCAAGTACCAACATGCACAGTTTTGTCCTTATATCACTTTTGGGTTTATAAGAAAATGTTTTCAAGCCTCTATCGTGATTGGCAGCTGCATAAGACATCTCTTTGATAGCTGATAATGCCCATCTATTCACCAAGTGGCTATTAACTGATGAGTACTGTCATTATGCTAATATGAAATCATTGTTTATCAACAAAGGCGAGGGACTCGTCTGTCGATATGCTCAAACAAACCGCTACACTGTTCAATGGCTTTCTTGTACTATATGAAATATGGTGGGCGATTTGAAATGCACGTGCCCTGAGCAAACTACGATGCGTACGCACACTGCAGGACAAAGAACAATGGAAATTGTCATAATTCGCGCGCATACTGCCGGGCAATGACGTCACATGTCAAGTGGTCTATACCCGATCAATGTTGGAGTTGCCTATAGACGAATCCAAGTAGCCAAGCCATGGTCAGGATTTGGTCGGACATCTTTGGGTAGCCGCTAGCACCAACCTGGTGGTTTGAGCGTCCAATTGTGCAAATAAAAGCCGCCTAACAGAAGATGCAAGGACGAGGAGGGTTAATAGAATAATAGCTAATAATATATATAATGGAGATAATTCCGCAGGTAATCCCGTCGCATCTATTCATACATATACATAGTCCTTTTGTTCGCAAGTACATCAATGCATAGATACCGCGTGTAGTTAATCCGATTATTATGTCACTTCAACAGCGAATAGATCATGCTATGTGTTTTGTCGAAGGGAACTGTATTGTGTTATTCTTTTGTCTACCTGTGTTTTCGGGGAAGGTGTAACACGGGTGATGGAATGCAGTTTAAAATTTCCGCCAAGGCCGAATCATTTCACATTTTGGGTGCATTGTAGCCGATGGCTACTCAACTAAAGGCTGCTAGTCAGGTGTAGGAATGCGTGGATTTGGAATAACATGGACCAGCAACGGGTCCGGAATTTAATAAACAGCATGCGGCGACGTTGTCAACAGTGCAGGAGGACACATCCCCTACTAAACATACTAAACTAAAGACTTTAAGTTTTATTTCCATTACAAACACATGGACAGGCCTAACATACTGTATTGTTTGACAATTGACTCCTATGGACTCAGGTGCAACTTTTAAAACTCCCTCTTTTTTACATAATGAACCATTGTGGCCAAACGCAATGATGTGTGACACTACAAATTGGCCCATATTTGTAAAACAAGTAAGGTTACTCATAGCTTTTTACAATTTTACATTTCGTTAAATAATTTTCGATTTATTTCAAAAAGCATTAGGGGGAACTTATAAGTTGTGCACTGTATACGTAAAAACGTACGTGTTAACGTACGTGTTAACGTACGTCCTACGTCTACGTTTGGAAAATCGCAATCTCTCTATTAATTAAAAACGTACGGTCTACGTCTACGTTGGGAAAATCGCAATCACTCTATTATCATATTTAAATATAATGTGATCAAGAGCAGACTTTGTGGTAGAGGTGATTCTGGTTGGGGTATGAATAAGTTGTATATGCTCAAACAAGTGGAGCATGTTAGCATATTCTAGATGTATACTAATCAGTCCCAGAACAACGCCAAATATGGATTAAAAGACCTTTGACCTTGGATGTACAACAGCATGTTATGATCTAATGGGAAACTGTGCACATCAACAAACACCATTTCTATCAAAAAGGCAACACCGATATAATTTGAAACCACATAAATTACTAGAGTTGGTTCTTCTCTTGGATTTGGACCAAGCTTTAGAATATCGACTGTTGCGTTTTGAAATAAAACAAACCAGAAATTTATCACCCATTGTAAAAGATATGGCACATGTACCGAATACATGTACATACATTGGCTGACCTTGTGGATTTCCTGGCCCAGCCATGCTAACCACATAAGGAGATTATACGATTAACCTAGTGCAGCTATTGTCATAGCAGGGTATTATTATGTAATACTCCTGATCCATATTTGGCATTCTCTTGGACTGCTAATGGTCTTAACATAAAACACACATGTTCAAATCACACAAAATATTCACTTCAGAATCAGTAATCTTAGTATAGGATTTAAAAACATCGTCAATATTGTTTGTTTTACAGATTCTATCATCTTTCCTTGTGGAGATCCCGGTGTCCTGGATATTACACATTGTTATTTTCTGGCTCAACTACATTTGGTAAATCTGTACGGTGTCTTATCCTGGGACATTTCCCTGTATGAGGTAAACGCACGGAGTTGATCTTTATAGATCTAAGCCAGTTCCATACATCAGGTTTGATATGAGTGAATTTTCCAAAGTGTGTGAATTCAAGAAGTTTGTCACGATCATAAGTAATGCGATGGACAAAGGTCGAAGTTTGGAAAGTTGATGAACCTCTCCTCTCCTCGTTATGGTGGTATAGAATACGTGCTTTTAAAAATCCAGAAGATGTTATCCTCTGATGGACTTAACATAGATCATATTGCACATTACAATGCGTCAAATGACACCATCGTTCATCTTATGATGTTGTTTGTACATAACACTAAGTAGGGTAATGACCACCACGACAAAATATTGGGGGGATAAATCCCCCCCCCCCCATCCCCCCCCCGGGATCTACGCCTATACCTCCAAGATAGACATTGACAACTCTCTGTTGCATGGCATCACAAGAACTCAACTGCACAGACTACAGAGAATTCAAAACATTGCTGGTATACTTGTAACATTCACGAAACCACATCAGCACATTACACCTGTTTTACATGACCAGTTGAGCAAAGAAATAAAATTCAAAGTAGCCTTGTTTGTCTACATAGTAGAATCATTTTCTTACGATCCGTGACCATTCATAGCATACCTTTGTTTCTCTGTGGATTTGACTAGATGGACATATTTAAAAACAAATGGCTCCTATGTCCCTCCCAAAAATGGCGGGAAAATCTATTTATAGCTCATTTTCCAAAATGGCCGCCGGTGACATATTGAAAAACATGAAAATCTATATACCATGACCTGGATAAGCTATAATGACAAATAATGTGCCATTTTCAACTATGTTTGGCATGCCAAACCTTTTAAGATAATATTCAAAGTGTTTAGAGGTCATCTTGACCCTAAAGCCAAGATGGCGCCAACTCCATATTGAAAAACATGAAAATCGATATATCATGAAGTAGATAGGCTGTAATAACAAACAATGTGTCGTTTTCAACTATTTTTGGCATGCAAAACCGTTTAAGATCATATTCAAAGAGTTTGGGGTCACCTTGACCCCTAAATCCAAGATGACCGCCAGCGCCATATTGATAAAAACATGAAAATCCATATACCATGGGGTGGATAGGCTATACTGACAAGCAATGTGTCATTTTCCACTATTTTTGGCATGCCAAATCTTTTTTGTCATATATAAAGTGTTAGGGGTCATCTTGACCCCTAAATCCAAGATGGCCGCTAGAGCCATATTGAAAAACATGAAAATCTATCATATCATGAAGTGGATAGGCTACAATAACAAACAATATGTCGTTTTCAACTATTTTAGCATGTAAAACCATTTAAGATCATATTCCAAGAGTTTGGGGTCACATTGACAAATCAAGGACAAATCTTTACAATGGAAGGGCCTTGATAAATTTCAACATGTCAATACAACAGTGGAATAGGATAAATGACCTAAGGGTTATCATATGCATGCTACTTGTAACACCACGATGTCTAACACACACGCTCACTCCCAAGTCACAAAACGCAAGCACAAATTTGAGAAACCAGAAAAAAGGCTGGGATGTCAGGTCAGCAATCATTATTCTCAGGACCTCCTCCCAAGAGACTTCGTTCAAGTATAGGTGTTCTGCATGATAAGGCATTGTGCGTGTGGTGCATGAAAGGTCCATAAAAGTCTGGTAACCGGGACAAAAACACTTTTGCTTTCGAAACAAGATGCATGGAAAAGGTGCAAGGCACACACTATCTACATTGCAGATGAGGATACAAGAGAGCGCAAATATATGTTAATAACGTCAATCCCAGACAGCCAAACAGCCTTTGGCTTGGAAATCAGATACCACCGTCATTGCTGGCGTCAATACGTCAGCAATCAAGCGAGAGATAATCTCAGTGAAAATGCAGAGCATCTACAGTATTATATGTTAACCTTCGGGAGGCTCAAGCTTTATTCTTTCAACATATCCAACAAGTCATATTAAAGATCGTGAAATACGCACCCTTCAAGGACTGCTCCAAGATTACATTCGCATTACTTCAAACTACGGGCATTTTTCCCAAGTAAGGTCCAGCTACCTCAAGGAACTTCTGAAGAATTTGGAAAAGACATATGATTTCACGAACGTATTCAGAAGAATGTTAATGAGCTTGTGTATGATACATGATGATCCTATGTCTTTTCCAAAATAGTGGAAAACGACACATTGTTTGTCAGTATAGCATATCCACCCCATGGTATATAGATTTTCATGTTTTTATCAATATGGCGCTGGCGGCCATCTTGGATTTAGGGGTCAAGGTGACTCCAAACTCTTTGAATATGATCTTAAACGGTTTTGCATGCCAAAAATAATGGAAAACGACACATTGTTTGTTATTATAGCCTATCCACTTCATGATATATTGATTTTCATGTTTTTCAATGTGGAGCTGACGGCCATCTTGGATTTAGGGGTCAAGATGACCTCTAAACACTTTGAATATTATCTTAAAAGGTTTGACATGCCAATAATAGTTGAAAACGGCACATTATTTGTCATTATAGCCTATCCAGGTCATGGTATATAGATTTTCATGTTTTTCAATATGTCACTGGCGGCCATTTTGAAAAATGAGCTATAAATAGATTTTCCCGCCATTTTTGGGAGGGACATAGGAGCCATATTTTCTTAAAATATGTCCATCTAGTCAAATCCACAGAGAAACAAAGGTATGCTATGAATGGTCACGGATCGTAAGAAAATGATTCTACTAACAAGATCATTTTCAGCATATTTAACTGAACTCCGTTCTGTTACAAAAGGACTTCTCCAAGAAACGGTTGCCAGAAACCAGTGGGCAGCAGATTATTTCATGTTGCAGCTAAAAAATTGGCACAATCTGCCATTTTCAGTTCGCTCTGCCAAGAGCGTGTGTAGTTTTAAAACAAACTTAAAAACACATTTGTTCCACATCATGAACTATACAACACTGATGAACTGTTTTTTGTGTATATGATTGTTATAATATATTTGTATTATTGTACATTGGTTGATTTTTGCAAAGGACCATGAGCGTCTCTCGACGGATACTGGCGCTTTATTAAGTGCACATTATTATTGTCTTCTCCGTTTTATCTATTCCTGTGTAACAGGGTATATATATTGTCATCAAACAAAGTGGACGGGATCACCATCAAGTGCCAAAAATGGTCAAGGTCATATCAAACTTGGTGGCTGTGATCACTATCGAGTGCCGAAAATGGTCAAGGTCATCCGAGTATAGATAGTTGGATTGTCATCAAACTAAGTAGATGCAATCATCATCAGTCTAGAGCCCACATTGGTCAAGGTCATGTCAAGGTCATTTAAGTACAGATTGTTGAATCGCCACTAAACTTAATGGATGAGATCACTATCGACTGCCAAAAATAGTCAAGGTCATGACAAGGTCATTCGAGTATAGGTTGTTGGATTGTCATCAAACTTAGTCGATGTGATCACCATCGATTGCTGAAAATGGTCAAGGTCAAGTCAAGGTCATCCGACTATAGATAGTTGGATGGTCATCAAACTTGGTGGATGTGATCACAATAGAGTGCCAAAAGTGGTCAAGGTAATGTCAAGGGCATCCGAGAATAGATTGTTGGATTGTCATAAAATTTGGTAGATGTGATCACCATCGAGCATCGGAAATGGTCGAGGTCATGTCAAGGTCATCATTGTTCAGACTAGGTAAGTAATACCCTTTCTCAGCAATTAAACCAGTTTCAGGTTTCAGAGTTGTCGTGAGCATAAAAGGGTCATAGGCATAGATTTTCGTGTTTGCTAGTTATATATATTATATTTTTATGCACCTTAGACTTCTTCTTTTTCTTTTCTTTTTCTTTTCTTCTTCTTCTTCTGATGATGGTGACTCTTTTTTGCCTCTAGCTCAAGAACCAAAGTAGCCCCAGTGCCCATATTTGGTACAATGATGACCCATGGCCCCTACAAATTTCCTGGGGTGGTCTCGACCCAAGAGGTCAAAGTTCACGGGCCCCAGGGGCCCAAATGTAAAAATACAAAGTATGCATTTTCTCATCAAATAAAGCAGCCTCAGGGCCCTGAGTTGGTGCATTGATAGTCCCAGGGGTACTCTATAAATACAGGTATATATGAGCCCTATATGTCTTTCAATATGGGCCCCAGGGCCTCTAATGTTAAAATAAGGGGCAACAGATTGACAAGGCTAGTTCTAAAACTACAAAGATCAAGAGCTTATATGTGGCATTTTGGGCCCAGGTGTTTAAGGCTAGGGGCCCCAGAGACCCGAAAGTTAAAAAAGGCCAGCCGTTTCTCAGCAAATAAAGTAGTTACATGGCTCAGATTTAGTCCACTAATAGGTCTTAAGCATTATATTGTAATTGATATACACCAGGCACAAAAAGAAACTCGTCAGTTATATTCATCCTTGCTGTTCAATAACTTGATAATTTTGGATTATTCTGAAATATACATTTTGTTCATTGGACTTTGCTTTCTCATTTGACACCCTGTTCGTGAAAAACGAATAAGAATTGACCAAGATATGCGCCTCCAAAGCCTCAAACCCCAAAATCAAAAGTTGCATTTTCAACGATTTTCAATGGGAACGCATCGTTGTATTGCACACAAGCACCACGGGCCAATCAATAAAGCACACAGTGTAACAGGCACAATTGAATCGTTAACATTGCAACTTTTCATTTTGGGCTTTGTGATTTTCGAGGCTCATATTTTGTTTAATTCTTGATAAATGTTCACGAACAGGGTGTCAAATGAGAAAGAAAAGTCCAATTAACAAAATGTATATTTCAGAATATTCAAAAATTATCACGTTATTGAACAGCAAGGATGAATATAACTGACGAGTTTCTTTTTGTGTCCTGGTGTATAAGAGCCCCATATGTAACATAATATGGGCCCCAGCGCCCCAAACGCTAAAACATAGGGTCGGCCGTTATTCAGTAAATAAAGCAGCTACAATGCCATGCGTTGGTATACTGACAGTCCTTTTAACATTAAACACATTACGGGGTGCCAGGATGGGTTAAGTGTGTCATAGTGGGGGGGGGTGTAGGCTAGGAAACACAGGCATAGATATTCTTGTTTGCTAAAATACAACAGTGCCATCTAGTTTTCTCCTTCTTCTTATGTCATCTATTATGGGTCCTAGCGCCCCAAATGTTAGACAAAAAAGTTTAGAGTTATGAATAAGGAAGTTTACAGGAAGGAGTGGGAGATAAAATGTAGGAGCTAATGTTTAAGGGTGCATGTTCCAATTAATTGATGGTTTGCTGGATAGTCATCAAACTTGGTGGACGTGATCACCGAAAGGTAATGTCAAGGTCATCAAGGTATATATTGTTGGATTGTCATCAAACTATGTAGTGCCAAATATTTCAAGGTCATGCCAAGGTCATCCGAACATAGATTGTGTGATTGTCATCGAAACTGGTGGATGGGATAACCATCGAGTGCCAAAAATGGTCAAGCTCATATCAAGGTCATCCGAGTATCGATTGTTGGATTGCCATCAAACATGGTGGATGTGATCATTACCGAATGCCAAAAATGGTTAAAGTCATCTGAGAATAGATTGTTAGATTTTCATCAAACTTAGTGGATGTGATCACCACCGAGTGCCAAAAATGGTCAAGGTCATGTCAAGGTCATACGAGTATTGGCTCAAAATGTTCAAAATGCTACTTTTTGCTTAAATTAAGTAGTGCAGAGTTGGGAATTACACACATTCATTGACCTTAGCTGATGCACAAAAGTTAAATTCCAATTTGGGGTCAAAGGTCTTTTAGAGGTCACTTCCGGTCACTAACGAAATACCCTGAAAAGCCATTTATCGACCAAATTAGATAGTACAGAGTTGGGACTTACACACATGCATTGGCCATAATAGGTGCAGAAAATGCATGTTTAAAATGGTGTTATCCCTGATTTATGACAAAAAAATGGTTAATAGAACATTTAAAAAAAGGTGGTGGGAGGATTCGATCTACATGAACTAGAGCGAAAAAAATCATGAATGGATTAGAAGTCCATCGCGCTAACCACTGCGCCACCGGGCGTGATAGATCAGCGTGTGAAAGTGGGCGTATTTATTAATATGAATGTATGCTGTGGTCCGGAAAGAATAAAATAATTGTGGAAAACACAATTTTTTGGCGAATAGGGTTCATAATTTGCATGTAGGGTATCAAAGGAAATGCTATGGCATATTTTAAAGTGAAACTGAAAAAGTAATGCGAAAGTGGTTCGCAGCTATGGCTGTAGCCATATAGAAAAAAATCTGGATATCAGTATTAGTTTTCAATAATTTTGGCTATGAAATACCGCGTGAATAGAAGACTGTTTGTTTATTATCAAACAATGATTGACTGTATGATTGGTGTCAATGAGTTAATTAATGAGTTGTTAAATATGGTTTTAGATATATTTTGTACCAAGCGAAAAATATCATAGAACAATAGAACTCAAGTGTTTTAGTGTTTCAGGTAAGTATAGTCTCGTGGAGCATCCGTTTAGTCTTCTTTATCAGTCGTTTTTTAACTTGCTAGTCACGGCTACCCCGTGACTCTAACAATAATCTTGGAATAGATTCATCAGGATTGTATAGATTCAAATCCAATTTCTACTCACTGTTCAGACAGTTTTGTCACACAGGTCGGGCGACTTCTTCGGTATAGCGATGATCCGCCTACTCTCACGCAAAATTTATCATTCCTCGGGTGCACTGTTCTTAACAGCGGATCATACATGTGTTTTAGAGAGTAGATGCCCTCGTCACGGTTGATAGTTTCAGTTCCCCTCTTTCTGATCCGAAGTGTTTTTGTCGTAGCAAACGTTTTAAAAACGTGTTCATGACCTTTATATAACCCGATATTTAAATGTTATTCAAACATTTTGCACAAGATCACAGCACGTTTATAGCCCATTTAAAAATATTTTTGTATTTGATGGGGTGTTTCGATGAAAAAGCAACATACCTCCGTTCTAACTACAGTAGACCCGATCATCGTCGAGTGAAGGATAGCTTTGACAAGGGCAGTTATAGTTGCTGTCAAACGTTGACTATCTGGTAACATACTCTTTCCTCTGTCGGACGCTTTCCCCAGGATATGTCCCTTATATGTCAGTTGTTCGCTGCATATGTATATAAATAATAATCGGAGAAAAATAGTAATTTTCCCTAACAATATTACTGCTGGACAGTTTACATGTCTGCCCTAACAAATAAGATAACTGATGAAGGTCCAATGACCTGTAGTGGCAGCGGAATCGTTTTCCCGACCAGGGGTACAATAAATTAGAACTTTGCCTAAAATATGAAATACTTTGAACAAAAAAGTGTGATTTTCGGTGATTTTGTATCTGGCTGAGAGGCAAGAGGCGGGCCATGAGGAGATGTCACCAATCCACGTGGCTTCGCCACTGCCGATGAATAAATTTATACTCAATGACCGCTAGTTATCAGCCCTGATCTCGTTCTCTATTTTTGTCATAATCTGGGTCTTTTCTGGGATTCTGTTAATACTACTTCACTAGCTGCACAGGTACCTTGTCAAGTTTGGCTAACAAAAGTGATGTTACAAACAATTAGTTCATAACTGCAACTAAATGCATTACTTTCATCGGGTCAGTACAAGAAAGTCGTAAATAACATATTTAGGCGAAATTTAGTTAATAATGGATTGTTACAGGGGAGGGGGTGTATATTTTGGCTGTATTTTAAGTCTCTTGATTATTATTTAATTAGCAAAAAACCAAACCATCGTATGGTGAGAATAAGAAGATCATATCTGCCATATGCGATGTTCATGTAACACCACAAATAAAGCTGCTCGTGCAAGATCGTCGTATGTAGTAGATACGACCTTCTTGGTTTTCCATTATAATGATAACACAAACTTTAACGGTGGCATTTATTCTGCATATGTTAGTAATACTTGAACAAAAGACGTTCTTGCACTAACGACCTCTGTTTGGGGCCACATGAACAAGACCGTCGTATGTGGCAGCTACCTACAACCCTGGACAAAAGGGTTGGAATGAAATTAGTACGGTATTGCAAATGAGCCCCCGTTCCCCCCGATCAATGTTGAATCCTGGCATTTTGTTCATGTGCGCTCAGTAGTACCCAACATTGATTGGTGGGGCAGGGGGAGGTATTGGGGGTGAGGGTAATGTTTAGACTTGGCACTCAAGAAAGTGCCATTTCATCACTTTAGAAATAACGAAAATATGGCCATTACAAGGTGCACATTCTATTTTTCATTCCAACCTATTTTGTCTAGCATTGTATTTGAAAAGTTTTTTGGCCATAAAATGAAAAGTAAATAAGATATGGACCTGCAATTTGGAGGCTAAGCAGCTCTTATCAATATCCTTTACCACAAAAATTACAATAGCTAATCTGTCATATTTAGGGACATGTCACTAAAATTCCTAATATCCTATTTTGGGCCCTGTTTAGAAACACAATTGATCACTTTAAATGCCAAAAAATTAAGTCTACAAACGTGTAAAACATTATTTAGATCAACAAAAATCTGAAATCTATTCTGTAGAAATAAATACTAAGGAAAAAATTAAATATCGGGAAATATTAAAAAAGCGACCATGCGAACCTGTGCGGTCAAATTTGCCCGTTTAACTGGTACGCGCTTTGTTTGCGATAATTTAGACCATATCAATGTATGAGTTTTACGTCATGCAGACACAATAAAAATTTTAATACTATGTCTCTATACTGTTTACAGGCTTGCATACCGTGCATTTTTCTATTTATGTCAAGTTTTGGAATCTAATTTGTGAAGAAAAGGTCTGAATACCGTTGTTCTCTATTCAATAAGCCAATTATTATTGCATAAAACAAGTGGATTAGTTTAAAACACTTTTTATTCATTTATAAAGAATGTATAGTACAAAAGTGCACGTAGAATTACAACGCCAAATAGCTCAGTGGATAAGGCGACTGACAGGTAACGGAAGGGCTTGGGTTCAATTCCCGGCATTTAAAAAAAATTGTTTTGTTTTAATTTGCTTTTGCCTATGAATAAAAATTAAATTAAATGCTTCGTTTTTGTACTGAACATTTGATTTTAATTTTCCTTTCTACAGCCATACAATAAGAACAATATAGCTATAAAACCTGTCAAAAACTATCTACTGAAGACGGACTAATGATTTTCTATGTATTTTGTATATTTTTTAACTTCAAAAAACATTTATTTCATTTTTCATGTTCTGTTTCTAAGATTATACTTTCATGAATTGCATTTATAATATTTCATTTACATGTAAAGGGTAAAATGAACATTTCTTGGACGTACAACACTTATAATGCAATATATGACGTTATATGAGCTACTTTAGTTGAATTGCATGAACTTCATATTAAAGACTGCATGTACATAAATTGACCGCTCCCTTACACTAGTGACACTAAAACAATTTTGGTTTTGTCATTGAGGAAAAGACAATTATTTTTTTTATTTTGATGTAAATTTTCATGTAAATCGGAAGAAAATAAAAAAACTATAGCTATAAAACATAAACTATTTTGTATAGCATTGTAGTTCTTGTACTCATCGGGAAAACATAATCATGGACGCATTATCTATTTTTTCTTTTTTAATAAATCAATATTAAAGACAAATAACCTGTGTGCAATATCATCAACTGTAATTTTCTTGCGGCATTGCAAAATATACAAATGCTTCTCTTGTAAAATGACAAAAATGCAGATACAACGTTCTTGTACTAACACGACGATTTGTACCCAACAAAGATCTAGTCCATCGTGACCCACATTTTGATTTTAAAAACAACTACAACAACAATAGCAACAACAAAAACAACTAACAAAAACTTACAATTCTTCTATTCGTTTGTTTCCTGCAGCAAGCTTGTAATTTTCACCTCCGATAGTCTGTTTACATTCAGGACACTCTCCTTTCACAACAGTACGACCACACTGTGGGTTAAATGAAGCAAATTGAATTAATAGTCGATATGTTATATTGCAAACGGGTAACATCATGTCAACATTACCTTATCATGCTCAAAGGACTATAACTTTACTTTGTTTACGAAACTGTGAAATCAAAAGAAAATAGTCCAAATGTTATAAGTTGATATATAAAATAATGTAATATTGTATTATCTGGGTAGTAAATTGACTGCATGAAGCGCAACTTCAACCTTGGTTGTAGGTACAGGTGGCAATTCCATCAGCCCCCCTGTCCCTAATCGCCTATCTGCAGTTACCCAACCCCCACGTCCTCGAAGACTGACATGCATTAGAATTAGTGCATGTCAATCGCGTACTACCTGGATACACTTATCTTTGCGGCAGAGTAAAACAGAGATGGGGCAATGGGGGCAACACTATATGGCCACAGGGGTTATTGGAGTAGCCCTGAATGGCCATATATGGTTGCTTAGTCTTCATCATCAACATCAGACTAAGGGTGAGGTAACCCTGACATAAACCTCTACTGACAATACGTCCAGCCAGCGCGTCGGTATAGGGCTAAAATCCCTCAAGTAAATGGAAGAGAATGCTAAAGGAGGCCGTGAAGCCCAAGGCCACAATGGGCGCAATCATCAAAGACCTGGTGACTGCAGATTGCCTATGAATCGTGACCCAAGAGTGACATCTGCGGATGACGTCACACAGCCAAAGCCAAAAGGAACACCCATAGTGGGTAGGAGAACATGAAAACTAATATGAGATACTGTATTAAGATCACATATTAAGTATCATGTGAGAGTATACTCTTGTACTCCAGAAGACAGGATCACATATTAATGTGCGACACTATGGAATATAAAAAGCAGGATATGGGTATGTTAAAAATTGAAATGAGGTATGCGGCTGGCTGGGGGTGGCTACGGGGCGTTATCTCAAGGACAATATTGTTCAAGGTTGCGCCGCAGGCTTACAAAGAAACAATAGCAATCAAGCTTAAACTTTAAATTAGCACCCGATAGAGGGCAGGGCCTGAAGAATGAGGGAAATTATGGGGTAAATATTTAACGGAATAAACTGCATAATCATATTATTTAGATTTATTCCGTTAAAAATCTTATTTTAACTTATCAAATTACTAGTTTTTATATTCTATGGTGTCAAATATTTATTCACAACGTTGTAAATACGCATTAAATACGATTAATAACAACAGAGGCGCTTTTTCATATTAATATGTGATCCTGTCTTCTGGAGTACAAGGGTATACTCTCACATGATACTTAATATGTGATCCTAATACAGTATCTCATATTAGTTTTCATGTTCTCCTACCCACTATGGGTGAAAGGAAACTGTGTGATCGATAAGGGTCACAAGGATGGACAAACAACACTCAACATTTGTACGTATAATACTAGGACCTTGAAAACAGATGAATCTCTAGAGTCCTTATTGGATGAACTACAAAACTTCAAGTGGGACATAATTGGATTATGTGAAACGAAGAGGGAAGGAGAGGGTGTAGTGGAACTTCAAGGAGGAGCATGGTTATACAACCAAGGAAAAACAGAGGACAACAAGGATGCAAAAGGGATTGGGTTTCTTATACACCCAAAATTCAAAGACTTTGTGAAGGGAATGAAATGTCACTCAAACCGAGTCATTTCTGTCACAGTGCAACTCACTGGAAACAAACAACTACGCATAGTTCAGGTGTATGCCCCCACCAGCGAGTATGATGATGAGGCAGTGGAAGAGGTTTATGAGGAAATAGCGAAGGCGATAGAAGAAAGTGAAGCTGAGTACACTATAGTAATGGGAGACTTCAATGCCAAAATAGGAAGCTACCAACCCGGAGAGGAGTCCATCATGGGAAAGTTTGGGATAGGAGAGAGAAACGATAGAGGGGACATGCTGCTGGAGTTTGCTGCACAACAAGGACTAGTCATCGCAAACACTTACTTCAAAAAAAGAACAAAATAGATACTGGACTTGGGAAAGCCCAGGAGGAAGTTTAAAAACCAAATTGACTTCATACTAAGCAGCCAGAGAAGAATTGTAGAAGACTGTGGAGTCATCACAAGTGTAGATATTGGAAGTGATCATAGGATGGTCAGAGCAAAGATACGCATCAACAGGAAACTAGCAAGGCTTCAGATCATAAGAAACAGAAAGAAAAATAAATTGAACATCCACAGACTACGGGAGAGGAGACAAGAGTACCAACTTGAATTGAAAAATCATTTTGCATGTTTAGATATAGAGAGTGCAGATATGGATACCATGTATGACCTCATATCCAGCACAGTTATAGAGGTAGCTGAAGAAATAGCACCAAGAGAAAGAAAGACTAAGCAAACATCTGAGGAGGACAAAGTGATAGAGGATATGGATGTGAAAAGAAAGAAACTTCGTGAAGTGGAAGACAAAACACAAAAAAAAAAAACCGAATACGCTGAGCTTGTCAAAACAGTGAGAAAGAAGAGGCGACAGAGAAGCAGAAAGAGAAGAAATGAAGAAATTGAAACCATCCTGATGAGCGGAAAAGGACTAAAACAGATTTCAAAACTGAACAGCAAGAAAACCAGAATAAGCAAAATGAGACAAAAGGATGACAACATCACAACTGATAGAGAAGAAATTCTAGACATATGTGCAGAATTTTACCAAGATCTGTACAGTTCAAAATCAAATCCGGACAAGACAGATACAAACTGTAAATCAACTGATCAAACTGACCTCCCAAGTATAACAATAAGAGAAGTGGAATTGGCAGTGAAACAAATGAAAGACAACAAAGCTCCAGGCACTGACGACCTAACCAGTGACATCTTCAAGGTAGGCGGTGCAGAGATAAACATACAACTAGTCAGACTGTATAACGACATATTACACCAGAAAAAGATACCCAAAACCTGGAAAGAGGCTAAAGTCATACTGCTTCACAAGAAAGGCGACAAAGCAGATATTAAGAACTACAGACCAATAAGCTTACTGTCCCATGCGTACAAAATCTTTACAAGAATAATACAAAACCGCATCAAGAGAATACTGGATGAGAATCAACCAAGAGAACAGGCCGGATTCAGAGAGGGCTACTCAACTACAGATCATCTTCATGCACTAAATCAATTAATAGAAAAGGCAAATGAATACCAGTTAAAGCTTTGCGTTGGGTATATAGACTACGAAAAAGCCTTTGACTCGGTAGAGCACAGAGACCTATTCACAGCTTTAAGAAAGATTGGAGTAAATGAAGGATATGTACAAATCATGGAGGACATATACACAGACGCAACAGCCATTATTCATCTTGAAAATGATGTATCCAAACCAATACACATAAAAAGAGGTGTAAGACAGGGTGATACAATTTCTCCAAAAATCTTCACAGCCGCCATGGAAGAAGTGTTCACGAATTTAGACCTAAAACCGAGAGGAGTCAACATTGACGGAGATTATTTAACAGACCCGAGATTTGCAGACGATGTTGCATTAACAGCTGCATCAGTTGAGGATATGGAGGTGCAACTAAACAGCTTGAACAGGGAGAGTAAGAAGATAGGACTGAATATACATAAGGGGAAGACCAAATTCATGACAAATTACCAGACGAACAAGTCCATTGAAGTAGAGAATGAGCAGATAGAACATGTAGAAAGTTATAAGTATCTAGGCCAGACAGTAAAGATGGAAGACAACACGAGAGAAGAAGTCATGCTAAGAATAAAGGCTGGCTGGAGTCGCTTCGGCAGACACAAAGAAATCCTATGTGACAAAAGACGACCAATGACACTGAGGACGAGAGTCTTCAACCAGTGTGTATTACCTACAATGACCTATGGTTGTGAAACCTGGACAACAACTAAGTTTTTAGAACAAAAACTCAAGGTAGCACAGCATGCTATGGAGAGGAAAATGCTGCATATCACCATACGTAACAAAGTAAAAAATGTGGAAATCAGGGACAAAACAAATGTCAAAGATATCATGGAAAGGATCAAGGAGGCAAAGTGGAGATGGGCGGGACACATAGCTCGTAGAGAGGACAATAGATGGACAAAGAGGTTAACGGAATGGCAGCCAAGAACAGGAAAGAGAAGAAGGGGAAGACAAAAACGAAGATGGCGTGATGATCTCACATCCTATTTGGGTACAACCTGGGCAAGAGAAGCACAGAACAGAAGCAAATGGAAGCTACTTGAGGAGGGCTACATCCGACAGTGGGTGACACAGCCTGTGAGGTGAGGTGAGGTGAGGTATTATCTAATATTCTCTGAAAATGGTATAAAATATTTAATCTAGTAATTAATAAGTTCATACACATTGCTATGCAACAATAAAAGAAGCGAGATTCCACCTAATGCTAATTAAAAACCATATATCATATTTAAGTAAGCTATAGAGTGCACACCAGTAAATACAAGTCTCTTACACACTGGGAGGAAAAAAATCAGTGTTTCAAAAAACGAGGAAACGTGCAATACTTTAACATGTTTTAGACAAGAACAATTTCATCACTGAACCCAGGCTCTACTCCCAGGGCTTATGTTAAAGTTACTAGCCATGTACAGTGGTGTAGCATGAGATATCCTATTGGGTGGCGGTGGGGGGGGGGGGATTTCAAATTTCAAATCGATTGACAGGGGACATGCCCTTTCACCCTCCCAACACCCCCCACCCCTGCCCCTGATACACCACTGGCCATGTATTTTCTCCTCATTTGCGTATGCAATTTGCTTATCTTCACGATTGCTTGCTTTTATTTATAGAGATGGAAATGGCAAATCATTAAATTAGTTAACTGTAATTTTGTCATTTGCTATCAGCAGTAGATAGCAAAAAAGTCTAAGACTGGTACCATGTAAATTAGCTGATTTGCATAGTAAAAGCCCTTCAAACTGAAAGAAACCAGTCTGATTATGTTTACCAATATCCAAATTTATGATTTCTTATATAAAAATTATTTCATAAAAATTCTTTAGAGTGCACACCATTAAATCAGTGTTTCAAACAAGGAAACGTGCAATACGACTAAATTAAATGCATTACCAAAGGCTTAAAACCCAACTATTAGGCCCTTATTCATATTTAATCCTCATTTAGGCCTGCGAAATAGATTGTCTGTGAAAAATGAGCAGGATCCGACTTTTTATGACGATTTGGCTAAACTTTCAAAATGTGTTACATTTCAGAAACACCAAGCTATTCGTAAGGTGACGTAGGCTGCATGGGCTATAGGGTGATCTAGTCGGCATTTTTCTGGAAAAAAATGCTGGACTTCATATATAATTTCTGCAATGGATGTCTTCATCTGACCTTCAATTTGCAGAAAGGGTAAGTTTTGAAGAACTGAGTCGCTCTGGAGTCAAGAAAATGACGTTTTCCCGGACCCTGTTTGTACACAAAGTCAATGGGAGCTATTTACTTGTGTGCACCCTATAGCATACAAAGTGAAATGGGATAGCGAGTGACAGAAAGTTGAGAATGTAGGTAGTTAGATATCAAAATTAGACTGTTTTCGAAATGTGTTTCAGAATCGCAAACGTCACCGCCTAGAGGATTATCTATTCACTTTGCCACGAAAAGCCCCGAAAAGTCGAAATGAATGCGAAAAAATCTATAGCGAGCAGTAAATTATGAATAAAAATACGTCAATTTAAGAACAATAGTTTACAGGGGAAAGAAGAATTACGCATCGCACACTAGCACATTTTAAACATGAATTTACAAATGGAAACATAACATGCATAGGCAGATATACCAGAGAAAAAACTCCGGACATACCTGCCTGTGCGGGGATTTGAACCCCAGACCTCTCGCTTGTCGGGCGAGCGCTCTACCACTGAGCTACACAGACTATCCCTGATAAACAGGACTCAAGTCTGGTACTTATGGATATGAGCAGTCAAGGGTGAACAGTACAAACAACACATTACATACCAATGTACGAGATCAATTAATGATGCTTACCCGCCAGCCTAATATAATCATACAAATAGAGGAAGAGGCTTACGCATCATACACTGGAACATGGAAACATTCAAACATTACAACTAGCGCACGAGATCAAATTAATGATGCTTAATCGTTATTCTTAATATATCAATATACAGGGGAAAGAAGAATTACGCATCGCACACTAGCACATTTTAAACATGAATTTACAAATGGAAACATAACATGCATAGGCAGATATACCAGAGAAAAAACTCCGTACATACTGAACCCCAAACCTCACGCGAGAGGTCTGGGGGAGGGACAGGGGAGGGACAGCTCCCCCATGGGACATCTTGTCCTCCTTCTTGACCCTCCCCCTGTTGCATGCTGCCGCTGGCCGCCGTGATATTTTACGTTTGTAGGCCTTTCATGATGCAGTCATGTCTACAGTAGGATTCGCCACGACCTTTGCAGGACTTAAACCCCATTAAAAGCTATTAAACCAAGATAACACTCATTGAAACAGCTCAACTATGTTACATCAGATCTTCTCTGGTTAAATCCACACTACACATGTTTCTGTTTTACCTGTGCAATGAGCAATGAGCTGGTATTATAGTTTCAGTTGGGTGAACGATTATAAAGCAAACGCAAGGTAACAATACTGTGTGAGCCTTTGTTCACGAAATGAGACAACAGTGTGCATATTGTAAACCAGCATTCTTGAAAATGAGAAACATAATGGCTGTGGACCGTAACACGGTTTGGAAATAATGTCTTCATATTTTTTGGTGTTATCTGTCGTATACATATCCTTCCTAAAACACCAAAGTGCGAATATTTCGAAACACCTAAATTAGCTAAAAATTTAGGACATGTTACAAAACTATATTTTCTAGAATTTCAGAAGAGTACTTTAAATATTGGCTGGTTATTTTTCACACAGTGACGTTAACTAGGCAATGTCCTATTACCTATAACATACACTAAAACACCAAAGTGCGAATATTTCCAAACATCTAAATTAGCTAAAAATTTAGGACATGTTACAAACCTATATTTTCTAGAATTTCAGAAGACTACTTTAAATATTGGCTGGTTATTTTTCACACAGTCACGTAAACTAGGCAATTGCCTATACTTCTAACATACACTATTTGTAGAGGTCACGCGTCAATGGTGAGAGCACTGTGTATTATGTATAGGAAAACGGACAGTAACTGCAGTATGTTTTTGCCCATTTTTGTTACTAATGTTTCCCCTTGAAAGTCGCCTCCCCCATGCCCTCCTAAAAGAAAAACACTGACAACGTTACTTGGAAGGGGGAAACTGGATTGCGAGTGGGGTATTATATGAGGTAGTAAAGTTTGAGAGAGCGAGGGTAGATGGAGGGGGGGGGGGAGGCGATAATTAATTTGGAGAAGGGTGGGGAGGGGAAACAGGAGGGGAAGGGGAGAGTGAGATTGCGAAGGAGGGTAAAGAAAAAAGAAGTGGTGTTTCATTACGCGTTGCGTTGTAATATGGATAAAGCTACATGTAGCATTAACTTTGATAATTCAGCCTTTATTGGAATATTAATTGAAACGTATAGCTAGTTTCATTTTGATGTAGTAGCCTACAAGCTCTTACACATGCCCTTCTTTTGATCGTAGTACAGATTGGCTGATGTGTACTATTATCTGTATCGGATGTACAAACACAGAAGGGAATTCCCCAGTGCATTGCTAATTATAACATGAGGCAATATATTTAATTAAAGACAAGAGTGGGAATTCCACATTTGCATTTGATATGAAATGAGAAGACCAAAACAAACTCCTGCATTATTTAGAGATAAATAATATTGTAAATAAGTTGTAGTCCCTGCTCCTATAATATACATATCTTACTTGTCACCAGTGCGCTATAATTTTTTGAGAAAAATGCAAAAATAGGCACAAAATTGGCCACTAACTCCTACATTTTAACTCCCACTGCTTCCTGTAAACTTCCTTATTCATAACTTTTTTGTCTAACATTTGGGGCGCTAGAACCCATAATAGATTACATATGGGGTTCATGTATACTTTGTAATATAGAGTACCTCTAGTGCTATTATTAAACCAACTCAGAGCCCTCAGGCTGCTTTATTTCATGAGAAACAGCTTGCTTTGTATTTTCACATTTGAGCCCCTATAGCCCATGATCTTTGACCTCTGGGGTCGACACTACACTAGGATATTTCCAGGGGTCATGGGGTATCATACTAGAGAGCACTGCTGTGTTTGTGCAAACAAGAATATCTATGTCTGTGATTCCCCCCTCCCCACCATGACACACTTAACCCATCCTGACACCCCGTAATGTGTTTAATGTTAAAAGGACTATCAGTATACCAACGCATGGCATTGTATATAGCTGCTTTATTTACTGAATAACGGCCGGCCCTACGTTTTTGCGTTTGGGGCCCTGGGGCCCATATTATGTGACATATGGGGTTCTTGTATATCAATTATAATATAATGCTTAAGCGACAAGCAAGACAAATTTCACATTTCTGATTGATTTTTAAAACACACAAACAAAATGGAATGCTCAAGTTATATAATCTGGTTGATTTTATACCAGTAATAGGTGAAATGAGTATTCTGTAATTGTTTATGTGCATGTATTGTTTTTTTCTTCAGTTTGTTAGTTAAAGTTAATGTTGTTTTACATTTGTATGTTATTGCAGGACCCGGGTAAGACCAGCGGTTAGCTTATTTGGGTCTAACCTGAATAAAGAATATACGTATTAAGTAATAAATAATAATAATATTTTATGTCGATAATACAGTCAAACGGATTCTTTGGAATTACTAAATTAGTTATAAAAGAAGTGCATTTTATTTAGGTCACCAACTGGAGATACTAGATACGCTCACTCACTCAAAACCCAAAAAGTATCTTTCTACCAAGTATATTTTAGTATACTTTTTGCATGCTGCTGCTCAGTGGAATGCATGGCAGTGAAAAAAATTCTGTTGCAATTAGTGGTGCGTCAAACTGAGAGCGAGTTGCAACATTAATTACGAATGAGATGATTGTGTTCGCGAAACACAGTCTTAAGTCTGTCCAGAGAAGAGGTTGATAATAATTTAACATACAAAGATCGATGATACCCCATTTGTTTAAAGTTTTTCAATATTTGCAAAACAGTAGTGTTTTTAAAGAAAAATACCCAAATTTAAAAGTTGCATTTTACAGTGATTAAATGGTTAACGCAAGTATTTTTTACAACAAGTTGCAATAGAGCAAGTGACAAACTGATGGATATGGTGGGGTGATTCTCTATCTCCACAACAGAGTGGAAGCCAACGAGCTGATAATTCTGCAACCAAACAACAGCAAGGTTGAAACCATGTGGCTGAAAATTTCTATCCCCAAAACACGCACAATACTGGCAGGTATTGTATATGCCCCTGACGTTTGTAACCAGTTTTTCAAAAACCTGGAGTATGTGATAGATCAAGTGCCAAATTCCTCAAGGTTGGTTATGAATATCTGGCAAAACCGCTGGCTTATATCATGAACCTAAGTCTGGCAACCTGTAGTTTTCCCTCGTATCGGTTTGCTTAGGCGTGTTCGAAATATCCTCCCGCAGCACACACTAAATTTGCCTTTTAAATCAATTATTGTCCCTCATTTAGACTATTGTGACGTTGCATGGGGGAATGCTATCCAAACTTGACATACTTCAAAATGCAGCTGGTAAGATAATTCTCGGTCTTCCTCGTATCATACCGACGTTTTGCTTCACTTCCTTGGGTGGCAAAAGCTCTATTCATTTGAATGTCATGTTTTCAAAAGTCTTACATGCAATACGAAACAGTGAAATGCTTGGTTGAAATTACACCAGGTACATGTGTCGGTTTTTAAATTGTTTAAAATTGTTTTGCATGAAATATGTAGATAACATATATGACCAGCTCCAACAAATCCAGAACAAGTCGCCAGACATGTTTTTGAGTTATATACCTTAAAGATGACATTCCCATAAAAAATATTCAAATTTTGGAATTCTTAATTTCATGGTATTTGACTGTGGACCAAGTGGACTTTTAAATCCTTGAAAGTACTTATCAAAAAGAGGATTATTTAATCAATAAATAACAGTTGCACTCTGATATTCTCAATTCAATCCTGTGTAAGACAGGAAACTAATTGGTCCATTTCTCAGAATAGCAAGTTGGCAAAAATATCAAGGTATCATTTACACAATTATCCATATCTTGCAAAGTATAGATGCTATTTAAATAAATTTGGTATCAGTTTAAAGCATGTTGTCCAATACTTGGATTTTTTTTCAAATCATGAAATGTCAAAAATGTGACTTGTTCTTGGTTTTGTCAGAGCGGGTCACATATTCAAATCAATATTAATTGTGATATTTTGACCTTAATACATTTGTTGAGCAAGATACGACCTTCCAAAGGATTGGATACGCGCAGTTGACCTATACCCTTGAGTATGTGATTATTACGTAATCAATTCACCACACACGGGTGAATGGGAGATGCCTCTTTCTAATGTGTGGCACGTAAGACCCTGCCATTATCTTCGCCTGAATTCAAATCAATACAATTTACTCATTTAACTGCATTACTGCAATAAACAATCAAACAATAAATCTATGAACTGATCAACCAATCTACCAATCATGTTGTTGATAAATTTTGGCCATGGGCCGATGGAGATATTGCGGGAGATATTGCTACCAATCATGGGGGAAACCCCCGTCGTGTTTTCGTTTAAGTTCTAAACCTAGGCAGCCCATAGCATAGGCTAGCGGGTGATAGAATGTTTAGTTTGTGCCTCGAAATCAAGGAAAAATCTGCCCACTCCCCATAAAACATTCACCTTTAAATGATATTCTTGCATTTAAAAAGCCAAAAATCTGATTCTGATATAATGTAATGTATCTGATGTAATGTAATGTAATGTAATGTAATGTAATGTAATGTAATGTAGTGTAATGTAATGTAATGTAATGTAATGTAATGTAATGTAATGTAATGTAATGTAATGTAATGTAATGTAGTTTAGTTAGTTATTGCTCAGTAGACATGTGATACGAGCGGAAATCGTTATGAAATCGAGTAAACACTCCATGCACAAGTTCAATAATGATACTCACGTTTCCAACCCCATATAGGTGACCGTTTGGACAAACTGTATAGAACGAAAATTAACACTTATCGTAATATGACATAGTTTTGCTGCAATCGCAAGATTCTAGCTAAACATTGATGTTGATTAAGTTTTGTACATAACTCTGATTTCTCAATATTATAATGACATCTCCAAATGCCAGGTAAAAAACAAAACTTGAACAGTCGGGGGAATTGAGAACGGTGCTCCCCCACACACGCACTTTTAAAAACTTTGAATAACTAGTTGCTGTTCAAATGGTTGAAAATATTGATTTTATTTAAAGTATCATGGAATTTAAAAAAAAAACTTACCCAACCAAGCAGTGATGTTCACTGCCTTTTGTATTTGGACCATATCATCTGGCATGGTGGGCAAATAGGAGTTCTACAAATGAAAGCATTTAGAAAGGTATTACATTATACATATTGTAAACTATGATCACCGATCACTGGTGCTACAAGATAACCCAGTAGCTGCGATCAAATAGTAGTTTATCACTATTTTTTGGAATTGTAGAATGCTGAACAAACAAATTAGAATATGACTGTTCTTTGTTGATTTATGTTGGCATTTCTAGAGTCTCTCATTGTAGGCAAACATCGTGCAACACGGGTCACACGCCGTGTGGTAACTGTGCTGGGATTCGTATAAGGGTCTATCGATCAAAGTACCATGCGTGCTTGTTCAACCAAGGATAATTTGGTGCTTTGGTAGTTCTGACCTTGGGCGGAAAGGCTGCATAGTAAGCAACCCCGCACACCGACATCGCCTGGCTAATAATTATTTGGTGCAGCAGAGACACTAAAATGAATACACGGGATCGATACACGTGAATTGCTATGCACGATTTTGATATCAGACGAAAATCTTCGGATACCGGGTTAGAAAATGATGAATATATCCCGTAAATGATTTCGTCTCAAGAAACCAGATGTGATCTCATACACTTGAAAATACGTGTTGAACAGATATGATAGTCGTCAGGCGTGCGCTTTGGAAATTGGGCGTGCGCTTTGAACTCAAAATTTGACCAAAAGTCTAATTTTATATTGCGTTGGTCCTATATGGACTACAGCGCGCAGCAGGCTATAGCTGCACTCAGTCAAGTGGAGGCAGTATGACCATTGACCCCCCATTGACCGCAATGTCGTATACAAGCTTACTGACACAGCGAGAAATCAATTACCCCGGCTATTGTCAGTAGCCTTAGTCAGGTCACTTCGCTAATTCTGCATACATAAGGTCCGAATAAAATAGCCATGGGTGGCTGTGGATTCAACCTACCATGGCGATTTCTACCATGAAGATATCGGGGCGAAGACACTGTGCCCCGTGCTTACCGTCGTTTTATCTTTTCAGTTTCTGTTTCCGTATCCGTTTTGGTAAGTCATTGTTATTTTGAATTAGAGCCTCCCAGGTGTGACCAATCTTTTATTCTAGCCTTTTGTTAGTTACAAATAATTTGAAGCAAGTGAATTTCAGTTTTCGTTATGGTAAGTTATGTTAATTTCTGACATGAAACCTTGTGATGAGAGGGTTGGTGCTAATCTAGACAAAAGAAGAGTCTACATTTTACGGTCCTAAATTCGCGGTAAATTTTACGGCTTCAATTGACTTGCATTTGGTGTATATGTACTTACGCCTAGGCGTGAGTGGCTCGTAAAATAGTCTTGCATTGAAATAATACTAACAACGTTGCCAAGTTATAAGCAAAAGTCTTTCATATTCACTGGTCAACCGATTCTTTTGTTATGCATAGTCGCGCTAAAAGTCGATCGATACATGTTAAAATCAGCACAATTCAGAGATACACCTTTTTGCTATGAAATTAATTTTGTCGGTCAAATATAAAGCAATATTTTTAGTAATGTCAGGTAAAAATATAGTGCTTGGATATACATTTAAAAAAAATCCCAGTGTTAAAATTAGGCATGAAATTGTGTCTTGTAGTGTGATATTTTTGATTTTTATAGGCCTTTAGTTCGTCCGCGAGCTTTTTTCGGAATTCATTTTTAGCGTCTCAAACTAATATAGTTTGCTAAAGAAAGATATTTCCCACCTCTGTAAGGCACATCGTGTGGGTCTATATATTATAGTTTTGTCAGAATTTCCCTTTTGATTTTACCCTTTTTCCCGTCATGCTCCGAACATGTCAAACTCAGTACTTTTATCTCGAAAGCCCAAATCCCCAGTGCTTTTGTAAATGAGGTGAATTTTGGAAATTTGCTCCCGTGATAGCCTGCAATTTCAAATTATATGGTTTCCATGATTATGTCGACCATTTTGTCTGTTTGTTTGTTTGTTTACCTAGGTTAGTCCGTAAGGGAGGCGCGCTTGAGGTCCATGGGTAGGTCCAGACCTAAGCAAAATTAGCGTGGGGATTTTCATTTTCTGACCCTCCTACATGTATATCTCCAGGTGAATTTTGTAGACCCCCTTCCCCCATCGCGGGTTGGCATTTTCATTACACTCTTCAGACTTGGTACTTGTGTTCGTTTTTTTTTAATTTGACATGTAGGCCTATTTGTCATCATTTAGCGCTATACATTCTAAATGTATATATAAAGCTAATTATTTAATAATTATGTACCAGTATGTTATATATGTAGGCATATGGGGGTGGGTGTGGGGTGCAGAGGTGTGTGGGGGTGGATAGTGGGTGTGTATGTAGGGAAACTTTGGGGTGGTACTCAACACATTTAACGATGACTTTCAATGCAAGGCTCATTGTTGCCACAAATGTTTTTGCTTTTAGGCCATTTAATAGATTTTTATAAACTTCCATGTTTAAAAACCTTGTATTGTTTTGGCTGCTTCATCATGACTTTCGGTGGGTTTCCAAAAGCAGTTTCAAACAAACACAAACAAAAGGCATCTCACCCACAAAAACACGAAAATGACAAACAAACATAAAAACAATCAGTTTACAGAGATGGGTTTAACTTAGTTGGTGTTTAAATGACACAAGTCTGGGGATGGTACGAAGGTTATTTAGAAGCGAGTTCCAAACGGTTTGCTTGATAAAACATAGGCCTACAGCGTATTATATATGTTTTGTAAATGAAAGTTTTGTTAAAAATTTTGCCCTATTGCGTAAGATTGTTGATTTTTTTTTACCAAACGTTGGGCAAAGTTGTTTTGAGGAGAGGCAAATTTGAACACATTGGTCCGATGATCACGCTGATGATGAAATCAAATAGTTATCACTCACGTGATGAAAGATCCTCATCGTGGTCAACATGGTCAGTGTCATTATTAGGCCTAAGAAGTTCATTTCCAATGTTGAAGTTCCGGCAACACTGTAGCTTTGCCACAATCTTCTAACGGCACCCACGATATCGATTTACAATGCTAGTACATGTACTAGCTTCAGATTTTACCCGTTGATTTTGAAAAATTTTCAGCCGTCAGTAAAAAATGGTGAAATCAAAACGGAAATTCTGACAAAACTATGATATATCGCTCACGGTGATGTGCGATAGAAAGTTGGGAAACATCCTTCATTAGCGAACTATATTACTTTGAAAAGCTAAAAGGTTGATTCAAAAAAGGCTCGCGGGCAAAGTTAAAGCCTATCAAAATCGAAAATCTTACACTAAATGACTGAATTTCAGGCCTAAGTTTAACACCAGGATTTGAAAAAAAATTCAGTATCAAGCATTATAGTTTTTCCTGCCACTTACTGAAAAATTGACAATTATTGCTTTTCATTTGGCTGAGAAAAACAATTTTACATTGAAAAGGTGTAACTCAAAATTTTGTTCATTTCAATGCCAAATTCGATCGTTTGTATTGCCTCATTAAATGACTGAGTGAGCCTTGCACAACAAAAGAATCGGTTGACCAGCATTCAGAGTGTATTGGCGATGAAACGAGCGCCTGAAATTTGTTGGGCCTATATGCAAGACTCTTTGTTATTTTAAATGTTTCTTTTTGCAGAGCTTATTTTCAGTCATGGATCATACTGATAAATTTCGTTGAAAGGAGGGGGAGGGAGGGGGATACTTGAGACTGAACAAGTGAGAGTGGGAGGGGGTGAGGAAGAAAGAGAGGAGAGGGAGGGACGGAAAGACTAGAAAGAGAAGAACTCGAGAGAGAGAGTAGGGACCGGGGAGGGAGTGGGGAGACTGATCATTGGGAGGGGGGGGGGGCAGGAGGAAGCAAAATAGGGAGATAGACATTGATACGAGGGAAGGGCGACACTGTGGCCCTGCACAGGTGCGACAGGCTCATAAGCCGACCTTTTGTGATTTAAGGGCATATTTTCAACGTTTTTACAGAAATAAGTGGACTTTTTCATTCGGATTGGCATTTTGTCATATTAATGTGGATCAATTTAAAAATGTCAAAGACGAGAGGGCGCTAGACCATTAAAAACACCGGTGTTAATTAACACCGGTGTTCCATACCATAATCTTGTCTCTCCCGCCTTTATTGACATAGGCATCCACCTCCATTGAAATAAGCTGATTGGTACTTTAAAGTTAACAATGAAGTCAGATTACAGTAAACTTACTTAATCCCTTGCGTGTTCGTATCTGAACAATAGACTTACGGAAACTGAAAAGATAAAACGACCCTTAGTGTAGCTGAGTGGGAATGGTCATTTGACTATTTTCACTAAACCATTGAAACTGAAAACTGTGCAACGTGTTCCATAGAATAAGTTTCTTGTGCTTTTTTATTTTATTATACACAATGACCCACCGTTTTAGAACATCATATATTTAGACCTTTCGACTCCGGTAGGTTCATACCCGTCACATCTGAAATTGAGTACCCACTAGGACTAGGACTGCCAATTTCTCAAACGGTAATAATTTTGCACGCAATTTAGAGGAAGATGGTCCTATTGTATCACGTATTGTATCACCTATTGTATCACGTTTTTCAGATTTTCTCAATGAATTTGACAACTTTCTGGACGATATTGTATTATTACCCGGTAAACTTCTTCTGGCTGGCGATATGAATGTCCACTGGGATGAGCAACAAAAGCCAGATGTTAGACAGTATATTAACATCATCTCTTCAGCAACTCTTGTGCAGCATATAAACTTGCCAACTCATAGGTCTGGACACATCCGTGACCATGTGTTGACCTACAAGGATGACGATCTTTTCGTGGACTATGAGGTTCATGAGAACATAATCACATGGCATCATTGTGTTAACTTCAAATTGAACCTGAAGAAACCAGCTCCAAAACGCATTACTAAATCATTCTGGAACTACAAGAACATTGATTCTGATCAGTTCTCAACCGCTCTTAGTGACCAATTAAATCCTGTTCCTGAGAGCAATGTAAATGAACTGTTGAACTGGTACTGTTCAGTTTCAAGTGACATCCTTGACAAATTTGCTCCAGCGGAGATCCGCACGCGTACAGTAAGAAATCATCAGCCCTGGTATGATGATGAAGTTCATGCCACACGACGTGAAAGACATCGTGCTGAACAGAAATGGCGGCATACACGCTCTGAAGATGATCGCAATAAATATGTATCTGCCAATAAAGCTGTTAGTGACTCCATCACAAAAGCAAAGAAATCATATTATGCTGACAAACTTGCTGACGCAAACACCAAAACTGTCTTTCAAGTTGTGAATTCACTTCTGAATAACCAAAAAAAAACATTTGCCCACTTTTGATGATCCTACAGATCTTGCCACGCGATTTACTAGATTCTTCACGAACAAGATCAGTGACATTCGCGATAATCTGGATAATGATCCAGACAAGCTTGATGTTTCACAGTTCATTGATAATTGCCCAGCAAACTGCGTCCCTCTCACTGGATTTGTTGAAATGACTTGTGACGAAGTTCGCAAAGTGATAACTGCTTCATCAAAATGCGTCTTGTTTTCTAGACTCGCATCCAACTTGGCTACTTAAGCAACACATTGACCAACGTCTACCTGCAATCACTGCGATTGTTAACAAATCCCTCTGTTCCGGTATTTTTCCATCTGCCGCTCACAATGCTATTGTGACACCGCTCATCAAGAAGCCTTCATTGGATAAAGAGATACTGAAGAACTACCGCCCTGTGAGCAACCTGAATTATGTTGCTAAAGTTATAGAGAAGTGTGTTGCTACCCAACTTGTTGAGCATCTCAACTCAAACAATCTTACTGATCCATTGCAGTCAGCGTACCGCGCTCTGCACAGTACGGAGACTGCTATGATCAAAGTACTGTCTGACATTACATCTGATATTGACTCAAGACGGGTTGTTTTTGTTGTACTTCTCGACATGAGTGCAGCTTTTGATACTGTAGACCACAAAATACTACTGGACCGTCTTGAAAAGAGCTATGCAATCACTGGTACTGCCAAAGCATGGTTTGAGTCTTATCTTAAAGGTTGGGCTTCGAAGGTGTGTATATCTGGCACGTTATCAGAACCTGTCACTCTCAGTTATGGTGTGCCACAAGGGTCAGTGCTTGGCCCTCTTTTGTTTACTTGCTATTCCAACCCCGTTGGGGAAATTGTGCGCTCGTACCAATTAAGATATCACATCTATGCTGATGATTGCCAGATTTGCGCATCTTTTGATCCTCGCATTCCTAAAGATATGGAAAACACTCTCATTAATATAACAAATTGTATCGCTGCAATCAGGAGATGGCTTTCAGCAAATTACCTTAAACTCAATGACTCAAAATCCGAGTTTTTCATTACTGGATCTAACTACAACTTAAAACTCGTTGATACTAAAAACACCGAACTTGTCATTGGTGGCTCAAGTATCAAGCTCTCCGCTGTCATCCGGAATCTTGGCTGTTTTCATGACTTAAACTTATCCCTCATGGCTCACATCAACAATCTTCGCAAGACAATCCTATTCCACATCAAAAATCTCTGGCACATACGTAGATTCATTGACAAAGAAACATGTCACCATGCAGTTCGTGCTCTAGTTATTTCCAGGCTGGACTATTGTAATGCTGTCTTCACTTTACTATCTGCCAGGGATAAGGATCGTTTACAGAGACTGCAAAATAGTGCTGCACGTCTTGTGTTTGCGGTTGGACGTCGAGTCGAAGCTAAACCACTTATTCATAAACTGCACTGGCTGCCTGTTGAGCAGAGAATTCTGTTCAAAGTCCTTTTGTATGTTTACAAGGCATTTAACAACTTAGCTCCTAAGTACATCGCTGAACAATTCACTGTTTATGTTCCATCCGGCCCCTTCGATCAGCCATGGACACAAATCGGCTTGTGATACCGATGTCTGAATTGGTCACTGTTGGTGATCGAAGTTTCAAAGTTGTCGCGGCAAATGCCTGGAACTCTTTGCCAAGACAATTACGGACTGCTGGATCTACAGAAATTTTCAAGGGAAATCTTAAGACTTTTCTATTTTAAGAACTTTGTATTTCATTTATTTGTTGTAAACGCTATGGTACCTTGTGAATAGCGTCCTAAATACATGTTTGTTGTTGTTGTTGTTGTTATTATTTTGCCTTGGTCGAATGACCTTCAATCTAAATTTCCACATTATGGAGTTCCATTCTCGCATTTCAATTTTCACATGAGAACCACAAATGTGCATTTCAAGGCCATGGTAAATAATGCGTAAATAATAAGTGGGTTAACACACCCTAGCAATCAGGATAATAATAATAATAATAATAATAATAATAATAATAATAATAATAATAACACTAATAATAACAATAATAATAATAGTCATAACACTAATAATAATAATAATAGTAATAATAATAATAATAATAATAATAATAATAATAATAATAATAATAATAATAACAATAATAATAATAACACTAATAATAATAGTCATAACACTATATAATAATAATAATAATAATAATAATAATAATAATAATAATAATAATAATAATGATAATAATAATAATTACTTACTTCCATGGTGTTTGGATTTTGCAGTACGTTAGTAAGTGTATCAAATAACTTCGGAAGCTTTGTACATTGAAGAACACCGATAGTATGCACGACAACAGCCAATTGCATTCTGTCAGTGACGGCCTGCTTTGGTGTGACTCTGAGGTGCTTAGAGTCTTCATCTCCTAAGGTATTCTGAATCAACTGTTCAGCAATAGTTTTGGCACCAGCTGGAAACTGTGAATGTGGAATATTTTTGGTCAAAAATTTTCAAAGATGTGAGAAAAAATTACGCATTTTCTTTAGAGTTAGCTGTTACATTAGCAGTTATGTTTTCTACGCTCATACGTTCCAGTGTGCCGAAGTTTAAAGACATGTGTTATTAAACTGGGTTGTGCCTGGCTTTGGCCAGTACTTTACCTTTGAAAAGGCACTCTTGCTGTCTTGAATATATTTCAAGAAGATACCCTGAAATGAAAAGTGATAAAAATAGTATTAATTTGGTAGCAATTGAATGCATGCATTTTATTCCAGAAGTTAATGTTAGTAATAAATATAAATACACGCAGAACACCACTAAGCAATGCTTTTGTTATTACACGCATTTTAAAGCTTAAAGGTTGATCAATCTGAACAGATTATTCAATCTTCATGATGGCTTGGCATTTTTGCAAGAAAATATGTTTACCTTACAAGTAAGAATATATACCTACCAATCATGTGCGATAAGACATCGAGACAAAATGCGTTAAAATGTCCCTTTTAGCCTATTTTATAAACTCGCGTTTCTTTATTGTTAAACAGTGCCCAGCAACTGTCAAATTGATTGACAGGCAATAACCGGAGTGCTGTTGCTTGTGTCGCTCGACTTAAGATGAACTCAGCCCAAATCAAACTATACCTAGCCTTTACATTTATGTAAACTGGCTTCAAAAAGAAACTTATAATTTTTCACAAGGTCATATCTTAAAATCCTGTCTATAAAAATGAACAAAAATTACACACAGGATTACTTCAATACTCTACTCTAAACACATGTCACTTACCAAGCAGTTGTCCAACTGACACAACAGCAAAATACACTGACATGGAACACCTTCCTGAACCGCATTCACATCTTTGGCTGGCTCCAATTATTCGCCTGTGAATGTGGTCCCGGAAGCTGTTCCGTGTCAGTGCATTTTACTGTTGTGTCAGTTGGACAACTGCTTGGTTACTGACATGTGTTTAGAGTAGAGTATTGAAGTAATCCTGTGTGTAATTTTTGTTCATGTACAGGCGAATAATTAGAACCCAGCCAAAGAAGTCTGTTGGGCTGTTAATGTGGTCCAGGAAGGTGTTCCATGTCAGTGCATTTTGCTGTTGTGTCAGTTGGACAACTGTTTGGTTACTGACCAGTGTTTAGAGTAGACTATTCAAGTAATCCTGTGCGCAATTTTTGTTCATTTTTATTGAGAAGATTTTAAGATATGACCTTGTGAAAAATTATAAGTTTCTTTTTGAGGCCAGTTTATTTATTTGAACAGTTGTACTTATGTCATCAGAGGAGAGCTACTTGAATTTAAGAATTGTATTAGGTTTGTATTACGATATGGTGCATAATAATAATAAGTCTTGAATAGTGGTTGAAGTGAACATAGCAACACCTTTTTAAATTATGGCTATAAGGTGTCTTGTTGAAAAATGTATCCACATTTCACTATTAACCCCAGTTATGGCATCATCCATGTGGTTTATATAATGGCAGCGATTTAAACATTAAACCTAAAGTGAGACGCGCATTGAATTTTGAATAAATGTGATAATATCTGGCAATAATGCTTAGAAGGAAGTATTTTCCGAACTCAAAATCTGAAATTTAAATTTACATACCAAGTGTTCTTAATATGTTAACAAAATTTAACCTTAATATTGTTCATTTTAGGAAAAAAAGGGCACTAGTACCTCTGACTTGATGTGCAGTTTCATTTGAAATTGTCATTACTGTTCTCCAAAATGAAAAGTGATACATTATCATTGCAGTTGCAACTGGACATTTGGTGTGGTGGGGTGTGGGATTAAATTGGGGTGAGTGTGGGTTGTATGATCCAAAACTTTTGTTTGAAAAGGAGCTGCGAACCTGACCATACATTGCTATGCAATGCTCCTGTTGCAGCAACACCAATGGTTAATTGTAGCACTGACCATCCGAGGAGAGCTAGTTGAATTTAAGAATTTGTTAGGCTTCTATTACGATATAGTGCATAATAATGATTTATTTGGTTGAATAGTGGTTGAAGTGAATATAGCAACACCTTTCTAAAATTATGGCTATAAGGTGTCATTTTAAAGTTGAAAAATGTATCCACATTTCACTATTAATCCCAGTTATGGCACCCTTCATGTGGTTTATATATGGCAGCGATTTAAACATTAAACCTAAAGTGAGATGTGCGTTGAATTTTGAATAAATATGATAATTAATATCTGGCAATAATGCATAGAAGAATAATTTAAGGGATGTGTACTATTTCTAAGACTTGTAAAAAGCTGCAAATATCTAAATTTACAGCTATGGCAACTCCCATGTGGTTTAGAACATCACTGACCATCACAGATGATAAAATTGAATATGAAATTAACTTTCTTTCTAATAAATGTTCCTTGTGAAGGTGAAGTTTCATTTTCATATCATTTAACTTGAGGTGAGACTTTTGTTGAATTTCGAAAAATAGGAAAAAATCTGCAAGTAAAAAGCGCCCTCTTTGGCAATTAGAAAATACCGTTGTGACATAATGCTTACATTAACGTCAAGGGGGAAATCTTAGCTCTCAAATACCGTTTAGTTTGTTCAATTTGCTTGTTTTAATCTCGAGATATGCTTACTTAACAACGAAAGGGTAAAATCACAATTGTGCCACTTTTACTATATGTGACCGTACAGCTCGAATGAGCCGTAAATTCCCTAAATTGTATTCTGAGTTATAGTGTAAAATGTGCTTGCATGTCGTATTCATCGGCATATTAGCTGGCACGACATCTGTCTCATTTTCATAGTCAAAAACCAATCAATAATCCTATTATTGAAGAGGATAATAAGCTTCTACCTTAGATGGCAAGAGAATTTTCAATAGCTCTGGTCTTTGTTTGCTTTGGCTAAATCCTGTTCAAGTGGTGGGTTGTTACCAGGCATTGTATTTTGTTGTATAGGTATGTATAACCAACAATTAACAATAAAAAAACTTTCTTGAAACTCGTTGACTTGGAGATGATTTGATATGACCGCCAATTATGACTGATATTTATTGCCAGCAATGTGGAAAAAGAGACACACGTAGAAGCGCAAAAAGCTACAACTTTGTTGAAGGAGTAAAGTTCAACAAACCATAACCCCGCTACTGGATATCGTTTGAAGTCAAATAATATACCATTTTAAAGCTTATGATGTATATTTTCTAAACACGAAATAAAACAATTTTGACCGGGGAGGAATTTACGGCTTACGCCGTGACAGGTCACATATGGAAGAGGGCTGTACATGCAAATCAATGATAGCATCAAGTTTATCGAGAGTTCCTTCGTGAAATCAAAAGAATGCATCAATCACACAACAATAACTGTTTTAACTGTTTTTACTGTTTTATCATGATAAAGATATAATGATTCTCTTTTGCCACTTACGACAAATTAAACGATAAATAAATATTTCACATTCTGCTGTAAAATGAAATACATGTGCATGTTAATGAATTTATCATGGTAAATACTGTTCTCTTTGTCATTCAAGCCATGTTAAAAGACCAAGAAATATTGCACACTTATAGGTTAATGAACTTTGACAAGTTCATGAAATTTGACAAATTAATGAAATTAGACAAAATAATGCACGCGCGTTGATGCGTCTAATGCACGAGCCCGAAGGGGATTAAACCTCAGCTATCATTGATTTACATGTACAGCCCTATTCCCTAGTAAAAGTGACACAATTGTGATTTTACCCTTTCGTTGTTAACTAAACATATCTCGAGATTGAAAAGAGCAAATTGAACAGATCAAACGGCATTTGAGAGCTAAGAATGTGCCCCTGACGTTGATGTAAGCATTATGTCACAACGATATTTTCTAATTGCCACAGAGGGCGCTTTTTACTTGCACAATTTTTTTTGAGACAGGCTGTAATGGTACGTCCCTAAGTAACGCTGGTTTCAAAACTTGAGAATTTGACTGCTCAAAAATGCAAAAATTTTGAAAATAGGCCTAACATGGATATTTGGCTGTTACCATGGCAATGGGGATATTTTTCCGAATTTATCCCACGTGTGTTAGTTTGAGGTCCATCAAATATGAAAACATAAAGAAAATTTATTTTTGACCGTGGCAACCCTATAGTCGAAAATAGGCATTTTTTGTTTTTTAGGACGCATTTCGAGAAGCATGACGTTCATTTACATCAACTATACTAACTGACGATGTTCTGATACAAGAAGAATATCACGTTAATCACATTTATGAATTTTGAAAATAGTTTACCATTTCGAATTGAAAAAAAGCGCAGTGATTTATAGTGCGCTACGCACTGGCACATCGCCTAAAAGTTGATCCACAAGCCTCAGCACACTTTACAAATAAATATCTATACGTATATAATTATAATTATCAATTCATGGTAAACTGTTCAGTATACAGGTTGTTCAATGCAACAGTATTAAAGTCCGGTGACATTTGTTGATTATTATTCTATGGGTAGTACAAAATCAGATTTCGGGGAGTGTAAAATTGTCACCCCTGGGCAATTCGTGAAAACCAAGGTCAAAGTTTATAGAGGGGTTAAAATTAAAAACGTGTCAAATTTCGTTCAAACCTATGTCAAATTATTCCTTTAGTCATAAGTAAGGATTCACAAAATATATAGTTTCACATATCTACAACTTATTAAAAAGGTCAAATAAAGAACTCCACAGGGTTATAATAGAAATATGCTCCAATTGTGATGAAAATGGCCTCAAATGTTTTTTCTGTGACAAGAAATAAATAATAATTTGAACCACATAGAATGAATTGTTGCCTAGGTAACACAGCAAAATAGGTCATTGCCAATTAAGTCATATTGATGGTGACTTACTGGAACTTCCCTGAATAGTTACCTAGGTAACGATTCATTACAGTTGGTTGTTACTGTTCTTTATTAGAATGAGATAACGGTGCCAACACTTTGAGACAATTTTCATCAACATTGGAGCATTTTATCTCTTTTAGCTCTAACCGTTGAACTTTTGGTTTATAAGTCCGAAACGATAAGTCGGAGGTGGTTCCAACTATACATTTTCTGGCTATACATTGTTTTTGGCAGATTTTGACTCCTCTATAAACTTGGACCTTGTAACAGTCCAATCCATGCCCAGTATTAATAATATTATATAATATCGGCAATACTTACCGCGTCCATTGTACCATCTGGATTGCTATATACACGTGATGTTACTTCCTGGTATAGACTCAGCAAAAAGGCAACTACGGTGTTGTCGTCTCCTGATGATGTCTGTAGTGAGGCCAAGAAAAACAAAATATTTGTCTCTGAAGTATATGGCCAAAATGCTATGTGCAACAAGCAAGCAGGTAATTGTTTAAATATTTTACTTTATTTGTTTAATATTTACTTGTTAATTTATTTAGGCCTATTTATTTATTTATTCGTTTAATAATTATTGATACACTTATATCATCAAATATTTATTTAATTATTTCCTTGTTTGTTTCTGAACTTGTTTATGTATGTATTTCTTTCTTTATTTGTTTACTTGTTTACTCTTCTCTGTTATTATATTATTAACCTATAAAGAATTTATTTAAAAATTATAAAATATGAGAACAATCACCCTAATATATCTGGAGAAATACCTAAAGCAAAGTTGAGAAAATAACATTCAATGTGGCAACACTTCGTCACACATTCCTGTAAGGAATACCTCCAGAGGTACACCGCTACTCCAGGGGCGACTCGATAAGATAGGACACGGATTTTTGACCCACGTTACGGTACACTGCTTCGGATTAGCCCTGGAGGTAATCCTGAATGGCTCCAGGTTAGCTCCAGTGGGAAATTGGATATATTGATGGTAGTTATCAATAACTGTTTTACGATTTTAATTGTTACTGTACTATAACATAATACAATAGTCACAATATGTTTTACCTTGGTTCAACATTATAAAATTATATTGTGTTTTTATAAAAGGCCTATTCAGCGATTTACACATTCGAAAAATCGTACACATCAAAATTAAGTTTTTTGCCAATATGATTGTATTAAGGGCTGGGGTATGAACGTTTGGACAGTATTTATTTTGGGACATTAGAGCACATCAGACATATCGAATTGCATTCTGAATACGAAGAATGTCTTTCTGATATGAAGTAATTTTGATTTTTTGAAATTCGCAATTTAATACACATTTTATGGCAAATCATTAAAAATTGATATTTTTGATATTTAACAGTACTCGAAGTAAACTTTACAAATCTGATGATTTATACTTAAAGTGTATGTAGGTGGGATGAAAAGCCGACGATCAATTGAAAATTTTGACCTTTCGTATTGGAGATATGGATTTTTTCCCCAAAACACCAAAAAAAAAAAAAAAGGTCTTTTTGGGAAAAAAACCCATATCTTCAATATGAAAGGTCAAAATTTTCAATTGACCGTCGGCTTTTCCTCCCAGCTACATACACTTTAAAAATATATCATTAGATTTATATAATTTACTTCGAGGACTGTCATATATCAAAAATTTGAAAAATATTAAATTTTTATAATTTGTCATAAAATTTGTATTATATTGTGATTTTCAAAAATGAAAATTATTTGATATCAGAAAGACATGCTTCGTATTCAGAATGCAATTCGATAGGTCTGAGGTGCTCTCATGTCCTCAAAAAATACTGTCGAAACGCAATAAACGCTCATTCTAGATCCCTTAAGGTTACCAACTATTTTAAACTGTTGCGATTTGGTAGTTTACAGCATCTTGCGAATGGTAGTGAGCTTTGGCAAACATGGCATTGATCATTCTTCTGTAAAACGTACATAACTCATTAACAACAATAAATCAAGCAAAGTATGTGATTTGTAGAATGAGCTTATGCAAAACATCAAAGTGTTAGTTTTCAATAATATAATTATTGATTTAAATATTGATAATCGATATTTTGGCTGCTTTGACCAACAATACGTCGTGTAGCCTTAAAGACAAAATAAGACATTTTGAATGGGTCTTCAACGTTGTCAATGCTGGCGTTTTCTCTGTCTTTTTTCAAATTTCAAAATTCCTTTTCAAAAATATCCAATGACAATATTAATGACTTATCCTTCACTTTTAAACACCTTTTTATACTTTTGTTTTGATAACTGAATGAGCCTTTAAATATTTAACAGCCCTTTCTTCCATCCTCGTTATCCCGTAGACGTACACATTTTGAAAACTATGTGAAAATAATAATACATTACCTGTAAAGCGGTTTCCAAGTCATTGATATCTACTTTGACAAACGCCTTGGCTATTGCTTCCCTTAGTTCGTTGTATGGATTGCCACACACAACAAAATTGTCCTTGATTTCGTTCTGCGTGTAAATCAAATTGCAGTTATTAAGTTTTCAAAGCAAAGATGTCCGTAATTTAAATTTCAGAATTGTTCCCCTGTCGATATTTTGTTACCAATGCTGAATTATATGTTTGAGCTTTTGACAGAGCAAAGAAAACTAATACCAAATGCGATATTTTTTTTACATTAAAGTAGTGTAATATAACATTTTATTCCGCGCTACTGACGCACATTCTTTTAATAAAGCCCCTTTTGGAAACTCGAAGACTTTACATGAACAGTGTCTCTCTTAAAAAGCCTGAGTATTTATATATCTCACCGATAATATTGGGTCAAAATGATGCAACCGGGAAATTTTGTTTGTCTTTGCCCGCGATTTCTTTTTTCCCTCCATGAACAAGAATGCAGGTTACGCCTATGGTATGAATTAGCAGACCAATTCAGAACTGCATTTGCAGGGATGGTTTTGTTTGTTTTTGTTTTTTTCTTAATTTTAAACAGTTCCTCATAGGTTTAATTTTTAACTTCAAAGTAGCCGGGTGGGGTATTATTTGGTTTTTCTGCGAATGCGCAAACTTTATTTCCACTGCTCAAACTTGAATAAACATTATGTAAAATACTATTGATATTTAGACTAAAATCATTACCCAATCTCGAAGATCGGACGGGGCAATCCATTCTCTCAGATCTGTATCTTTGACCATATCTTCGTATACAGTTATTCCGTCGCAGTGACATATCTGTCGCACTAAGAACGATCGAGCTTTTGTGAGTGTTCTGATATTCAGGAACCCTTTTGCTGCATCAAATAGCTGTCGAAATTAAATAAATATATTACGTCTTAAAATCAAATACCGAAATTCGATAAACGATGAATGGAATTTATATAGGCCTAGTACCTTAGTATAAGTTTGAACAAAGCGTTTTACAATGATCTTAAAAGTACAACTCACACTACATCATAGGCTATAATAAAATGTACAACTTAATTAAAAACAACTTATTATGTAAGATCAATTAGTTTGGAAACAAATGGGTTTTCATATTTGAAAGTGGCCAGACTATGTCAAGTTCGAAAATATGTTGTGTGAGTTCTAGTACACTCACGCAGACTGCCATGCAATCAGCATGTGATCATAGGAACATATTGGTAGTAACAAAACAAGTCGTCGCCTGTATACATAGTGACGTATTTACACAATACGCATTTCGTGAAAATCCAATGCGAAAATTTAGCGATTTCCATTTGCTACATACTCTTGATTTTCACATTAGTGTCGATTATTATCTAGTTAAAAGTAATGAAAATATACCATATTTTCAATGTTATTCACTTATTATTATAAGAGCATAACGTATTCTGCAAAAAAATTCAATATTAAAATACGTCACTATGTGACTAATGGCAATTTCGCCGTTCAAATGACAAATACATCATGCAAATACTATGTGAAACACTTGTCCAAATACGTCACTTTGTAAAAAGAACAAAACAACAATTTTACTGTGCAATGACAAAGTCGTGCAATTACGTCACTATGTGAAACGGGAAATTCGTCTAATTGCAGATACAACATACTGGGCTTGCGCAGTATAGATGATCGGCAAATACGTCGTTATGTGAAACAGACAATTCAAGGTTTTGCAAATACGACATCATTAAATTAATCAATATCTTACTAATTAAGGGGCTGTACAATAAATATGAGCCTGGGGGTACAATTTCAAACGGCTCGCCAAAATCGCTTGCCCCCTCTCTCGGCCTGCCAAAAATTCTCCCCCCCCCCCCTTGCGCATGCCAAATTTTTGAGTTCCCAATTTACAAACTTTAAATGGTCTAGATACATGTTGCGAGCGTAGCGAGCTGGAAAATTTGCATATTTTAGCGTTTCCGTACTGTTTTTCTAAGCCTTTTAGAGCGTTTTATTTAAAAGGCGCCCCATGAATGTGTGCCAAAAATCGCTTGCCCCCTCTCGGCTTGCCAACAATTGCTTGCCCTCCCTTTCGGCTCGCCAAAATTACTTGCCCCCCCCACCCCAATTTTACCCACCATCAGGGCTCATAATTATTGCACAGCCCCTAAGCTACTTTGGTGCATGGTTTTGGTGAATATAATATTGAGAAGAATATAACAAAATAATGTTCGAACTTTGTCAAAAATGTTTAAAATGTCGAATACGTCACTAAGTGATACGACCGAGGAAATGTATACAATTTAGAAAGTAAACTCAACCCAGAAAGTATCGAAACGATTATAGAAGGTCAGATATATCGGGAACTGAAATATATAGCAAGCAAAAACTCAGTGAAGAGGACCTTAGACCAAGCCAGGGGGGTGACACTAAATTCACGGCTTTTATTTAGCCACGCAAACCTATGGAAATTTTGTTGGCTTGCTCTCAACAAAGTGAGGCAAGGTATCGATCGGTTATGAATAATTCACATCAACTCTTACTCAGCCCATGTGATTGAGGTCACCACATAAAGGTGTCGTAAGTTTAGCGAATCGAACCTGTTGAAGATAGTAAAAAGCGCCCCCAAGCAAGGTTAGTCCGGGCGGAAGTGGGTCAACTACTATGATCCCATCAGGCCACAGTGATTTGTTTCTGCAAGAAAGTCTTTTAATTTGATAATGGAATGTCTTGTTGATATAGTAATGTCGAAATTGAGACTAACTATCGATAATACAAAGGAAATATACGACAAGCATAAGAAATGAAATACAGTGAGTATTTGAAGTCAAAAAATCACGTGACCTTCCAAAATGGCACCCGCGGCAATAGTTTTTGCCATGTGCTTCCTCCCTGTGGAAAAGTATCCCGAAAAATATCAATCTGCACTAATACACTTATTGGTGTAGCCTGCCAGTATGAATTATTGTTGAAAAGTAGAAAAGCACCGTAATTTTGGCATTTAATTGTATACCGCCACTAATAATCCAACAATCCGATCTTTATTCATCACGTCTATTGGCTCATTTTCTTACATTAAACTATTATAGGCACTTCAACATCGATGATAACCAGCGTACACCACAAGACCCCAGAAAAAAAATCATAGGCTCACGTCCAGCCGTCTGTACCTGTCTTCAATCATATAATAGATTGAATACAATACCGTTCTTTTCAAAGAGACTAATCTTACAGGTGCATGAGTGATTAGCATTTCTTTGACATCTATGGTTCAATGCATCGGTAGGTCCTACTGCATGAACGTGAGTGCGGGCGATATAGTCAAAATTGTATTCATCTATTGTTATGGTAGTTAATCCGATTTAAATACGTCACTTCGCCAGCGTGCCTATAAACGTATTCTGTTAGGGAGTAGCCTACATTAAACAATTACAATTTCAAACTTTGTGTATTGGCAATAGGCCCCTACCCAGGTGACACCCAGGAGCGATTATAGTATTTGTTTCCTTGCTACATCATATTTTGATTGTTTCCGTTTGCCATAATTTAACACAGAATAAAAGCAAAACTCACTGAAAAATAACATTTGCTGAAAATCAACTAAGTTTAGGGAGTGTTCAGAAATACTTTGGTGGGGACAATATATTTTTTCGTGTTACAAATTTTTTAACCCCCTATCCCTCTTCGTGAACCCAAAACTTTGTTGACCCCCGGTCTCACAAGTTAATGGACCTAAAACTGTTATGACCCCACCCTCATATTAAGTACAAAACTATTTTGCCCCCCCCACCTGTACCATTGTACATCAAACGATAGAGGAAATAATATTATCAAATAATACTAAAACCTGTATTCATGTCAGTGTTGTGAGTCGGTAAATTACCGGTTAATTTACATGGTAATTTACCGCCATCTTAATTTACCGTAGTAAAATAGGGTAATTTAAAAAAAATTAAAACTTAAAATAATATTGTTTTTGTTTGTTTGTTTTAGATGACAATTACAGTTTCATGCAAAAGAGTTATGCAAATACTTTAAAATGTACGTTCGGCACATAGGCCTACGCGTCATGGCCTACTCTGCCTGGCAAAGCTAGTCTGGTCGGAATGTGCATTCGTTCGGTAGCCGATACAAACGGCAACTACTCTGTCCCTTGATCAAACGTCTATTATATTAACGCCCTCTGGCCAGGTCAGACCATCATTTTAATAACAATATGCTATTAACATATGAATTGGACACATGCAAATTACGAAGTGTCACATCCTGATTTAATAATCCTTGACCAAGCTCGACGATTCCATCTGCGATGTGATCTGGAGAAGGATAGGCAGTCTTGCTTGTGTCGTGGAAGTACAGGCTGAGTCAAAAAGAAGTAAACTCATGTTTGAGGGGCTGTAACTCGAGATCTGCAAAAAATCTGCTAAAAATAAAAATACCACTGGAAAGAGCTAAATAAAAAAAAGAATTGTTGCAATTGCTCACAGCAAACTAAAGTTATACTCATTTGAATACAACCACCCATTTTTGTAGCTGCACACGGCTGATTAATTTTCATCCATTTCAATTTCGACGAATCGGCAAAGTGCTAACAGGGTTTGTTGTTGAAAAGACAACTTTTGCGTTTAATTAATATTCAACAAAGTCCATGACAGTACTATAGTTTGTAGGGATACCAATTCAAGTCTTTACGAACGCTCCGGCAGAAGCTTGATTGGGGAATGTTGGGTAAAGGATTGAGCTGATCTTTGGTCTTGCAGTAACGCATGTCTAACTCTAGCAATGTTCACTTGCATGACTTGTGATCTAGCAGTTCGTGGTCTGCCTGAAGCTTCCGGCTGTCTGTTCCTTAGTGTCCCATGCACATTGAGCTTGTTCACATTCTTATGTACTCCTCCCTTACATGAAATTCGGTTAGCTGTAGGAAATTGGAGACGAAGAAGACGCTGAACTTCAGTGGGACTCTTAGTTTCATGATACTTCGTCGACAGAAACGTGCGCTCCCGTGCGGTAAATGGTGGTGCCATGCTGGCATTTGGCCCGTTTTATTATAATGTAGTGCAATGAGGTAAAATTCATATTGAAAAGAGCCCTATAACATGTAGGAATTATTGATCGAAACTACACCTGCCACAGAACTTTATTTGCATTTGAATATCCCGCCTTACCAATCAATATCATAGGTAGGCCCCTACTTGGGAAGTGAAACCGTGTGCAGCTAGAAAAATAGGTGGTTGTATTCAAATGGATATAACTTGAGTTTGCTGTGAGCAATTGCAACAATTCTTTTTTTATTTAGACGTGTAGAATTTGCTCTTTCCAGTGGTATTTTCATTTTTAGCAGATACCTTACATATCTCGAGTTACAGCCCCTCAAACATGAGTTTACTTCTTTTTGACTCAGCCTGTAGGCGGCTCTTTATCCAACACGCGACACACATACTCATTTGAATTTGGCGGACAAAAGCAATGGTCATTTATTGGTCACAGTACAACGCATTTGGCTTGAATAGGAGCTAAGTGCAACTTTCAAAATCCGACTTGAAGCCACTCAAGCGCCCATAACTCGACCAAATGATATTGTAGAGCAACAAAAGAGGTATTAAAATGCGCAGGAGAAAGCTGCGCGTTATATATATATACATTAAATAAGTTTTTGCTATATATTTTAGTTCCCGATATATCTGACCATCTATAATCGTTTCGATACTTGCTGGGTTGAGTTTAGTATTAGGTCACTTATTGATTGTATTTCTTATGCTACTATTTAAAATACTTTGTTTCGATAAACTCGGTGGTCGACAAGCGAACATATAGATTATAATAGGTCGGTGCTCTTAAGGTGGGCAATTGGAAACAATGGGGCAATTAAAGTGGTATTTGAATTTATGAGTTAAAAATAAATATTATAATTATTATAACAAGTATTTTTTTCAGGTGACTAACTTTGGAATTAAAAGTGCTCAAACCCATTACAGGTGAGTGTAGAAACAAATTCAAAGTATAGACCTCTGGAAAAGACAACCGTTACTCACCTGTAATGGGTTTGAGCACTTTTAATTTCAAAGTTAGCCTGAAAAAAATACTTGTTATATTACGCCCCATTATTTATAGTGGTTGAGTACTTTCGACTACTTTTGGAGTAGATGCTGTGCTGGGAGTGGCCTTTGTCATGATTCTGACAACACAGAATGTATATACATGTGTACGCGTTTCTGTTAAGTTGAAACCATGACAAATTATCCGTCTGATGATCGGTATACCCAATGATCGTAAGTGAGGGTATGCCATGAAACTAGTAGTAACGGTTGCCTTTTCAAGAGGTCTATACTTTGAATTTGTTTCTACGCTCACCTGTAATGGGTTTGATCACTTTTAATTCCAAAGTTAGTCACCAGAATAAAATACTTGTTATATTACGCCCCCACTATTTATAGTGGTTGAGCACTTTCGACTACTTTTAGAGTAGAGGCTGTGCTGAGAGTGGCTTTTGTCATGATTCTGACGCCACAGAATGTATACACATGTATACGCATTTCTGTTAAGTTGAAACCATGACAAATTATCCGTCTGATGATCGGTATACCGAATGATCGTAAGTGAGGGTATGCCGTGAAACTAGTAGTAACGGTTGCCTTTTCCAGAGGTATATACTTTGAATTTGTTTCTACGCTCACCTGTAATGGGTTTGAGCACTTTTAATTCCAAAGTTAGTCACCTAAAAAAATACTTGTTATATTACGCCCACACTATTTATAGTGGTTGAGCACTTTCGACTACTTTTGGAGTAGATGCTGTACTGGGAGTGGCTTTTGTCATGATTCTGACACCACAGTAAGTGAGGGTATGCCGTGAAACTAGTAGTAATGATTGCCTTTTCCAGAGGTCTATACTTTGAATTTATTTTAATTATTATTTATTTACTAATGTCAAGTTACAGAAAAAAGATGAAAAATCTTTTCTTTTGTTCTGAAATCGTTGACGATAAGCATAAGAGTTTATTTTACGCGGTACAAACTTGATGTGCGAAATTGGCAAAAAGTAGCCAAATCGGGAGATTAAGTAAAATCGGGTATAACTAGGAAAGACACAAAGCATAGTTTTTGACCCCATATTTTTTAATATTGTAGCGGAAATGGATTCAGAAGAGAGATGGCGCCCTTCAGTTATTTTGGGTCACGTGATATATCAGAGTATATAAACCGGTACGCCGATCATTCTTGGCTCTTCCATACCCTGCGACCGTCGAGGCAGGTTGGTCAAGACATACCTCTCTCTCTTTCTGCATCAATAACCACTACTACCGCTCCCAGCCGATCACTTGGATCAGCCCAGAACCCTAATAAATGATGAGAACAATGACATATATCTGACTCCTTCGTCTGACTCATTAGTGTGACTAGTATTCATAAGACTGTGCGGATTGGCCGCACGCCCACGTCATATCACCAAGTTGCCTTAGACGCTCGCTACCAGATAGTGTCCGCCACATTTGTGCCAGCTGTGGGATTCATTGTCATGATGAACTCGGAAGCTCGATATTCCGGCGCACAGTAACCGCTTCCGCCACATTGGTGGCAGCGTTGGGATTGATTTGTCGTGATGAACTCGGAAGCTCGATATTCCGGCGCACAGTATCCGGTTCCGCCACAATATTTTATTCTCACCGAATGCCCCTTCCTGTAAAAGTGTCAGCTCTGTCCATTTCATGTTGAAGTAAGACCCATTAGCTAATTTAAGCCAATGGGAAGTAATAAGTTGCAGCCGACCAAAAAAAAAATCAATTGACCCGTGGTCACCTGACTTAGGTTGACAGTTATCTATGTATTATAGGCTTATACATAGTTTCTATACATACGTCCTGCTCCCACAGATTGTTCTCAATGACGACTGGGCATTTGACATTATTTTTTAAACATAAACTATGCATTATTCAGCTACGTAATGGTCTTTGTCATCCTCATATCTAGGTCCCTATACCTTTCTCGCTCGTCCCATTATATACATCGTTGTTTTTGTTATCCTATCCACATTCCACTAACACTTTTTCACCATTGGCGTAGCCGTCAATATGATTTTCAGGTCTTGTTGTACTTTTTAGACCAGTTTTGACCATTTCGTCAAAGTTTCCCCCCTAAAAAGTTGTTTTCCCCCTTTGCCCGCCCTCTGAAAGAGTGCTAACTACGCCACTGTTTTAACTACTTACTTTCTTGAAAGAAGCAGGAACTTTTTTGCCAAAGTACATGGTCAGCCATTGTGCAGCAACGGTAATTCCAAATCGTGCTCCAGCGAGAACTTCTAAGTATTCGACTGACAAAACATCGCTTGCTTTCTTCTTTTGAAGCCATTTCCTAGATAAACTCAGCTGTCTTGAAGCCAAGGTCACAAGCTCTGCGTCTGGATCAGTGCCCGTGCACGCTTGGTGATACAGCGTATTCTGTTGGTCAACGACAAACGACAATTTAAATAACAATGTATAAAGTGTCCTAGTTCTAGCCGATTTTGTACTTTAAACATATTTAAAAATGTTAGTTGCAACCGCTGCAACATTCAGGAAATGTAAATTGATTGCGTTTGTTTGCCGTTTGGAAGGGGCGGGCTGATAATTATTACACAACCAGTTAATACTACACATGTACAGTTTATGGATATGACCTTACAGCTAAAGTGCGGATAATTTTAAAAATCAACGAGCCCATAAAGCGCAAGGATGTACTCAATAATTTAAAATATAAGTGACGTACATTGTATTTGATGGTACACAATTATAATAATTGCACAGTCAGCCTACGTGACAATAACCGTACCCCTAGAATCTTACCCAATCAAGTATGTAAATAGTGAGTGTGGATACCTAACCGCGTATCAAGCGGGTGGACGAAGTCCATGGGCTCTGAGGATTCAGAGGCGCCGGGCAAAAGCAAAACTGAAGTTTGTTAAGGATAGTCCATGGCCCCCGAGGCTCTTGCTATCCATTGTCCATTTTTTTCATCAAAGTAGGCCTATCCTTAATTTATCTCCACTTTAACAAACTAGGGCACAAATAAAGGATGATACAATTCGCTCATTACGGGTACCTTCATTTATGTAATCTACCTTTTGTTGGCTGTAAGTTGTGTTACAAATCTGCTTACTGTATAGTGTATGTTAAATTGCCGTTTCTAGACGGCGTGCTGGTAGAACTCTTGACTCTTTCTAAGATTACAAAGGAACAAGTCTTTAGACAGTCGATTCGACGGCAATAAAAACCTACAGTGTTTGTTTTTATTGTATGTTACACGGGAAATTCTCAACGGAGTATAAACAGAATAAATATTAAAACCTCCAGAACTAAATACAAATTACCTCTATGCACTGAATAAAAAGCAAACACACGTCCTGAAGATGTTGAGTGGACTGTTTGGTAGATTCTTGGACTTTGCGTAGGAATTCATCCAAGTATGTTGTAACTTTATCTCGTCTGTTGAATGATAATAGTACAACACTTCATTAACACTCAGAACGGTGGTCAAAAATCTTTTGTTATGCATAGTCGCGCTAAAAGTCGATCGATACATGTTAAAATCAGCACAATTCAGAGATACACCTTTTTGCTATGAAATTAATTTTCTCGGTCAAATATAAAGCAATATTTTTTCTTCAGTAATGTCAGTTAAAAACATAGTGCTTGGATATGCTTTTTTAAAATCCTGGTATTAAAATTAGGCATAAAATTGTGTCTTTTATTGTAAGATTTTTGATTCATTCAAATTTATTTCATTTTTAGCGTTTCAAACTAATATAGTTCGATAAAGAAATATATTTCCCACCTCTGTAAGGTACATCGTGTGGGTCTATCTATTTTAGTTTTGTCAGAATTTTCGTTTTGATTCACCGTTGTTCACGTAATGCTCCTAAAATGTCAAACTCAGTACTTTATCTCGAAAGAAAGCAGCAGAAATAGTCGATAATTCCATTGCTGTAATCCAGGTCCCTTAAAATGCATTGTAGCAAGGATTACTTGACCAGCGATTTTGTAGCCCAAATCTCCCACTTGGGTGCTCTGGTAAATTGGGTGAATTTTGTTCCAGTGATAGCCTGCAACTGAATTTACATTATACATGCTCCGGTTTGTTACCTTTTTAAAGCCACCGCTTGTTTTTGTGTTTTGCAAACTGCAAAGTATTATCGACTATCGTAAAATAATCCCCCTAAATTTATAGACCACTTGACATGTGATGTCATTTTTAGTTTTCCCTAAAAACCCGTTGCCAGTCTACCGAAGATCTGTCATAAGGTTTGCAGTATGTCTTCATATTTGAAGGGGTGTGAACTTATTTTTGGACATGCCTCTATTATAATGATGCCCACACAGTTATCTGTCTGTACACTGATTATATTTTGATTGCAGTGACTGTTTCCTTTGTTAGCACATGTCAGTCATCTATGGTTACTGGACCATGTAAACCGGCCAAAAACGAGATAAACTGCTGGCCCTATGGTTTTTCCCTAAAAAATCCGTTGCCAGTCTACCGAAGATCTGTGTTGCCAGTCTACCGAAGATCTGTGTAAACGAAACTGTTACTTAAATGTCACAAAAAATGGAGTCGATTATATGAAATCCAGGAAGGAGCCAATTTTAAGTCCATAATGCAGAGCACGCATCTAGAGGAACGAGCAAGTGACTGTTTAACTGAGGAGCCGGTCAACTTCCTTTTAAGTATTTTTGGCTTAATACCAGTACGTATAGTAGATGTGTTTTCTTTCGATCGCGATCTGAACGGTTCCCCAAATGTTTAATTTGTTTTGCCACAAGTTCACAGTTGTGCACAATAGTTACGTTGGCTTGAAACACAATGGTTCAGCTGCTAAGATATCATAGACCAAACTTGTTAATGTTTTGATAAACCTAGATGTGGATGTACATGTATTTGGATAACTAAGTGTCTTACCCCTTGAATATGTTACACAAACTTCGTAAATGCAGGTACAGGGTGAGTAAAAAAACGTTCAATAGAGAAAAGAATCCATTTTTATTTAAGAACAGAGTTGAAACGTTTAGGTTTTAAAACATTTCATAAATGAAATATCCATTAGTGACCTTGTGTGCAAAAATTAGGGAATCAGCATTTACCGTTTTGTTTTTATGACACATTTTATAGCGATACCCAATTTTAATACTTGTTCAAGAGACATCTAAAATTTGAATGTCAGCCCACTCTGTGTAAGAAAGATTTTGAACAACTGCCATTTTCTTAACCTCATTGGCGTTGAAATAAAATGGAGCACCCAAAAGCAACCTTATTTAAGTTAAAGTCAGTTTCAGAGCTGGTACCTTTATCATGCATTGTGTGGTCTCATTCAAAATACATGGTACCTTGTGGACAAATAATGAAATTGAATATCGCAGCAAGGTGACACATACTGCAGTTACTGTCCGTTTTTCTATACACAATACACAGTGTTCTCACAATAACGCGTGACCTTACAAATTGTGTATGTTAGAAGTAATAATAGGCAATTGCCTAGTTAACGTCACTGTGTGAAAAATAACCGGCCAATATTTAAAGTATTCTCTGAAATTCTAGAAAATATAGTTTTGTAACATGTCCTAAATTTTTAGCTAATTTAAGTGTTTGAAAATAGTCGCACTTTTGTGTTTTAGGAAGGATATGTAAACGACAGATAACACAAAAAAATAAGAAGACATTATTTTCAAACCGTGTTAAGTCTGCAACCATATATGCTTCTATATGCTGGTTAACAATAAGCAGACCATTGTCTCATTTCGTAAACAAAAGCCCACACATTATTGTATACCTTGCGTTTGCTTTATAATCGTTCACCCAACTGAAACTATAATACCAGCTCATTGCTCATTGCACAGGTAAAACAGACACATGTGTTGTGAGGATTTAACCAGAAAAGATCTGATTTAATCAGTTGAGCTGTTTTCAATGAGTGTTATCTTGGTTTAATAGCTTTTAATGAGGTTTAAGTCCTGCAAAGGGCGTGGTGAATTCTACTGTAGACATGACTGCATCATGAATTGAGTGTGGCATTATTTTATAGAAACTTTCAATAATGGGAAGGTTCAACTTGATGCAAAGTTCCCGGAACCACCGCTAGGTGGCATCACACTACGAAAGCTTTGATGGAACACTTTAAATTACTATGGAATAACCAGGTAATGCTCTGAGATGCCCGAGATATCTATGATGTAGCCACAATTTTGACATTGTAGCGCATGGAATGCCTTAGAATGGTTTCAAAAGGGTTGGAAACGCTGAAAAATATACGAAACAGCATAGATCTGGGCCAAAAAAGTGCATTTTATCGACAGATATAATAGACCCGTGACGTCGCACGTCTGCGTGACGTCACGGGTCTATACATGTACAGGTAGCCGGGTATAGCCCCCTTCATCTGGCCAGACGCCACCAACGGCATCTATCTCTAGTTCCGAAAAACTCTGGGTTCTTACATAAATATCGATTCTTTGCTCTATTGCACGTTTTTTGACTCACCCTGTACCATAAAGGTTCAATACCTATAAAATACAATAAAACGTCCTGACAATTTTACCGTAATTGACCGGTCGTGTTGCCTACTAACTAATCATAATCTTTATGCAGAATCACATGTAATACCACATGCAATATTGAGATCAATATATATATTTGTGTAATTAGTGAAGGCAAGACGTTTTATTTTAAAGAGGTGTTTAATGTATTTCACACCCAAATGTATGATCGAAACGGGATCCTCTATTCAGATGAAATGTTAAGTAGGTCTAGATAGCCAAACACAAACACAAACACTTCAAACACAAGTGTACATATTGTACTAAAAAGGATGCATTGAATGATGAAAATAATTTTGTTTCATAAATGGAAAATGATAAATAATACAAAAAGAAATTATAAATTAGTTTTTCTAGGCCCAACGCTGGAAAAATAAAGCAGCATAAAAATGCTGGACGCACGGTTTCGAACAAGCGACGCTCAGAACAGCAACGAAAAGATCGCAACACCTATGCCTTAGACCGCTCGGCCACGGAACCACACAGCATACTCGATGTCAAAGAAATATATAACCCTCTAACGTTACGCAATATTGCCACATGTCTGCGGGTAAAGTTCCTGTATAATAGAAATGCACGAAAGGCGCACAAAGGGTCTATCCCTGAAGTCATACTAACCAAATAAATATAAACGTCATTGACATGTAACCAATTCTTTGTATACCTTGATACAGTCAACCAGCAGTCAACATATACAAAGAAGTATATTATTAGGCGTAGACGCAATCATCAATGCGGGAAGTATAAAACTATATTCGCCACTCGTGCACTTTTTGAGTCTACGGCTATTCCGAAATCAGCCATGAACCCTGAATGCAGAGTTAAATTTTGGGTTGTTACATGCAATTCAAAGTAATTATATCATGAAATAACCCACCGAGAGGACTACGATACTTATTCAGAGCCAATCTACATTCTGTTATTTACAAAAGCCGACGATCAACGTAAAATTATAAAAGCAGGAGGACCAGATATCAACGTTAAATCCAGGTAAGCTTAAAAACGCATCTAAAACGCCAAAACGCAATCATAAAATTTATAATATTACTAAATCACCAAAACGAATTGTAACATAGGTATGCAGAAAAGAGTTGTATTAGCAATAACAAAGTATGTGCATAAAGATTTGTCTTTGGCATGTCGCCTTCTTGAAAGATCACTAAAATATCAAATTTAGGAAAAAACGCCCCAAAATTTAAAACAAACATGAAGCTTCCAAAATAAATACACATTTGCACTTGGTGACCCGGTCATTACCAGGCGCTGTGATTTGGGATTCCTCGTCGCTTTCTCTCTCTAGTTACCAGTACTTTTAGTTTGCCCTTACCCCAGCCCTTAACCTGCAACATGCTATGAATAAAATTATCGCCAAGTGGCGGTCTTTTCAAATCATAAGCTCTTGTATGTATTGCATGAATTAAGGTTACACTAAGAAAGGGGAGGCTATAGCCGTGGAGGCTAAAGCCGCGGAGCTGAAAATTACCCTTACCAGCACCCTACTACCATCTTAAGGGGCTGGGTTTCCCACTGGATGTTTTTATTATCCTATGGGTGCTCCATGTGTTTTCCTGCTTATACTAGTTCTTCCTCCTTCTCAGCATCCAGTTGCCTAGGGCTAGGGCTTATTTTTAGTTTTAGTCTTCAGCTTCGTTTGCGTGGTAGGACAGAATACCTGTTTCAGGTACTTCTGTAGGGTAGAGACACCTGAGTCTGGGAAAAATCGAGACTTCACTGATGCCGCTGAGGGGTACATACACACAGATCTCCTCGGCAGGCGACCAGGTGTATCCCCATATGATTCAGTATGGGTGGCAACTGGACTAAGTGCTGAAACCTTTCCTTTATATCCTTTAGGCATTGAATTAGGTAAATATTTTTCGTCTATTTGATGTCTCACAGCCTGGGGACGGGGCTGTTGAACAATTCCTCCTGCGTAATCTCTGCGTGTCGTAAAAGCCGACTAAAAGAGGACCATGGAATCTTAGGGGCCAGTTGATGTTGGATGGCACCAACAGGATCAGCAGGATCAATAACAGGCTCAACCCTGATACATGGTTAGCCCTGCATCGAGCAGCAGCGATGTAGTACGAGTTCTTGGCGCTCCTTAATATATTCAAGGATATCGGCAGTACTCGATTTAGTGATGGGCGTTTTGGCAACCCCAAACACGGCTGTCAATGCTGCAGTGAAGAAGGCAACGGGATACCACTTCACTTATTGTTTCCCAAGAATAATCATGGAAGGTCACAATTTGATGTTAGAGACTAACGGCGTGAAGGGGGCTGTTGAACCTAATTTGGACGGCTCCTCGCCCGGTAGGGTGTCCCATGGAGAGCAGGTGGGCCCAGACCGTCAGCTAGCTACTGTTCGAAATAGTACGGTCATCTTGCGAAAAAGTAAGATCATCAGAGTTGGAACCTGGAATGTGCGAACTCTTAACCAGAGTGGGAAGCTCGAAAATGTTAAGCAAGAGATGACCCGACTTAAAATCAACATACTAGGAATAAATGAAACCAGGTGGACAAATAATGGAGACTTCAAAATCGATGACTTCAAGATGATTTATGCAGGTGGTGACAAGCATGAGAAAGGAGTTGGGCTACTGCTAGATGCAGATATGGCTAAATGTGTGCTGGGCTATTGGACTGTAAGTGAGAGAGTTTTGCTTGTCAAACTGCAAGGACAACCTTTCAATATCTCTGTTATTGTAGTATATGCTCCCACAGCAGAGAGCACAGAAGAGGAGATTGATGCTTTTTATGATAAACTGGAGGAAGCAAAGTCTCAGTGCAAATCAGATGAAATACAACTGATCATGGGAGATTTGAATGCAAAGGTGGGGCAAGGACAAGATGGCAAAACAGTAGGCGAGTTTGGACTTGGAGAAAGAAATGAGCGTGGTGATAGATGGGTGCAGTGGTGTGAAGCAAACAACATGGTAATCACAAACACTTGGTTTAAGGAGCACCCCAGAAGAATATATACATGGAAGAGCCCTGGGGATCGCACAAGGAACCAGATAGATTTCATAACCATTAATGACAGATTTAGAAGAGCAGTGAAACATGCGAAGACACATCCAGGGGCAGACTGCGGAAGTGATCATATTCCAGTAGTATGCACACTTCGTTGTAAGCTGAGAAAGTTGAAGAGAGCGAAGATCACGAAGAAGGTAGATTTTGAACAGCTGAAGAAACCAGAGATCCGAATGGAGTATTCCATCAAAGTGGAGAACAGGTTTGAGCAACTTACAGACGAAGGAGAAGAGATGACATGGGAATCAATGAGGGATATCTTGGTTGAAACAGCAGAGGAATGCCTGCCAAAGAAGAAGAGAGAAAGTAAAAGCAAGTGGATGACAGAAGAAATTCTATCAATGATGAGAGACAGGCAAAAGATCATGGACAGGGATTCGAAAGAATACAGAGAGTTGGACAGGCAAATAAAGAAACGTTGCAAGGAGGCCAAAGAGACCTGGCTGAATAGTGAATGTGCCAAAATTGAGAGTCAATTTGGAGAGAATCGGAATGTGTACCAGAGGATAAATGAGATCTCAGGCAGGAAATCAGGCTGTTCAAGCTCTGGGTGCATCAAGGCAAAGAATGGTAATATGCTGGTAGGGAAAGATGATGTAATGAAAAGATGGATTGAATATGTTGGGGAGTTATTTCACGATGTAAGGGATGGTTTGCCAAGCTTTCCCGATTCTATTGAGGGTCCAAAGATATTGCAGTCAGAGGTTCGATCAGCTATAAAAATGATGAGCAGAAATAAGGCTGCTGGGCCAGATGGAATAGTTGTTGAAATGATTGAAGCATTAGAGGATTATGGAATTGAGAAACTGACAGGAGTCATCAACAGAATGTATGATGATGGGATATTTCCGGAAGACCTGAGCAAATCAATCTTTATTGCTCTTCCCAAGAAACCTGGCGCTGTGGATTGTGAACAACACCGTACAATTAGCCTTATGAGCCATGTTACAAAGATAATTCTAAGAATCCTGTTACTCCGTGCAAGAAGTAGAATAAAACCTGAGATTGGTAAAGAGCAGTTCGGCTTTGTAGAAGATGCTGGTACCAGGAATGCGATTTATGTCTTGAGAATGATAACAGAGAGAGCGGTAGAGATGCAGAAGGATGTTTTCATGTGTTTCATTGACTACTCAAAAGCCTTTGACAAGGTGAGACATGATCAGCTTTTTGAAGATCTTGGCAGGCTAGACCTGCATGGAAAGGATCTACGACTGTTGCACAACCTTTATTGGAACCAAACAGCGTGCATAAGGGTGGATGGAGATTGTAGTGAATATACAAGCATTAAGAGAGGAGTCAGACAGGGATGTGTGATGTCACCAGATCTCTTTAATTATTACAGTGAGCTGATTCTAAGGGAGCTAGAAAAGGAAAATGGTCTCAGTATAGGTGGACATAACATCACGAACATAAGATATGCAGATGACACTGTCCTATTAGCTGAGTCTGAGGAGGATCTGCAAAGGCTTCTTGATGTGGTGGTTCAGGAAAGTGAGAGGAAAGGTTTATCTTTAAATTGCAAGAAGACAGAATGTATGGTCATATCCTCAGAAAGGATGGTTAATACTCAAGATCGTTTAATTTGATATGCGTTTTACCCTGTTTGATATAGAAGCTGCAGTATTGCTGAACGAGTGACAGGCTCCGGGTCTATGACTGTGCTTCTAGGTATACTTTCATCATCGTCATCTTGTTCATCTTGATCATCTGCGAAGGCAGTCACTGTATTCAGTAAGCTGTCAACAACTTCATCTTCAGGTGCCTTGTTGTATATGAAGCAATGCAGGGACACTACATCAGAGTAGAACTCATTCACACTTTTTTTGAACTGACGGTATATGTTTTTTTCCTCTCTGTAGATAAATGCACAATATAATTAAAGCAAAATTTTTAATAATACACAAGAAAGGAATATAATTATTACTATAATAAAACTGTAGACTTTCATTCATCTGGGTATGTTGAAAATAAGATTGAATTAAAATCTGGTAAACCAGACATACCTATTTTTGACGGATGGACCGACGTTGTTGCGAGTGAAACCTCCAGTCTTCAGCTGGATTGTGATGAAAATGACCTTGAGTACCGGACACTTCCGGTATTGATGACAATCGGCGAGGAATGTCCTTTATCCTCGGATAAAGGTGCGATGATGGCAATTTAGCGCGTTAGCGCTGCTCACTAGCAAAATTGCAAATTGCGCGGTAATTGCAATTTTCTGTTTTTTTCACGATAATAGCGCTAATATCGCCGATAGCGTGATAATAGCAAACCTTTGCTATTTCGTGCTAATTGTGGTGAACCAATTGCGCGCTATACCAAAACTGCTAAAAATGTTCTCGTCATGGTAAGCGATATTAGCGCTAATATAGTTAATAGCGGCCATTACCGTAATGAACGCTATTAGCGCTATTAGCGGGAGTCGTGCTATTTTCATCACTAGCACTATTAGCACTAATAGCGCTAATAGCACTCATTAGCGTGAGATGCGCTATTAGCGCTAATAGCGTAAGGCGTGCTATTAGCGCTATTACGCCTTACGCTATTAGCGCTAATACAGACAGGTATGCTAATAACGACATTACAACTCATTGTATTATGTGCCAAATTGTTCATTTGCTGCGAATGGTAGACGCTATTAGCGCTAATAGCACTTATAGCACTCATTAGCGCGAGGTACACTATTAGCGCTAATAGCGTAAGGTGTGCTACTAGCGCTATTAGCGCTAATACCGACAGGTATGCTAATAACGATTTTACAACTCATTGTATTATGTGCCAAATTGTTCATTTTCTGCGAATGGTAGACGTTATTAGCACTAATAGCACTAATAGCGCTAATAGCACTCATTAGCGCGAGGTGCGCTATTAGCGCTAATAGCGTAGTGTGTGCTAATAGCGATATTAGCGCTCATTAGTCTATCGTTTGCAAAATTTAAAATTTATCATTTTCTACGGATGGTAGATGCTATTAGCACTCGCTAATAGCGCTAATAGCACTCATTAGCGTGAGATGCGCTATTAGCGCTAAAAGCGTAAGGCGTGTTATTAGCGCTATTATCGCTAATACCGACAGGTATGCTAATAACGATATTACAACTCATTGTATTATGTGCCAAATTGTTCATTTGCTGCGAATGGTAGACGCTTTTAGCGCTAATAGCACTACTAGCGATAATAGCACTCATTAGCGCGAGGTACGCTATTAGCGCTAATAGCGTAAGGTGTGCTACTAGCGCTGATAGCGTAGTGTGTGCTAATAGCGATATTAGCGCTCATTAGTTTATCGTTTGCAAAATTTACAATTGATCATTTTCTACGGATGATAGCACTCATTAGCGTGAGTTGCAACTCACCTTGGCAGGCGCAAATTGCGTGATGTGTACTATTAGCACATCACGATAATGTTGCTGTAAACGCTATCAATATAAAAGGGCTCCGCAGGGCAAGAAAGCTAGTGTGACCACTGTCCCCACCATCAACAAAAACGTCAAGGCCGCAGGGCCGGCAGGCCCGAGGCCGGAGACTCCCATACGACAACTCATAGGGCATGGAATAATTGATAGGAAGAGGCACTCCCTAATTAGCATGAGGCCGCATTCTTATTTAAATTAGCCATTGTGTTATAAACTCATATTCATGTTTACCAGTAGCACTTTACACCACCAGGTAGGGTAAGCCATGAATAATTTAGTGTTGTAAAGTCAAATAAGCTTCATTCTTTCCAGTCTTGAACAAAATAGTAGGCGGAGGCGGGAATCGATCTCGGTACCTCTCGGTTGAAAGGCACAGCGTACAACCACTACGCCAAGTAACTATCTGCTGTGAGACGTGTGATTTTAATCCTTGATATTGCTCAATGGAATAAATCGTGAAATTAAATCAATAATAAAAGAAGCAGAGTTTTATTTTGGGCTCAAATTGGAACAGCTCTACTAGAGAAAAGGGAAAATATTTGTCTTTGCTCTAAAGAAAATATTTAAAGGGCATTTCGTGATCCACAGCCTCATCCCCCACTATCCCCCAAAAAAGTTGAGATTTTTACACCACTGGATACCTCTGGCTACATAATGTTTATGTACCAAATATTTCTTGCAGATTAATTCGTTTAGCAAAAATATCGCCAAATTTGAATTTCGTTCTGGTGCACCAGAACGAAATTACAACACATTGTCTATGGAGCAGTGTAATACACATAATCATGCATAACTCGCAAACGCAAAATCGGAATCAACTGAAATTTTGGAAATAAGCTTTTTTCGTGGATATCTACTGAAAAATGTCATAAAAAGAGGATGCTAGGATCACGAAATCCTCCTTTAAGTTAGAAAATAATCAAATAAATTTAAATAAATATTTTGAAACAGAATGTTATGCCTCTATTGGAAAAAAATATATTACAATAACTTGTGTGTACTATAATTTATTATTTATTTATTATTACTTACTTACTTACTTACTTACTTACTTACTTACTTAATCACTAACATTTATACTCACTTCATCACTCACTCACTTAAAATTAATCTCATTCTGATGACAAAACAACCTAATTAATTATATCATGAACAATATTATTTAAATTATTAAAATTTTGTAAATTTGACCAAATATTTTTATAATTGTCCCAGAAAGATTAATTTGATTGTAGGTGCATGCAGTAGAAAATAGTCTAAAGACAATATACCGTATTCACTCGATAGTTAGCACATGTGCTTCCTATCGAGGGCTTTTGAAAACGTGCAAAAACGAAAAAAAATGAACAGCGCCATCCACAAAAGTGACAAAAGTGTAAAGGGTTTTGAGCAAATCATCGATACACATAGCTATATACGAACAATTAAACCTACGAATTTGTGTGTTAACTACATTAGCTCAGTTGGTAAAGCGACAGACTTTGAATCATCTTAAGAAGAGCGAACTGAGCAGGAGTTCGAGGCTCGTTATAAACTTTTCCGTTGCTTTATTTTTATTTTGGGGTTTGAGCTTTTCTTGATAAATTTAATCTTTGTTTTTCATTTTGTTTCTTTATTTGCTTTATTTTGTTTTGTTTTTCCTTTTCTTTTCTTTTTCTCCTTTCTTTCTTTTTTGTTCTATTCATACTGGGGTCATGGGTTATTTATTCAAAACATACCTATATACGAACAATTCAACCTGCAAATGTATGTCTGAACCCCATTAGCTCAGTTTGGAAAACGCCGGACTTCGAGACTCGATGAAGTTCAAATCTGTTCAGTATTTCACTATTTAGATTTTTTTTCTCTGCCATGTTTGTTTTACAGGTCTTTTTTTAACTACGAATATAGGCCTACATTTGACAATACTTGAAGGTTTTTTTGTGGGCTTTTTATTTATTTATTTATTTATTTTTACCAAAGGAACAATTAGAGATCAGTTGGATTAAAAGTGGAGTGGTTACATAACTCCTTGGTAACTGGATCACGCACCTTTTTGAAGGCAAATAAATACGCTCATTTCGTTCTAATAGACAAAGTGATAATCGGATTACACGTAACACTTCGCTGGCGAATAATTTGATCAACTTTAAAATTTCACCCCTACATCCAATTTCATGCATTTCTACACCCATGCATGCTACACCTCAATGGCAGACATAGCTGCTGGGACACAATAGAACAATAAATGGCGTTGAATGCCATAGACTTTGTGTTGCGATCATATGATCGAGTGGTGCAGAACTCAAAAGCGTGATCCAGCTGACAGTGATAATCGGATTACACGTAACATTTCCCTTGCGAATTGTTACGCATAGTCGTGCTAAAAGTCGGTCGATACATGTTGAACTCAGCACAATTCAGAAATACGCGTTTTGCTTTGAAAATTCTCGGTCAAATAAAAAACTTTTTTTTTCAGTAATGTTGAATAAAAAATGTTGAATAAAAACATAGTTCTTGGACATACATTTGAAAAAAATCCCAGTGTTAAAATTAGGCACGAAATTGTTTCCTGTTTGATTTTGATAGGACTCAGCTTCACCTAGACTGCGGAACTTAGTCCTCAATGATAGTCAGTCATTTATCTTTTGGTCGTTATATGACTATCATGATACATCTCCGAGGAGCAATTTCAGACAATTGCTTGGGATTACTGGGGCAGAGGTTAATTGAATCCTTTCATGACCACTGATGCATAGTCAAGTCTGACCAGGACACTCGGCACGAATTGAAAGACCATGTCACTCTCGACAAAAGAATGTATGCATGTCAAAGGTCATACGACACCAATTGGTGTTTGTTATGCTCATCGAAATATGTACAGTAGTTCCCTTCATTGTAATGTCCTTCCATACTTCTCCAACCCACTTGGTGATCAGAATTCGTCTTTGGCTTGCTGTTATGTCATTGTTGGCGTATGTTTGGCCATTTAATCAGGGACTGGAAACAGATTATTGTCAAGCTATTGTTATCAGATTATCTTTTCGACATTCGATTGTATGCGAGTTGCGCCGAGTGCGCTATGTTTGAATTTTATTATTTACTCATGTTGCCCTACTAAATATTAAAAAAACATCAAAATATTCCAATATGTTTTTTAAGTTATGTAAAATTTGCATGGAAAATCATTTACATAGGATTTTGAAGACAAAATGTGATAATTTTGTGGAGATACAGAATGCTAGAACAAACAAAATTACCGTAATGGTCCGAGTATAGTCCCATGTTCGAGTATAATCCCACCCCCCATTTTTCGAAAAATTTCAGAAATTGTAAAAAAAAAAAAAAAAATTTTTTTTTTTTTTTTTCGGTTTTGGAGTGTCCTGGACCTAGACCTAGATGCTAGGATCATTCATGGTTGACCTAAAAAAAAAAAAAAAAAAAATTTCAAGATATTTTGTATTTTTAATATGAAAATTGATACTTTGTTTTTTATGTCATACTCTATTAATGATTTCAAAATGCATTCAAATTCAATGCATTTTGAAATCATTAATAGAGTATGACATGAATACAAATTATCAATTTTCATATTAAAAAATACAAAATATCTTGAAATTTTTTTTTTTTTTTTTTTTTAGGTCAACCATGAATGATCCTAGCATCTAAGGTCCAGGGACACTCAAAACCGGAAAAAATAAACTTAAAAAATAAAAAAAAAAAATTTTTTTTTTTTTTTTATATATCGAGTATAATCCCACCCCCAAATGTGAAAAATTTTCACATAAAAAACGGGTGGGACTATACTCGGACCAATACGGTATATTTTTTCTGGAATGTGTACACCGTACGCTTGGTATTCCTACTGATTTCGATACTGAAATAATTCTTAAGATGATGTTCTTTGAAGATTTATGTTGGCATTTCTAGAGTCTGTCACTATAGGCAAACATGTAGGCTCATTTCGCAATCAGTTAGCAGCCTGGACAACCGATTCTTAGAAATGCTTAGTCGCGCTGAAAGTCGATCGATACATGTTAAAATCAGCACAATTCAGAGATACACCTTTTTGCTATGAAATTAATTTTCTCGGTCAAATATAAAGCAATTTTTTTTTCTTCAGTAATGTCAGTTAAAAACTTGGTGCTTGGATATACATTTTTTACAAATCCTGGTGTTAAAATTAAGCATCAAATTGTGTCTTTTAGTGTGATATTTTGATTTTTATAGGCCTTCAGTTCGCACGCGAGCTTTTTACGGAATTCATTTTTAGCGTCTCAAACTAATATAGTTTGCTAAAGAAAGATATTTCCCACCTCTGTAAAGCACATCGTGTGGGTCTATATATTATAGTTTTGTTAGAATTTCCGTTTTTATTTTACCCTTTTTCCTTTCATACTCGGAAATGTCTAACTCAGTACTTTTATCTCGAGAGCAACCAACAGAAATAGTCGATATTTCCTTTGTTGTTTATCCAGGTCAATTTTCCATTGAAAGCAAATTGCCCGACCAGCGATTTGGTAGCCCAAATCCCCAATTGAGTGTTCTGGTTAAACATGATCAGTAGGAGCGCTATAGGCCTGGGAATTTCTTTGCTATATTGAAGTTCTAGCAACACTGTAGCCATGCCGGTATTCCTATTAAACCCAGGGATATCGATCCACAATGCTAGTATTAGCCTTAGATTTCACTCGTTGATTTTGAAAATGGTCAGCCGGCAGTTAAATAGTGAAATGAAAACGCAAATTCTGACAAAACTATGATATATCGCTCACGGTGATGTGCGTTAGAAAGTTGGGAAAAATCCTTCATTAGCGAACTATCTTACTTTGAAAAGCTAAAAGGTTGATCCAAAAAAAGGCTCGCCGACAGAGTTTAAGCCTATCAAAATCGAAAATCTTACACTAAATGACTAAATTTCACGCCTAAGTTTAACACTAGAATTTGAAAAAAAATACAGTATCAAGCACTACAATTTTTCCTGACATTTACTGAAAAAAATGAAAATGATTGCTTTTCATTTGGCCGAGAAAATTAATTTTACATCGAAAAGGTGTAACTAAAAATTTAGCTCATTTCAACACCAAATTCGATCGTTTGTATTGCCTCATTAAATGACTGAGTGAGCATTGCCAAACAAAAGAATCGGTTGTGCAGGCTGCTAACTGCAATGTACAAGACAAGCCACGCGCTGTGTTGTAACTGTGCTTGGATTCGTACCAGGGTCTATTGATCAACGTATTATTCATGCTTGCTCAACTGAGGATAATTTGTAAACCAGCAACTCGCATGGTACAATGGGTGGAAGCCGTTTACAGTCCCTCCATATAGAGGCCTTGCATGTGACGTATCATCCCGTAAATATGGCGGACTACTCAAATGCATTCAATAAAAGCATGATTGCAATCTACCGTGACAGTTTGTCTCACACACATAACCCTGCACTACGATCAAATGATGACAACATTTGATTGAATGGACTTCTGCACTCCGCTATAACTACGGTGAAGGACACCGGTTCCAATCCTTTGTCTGGAGCCAATCGATAATTTCATGCAGGGCCTCTATACAAGGTCCCTGATTCAATAAAGCACACAATGTAACAGGCACAATTGAATCGGCGGGATTTTACATGTTACACAATGAGCGTGTTTATAGTGAGACAATCTTTCCGTTATTTAGCTAAACTACCGCGCAGTCTAGATTTGCAATGGTTAGTAAAACATAAACAAATATAGACTGCGTGGCAGTCCAGCTAAATACCGCATAATCTGGCTCACTATCACTATAAACACGCTCTTTGTTTTTTATTTTCGTATTGCACAAAATCATAAAAGTATAATGGATAAGGTTAAAATTATAAAATGCAAAAGATTTCTTTGCGGTTAAAAAGCATGTCCATATCACGTTTAAGTCGCAGTTATTGTGTCCTTCTTGATGTAAAACGAAGTCAGTATTTTGAAATAGACTGCGGAACTCAGTCTTCAATGATAGTCATTTGATAGAAGAGAACCATCATCAGAGCCTTTGAAAAATATGGAATTTCTGTAGCGTGTAATGGCAAAGAGGACCATGACCGCCTCATTTTAACATTGAGGGCATACCCAACTACATTGTTGAATAAACAGCCCATGACCCCAGTATATGAATAGAACAAAAAGAAAGAAGAAAAAAAGAAAAGAAAAGAAAAAACAAAACAAAATAAAGCAAATAAGAAACAATAAAGAAACAAAATGAAAAACAAAGCAAAAAAAGATTAAATTTATCAAGAAAAGCTCAAACCCCAAAATAAAAATTAATCAACGAGCCTCGAACTCCTGCTCAGTTCGCTCTTCTTAAGATGATTCAAATTCTGTCGATTTACCAACTGAGCTAATGTAGTTAACACACACATTTGTAGGTTTAATTGTTCGTATATAGCTATGTGTATCGATGATTTGCTCAAAACCCTTTACACTTTTGTCACTTTTGTGGATGGCGCTGTTCATTTTTTTTCGTTTTTGCACGTTTTCAAAAGCCCTCGATAGGAAGCACATGTGCTAACTATCGAGTGAATACGGTATGCAAAGTTTAAGGCCTTTTATGGTGGGTATACTTTTGGAGCTACATTTTATTTCAGGTCGAAATATGGTGAAAAAATGAAATGTGTGTAAAAAACGCGTTTGAAAATTAAAAAAAACGTTGTTTTTAAATTTTTTATCCGATTTGCATAACTTTTGAAAGTTTGTTTAATGTATTATCAAAAGTGCATTATGTTAATGTGTCTAATAATGAAAAACACATTGATATAATGATGATTTTTTGATTTCTCTTGACACCTGTCTCACTTTAATTTCAAAATGGCAATTTATTGCTCGCATTTATTTCAGAAAAATTAATTCATCCACCAATGCCAAGAAATCTACCGTCACCACTGTCTATTTTACCATAATGACAGATTCAGTAATCATTCATCTTACAAAATAATATTGTGTGAAATAATATATGGTCAGTAAATCAATCAACCAATCAACTCCCTCCTCTCAATTACTCTTGCATTCATTCATTTACCTGTTATACCTTCACACTTTATTCCAACAATCAATCATCAATCAATCAATTCATCAATCAATCAACCCATACATCAACATATCAATCAGTCAATCTGTCAGTCATTTAGTCTCACGTCATCACAAGTCATAAAATTAAAATTGATCGACAACTTGATTGGTCGATCAGTTCATTGTTTCATTGTTTGATGGTTTGATAAGTCTATTGATCGAAATTGACTATTATATAATTATTAATATTGTTAAGTTGTTTGATTGATTGATAACTTGAAGAATTGATGTATCAATTAATTCGTTGAGCCGTTGCAAGTGAGTACGTGAAATGTTTAAGAGCTGAGTTACTTCAAAAGGCCTAAATTAAATAAATAAATAAACAAGCAAATAAATAAATTAATAAATAAATAAAAATAAATAAATAAATAAATAAATAAATAAATTAATTAATTAATTAATTAATTTATTTTAATTTATTAATTTATTAATTTATTAATTTATTAATTTATTAATTTATTAATTTATTAATTTATTAATTTATTAAGTAATTAATTCATACATTCATTCATTAATTAACTAATTAATTATTAGATGAATAAATAAAAGTTGTGCAAGAAAAATCAATGCAATAGATGTCCCATTTCGTTTACGGCTATCTATCTGTATATTTGTTTTGTTTTCATAAAATTGCTGTAGGCCTATTTCTCTTTTGAAATCATTAGGGGCTGTGCAATAGTTATGATCCCCGGGGGGACAAGCAATTTTTGGCCAGCCGAGAGGGGGGAAAGCGATTTTTGGCACACATCCATGGGATGCGTTTTAAATAAAACGCTCTAAAAAGGCTTCGAAAAACAGTACGGAAACGCTTTAATATGCAAATTTTCCTGCTCGCCGCGCTCGCAACATAATAAGCCATACCGCATGATACCCGCAAATCATTGGCATGTGCAAGAGGGGGGGGGCTAAGAATTTTGGCGGACCGAGAGGGGGTGCAAGCGATTTTTGGCAGGCTGAGAGGGGGAACGATATTTGGCGGGCCATTCGGAAATTTTACCCCCGGTAACGTACTGTTATCCTAAGCCTTTTTAGAGCATTTTATTTAATAGGCGTAGGCCTACCATGAATAGGGCCTATGTGCAAAAAACAAACCCCCCCCGGCTCAGAATTATTACACAGCCCTTGATAATCTCCGGGGATAATCTCCAAAATCATTCAATCATTCTTTTGATAGACCTAAACTCTTCTAGTAGGCCATAGATTTTAAATACTATGAGTAGGCCTATACGTATTCAGCAAGTGACATGTACAAGTGCTATAAACGCCGTGCATCAGTGTGTCACTTCATTAATATTACTAACGGGCTCACACGCTGTAGTGTATAAATCAAAATTCAAAACACTCGGGTGATTACATAATCAGTGGCCTCAGCTCAATTGAGGGCGTTTCAATTTATTACGTGATTTGGGAAATGCACAAGATCAAATAGAACGGCGAGTAATGATTATTTACTTGTTTTTAAAAACAAACTGCTTAGGGCGGTAATACAACGTGTACGTCCGATAACTATAGATTGAATGATATTTATCATCACACGAGGAAACAAAAACAAACGAGGTCAGTGGAGGTCAGTGGTCTCAGCTCTCAGAGGGGGCGCACTTTCAAGCTTGGTACTCGCATTGAACAGACAAAGTTCGCAAACTGAATGGCGGCTTTATTTGTCAACCGTAATTATCTGGTAATTAACATAATCAAGGGGTCGAACATGCTAATATCCATAACCGATCGATAACTGGACTCATTTTCTACCAAGCAAACCAGCGGGATTTGTCATAGGTTTGCGTGCGTAATAGAATAACCGTGAATTTAGTGTCACCCCCGTGTCATAGGGCCTGCACTTTGGCTCGACATTTGAAAGGGGCGTGAATTCATTTTTGGATACGCCCCTATTATAATTAGGTAATACTCGACTCACACACATTCCCTATATGTATATACATGTACCACATGTAGTCAATCTGTCTGCTTTATCTGTATTGTGCCGTTCTTAAGCAAATACGGTAGTTAAACACGATTTCATCAAACATTATAACAATAGCTCTTTTACAGTGTGCAATCATCCCGGGCAATAATTGGGCAATAATAGAGGATGTGCGTGAAATTATTGATTGGCTCCATACAAAGGAATTGAACCGGTGTCCTTCACCGTAATCATGGCACAATGCAGTGCATTCAATCAAACGTTGTCGTCAACCTATTTGATCGTATTTGTGCATTTGTTATGTGTGTGAGACGAGCTGTCGCGGTAGATTGCAATAGTTTGTAATCATGCTTTTGTTGAATGAATTTGAGTACTCCGCCATATTTACGGTATGATACGTCATAATCTAGGTGATTATTTGCATTGGATGTCTTGAATACGCTGGCGAGGTTGTGTAATAATCGGATTAATGCTATAACAGTAGGTGAATACAAGTTTTGAATATATCGCGTTGCAAAGCCCCATTCAGTGATCCCAGCGAAAGAAAAAAAAAAATCAAATTGTTACTTTTATATAAAAATTTAATGAAAAAAAGTGGCACAAAACCCAAGAAAACGGCAGTATTGACGAAGTTGAAGCCCCATTCAAATACATGTAGCTAATTTATATATACTGTCAGTATATAAATTACAGATTCACGTAAATGCATTATTTTTGTCTTCCGCTAGTGGTTCAGCCCTAAGCCGTGTAGGCCTACACGGCTTAGGGCTGAACCACTAGCAGAAGACACCAAGTTGATGTTTTATGACCTTTGACATTCTTTTGTGGCGAGTGACATGGTCAGTTCAATTCATGCCGAGTGTCCTTGACAGGTTTAACTCTGCTTCGGTGGTCATGAAAGAATTCAAAAGATAACCTCTGCCCCAACAATCCCAAGCAATTGTCTGAAACTGCTCTTCGGATGATGTAAGAACTCAGTCGTCAAATGATGATAGTCATAATGACCAAAAGATTATTTAATACTGACTATATCATTGAAGACTGAGTTCTGCAGTCTTGTACAAAATCTGAATTTTGATGATTTTTACGATCGTCCGAATGAAAAAAAATCACTGAATGGGCCGTTAGTTCCCTCCTCTCCTTACACTGGCAATATGGATCAAAGAAAAAAAAAAGAAAAAAAAAAGAAAACAAGAAAAAAAAAAAAAAGAAAAGAAACAATAAAAGAAAAACAAATATGAAAAGTTCGAACAATATTTGGTTTATAAAATTAATGTGACCGTGATGAGGCTCGAACTCACCACCTTCCGATTTAAAGTTCGAAGCGCTAGTGTACCAAATTCTGATGCCTTACCAAGTGAGCTGTGCTCCTGAGATACGAAATAAAAATAAAATAATACACTGTATACCTGCTTGTGTCGGTAATTGATTTGCTCAAATTCCATAATGGTACAGTGAAACAGAGCAAAAATGCCCAAAATTTAAAAGCTATATAATTTATGACCACTATACACTACACATAAAAATACTAATACAAGGGAATTTCAACGTAAGAATCCAAACAATTAAGTACCAACATGCACAGCTTTGTCCTTATATCACATTTGGGTTTTTAACAAAATGTTATCAAACCTCTACTGTGATTGGCAGCTGCACAAGGCATCTCTTTGATAGCTGATCATGGCCATCCATTCAGCAAGTGGCTACTAACTGACCTTGACAGGCTTGAATGAGCACTGTCATCTGCTACAACACCATCACACTCTAGGACTACACCACATTTCGCCATACTGCATTCTAGAAACGCTTGCTGTTAGAATGAGAAAATTTTAATGCTAAATTATTGCACATTCTAGGGAAGCGTGGTTACCGTTTTGAAATAACCGAGTGAGAGGGTTTTCAAGAAAATATTTTTCCTGTCAAAACTGAAGCATCCTCTGTATAAAAGAAAATATGAATATTAACTGCACATCATATATAACGATTCGTGATACCCAATTGTGGCATATTTTATGAGGCAGAGAATTTTATTTCAATTTTATATACGCCAAAATATTTTTTTAATTGAGCAAGAATAAGGATAGAAAAAACGTTGAAAATTCTATGTATAAATAACATTAGACCCGGCAAAAGATTACTGTTTCGTTTTTATGGTAATCTAATCTTTTATTTCCTGAAGAAACATTTGGGGTCTAAAATGGATTTTTATGTAATTGATAAAAACATCGAACGTGTATACAAGAAAAATGGTAGGTTCCTCTATAGTATTTTACTGACCATGGAAATGTACTGACGCCGTGCGAGCACATGTCAAAATCGATATAATGTATTGTCCATATAGACGCGCATTTATCATGTTTATCATGTGGGATTAACAACAATTGAGCGCTATTAATACACATTAATGTTTTAGGCAAATAAAATTCCAAAATATGGTACGTTTTCTGCTTTTTGCTTGTCACGTGGTAGGCCTATATTGAAGTTGCGATTATATCTTCAAATACGTTTCATAAAAGATTCCATCAAGACAAGTGGCCGAGTGGTCTAAGGCGCTAGGCTCATAGAGCATCTCCAAACCGGCGTGGTGCGCCGTGAGTTCGAACCCCGCCTCTGCCAAACTTTAAAAGAAGTAAAATTAAAATGTAACTTTTTTTAAATTTCATATTGGGGAAATGTGACTGGGAGAATTTATGTATGGCGTGGAGTGGTGTGCTCTAGGACCTGGTCACTCCATAATGCTACAGGGAGCACAGTACTTTGACAATGGAGTGAAAGACTATTATTATTGATTAGGCGCGGATTTTAAAATGCGCTCTGACCAATTTATAAAGAATTTCATTAGCTTTAATTTGACATATTGTTTGACATATTTGGAATTATGATAAATCATTAAATAAAATATTTATTAATTAATCAATTATGTCAATTAATTAAAAATTTAATGCAAATATGCATATTTTCTCTGACAGAATTGTAGGATTTGACAAGAGCCATCTTTCTTATAAGTTTGATTCTTATAACATACCGGTATCGTATTGCGTCCCGTTATAGTTGCAGAAAAAAATACGCACACACCCCACACACCCAGAGGATCGTACCGTTTTACAATCGTATAACATTCATTGGCGCTAGTAGTAGTAAATTTCAATTTTCTTTGCTTTCTGACAGTAAAAGCTTACATTTTATGGAAATTATGTTTAACTATTTGCTTAAGGATACGATACATGATTTACCGACAAGTGGCTCATTTCGGAATGCGATCATGAATTTTGAAAAAAAAAAGTTTCCACAGGCTTCGTTGGGATTCGAACCAGCGATTCGAAACTTCCTTCGACTACGCGTCTAGAGCTTTACCGTTCGGCCACGATGGCAGAGGAGTGTAATGATAAATGATAAACCTCATAATGCCATCTTTAGCCTTTTGTTTACTAAAAAAAGACGCGTTTTGTAAAGATAGATTACCCGTTTTATGCATAAAGAGCACGAACGTTTGGGAAAGGTTTCAAACAAATAATAAAGACACTGATGTGATGATGAAATTGCGTAAGTCGGGGAATACATGCGTCGCAATGTTTAGGTTTTTTTTTAATTTACGACTTCATGACATTATCATTCGACATCAACAAAAGATATTTCAACAGTGTATGGCATCATTCTTTCTCTAGAATGTTTTATGCATGTATGTGAAATAGCTTCAACAATGGTTCGCTGCATAATGGTAAAAACAGCCTTGACCTAAAAAAGGGCGAGAGGTACCATATTTACGGATTCAGGCTAAATTTAAAATTGATATAAAACGTTTGTTTTTTGATCGATTACAAAAAATAATTTTTGTCATATAAAGAAATTGTGTCTGGAGTGAATTACACTACAGTTTTTATTTTTAGGGCTCTTTGACTTCTTCAAATGATTTTTTAATGATAGAGTGAATCCCCTGGCCCTCTATAATTACGCACAAAAGATCGAGTCCCCTTAAACAGCACAAAACAGATAAAGCAGACAAATTTACTATACATAGGCCTATACATGTATGGTATCTGTATGCCAGGGAATGTTTAAGAATATAACATTTGATTTATGATATTTACTTCGAGGACTGTTATTTATCAAAAATGTGAAAAATATCAAATTTTAATAATTTGTCATAAAATTTGTATTATATCGTGAATTTCAAACAATGAAATTTATTTGATATCAGAAAGACATTCTTCGTATTCAGAATGCAATTCGATATGTCTGATGTGCTCTCATGTCCCACAAAAATACTATCGAAACGCTCAAAACAGATCCCTTAATTTGGTTAATTTTCTTTTCTTGTTTTCTTTATTTTTTTCTTTATTTTTCTTTGATTTATATTGCCAGGGTAAGCAGAGGAGGAAACTAAAGGCCCATTCAGTGATTTTTTGATTTTTTTTCATCCCGACGATCGTAAAAATCATCAAAATTTAGATTTTGGATACTAGACTGCGGAACTCAGTCTTCAATGATAGTCAGTAATTTTTATATTTTGGACATTATTATGACTATCATTTGAGGACTGAGTTCTTATGATCCGAGGAGCAGTTTCAGACAATTGATTGGGATTATTGGGGCAGAGGTTATCTTTTGAATTCTTTCATGACCACTGAAGCATAGTCAATCCTGTAAAGGACACTCGGCGTGAATTGAAAGACCATGTCACTCGCCACAAAAGAATGTCAAAGGTCATAAAACACCACTTTTGTGTATTCTGCTATCTAAAGGCCTATGGCCTATGGCTGATTTTGTACCTTTCGTCATTGTCATAGATGTGCTAACATAGCTTGCTAGTGCAGTGGTTCAGCCGAAAGCCGCGCCGTGTGTCTAAGACAAAAAATAATGCATTTACGTGAGTCTGTAATTTATATACCGGTACTGACAGTATATAAATTAGCTACATGTATTTGAATGGGGCTTCAACTTCGTCAATACTGTCGTTTTCCTGTTTTGTTTTTTTTGCCATTTGTTTTCATTAAAAAATTTATAAACGTAACAATTTGATTTTTTTAAACTTTCGCTGGGATCACTGAATGGGACTTTATAGCGCGGATTATTCAAAACTTGTTTTTACCTACTGCTATATAGTATTAATCCGATTATTACATAACTTTGCCAGCGTATTCAAGACATAGGTTATCAGTCCAAGAGAACGCCAAATATGGATCAGGAGTATTACATAATAATACCCTGCTATGACAATAGCTGCACTAGGTTAATCGTATAATCTCCTTATGTGGTTAGCATGGATGGGCCAGGAAATCCACAAGGTCAGCCAATGTATGTACATGTATTCGGTACATGTGTTATATCTTTTACAATGGGTGATAAATTTCTGGTTTGTTTTATTTCAAAACGCAACATTCGATATTCTAAAGCTTGGTCAAAATCCAAGAGAAGAACCAACTCTAGTAATTTATGTGGTTTCAAATTATATCAGACGTTGCCTTTTTGATAGAAATGGTGTTTGTCGATGTGCACAGTTTCCCATTAGATCATAACATGCTGTTGTACATCCAAGGTCAAAGGTCTTTTAATCCATATTTGGCGTTGTTCTGGGACTTGTTATGTAGGGATAAACTGTACATGGGTATAGAGGCCCTGCATGCTTTTATCGATTGGCTCCAAACAAAGAATTTGAACCGGTGTCCTTCACCGTAATCACGGCGCAGTAGCCTACAGTCCATTCAATCAAATGTTGTCAGTGTGCGAGACGAACGATGTATAAATCTGGAGGTCACATAATCACTTATCATGCTTATTGTAAAAAGTTTGTCCAAAGCATAATACTGTGTGTATTGTTCCCGGGTATTGTCAATACAGTCAAGCAAACAGGTATTATATTTTGAAAAGGCCGCTATAGTATATTCACAGGGGTGTCTTGAATGGCCAATCATATGGGACATAATCAAATTGCAGTGACTGCTTCCTTTGTTACCACATGTCAGTCATCTTGTGATTATTGGACCATGTAAACCTGCAAAAAACGAGCCAAAGTGCAGGCCATATGAAACACTCCAAGTGAGTTCCAATATAAAAGGGCCCCGCAGGGCAAGAAATTTAGTGTGACCGCTGTCCCCACCATCAGCAAAAACATCAAGGCCGCAGGGCCGGCAGGCACGAGGCCAGTGACTCCCATACGACAACTAAACACTCCAAGTGAGTTCCAATATAAAAGGGCCCAGCAGGGCAAGAAAGCTAGTGTGACCGCTGTCCCCACCATCAACAAAAAACATCAAGGCCGCAGGGCAGGCAGGCCCGAGGCCGGAGACTCCCATACGACAACTAAACACTCCAAGTGAGTTCCAATATAAATGGGCACCGCAGGGCAACAAAGCTAGTGTGACCGCTGTCCCCACCATCAACAAAAAACATCAAGGCCGCAGGGCCAGCAGGCCCGAGGCCGGAGACTCCCATACGACAACTAAACACTCCAAGTGAGTTCCAATATAAAAGGGCCCCGCAGGGCAACAAAGCTAGTGTGACCGCTGTCCCCACCATCAACAAAACACATCAAGGCCGCAGGGCCAGCAGGCCCGAGGTCGGAGACTCCCATACGACAACTAAAAACTCCAAGTGAGTTCCAATATAAATGGGCCCCGCAGGGCAAGAAACTTAGTGTGACCGCTGTCCCCACCATCAACAAAAAACATGAAGGCCGCAGGGCCAGCAGGCTCGAGGCCGGAGACTCCCATACGACAACTAAACACTCCAAGTGAGTTCCAATATAAAAGGGCCCCGCAGGGCAAGAAAGCTAGTGTGACCGCTGTCCCCACCATCAACAAAAATATTAAGACCGCAGGGCCGGCAGGGCTGAGGCCGGAGACTCCCATACGACAACTAAACACACCAAATGAGTTCTAATATAAAAGGGCCCGCAGGGCAACAAAGGTAGTGTAACCGCTGTCCCCACCATCAACAAAAAACATCAAGGCCGCAGGGCCGGCAGGTCCGAGGCCGGTGACTCCCATACCACAACTAAACACTCCAAGTGAGTTCCAATATAAAAGGGCCCCGCAGGGCAAGAAAGCTAGTGTGACCGCTATTAGCGCTAATAGCGCTAAAAGGCCGCAGGGCCTGAGACCGGAGACTCCCATACAACAACTAAACACGCCAAGTGAGTTTAAAATGTATAAGGGCCCCGCAGGGCAATAAAGCTAGTGTGACCGCTGTCCCCATCATCAACAAAAACATCAAGGCCGCAGGGCCGGCAGGCCCGAAGCCGGAGACTCCCATATGACAACTAAACACTCCAAGTGAGTTCCAATATAAAAGGGCCCCGCAGGGCAAGAAACTTAGTGTGATCGCTGTCCCCACCATCAACAAAAAACATCAACGCCGCAGGGCCGGCAGGCCCGAAGCCTATGACTCCCATACGACAACTATACACTCCAAGTGAGTTCCAATATAAAAGGGCCCGCAGGGCAAGAAAGCTAGTGTGACCGCTGTCCCCACCATCAACAAAAAACATCAAGGCCCAGTTCCGGCAGGCACTAATAGCTAATACGCTAATAGCACGCTCTCCCTAGGCTTAGAATCTTTTAAGACAATTGGATATGACGTGCTAATAATTGCTATTAGCGCTAATAGCGCTATTAACGCCATCATCGCACCTTCCTCTTATCAGTGTACTTCGGTAATATAGATGCGCTGTAATAAATGCGCACGCGACCACCTCCGCGCTGCCATAACAGCTTATAGTGTCGAAGTAAGCTTCTACATAGCGAGTGGTCTCTCTATACATTTGAATGCAAATGCGGAACAATATGAGACTGCTGTGCAGCAAAATTGTCTATTTTGTTCAACTTTGTGATTATATTGTAAACGTTTCCGTTGTTGAATATTTTTTTCCGTCGTCAAATACTTTTAAAATGTTGTTTTTAATAACATTACAACTTCGGAATTGCAAAATGTGTAAAAATATTGCAATTCAATTAATACTTAAATTTGATGATATTTATCTACAGAGTTCCTATCCCTTTCTGTATAGTGGTCAATGCAACGCACTGAAGGGTTCTATTGTGTCCGATTTGAGCGCTGACATATTGGAAAATGTTACCAATCAATATTCATGAAGTCGTGCGATCGACACCTACAGCTGTTCAATTGGGCGACTTTATTGTTAGGTGCTTTTATTCATACATTGGGCGTATCGAGCTGTATCGGTTGGTCCGTAATTATATTTAATATATTTATAGGCCTACAAGTATGATTTGCTTTGCTTTATTGATTGATTCAGAAATAGTATGGCTATATGCTTCTCGAGTTATTAGCAAATATATCACATATGAGGTCCAGGGTAGAATCGCTTGCCAGTCCTATATACGCGGTACTTATGTAAGTTATTATAATGGTAGGCCTATACATAATAAAACACGATGTGGACCGCGGCTAATGTCCTTAAAAATACTACAGTAGGAGCGATATCATAATTACTTCAAATCCCTATAGACGAATCCAACGAGCCAAGTCATGGTCAGGATTTGGTCGGCCATCTTTGGGTAGCCGCTAGCACCAACCTGGTGTTTTGAGCGCCCCATTGTGCAAATAAAAGCCGCCTAACACATAGAGAAGATGCAAGGACGAGGAGGGTTAATCGTTAATAGAATAATATATACAATAGAGATAATTCCGCAGGTAATCCCGTCGCATCTATTTATACATAGTCATTTTGTTCACAAGTACATTCATTTGTAGCGTTTGATATGGTGTATGAGACCGCCATGGTTGATCAATTTTTCAATGTTTCTATGGACAATTTGTTGGAAAGTATTAAAGACCCCCCCAATTTTTTGTTTGTTTGTAAATATAGGCCTATAAGTTTATGATTGTTAGCATTTTTTCAGAGAATTGATAATCATTTAGTTTTTTTTCCTGTATTTTCGGTGGTTTCTTGAAGCCTGATAATCAAGATATTTTGGTACAAGCACTACAAGCATGTTGCACTCATCACCTGTGTATGTCTGCAATCATATATTGAATACAGTACCTCTTTTGTCAAAGATACTTATCGTACAGCTGCGAGTGATCAGAATGATATGGTTCAATGCATAGATACCGCGTGTAGTAAATCCGATTATTATGTCACTTCAACAGCGAATAGACCATGTAGAAGCTGTGTGTTTTGCCAAAGGGAACTGTAGGGCCTATTGTGTTGTAAACTTTAATCATTCTTTTGTCTACCTGTGTTTTCGCGGAAGGTGTAAAACGGGTGATGGAATGCAGTTTAAAATTTCCGCCAAGGCCGAATCATTTCACATTTTGGGTGCATTGTAGCCGACGGGTACCCAACTAAAGGCTGCTAGTCAGGTGTAGGAATGCGTGGATTTGGATTCGTCTATAATTATGTAGGCCTATTGGCAAACAATGTAGACTTACTCGTGTAGATTATTATATCCGCCACACAGAGCGCACACTTTGCCTATGCTGCTGAACTGTCGGTAGCGAAATGGTAGAGCAAATCGTGTTCACTGAGTATAATCAAATGAGCGCCCAAACCAATTTGGGCGCTGCAATAGGTTTGTATTGTAGGCGAACCTCTGTTTTGTGTGCATGCGACAACCTAATCACACCCTTAGGTTGGATTAAAACAAAGGGTACCTCTCGCTCGTGTAGGCGCTTTCATGTGACTTTTGTTTCATCACTTATTGACAGTAGCCTGCCTATTATAGCGTTAATACGCTGTCAGGTCAGTTACCGATTTAATGGCGGAAGCCCTTTGTCTCAAACAAAAGGTACCTCTCGATGAATAGCGTTTCGGAAACTGAAATAGGCACAAAGGAACAATAGGCGTTACGTAATCTATTTCCTCTCCTTTCTATATTAGCTCCCTGGGTCAATGCATGAGGATTTGGTCCCGCTTGTTGGTCTCGATATGTCGTGCCCATGGGTCACGACGTGCGCATTTATAAAAGCGCATTTATAGATATTACCGAAGTACACTTTTTATTCTGAACTCAATCCAAGGGCTAGTGTTGGGACCCGATGGGACTATACGCTGTAGAAGTGACGTAGTTAATCGGATTAACTACCATAGCAATAGATGAATACAATTTTGACTATACCGCCCTGCACTACAACTTTCACGCGGTACCGATGCATTGAACCATAGATGTCAAAGAAAGGCTAATCACTCGCACCTGTACGATAAGTATTTTTGAAAAGAGCGGTATTGTATTCAATCTGTTTGCTGATATACACAGGTGATTATTGCAATCTGCCTGAAGTGCAGGGCGGTCTATTCAAAAATTGTATTCATCTATTGCTATGGTAGTAAATCCGATTATGACGTCACTTCTATGGCGCATACCGTCGTTTTATCTTTTCTGTTTCTGTTTCGGTTTCGGATCTCATTGTTATTTTGAAGTGTTAGCATGGTACGTGTGAACAATCCTTTTATAATAGTCTGTTGTTGACTACAGAAAAGTTGAACGAAGATAACTTCTGTTTCGGTTTCGGGAGTTATGTTAATTTCTGACATGAAAAACGTGAGATGAGAGGGTTGATGCTAATCTAGACAAAAGTAGTGTCTAAATTTTACGGTCGTAAATTCGCGATAAATTGTACGGCTTCAATTGACTAGCGTTGGGTGTATAGGTACTCCAGCCTAGGCGGGAGTAGCTCGTGAAAATAGCCCAGCGTAGAAATATACATTAACATGATTAATATGAATTAATCAATAGTAATCAGTGTTGCCAAGAATTACGTATACTTGTTCGTGCAATCGCGCAAAAATCGGTCATATTATGATTATGTAGCGATTAAACGGGGAATTATTTTCGTCCCAAATACACCTTAAAACTTGGTAATATGCAACACCAGAGAAGTGCGTTGAAGTGAAAGTAATAAGATTTCTTTCATTGGTAATCTGATAATTCAGACAAAATTGCCAGACTCAAATCTATTTTAAATGTATATTATTTGAGAGAGTGGGGATGATGAGACGAGGAGATGATCTGGTGGAGGAGAGGAGAGGAGAGGAGAGGAGAGGAGAGGAGAGGGAGAGGAGAGGAGAGAGAGGAGAGGAGAGGAGAGGAGAGAGAGGAGAGGAGAGGAGAGGAGAGGAGAGGAGAGGAGATCGAGAGAAGAGAGGGGGCGAGCAGAGCAGGGAGGAGTTTATTCCGTTTATTTTAATTTTTCCACGTTGATTATAGGCCTACTGCTAAAACAGTGAGAGGGGATGAAGGGTAAAGGAAATACAACATCCAATATAATTCAGATATCCACATAATTCAAAAGATGGCACAGGTGAGAGCTGGGGAGGGGGAGAGACAGACAGACTAGAAAGAGAAGAAAGCGAGAGGAGAAGAGGCAGGGGTCCTTTTTTTAAATGTCACAGTAATATAGACCATAATGACACCAAATTTGCGTTCGGACCTGATGTAGGCCTATCCTGCCTAGTTAAATGACTGACATGAGTAAGATTGCCCACTTGAGACGTCAGTGTTGCATATAATTGACTTATCCAACCTTTATTGACAGACATAAGTGTGATTGACAACACCTATTATTACCTCTTCAAATGAGAAGCATGATGCCCCAAACGTAACAATGAAGTCAAATTACACAACATCCTACTTAATCCCTTGCGTTTTCGTTTCTGAACAATAGAGCTCCCGAAACAGAAAATATAAAACGATAGTTAGCCACACTTTCACACGGCTGGGAAAGAATCAAGGAGCGTGTTTATAGTGGGAGCAGATGTGCGGTATATTGCGGTATAATTTCTATCCGGTCAGGATTTATCCTGATACTTGCCCACTATAAACACTAGCAGTATATGTATGTACGGTACATTTGTCGCGAGATATTTGCACTATAAACACATCAGTATAAATCATTGTAAATTGTGTGCGGTATTACCGGAAGTAGGAGCTTCTTCATGGTGTGTAGGATGCGCGCAGGACATTCGGAACGATTCTAACACCCAAGAGTTATCAAAACAGAAGCTACATGTTCACCGCCATGATCATACTGTTGAATGGGCTGTTTATAGCTCGCGCCACAATATTTACACATTCCCCGTGTGATCTCGGGGTCATTGCAAATATACGATAATGTTAGTTGGTATATAATTTGTGCGGTAACAATGAGCGTGTTTATAGTGAATATACCGCATTTTGAGCATACCGTATACGATAATCCTTGTTTTTTATACCGATACCCTTGCTGTTTATAGTGAGACACAGTTACCGCACAAATTATATACCAACTAACATTATCGTACATTTGCAATGACCCCGAGGTCACACGGGGAATGTGTAAATGTTGTGGCGCGAGCTATAAACAGCCCATTCAACAATATGATCATGGCGGTGAACATGTAGCATCTGTTTTGATAACTCTTGGGGGTGAGAATCATTCCGAATGTCCTGCGCGCGTGAGCGTGTTTATAGTGGGAGCAGATGTGCGGTACATTGCGGTACAATTTCTACCCGGTTAGAGATTATCCGGATACTTGCCCACTATAAACACTAGCAGTATATGTATGTACGGTACATCGATATCCTTCTCAACCGAAGGATATTGTGGCGAGATATTCCCACTATAAACACACCAGTATAAATTGTGTGCGGTATCACCGGAAGTAGGAGTTTCTTCATGATGCGTAGGATGCGCGCAGGACATTCGGAACGATTCTCACCCCCATGAGTTATCAAAACAGAAGTTACATGTTCACCGCCATGATCATATTGTTGAATGGGCTCTTTATAGCTCGCGCCCCAGTATTTACACATTCCCCGTGTGACCTCGGGGTCATTGCAAATGTACGATAATGTTAGTTGGTATATAATCTGTGCGGTAACTGTGTCTCACTATAAACAACAAGGGTATCGGTATATATATAAGGATTATCGTATACGGTATACTCAATATGCGGTATATTCACTATAAACACGCTCAATGTCTCACTATAAACAGCAAGGGTATCGGTATATATACAAGGATTATCGTATACGGTATACTCAAAATGGGGTATATTCACCATAAACACGCTAAAAGAGGACATTTCTCGCCAATTGTCATCAATACCCGGTACTCAAGGTCATTTGCATCACAACCCAGCCTGTTTTTTACCATAATATATTTACTAGAAACAAGAAATGTTTTAGAGTTATAGACCTTAAAAGATGAAATTCCCATAAAAAAAAAAATTGGAATTCTTTTAAGAATTCCAATTTTTTTTTATATGAAATTAAACTTTCATAGTATTTGACTGTGGGACGAAGTAGACTTTCAAATCCTTGAAAGTACTTTTTAAAAAGAGGTTAATTCGTCGGCTGTATTCCATAGTGGCGTATAGTGATTTTTGGTCATTTTTTTGAAAATTGGCACATATGTTTTTAATGATGTTCTCTTTCATTTTTTCTTAGTCTCATCAGTCATAATTAGCTAATTAATTAGTAATTAATTAATTAAATGTGGCGTATAGTTACAAAGTGACATTTTTGTATTCCATAGTGGCGTATCGACCATACGCCACTTTTTATACACATTTTATAATTATGAAATATCAGCAAAAATGAAAAACATCGTATGTCATAGTGGCGTACACGCATCGGACCTATACGCCACTATGGAATACGGACGACGAAAAGTAACGCCATAGGGATTACACTTCGACCGAGGTGGCGTACGGTTAACTTTAGGTTAGGGTATTGCGTTTTGTTCGTTTTCCATAGTGACGTATAGTTTTATTTTCAGTTTGCCAGCAATAGTATGTATTTATTTCTTTTGAAAAATATATAACAATAAAATCAATTTAGTTTACTACAGAAATTTCACATCATTTACAAAATATAATGAATGTCTGATTTACACAACTCGATTTTAAATTGGCATTTCTTCAAACCCGATTTTCTCGAAAAGTTGTTTATTCGCGGCGCCCCACTATACGCCACTATGGAATACGGACGACGAATTTAATCAATATATAACAGTTGAACTATGATAATCCCTATTCAATATATTTTGGTTAATGTTGATGAATTTGGTTGTTATTTGTATCTTATTTTATGTTACCGCACATCTGCTCCCACTATAAACACGCTCTGTGTCTCACTATAAACAGCAAGGGTATCGGTATATATACAAGGATTATCGTATACGGTATACTCAAAATGCGGTATATTCACCATAAACACGCTGAAAGAGGACATTTCTCGCCAATTGTCATCAATACCCGGTACTCAAGGTCATTTGCATCACAACCCAGCCTGTTTTTTACCATAATATATTTACTAGAAACAAGAAATGTTTTAGAGTTATAGACCTTAAAAGATGACATTCCCATAAAAAAATTGGAATTCTTTTAAGAATTCCAATTTTTTTTTTATATGAAATTAAACTTTCATAGTATTTGACTGTGGGACGAAGTAGACTTTCAAATCCTTGAAAGTACTTTTTAAAAAGAGGTTAATTTAATCAATATATAACAGTTGAACTATGATAATCCCTATTCAATATATTTTGGTTAATGTTGATGAATTTGGTTGTTATTTGTATCTTATTTTATGTTATTGTTAATTATTTCATCACATGGTTGATGCGCACTATCTTCATTTTATGTTTGTATATAATTATGTGTGTGTTTGGGGGGGTGTGTGTGTGGGGGGATGAGTGTATAGGGTGTGAGTTTTTACGTGAGGGGTGAAGTAGTGTGGGATGTGTATGCTTGTGCGGTAGTGGGGATATGAGGACGATAAAGTTGTGTTGGGAGTAGTGCAGTGGTGGATATTTGAGGATGATAGGAGAATATGAGTTCAATATGAGTTTGCCTTTGATTCGGATTTGTGCAATATATTTGCTTATAATTTTGTACCATGTTGAGTTACCAATATTAGTAGTACTTTGTAATGATTTGTTCTTAACATTGTATTAGTTTAAGTACTTGTAAATTGGTATACTCTATTCAAATTGTGATTTATATGTTTATGCTTTATTATAATACTCATGTATCTGTATGTTTTTTAATGTTATGCAGGGCCCCGTGTAAGAACAGCATTTTAGCTGATCGGGCCACCCTGGGTAAATATGATGCAATAAATAAATAAATAAATAAATAAATTCAATCCTGTGTAAGGCAGGAAACTTATTGGCCCATTACTCAGAACAGCATTTTGGCAAAAATATCGAGGTATCATTTGCAAAAATATCCGTATCTTGAAAAGCAATTGATGTTATTTATATAAATTTGGTTTCATTTCAAAGCTTATTGTATAGTGCTTAAATTTTTATTCAAATCATGAAATGTCAAAAATGCGACTTATTCCTGGTTTTGTCAGAACGGGTCACATATGTAAAATTAGGCATACAAGAGCAAGAAGAATGTTTAAAAGTCCCCATAATCAAGAAAGGGCGTAAGCCCAAATACCATTAAAACCCGCTCCGCCCAGTGGCGCACATATAAGCAGTGGCAGCACCCGGATTTTTTTCGGGGGGGACAAAGTAAATTTTAGGGGTGGACAAAATCGACCAATTTTGCGCAAAATTGCCACAAAAAGTGGTAATTTACATAGTTTTGGGTTTTTTGGAACAAAACGGGGGGAGGGGGAACTGGGGAGGGGCAAGAAAAATAGTTGGGGGATGCCCCCCGTAGCGCCGCCACTGCATTATAAGCTCCCTCGCTTCGAAATAAATATTACGTGTAGGCATACAGACAGAGAACATCTCCGACGAAAATCCCGATAAGCATGGTTTTGAGATCACCTTGGGCCTATTGTAATCATGTCCTTCATAGTTGTCAATATTTGTAAAGCACTCTAAATAAATAAATAAAACAAATCGTATATAAAGATAACAGTGTTTATATTATACAGTGTGGTTCAAAAATAACTTTACCCAAATTTAAGGGTTGATTTCTAAAAGTTATAAAGTCTGTTTTTTTAATTATAATCATTATTATTATTATTTGCATATTAAGGAATACTCTTTCAAAAGTATTCGGTGAAAAAAATTACATAATAGAATGTAAATTACAAAAGTTTGCTACACGTAAGCCGATGGGATGCGTCATCAGTGGTGCAATTTTAAACTGCGCATGAATGCAAAATAGATGAAAGAATCAAGAGAAAAGATATGAATTTTCGATTTCGATTATCGCAAACTAATTTTAGAATATTTATTCGTGTATCGAAGTTTTTCGTTTCGCCGAATATGCAGTCCTGCGTCATTATTGAAATTACTAACAGTAAACTAATTGCGATTGGCCTATTTGTATAAATAAAACATTTTCTTTTCTTTCTTTTGATTTTATGGTGTCACATAAAATCGGTGAAGGATATTTGTACTATTTGTGATTTTAATTAAGTGTGACTTTATTTTGCCATCAGCATACAAAAATTGTGCCATCAGTATACAAACTCGAACTATATACTGCAAAAATGGGCACAAGGCACATCCACATATGTGGCACATGGGAGCCCTGTCGGAATTGTATATTTAGAGCTAGCCTTGTCATTCAGGTGCCCCTTATTTTAACATTTAGGGCTTTGTGACTCATACTAAATGACAGGCAAAGAGTGCATTTAGGGCTATCACTGTAACAACTTTTAAAGGGCAGGTCTATTGCAAAAACAACATCATATCATTGGTAAGTTAATATTATAAGGACAATGAAAATGACTCCTTTTTTGAGAAAATAAGGCGTTTAAAATTGATATTCCGCAAAAACCAACTTAAGCGGTGAGTTCCTTCGAACGAGACATATTTGGCCTAGAAAAAAGGTGACGTCATGAAATGAGATGTGCCCGCTTTGAGAAAAGGGACTATAAATGCTCTCAATGGCCAGAACGTATACTGTTGTTGTTCACAGGAAAAACCCTCTAAATTAAGTATTACAAATTTAACGGTTTTAAACATATGGATAAAATCAGCCCCCTTTTTTTATATATATATTAGTAAATTGTGATATTACAATTCATTTGTATAATCAATATCATGAGAAATATTAGGCCTAAAAATAAATAAATAACTTGATCAGCTGAGACTATTCGCTGTCGTAGTGCACGTTAGTAACCATTGGTTACTGCTCCAAGCCTGGGCTCATACACCTGTTCCGAATTTTGATATGTCATAGGCTTTGTGTTGTGATCAGTGGTTCGTAACAAAGAAAGCGTGATCCAGTTGACCTGGCAACGGTCATATTGTAACGTGCACTACGACAGCGAATAAACGTCCACAAACTCATGTATCTGATTTCCCTGTGCGATATCAGTTGGATGAAATATTACAAAGCAAACGCTTAGTAACAATACTGTGTGAGTTTTGTTTCCGAAATGAGAACAATAGTCTGCATATTGTTATGCATCATTATTATGGTAATAATAGTACAACTTATTGTTGTATGTCAAACTTGCCACACAAGTAAATGAGAGCATGATATAGTGTCCGCTTCATTTACCTACGTCATCAGCCAAACTTGTTTTTGCAATAGACCTGACCTTTAAGGCCCCGAGGCTATTTTAATTGCCGAGAAACAGCATGCGTCGCAGTTTTAAATTTGGGCTCCTGGGCCCCATGAACTTTGACCTCTGTAGCCATGATACGCAGAAGGTACATCTACAGTGTCAACCCAGCCTTAGCGTGAATGTTACTTTGATAAAAGAAGTAGAATAAACCCAGGGGCCACGTCAATTTTTCCTTAAATCCCAGATGGCGGGCAAAATCCAAAAGTTCCCCTCCTTAAACCCTTAAAAAACTCGTGCTTACAGTCTTAGAATGTAATGGAACTATATCATTTTACTTTTAAATTACAGATATTTGTAAATATATGCTCACAAAAAAAAAAAAAAAAAACTTTGGCTTCAAAGGTGCTTGTATCTTCATTGAAGCATGACGATAAAAATAAATCTAAGGGACACTACAAAAGTGTACTTTAATCCAAGATGGCGCCCGAATTCGCGAAAGGGTCATTTAAAACAGACCGATGAGTATGCACCCAACTCTTGGATGTTGTTCTACCTTTGGTCATCGTACCGCATGTTGAAGTAAATTTGGTCAATAACAGACCACTTTACATAGTACCTGTTTTAACCCTAGAACTACTGACCATATTTTGTAACACGGATTACGAGGGGGGTTGTTGTTTGCAATAATTTCACAAGAGCGAGATGAAAATCATTGGGCCTCACCACCCCCCCCCTCTTCCCCATGGTCATCTTTGGTGGCCGGTCCGCTTCCCGGATAAGAAAACATAGCACTGGGGTAAACATTTTATCACTGAAATGAGCGCAAAGGATAGATCTACGATTAGCTCAGGTCATTTGGGTGTACACGCGTGCTTTTTTTAATGACGGATAACAAAATCTTGAGGGATGGTACAAGTACCTCAGCAAATTAAATCGCCTAAATGGGGGGTCAATGTCAGACCCTCGTGCCAAATGTTTGCCACTTTTGTTAATAACTTTATAAATACACTCCTTCTTATGCAAAAAAAAAAAAATATCCAAATCATGAAAAGTATTGATGCTATGTATAAAAATTTGGTATCATTTTAAAGCTTATTGTCTAGTGCTTACATTTGTATTAAAATCATGAAATGTCAAAATGCGACTTGTTCCTGGTTTTGTCAGAACGGGTCACATATATATACTTCTCTTTTGTGCACCTCATGTACCGGGCGGTCAATGTTGATAAAATTAAGCGACTTTTGTACTAAATAGGGGGGAGGGGGCAATCGTAGACATTGGCAGGTATTGGCATGGCAACATTTTGAGCATTAAAAGTCCATTAAATAGGATGGAAACATTATCATTGAAAAGAGCAGATTCTGAACGTCTAAATTGAAAAAAAAAAATTGTATTTGCTCACACCGAACTCGAGTTCATGATAAGGTATAATTCTTAAATGCCAGCATTCTGCAGGGCGCTGTAGCTGCTTTATTTACCGAGTAACGGCCGGCCCATTGTTCAAGCGTTTGGGGCCCTTGGCCCATTTTATGTAACATAATTGGGCGCATATATTAACATAAGAATATAATGCTAAAGACCTATTTGTGTAGCAAATTTGAGCCCTGTAGCTACATTATTTCTTCGTTTTAACATTTGTGCCTCTGGGGCCCTTAGCCTTCAACATCTGGGGCCAAATGGGCCGGCAAAAAGCATAGTTACAATTTAAGGCCCATACGTGTGCAACATATGAGCCCTAGTGCTATTGTAGTTTTAGAGGTAGCATTGTCAATCTGTTGCCCCTTATTTTAACAACTGGGCCCCTCGGGCCCACAATAAGTACACTTTTAAATATAGAATACTCCTGGGGCTATCAGTGTACCACCTCGGGGCCCTGAAATTGCTTTATTGAGTGAGAAACGGCATGCTTTGTATTTTTAAATTTGGGCTCCCTTGTGTCCGTGACCTTTGACCTCTGGGGCCAAGATGGACAAAAGGCACATCTTCGGGGTAGTGCCCGCACGTGTTCCAGGGGCCTTTGTAATGTTAGCCCTAGTCTTGACAGAAAGATGTGTTTGGTTACGGAGAAGAAAAAAACTACAGAATAAGAATATACCTTGAATGCTCTGCAGTAAAAATCAATAAATTCGAATATCAAAATCAGTAAATAAAAAAAAAATAAAACAAATAACGGCTGATTTTAACATGAGTTATGCAAAACTAAAAAAATGCATTTCTTTTTAGCTGTTTTTTTTAAAAGTTAGGTGCACCACTTTTAACAAGCCACTTCAATTTCACCATGTATTTATGCGTACTATGATGTCCAAAGAAGAAGAAAAACTACTTAAAGGGACATTTTGTGATCCACAGCCTCATCCCCCCACTTTTCTCAAAAAAAGTTGAGATTTTTACATCGCTGGAAACATCTGGCTACATAATTTTTATGTACAAAATATCTTTTGCAGATTAATTCGTTTAGCTAAGATATCGTGAAATTTGAATTTCGTTCTGGTGCACCAGAACGAAATTACAACGCATTGTCTATGGAGCAGTGTAATACACATAATCATGCATAACTTGCAAACGCAAAATCGGAATCAACTGAAATTTTTGGAATGGGCTTTTTTCGTGGATATGTACTAAAACATTTCATAAAAAGAGGATGCTAGGATCACGAAATCCTCCTTCAATGTAAGTGCTGTGACGCAGCAGCTAATAGGCCATCGTGTAGAAAACTTAATTTTGACCCTTTGACTTAAAACTTGCGCCACATTTGTAACTTTAATTCTTTTTCATTACTTTTGTCTTCAAACACTCTTAGACAGATGGTCAATAAGAATTTGCAACAATGGTTTGAAACAGACTATTCAAATTTGAAATAGGCCTATTAACCTTTAAAATTGAGTCAAGTTATTTTTGGACCACCCTGTAAATAGAACTTGAGCTACTACATACGTCATCTCTTCATCTGGCTTAAAGTCCTCCGTGAAAGGTTCGCTGCATTTCGGGCACTTACATCCATGGCCGTCGATCCATTCCTTCACACAATTGTTACAAACGAAGTGTTTGCATGGTAGTTTGACAGGAATGCGAAACTCATCTCTTTCGCAAACTGGGCACTCACTCTCTTCACCATATCTAAATAAACACATAATATTAGAGTAAAATAGTTAAAAACTATTTGTTTCCAAGGGACCATTTTAGTACCGATCTAGAGTTTTTCCTACTGGAAACTGTAAAAAAACTTTCTAAATAAACAAACAAGTACCTCAAACCTTGAAGTAGGGTTTGGTAGAGCCTGATGGTGTTTATTCTTGCTGTTATATTTCACGTGATGGTGTTAACACTTTATAATATCTTTACTGCTAAAGTATGAATTGTATGGTAGTAATTAAACAAAAATTAAACTTTCTGGTAGAAATATGGGCGCAAAACTTAGGGGGCTATCATTTTCTTCGGAAGGAGGGGGGGGGGGTCCAAAATATACTAGGGGTCATAAATGTTTGATAACCAAAATGTAGGGAGTCACAAGATGACCACAGATAGTGTGTTTATTTCATTCAAAAAGACTGATTTCAATACAATATTTGCCTGTTTAGGGGGTAAGGTGTATCGATGGTTGGGGAGGGGGAGTCATAAAATTTTTGTTGCCGAAATAGGGGGATCGCAAGTTTATTGACGCCGCATTTTTGTAAATTTGGGACGCCCCTTCTGAAGAAAATGATAGCCCTCTTACAACACTTATGAGAGGTTATGCAGAAACACGCAATCAATAACAAGTGTATTAGTTTATTGCGCGGTGCGTAAAAATTTTCCCCAATAATAGGCGTTCATGGTTCATAAAAAGAGAAGCTTATTTGCAAAAATAATATCATCAAGTGATCCCAAGATGACATTTGACATCACAATTTTGACAGCACACATGTCAATATATCCAAGGGCCATTGTGTGCAAAGCATATTAAAATCCATCAAAGCATGTGGGAGCAGTGGAGGCGGAAGCCTTAAAATTTAAGGGAGGCGAGCGTATTTATTGCTAGTTTCACTGGTATATTTTCGCCTGGAGCGCGCAAAAATCAATTTCAGACTATTTTAGCTCAAAATGAAGATGAAATCTAGTATTTGATTGACCAGTCCGCGTGAAGAGCAATTATTTTTCGGGCTATTCTCCAGGGGAACGTCCCCTCTAAATTCCAAATAGAAGCAAGAACTATCCTCTCCTTCCACCGCCTATGTGTGGGAGAAATCAACAAAAGAAGTTAACGCAATAGGTTAACACTTTCTGCACACACAGCCAGGCACACACCTACAAATGGGGACCCTGTACAGTACCGGCAAACGGGGTCGTGTTTTTCATTTCATCTGAGTCGCACTGTGTCATTCACTGAAAAAACATTTTAAAAATGTCATTATTTCATTATTTCACTGAAAAAACATTCACTGAAAAAACCCTAACCCAACTAGGACTCACTAAAGCTCACTATTAAAAGTCCACGGGACTTGATGACGCAATCAGACCAAGTCATATATACCCAGGGAATCGTTGGCCGGGCCAACGTCACCTGTGTAGCTACATGCTGGGGATCTTCTGCGTGGCATGCGAGGCGTCCGAGGTTCGAATCCCGGGGGTGCCAAGTGACTTTCTTCTTCATCTTCTCTCCTTTTTCGTTCCTTCTTTCCCTTCCGATAGCCAAAAAACCACGGGTAGGGTTAGGGTTAGTGACCATGCATGTTTTTCCTATATGCCTCCTTAACCCTAACCCAACTAGGACTCACTAAAGCTCACTATTAAAACCGCTCTGGGTGCATGCATTCCACGGGACTTGATGACGCAATCAGACCAAGTCATATATACCCAGGGAATCGTTGGCCGGGCCAACGTCACCTGTGTAGCTACATGCTGGGGATCTTCTGCGTGGCATGCGAGGGGTCCGAGGTTCGAATCCCGAGGGTGCCAAGTGCCCTTGCCCTTCCGATAGCCAAAAAACCACGGGTAGGGTTAGGGTTAGTGACCATGCATGTTTTTCCTATATGCCTCCTTAACCCTAACCCAACTAGGACTCACTAAAGCTCACTATTAAAACCGCTCTGGGTGCATGCATTCCACGGGACTTGATGACCCAATCAGACCAAGTCATATATACCCAGGGAATCGTTGGCCGGGCCAACGTCACCTGTGTAGCTACATGCTGGGGATCTTCTGCGTGGCATGCGAGGCACACCGACATCGCCTGGCTAATGATTATTTGGTGCAGCAGAGACACCAAAATGAATACACGGGACCCATACTCGTGAATTGCTATGCACGATTTTGATATCAGACGAAAATTTTCGGATACCGGGTTAGGAAATGATGAATATCTCCCGTAAATGATTTCGTCTCAAGAAACCAGATGTGGTCTCATACACTTGAAAATACGTGTTGAACAGATATGATAATCGTCGGCGTGCGCTTTGAAAATTGGCCGTGCGTTTTGAACTTAAAATCTGACCAAAACTCTAATTTTATATTGCGTTGTGGTCCTGTATGCATGTATGGACTACAGCGCTGCACTCACTACAGCAGTGGAGGCAGTATGACCATTGACCGCAATGTCGTATACAAGCTTACTCACACAGCGAGAAATCAATTACCCCGGCTATTGTCAGTAGCCTTAGTCCGGTCACTTGGCTAATTATGCATCTCGGAATAAAATGGCCTTGGGGGGGCTGTGGATTCAACCTACCATGACGATTTCTACCATGAAGATATCGGGGCGATGACACTGTGCGAGGGGTCCGAAGTTATAATCCCGGGGGTGCCAAGTGACTTTCTTCTTCATCTTCTCTCCTTTTTCGTTCCTTCTTTCCCTTCCGATAGCCAAAAAACCACGGGTAGGGTTAGGGTTAATGTTACAGCGACACCTTCTAGGAGTCAACTGTGAACGATACTGAGAAAGGTGTCGTTTTAAACTCTAAAATTGGTGTAATCGGAAATGATAATAAATTATGTTGTATATTAATTTATTAATAAGTGTCCGACCGACATATTTCAGTGACCATTTAGTCATTTACACTAAAACCGGTATAAAATAAACTGAAATGACTCCTAGTGGGTCAAAAGGAATTCAATCTTCAATTGATCCACTCCTAACAAAGCGTGATGCTTGTCCAAGGAAACTCTTTTTTGAGATGTCAAAGTTAAATTGACAACAGGACAAATTTATTTGCACTAATTTTGGTGTCAAAATGCCACAAAATTTCAGTACTGCCTTCTCCAGATCCTCGTAAAAAGCACCAATATTCTATTCTCATCACCGCCAGCAGTTGGTACATAGACTTGAATTGCTGCAAGATTGAAATGTTCTACAGCTACCCAGCAAACACAAAACGTTTTCGACATCATTCGCAAAAGGTTATAAAAGGTTGTCATAAAACGTTTAAATGTCGGGTTATATAAAGGGTATAAAAACGTTTTAATAACATTCCAAAAACATTCTTGAAAACTTGATTCAAAACATTTTAAACAGAATGTTATTTTGGGGTTGACAAAATATTTTGCGAAAAATGTTTGCCCAAAATATTTTCAATAACGTTTTAAACACGTTTTCATGACCTTTATATAACCCGACATTTAAATGTTATTAAAAGGTTTTGAAAAAAAAACATTTTAAGAACATTTCTGTGTTTGCTGGGTTCAAACATTTTAACATGTTATTTAAGTATTGACACAATATTTGGCAAAAATGTTTTTAAAAATAGTTTACAATAACATTTTTTGTAAACATTTAAAAATGTTGTTGTAGTGTGTTTTCGTGTTATCATGGCCTTTATATAACCCGACATTTTAATGTTATTAAAACGTTTTTACCTAAACCAAAAGCCAAAATATAACTTGTTTAAAACGTTTTTAAAACGTTTTTGTGTTTGCTGGGTAGTTATAACAAGCGCTACTCTGTCTGACACACTTCAATAACCTATCAGACTCCTCGAAGTAACATCCAGCAAAGTCCTTTGAGTTGTGCCTCCAGTAACAATCACTGTATATTTTCTAGATTTAAACGTTCCAGAATCTGTTCACCTTGTCTCACGTATCCCAAGGATGTTATCTTTGAGCCTTTCCATTTCTTTCACTTAGTTTTCCAGTCTCCAGCCTGGTACGTTGTTCTTACATTCCAAGTTTCGAGTCTCAATATCCTTATTTCTACAGGGTATAAGGATGACCACCATTTCCCTTCTCCACTGTTCATCAGCCAGTGGACTGCCGTTGACTTTGGAGGACATAACTCATCCGCCTTCACTACCGATGCTAACTACTGATGCTGGCTCCATCGATCCGCCTTTGGTCTTCGCCGTAACACTGGCAGGGAGACTAAGGGGTACCAAATGCTTGCCCAGGGCACTGCCCCCTCCCCACAAGTCTACGAAAGGGGAGGGGTGCTCACTGTCCCTCCACACTTTCAAAAGGGGTCCGTGCCATATTTATAACAAACAATAACAGGAAGGATACAATATAAATTTTATATATTTTGTAAATAAATGAAATTGACGTGTTTTAAAGAATGTTTTAATTAGAGAATAAAAGTAAAACAACGAGACATAATGATGTCACCCGTGTTATATGAGACGATAGATGCACGACAACGGCTAACAACAATACCTTTATTTTTTTATTAATTGATTTGATTGATATTATTTTATTGCAAATTCGTGGCCCGTGAGCCAAATTACATACAACAAATTACAATATAATATATACACATAAGAACAATCAGAATTAAATATTTAAGCAAAAATTGCACATGATAAGAAACACACAAAAATATACAATTTGAATTAACATTTATAAAATTGAGTATTAAAGGTCACAGTAAAATCAATACTTCAATACTCTACTTTAAACACATGTCAGTAACCAAGCAGTTGTCCAACTTACACAACAGTAAAATACACTGACACGGAACAGCTTCAGGACCACATTCACAGGCGAATAATTGGAACACAGCAAAAGAAATCTACTAGAATGTGTACAAGTTCTTTACACAGGTGATTATTTCAAAAGAGTAAGTGGAATAGCTTGGAACGGCTCTTAGATATTTTTATCTAGTTTTGACAAATTAATTAAAAAAAAATTGGCCCAAGAATATTTTTGTTAGGCCTACATTGGGCCAAGAAAAAAAAAAAAAAACGTGTTAGGGGATTTTGGGCCAAAATGAGCATTTTGGCCCAAAATTGACCTCACAGATGAATTTATCAAGTCATTGCCATTCCACATATGTATACTTTTATATACTTTAGACCAAAAATTTAGCAGTTATGAGGCTCCATAATTCCAGGGTTAATACCAGTCACGGGCTAAATTGAAACAGAGATGCTAGATATGACTAACGATCAGCTGTTTAACCAGGACGACTCTGTTAAAATTCGTAAATCAAACATTGATATTTTTTTCTGTTTTATTTTCTAAATAAATGTTAAAAGGATATCAATGGTGTTGTTTGCGTGTGTTTTTCTTCTTGTATTAAATAAAATAAAAAATATAGCATTGCGCGTTCCGTTTTTTGTATTAAAAATAAAAATAAAAAACAACATTGCACATTGCACTTTTTAGACCTACTTCTCTAGAAACAAACTTGCTTTTTTGCCTTACCCAAATATAATGCTGCTAGCTTCTGAGTGACAATTGTCCAAGTTTCCCACCAAGTCATCATGATCTTCAGCTTGCTGCAGAGTTGCCTTCTCGACTTTCAAATCCTACATAGATAAAAAAAATCGTAAGAGATCAAGTTATAGTGCTTTCCGTTCTCGTGATTGAAGCTCAAAGTGGTCAGGTAAATTATATGCCTATAAACATTGTTGCTTTATATAGATGGAGTTATACACGCATAATGTATTATATGGCTTATTCCACGTTTTGGTTGCAAACCTTTGACGACATTATAGATAAGGTCATTTTGGGTATCAAAAAATTTCTCTATGCAGTTAAAGTGTAAATACCTAAAATATGTTACCAGTACTGACTTCCCATTTCAAAGCCGTTTCAAATAGGCGTGGATCGAAATCAGGTGCGGAACAGACTCGCTCGTAGAACAAACTCAGCAATGATATTTTCAACCAAGTTATCCTTGTAAAGGGAAATAAAACATTGTTTGCATTTAAAATGTTTACATTTCGGTAAGTGATATGCCCTTAGGTCCATCCCAGGAAAAAAAACCCCACTGTTTCCTACCAAACCCTTATTTGGTATATATGTTACTATGGATAAAAGAAGTAAAAGAAGCCATGTTCCACTTCATATTTCCCTTAAACCAAGACGGCAGGAAAAATTACAACATTCCACTGCAATTCTTAAAACCTGATGTTTGCAGTCTGTAAGTTATGGAACTATGTTACTTTCAAAATTATAATAGATATCGGTTAACAAGAAGAATAACTTATATACATGTACTAAACTGACTCAACTATAATATGACTACCTTTGCAAAATTGATATAATGGGTCCATGTGTCATTTTGTACTCAAATACACTTTATTAGTGCCCCTAGATCTATGTTCATCACCACACTTAAATTAGCATACAAGTAGCTTTGCCGTTTTAGTAGTGTAATTATTATGACCATGACGTGATTTTGGGTCACATGGTGAGTTGGTTTAGAGTATTTTTATGACGTGAACATATGCAAATCGATATCTATATATAATTTGAAGGTAGATTATAGTTCCATAGCATTCGGAGACTGTATACATAAGTTTTTAATGATTTTGGCATTTTGGAAGCCATCTTGGATTTAAGGGAAATATTGAGGTGGCTCCTTTTCTTATTCAAAGATCAGTCAGTGCGTTTTTATGTTACAAAGGAGAATTTTGCATTTTTTTGCAATCCGGATTGAAAAGATTCAACACAGTGGTCAATGGACATGATTTGCAGATATACTCGTAAAATGAAAACAAATAGTCAACTGTAAATGTTCATCATGTTCATTGCGTTTGGGTTTTGGAAAGAACCTTCTGTTAAATAATGCCTATTCATCTGACTACTCAATTTCAAATCTCTAAATCCCTTTCTTCTTCTCTATTAATATTTTGAATAGTGTTTATCTTTCCCTAATAGATGATGATACTAAAGCAGTGTATGTATACACGAGGCCCATTACTTAGTGGGTGAGTTACGTGCTCACTGACCATGACGCTGAGCAATTGATCAAAATACAGGAAGCAAAAATGGGGCCTTGCAATTCCTGTGGTCATAGGTTTGGGGGTATACTCAAAACATAAGTAGTGGTAAATGATTTTCGAAATCATATCACAATGGCTCATGTGTTGTCCTGAAAGCAAAAGATTGCCATCCTCTCCTGTATATCTATACAATTTTTCATAAAGAAAAGGCTAAGGAAAACTAAGATCAAAAGGGCTAAACACCAACAACAACATGGGCCTACAAGTGTATTATAATGTAGCATCATGTGCACACATTATCATGTTGTGGATGGTGAATCAAGCTGGTCCCTACACATTCCCAAATGAATGCAGTGACCAGCCGGTGTTCACTCATGATGGACGTACTGATCATTATGTATGATGCAAACTCATAGGTGTTTTGGCAATTTGGGAGGGGTGGGTTCAAAATGACCCCATAGGATTATACGGGGGTCAAAATTTCAAATTGCTCAAATACCCCTTTCAAATATAATTTAATTATTTACATAAATAAATAAATAAATATATAAATAAATAAATATATGAATAAATAAATAAATAAATAAATAAATAAATAAATAAATAAATAAATAAATAAATAAATAAATAAAAAAAAAAAATTGAAAAAATTGTAGCGTAGTATTAAAATCATAAATATAACCATTGCTGGCAGGCGGATATGAACCAACGATATTGACATTACCAGTCTGATGCTCTATAGTGTTTGTCTGTGATAATGCCGCCTCGTGAAATAAATAAATATAAAATCTCAATTTTTAATTTAAATTTATTTGATAATTTTTTAACCTATATTTTCTTTAGAGCAGGGACAAATATTTACCCTTTTATCCAATTTGACCGCTAAATAAGAATCTACTTCTTTTATTACTGATTTAATTCCGCGATTTGTTCCATTAAGCAATATCAAAGATTAATGTCACACATCTCACAACAGATATTTAGTTGGCTTAGTGGTCTTGCACAGTGCTTTTTAACCGGGAGGTACCGAGATCGATTCCCACCTCTGCCTGCAATTTTTTTTTTTTTTCAAGACTGGGAAATAATAACCTGACATTCGCCGCTGACATTCGTACTGCAGAAGCGGAGTTATAACTTGTTAAACTTTTCTCCTTCCGTAAAAGGGTACATTATTTTGGCACTACATTATTTCTTTTTTTCCACATTGCTGGTATTAAATATCAAATGGTCATAATTGGCGGTCACTTCAAATCATCCCCAACTGAACGAGATTCAGGAATGTCCTCTCATTGTTAATTGTTGGTTAACCCACCTCTTGAACAGGATTTAGCCAAAGCAAACAAAGACTTAAGTTTTTTTACTAATGCTATACATAAGTATAAGCTTATTATCCTCTTCAACAATAGGATTAAAGATTGGTGTTTGACTGGACTAAGATGAGAAACTTGTCGGACAAATATTAGGGACATATGAATACAACCTCTATGCATATTTTGCACTGTAACTCGAAATACAATTTGCCGACTTTACGAGCGGTTTGAGATGGATGGTCACATTATGTGCTAGTGTCATTGGTTATTGTTAAAAGGCAATAAGGTGTGTAATTACAATATTTCCTCTGAATAGGAAAGACTCTCTACATCGAGTTATGTATGCTGGTGGTTCACAATGCTGTTATTTAGGAGAAGGTATCTTCCAAATCCAATTCGAAATGTTTATTTTGTGGTTCTCTATAGAACCAGTAACAATCTCATTGTCAACATAAATAAGAAAGGAAAATCCTTTACCTAGCATTGTTGAATTCTTCGGGTATCTTTCCCCAGTTATTGTCCATAACTGCCTGGATTACACTGTTTAGGGCAGGTTTGTTTGCTTTCACACGCTGCAACCATTGAATATGTCTTTTCTGCGTAAGATCTTCTTCGGTAGGCGTGAGTAGCTTCACAAGAACGATGATGGCTTTTTCGTCCAAAGTCTTTAAAAGTTAGCAAGAGAATTGTGATTAATACAATTATATGAACAATGACATGAAAGCTACAGATTATCAAGATTCAACGATCCCGTTCTGATGTCACAAGTTGATCAAAGAGCTGCGCCGTAGAATGTATTATGTTGTAGATTAGGGACCGTACATTATTCTTACCGGAGATAGAAGCAATGAAAAATGACATGAACAAAATATAGTATATGTTTTTGGTTTGACGTTATCTGCTTTTTATCTATGCTCGTGCAACGGGGCATAGATACTGTATTTGTTGTGTTTAGTCTTCTTATCTATGCCCGTGCAACGGGGCATAGATATTGTGTTTGTTGTGTTTAGTCTCCTCCTTCTTCTTATTCTTCTCCTCCTCATCGTTCCTTTGCATGACTCTAGCTGAAGAACTAAATTAGCCTCGGGCCCATACTTTGTACAATGATGGTCCATGACCCCGTAAAATTCCCTAGGGTACCCCGACCCTAGAGGACAAAGGTCATGGGATACAAAAGACAATATGTGTAAGAACTATAGCGCCCTCAGTGTTCATACTTAGTATAATGATGGCTCATGACACCTAGAAGTAACTTATGGTAGCCACGACCCCAGAGGTTGAAGGTCACAGGTTACATGGGGTAATATGTGTAAATTTTTTAACCACTTTAGCTCAAGAACAATAGCGCCCTCAGGGTTCATGCTTAGCACAAGGATGGCCCATAACCTTTAGATATTCCCTGCAGTAACATCGACCCCAGAGGTCAAAGGTCATGGACTACAGTGAGCAATATGTGTAAAATTTCAAACAGTTCTAGCTCAAGACCTACAGCGCCCTCATGGTTCATATTTGGTACAATGATGACCTATGACCCTTGATGTATTCTATATTAGCCGCATCCCCAGAGGTCAAAGTCTAAATGCTTTAAAAAGCAAAATAGGTACGACCTATTAACACAGTGTACCGCTACCTGTGTTTGCAATGATAAAGGTCAAGTAAAGTGATCACTTGACAAAAAATCCCTTAAAAGAGAATGTGTAGGCATTTTTATTTTGGTTCCTTGGACCACCTCAAAAGGTTGTCATGATGGGACAAGGGGTGGGGTATTAGAGAGAGTGTGGTCCAGTCTTGTGGTGTTTTAGAGAGATTGAGGGTCTGATGGGGTACAAGTTTGATGAAGACCTGATGAACTTTGGTCAGACGATAGGAACTGGGTTATAGTATACAGTTCTGCTACCAATCCTTCTGAACAGGATTCGACCTCACATTGATCCTTTACTGAGAAGCAACCAGGCTGGCTTTAGATCAGGTCGAAGCTGTTCTCAGCAAATACACATTTTGAGGAGGATCATGGAAGGCTTCAAGGAGTACCAACTTCCCTTGACAGTCACTTTTGTGGACTTCAAAAAAGCCTTTGACTCCATCAACAGGTCCGTCATGTTCTCAGTGCTGCGGCATTATGGAATACCAAAGGTTGTGGTCAATGCCATCCAGGTGCTCTACAAGGACTCAAATAGTGCCGTTATGGTAGATGGAAGTATCTCAGAGCCTTTCCAAGTAACAATTGGAGTGCTTCAGGGTGATGTGTTGGCACCATTCCTGTTCGTTATCCTGGTAGACTACCTCCTGAAGAAATCAACTTCTGGAATTGATGCTGGAATTGTTACCTACCCACGTCGGTCAAGCAGGTATCCTGCTAGGATGCTGAATGACCTGGATTTTGCTGATGATATTGCCCTGTTGGAATCTTCTATAGCCCGGGCCCAGTCACAGCTTACTAGGACTGCAACAGCAGCAGCAGATCTAGGCCATGTCATCAGCGCACCTAAGACCGAATATAATTATGACTGCAAACTGTAATGCCCAGCCAGCACTTGAAGTCTATGGTAGTACCATCAACCATGTCACAGACTTCAAGTACTTGGGTTCCAAGATGGGCTCTAGTGTCAGAGACCTAAAAAGAAGAAAAGCACTAGCCTGGGCCGCTTTCTGGAAACCGGAACGCCTTTGGAGAAGCCCATCCCTGCCAATCGGAACGAAAATCAAGCTGTTTGAGACAACTTGTGTCACTATCCTTCTGTATGGGTGCGAGTCATGGGTAATCACCAAGGACACGGAAAACAAGATCAATGCCTTTGCAACATCTTGCTACAGAGTCATGTTAAACATCAAGCGTGTGGATCGGATCCCAAATGAAACCATCTACAATCTGACCAACACCACTCCACTGGTTGCCAGAGTAAAGATTCATCAACTCAAATTTCTCGGCCATATACTGCGTCTTGAAGATGACGAGCCTGTGAAAGAATATGCCCTTTATATTCCACCACATGGGAAGAGGAAACCGGGACGGCCGCGGACACTGTACTTACAGTATGTACAGCACCTCCGGGGAGATACTGAAGGGATGCTGCAGCCAAACAAAATTGTTTCGCTTGCCCAAGATCGCAACAGTTGGAGAAAGCTTCCGACTGATGATGATGATCAGGGCGTAGCCAGCTTTCTTGGTCAGGGGGGGCAAAATAAAATGTTGGGGGCAAAGACGAAAAAATTGCAGTTGCATCATACAATACATAGAGACTGTATGTCTTCGAGCTTCCCGAAAAGGGCCTTATTGGGATGATGTGCGCGTAGCGTGAAAAATGGTATTTTACACTATTTTGGCCCTGAATTTTGCTAGAAAAGGGCTCCTTGCCCTTTTTCTTTTCCTTTGCCCTCCTGATTTTCTCTTTCATTTTTTTTGTCAGAGGGCACTTTCTCTTTCATTTTTTTTGTCAGGGGGCACTCTGCCCCCTGCACCCCTGCTGGCTACGCTACTGATGATGATGGGGTACAAGAGAGAGTGAAGGCTTGATAGGGTATTAGAGAGAATGTGGACCAGTCTGGTGGTGTTTTAGAGCGAATGAGTGTCTGGTGGAGTATAAGTGAGAGATGGGGTCTGATGGGGTATTAAAGAGAGTGTGGTCCAGTCTGGTGGTGTTTTAGAGGGAGTGAGTGTATAATGGAGTATAAGAGAGAGTGAAGGCTTGGTGGGGTATTAGATAGAGTGTGGGCCAGCCTGGTGATGTTTTACAGCGAGCGAGTCTCTGGTGGAGTATAAGAGAGCGTGAGAGTCTGGTGGGGTATTAGAGAGAGTGTGGTCCAGTCTGGTGGTGTTTTAGAGAGAGTGATGGTCCGATGGAGTACAAGAGAGAGTGAGTGTCTGGTGGGGTATGAGAGACAGTGTTGTCCAGTCTGGTGGTGTTTTAGAGAGAGTTATGGTCTGATGGGGTATAAAGGAGAGTGAAGGCTTGGTAGGGTATTAGAGAGAGTGTGGGCCAGACTGGTGTTATGAGCATTACATGTATATCAAATGAAAGCTTAAAACAAGGGCTTTCACATGGTGCTCACCAAGTTTTCGTTTGTGAATAGGGGAAGGGGGTTAGGTATGGGTATGGTCACGGGCATAGATATTCGTGTTTGGTCAAACAGAACTGTGACATCTAGTTATCTATGACAGTGCAACGGGGCATAGATATTGCATTTGTTGTATTTAGTCTTCTTATTTTCCTCCTCTTCCTTCTCAAGACCACTTCTTTGCACTCCTTAAGAACTAAAGTAGCCTCGGGGCCCATACTTGGTATAATGATGGCCCATGACCCTTAAAAATTTCGTAGGGTAGTCTCACCCCAGAGGTCAAAGGTCATGGGCTACAGGGGACAATATGTGTAAAATTTAAAACATCTCTAGCTAAAGAACTAAAGCACCCTCAGGGTTCATACTTAGTACAATGATGGCCCATGACCCCTAAAAGTAACTTATGGTAGCCACAATCCCAGAGGTCAAAGGTCACAGGCTATAGGGAGCAATATATGTAATTTTAAAACCGCTTTAGCTCAAGAACTATAGCGCCCTCAGGGTTCATGCTTGGTACAATGAGGCCCATGACCCTTAAATATTTCCTGCAGTAACATCAACACCATAGGTCAAAGGTCATGGGCTACAGTGAGCAATATGTGTAAAATTTTTAAACAGCTCTAGCTGAAAAACTACTGCGCCCTCAGGGTTCATAATTATTACAATGATGACCCATGACTGTAGATGTATTCTATTTTAGCCGCATCCCAAGAGGTCAACGTTCAAAGGCTTTAAAAAGCAAAATAGGTACAACCTATTAAGGGATCTGGAATGAGCCTTTTGAGCGTTTCGACAGTATTTTTTATGGAACATGAGAGCACCTCAGACGTATCGAATTGCATTCTGAATACGAAGCATGTCTTTCTGATATCAAATAATTTTCATTTTTTGAAAATTACGATATAATACAACTTTTATGACAAAAATTTGATATTTTTCAAATTTTTGATATATAACTTTGATCCTCGAAGTAAATTTTATAAATCTAATGATATATTCTTAAAGTGTATGTAGCTAGGAGGAAAAGCCGACGATCAATTGAAAATTTTGACCTTTCATATTGAAGATATGGATTTTTTCCCCCAAAAGACCTAATTTTTTTGGTGTTTTGGTGAAAAAAATCCATATCTCCAATACGAAAGGTCAAATTTTCAATTGATCGTCGGCTTTTCATCCCACCTACATACACGTTAAGTAAAAATCATCAGATTTATAAAGTTTACTTCGAGTACTGTTAAATATCAAAAATATCAATTTTAAATCATTTGCCATAAAATGTGTATTACAATGCGAATTTGAAAAAATCAAAATTATTTGATATCAGAATAACATTCTTCGTATTCAGAATGCAATTCGATGTCTGATGTGCTCCAATGTCCCACAATAAATACTGTCCAAACGTTCATACCCCTTCCCTTAACACAGTGTAGCGCAATAGGTAGTATTTTGTTAACTACCTGTGTTTGTAATGACAAAGGCCTGAATCGTACGTCAAGGAAACTGATCACTTGACAAAAAATCCCGTAAAAGGGAATGTGTTGGCACTTTGATTTTGGTTCCTTGGACCACCTCAAAAGGTTGTCATGATTGGACAAGGGATGCGGTTGGTTAAGGGGTGTTAGGGTGGGTTAAGGGTTGTCAAAGGTTTGAAAAGGGGTGACATGGGGGTCACTAATTTTTAGATTTGGAGCCCAATCGTTTTTTTTTTAAATTTCAGGTGCTATGAAGATGGATCATATATCAAATTAAAGCTTATAACAAGTGCTTTCACATGGTGATCACCATCTTTTGGATTTGGCGCCCAATTGGGCGTTTTTTTTAGTTTAAGTGCTATGAGCATGAGATGTATATCAAATAAAAGCTTATAACAAAGGTGGTCACTAAGTTTTCATTTGTGTTCAAGGGAAGGGGGTCAAGGGTGGAAGTCACGGCATATATATTCGTGTTTGCTCAAACACAGCTGTGCCATCTAGTCCTTCTTCTACTCCTTCTCCTCCTCATCGTTCCTTGACCCCAGAGGTCAAAGGTCATGGGCTACAGGGGGCAATGTGTGTAAAATTTCAAACACCTTTAGCTCATAAATTATAGCGCCCTCAGGGTTCATACTTGGTACAATGATGGCACATGACCTTTAAATATTTCCTAACGTAGCTACAGGAGGCAATATGTTTAAAATTTCAAACAGCTCTAGCTCAAAAACTATAGCGCCCTCAGGGTTCATACTTGGTACAATGATGGCCCATGGCCATAGATGTATCTTATAATAACCGTTACCCAAGCGGTTAAAGTTCATGGGCTTTAAAAAGCCTATGAACTTTAACCTCTTTAACTTTAAAAAGCCTAATGATTTTGGTTTCGAATGTACGTCAATAGGAAACTTGATAAAATTCCCTTACAAGGGAATGTGTACGCATTTTGTTTGTAACAAATATGTACGAATTAAAGTTTATAACAAAGGCTTCGTTTTTTTTTTGTGGGCAGGGGAAGGGGTTTAGGTGGGGTCACGGGCATAGATATTCGTGTTTGGTCAAACACAACTGTGCCATCTAGTCTAAAGCCATGATTTCTCCGTGATACGGAAAAACGGAAAAATTCACGGAATTCGGGGTTTGCTCACGGAAATTTGAAAATGCTGCAAAATAGTAAAAAACTGTATAAAATGTCTAAATTTTGTGTTGATTTGCAAAAGAAAACAAAGAAAAGTGATAATTTAGCAGTAATCAACCATTAAACAATCCTTTATAGCATTTATTCTAGACCTACGATGCAAGATTCTGGCCGATACAGCTATCGGAAGTACACACACGACAATTGATGATGCTTAATTCTAATGGGGATGTTGAGGGAAGACTACAGTAGAAAGGTACATATAATTATATAAGACAAATTACACTTTTAAAAACATGTTTGTATTCACTTTATAGTGCTTTATAATGTAAAACGGAAAGTCACGGAATCGTCCAATTTGTAACACGGAATTTTCATTTTGTAACACGGAAAAATCATGGCTTTAATCTAGTCATCCTACATAAAAATCGACTCCGGTCACCGACATATCCATGACCCATCCCATTCCGAAGAAAATGACAGCCCCCTTATAGGTCTATACCTATACATGTTACACGTGTACGTGCGATTACCATTATACACTACTATAGACGAATCCAACAAGCCAAGTGATGGTCAGAATTCATTCGGACATTACTGGGTCCCCTCCGCACCAAACTGGTGTTGTGGATAAAAGCCGCTTAAAATCGATGTTATAGTATTGTGTTATAAACGTTCATCATTCTTTTGTCCACGTGCAACACGGGTGATGGAATGCAGTTTAAAATGCCCGCAAAGGCCGCTTCATTTCACATCTTAGGTTGGTTGATTCACATAAATATGTTAAAACATATTTTTTTAAATGATTTTTAACTTGTACAAATGAAAGTTATTATGGTCAGGTGATGAGCTATTGACTGAAGTTAATCAGATGTATATTTTGCTTATATCTGGATAAATTTTAGGCAAAATAGTCAGTATTTGTTTCACCTACATATGACAAGATATGATTTTGAATGAATTTTAACATGTACACTGCAAATGAAAGCCATTTTGAAAATGTTAAGACCAAGTGATGAGACATTGACTGAAATTAATAATTAATAATTAATTATTTCGCTTATATTCTGGATATATCTTAGGCAAAAATGGTGGCATTTACTTCACATAAAGATGTCAAAGCATTATATTTCAGGGATGATATTCTTCCTCGGATTAGAGGAATTACTCCTTTTTGCGTTTTTCTTTCCTGTACAAAAGTATAGGAGATTAATTAATTTCCTCCGTTTTGTTTGTATAAGTTGATTACCCATTTTAGGCGAAAATGGTAGCATTTACTTCGCATAAAGATGTCGAAACATTTTGTTTTCAACGATTTTTAACCTGTACAGTGCAAATGGCAGCCATTTTGATTATTTTAAGGTCAAGTGATAAGATATTGACTGAAATTAATCAGTTTGTGTATTTTAAGATGTCAAAACATGTTATTTGAATAGCTTTTTGTAAACGTGGAGATTTTGGGCGCCATCTTGGATCAAGGGGGGAAATCGAGGTGGCCCATGGGCTTTTTTAGATTCTATTAATCCAAGCAACATATGTGCCAAGTGTGGTTCTTGTAGGAAAAAGTGTTAGTTTTTTCCTGGGACGGATCTGCCTATAATGATCGATTGTTAATCTTGTAATATTGCTACAGTCTCTAGGAGTTTACAGAGTTTACAGTATAATAAATGTTTATTATTTTTCAATTATTGATCATAATGATAAATGCTTGCAAATTTATAGATAGTGGTAGGGGGATGAGAAGAGGAGAGGATAGGAGCACGGTGATTGAGGAAATATGAGGGGAAATAACAGGAAAGTAGAGGAGAGTATAGTAGAAGAGGGAGAATTTGGTTCCAATTTCAGCATCACTGTCAAAAGAGAAAATAAAGACAAAAAGAAAGCAGTAACAGCTGACTACTGACACCGAACAAGTGAGAGAGGGAAAGATAAAAAAATTACAATGAGAAGAAAGCTAGAGGAGCAAGAAGGGAGTGGGAGGGGAAATGGAGGGAAATGAAGAGGAGAGAGATTCTCAATGTGCTTTGCAAAACTGATATCTTTTTAAAGTGTCACATAGAACAAAATAGGTATAGACAGAAGGGTCCAGATATAGTGTTCAATGACAGGTGTACTTGGTTCAGTACAAGCCTAGTTTTATAATATTAGAACCATATTGTTTATCCAAGTTTATCACAGTTTGATTAAAGACCTCAATGGAAGAATTTTGTAATTTCATTTTCAATATTGTAAAACCGTATGACTCCCTTCTTGATAATGAAAAGGAATGTTTCACTCCTTTTTTTTTTATCAATCTAACAGTGTGAACCCCTCCGTTTTCTATTGGCAAAAACAAATGATGCACAACATTTCCCAGATGTCAAATGACCAAACTTCGTGGGAGAGGGCCCTAGCGATTTTTATTAAAATTATTGTAAGTGAACTTTAAATTTGATATTTATATTTTGAATATTTAGCAAAAAACTAGTTATACCCACAATAGTCCAACTGGAACCATCTACCACAAATGGGCTGGAATGTCGGCATTTTCACTTTTTGAGATATTGGAGGGCGAGTTAGTGTAGTGGTCTTCTCACTCGCTTCTCACCGCTGTGGCCGGGGTCCGATTCCCCGCGGTGCCACATGTGAGTTTGGTTGCCGATCCATGCTCGTCCTCGCAGGTTTTTCTCCGGGTGCTCCGGTTTTCCTCCTGCTTCTAAAATCGGACCTCTTCCCATATCCCTGTCCCGTCATATCCGGATGGCATCCCTTAAATTTAGTCGCCTCTGAGCACTATTGGGCTTAGCCTGGCTTCGGCCGAATGGTATAAATAAATATTGGACAGGCAACCTTTCCTCAAAATAAGCTTTACATTGATATAATTATTACATGTCACTGTTGCTTGGTGGTTTTCTATTGTTTGTTGAGAGGTTCAACAGACCACATCGCAAAACAAGTTCTGCTGACCATGCTGACAGTACAGCCTATTTGTGGTGGATGGTCACAATTTGGACTAAACCCGGCACGAAGAGCATTATGGCCTCTAAAGCGATGAAAGTCAAAGGCACATTACCTTTGTTTCATAACCACTAAGGTATAGGACATTTTTTGTTTTAGCTATAGCCCCCTCTCCAGAAGTATTTAATTATATTTGTACTTGCTCAAGTATCATTTTGTGCAAATTTCATTACACAATTTGTTGCCGTTCTTTTTTTATTAGTATTTAAGTGCCTAAAACGGCCTAAAATGAGGCTATCATGTAAAATGAAAATGTCCATAAAAAAAGAACGGCAACAAATTGAGTAATAAAATTGGCAAAAAATGCTAATTGAAGAAGTACAAATGAAATGCACTAGTTTTCGTGAGGGGCTATTTTATTGTATGTATGGTCTTTTCAAAAATAAAATGTCCATCTGAAACATAGGTGATATACCGAAAAACACATTGATCATGTTGACTATTACTAAAACACATATCCTATCTCTTACCAAGTTTGCAGATCCTGTCAAATATGCAAGGTTGTCTTTTTGCATTAGCTCTGGGTAGATATCAACTATTCTCGAGAAGTTGTACAGTACATTTCTTCTTTCGTAATATGTGATATGCAATGCGACGAGATTTACTATCAAACTTTCGGGGTCACTCGTTTGTTTTCTAAGAGACTCAGCTGTCCTTCTAGTCGCCGTCATCAGTTCTTCGAAAATACACTGAAATAATATCAAACAAAATACATCATAAAAAATGTATTATGTAGTTAATTTTGCTGCATGCCGAATAAACTAAGGGAAGTATTTGAGAAAAAAGAGTGGTCACTCACCCCCCCCCGATATAATAATATTTTAAAACTCAAAACACACATTTTGAAAATGCCTAGTTCGATGCCGTAACATGGTCTTGGAAACCTCTCATGATGCATTTACATTTAAATTATTGTTTGTATATCTTGGATTTCCCACCATGAAAAATTATTCTCAAAATCTCTGATATAATCTTTAAAAATGGACTAATGATAGAGTGACCATGCCCAAATCCAACACGGTACTCTTTAAAATGTACAGTTCTAGCTGTACAGTTCTATGTGTGCAAAGATACCGACACGAGATACAGCAGAATATGCTTTCCATAGAGTGAACAATACAAAAGAAATAAAATCCAATTCACCCATTGCACGGTGCCGCCATATGCGAGGAAAGCTTCGATCTGGCAGAATGCATGAATGGGAATTGAACCAGTCATATAACATTGCGTAAAGTTAAGTAATACTTCCTTTCATGTCTATTGCCAGTTCGAGGCTCTCCTCGCATATGGCGGAACCGTGCAATAGGTGAATATGTTAACATAATGTGCACAAGTGATTGCTAGCCTATCTTTAGTGATGATGCTATCAGACTTTAAATGTTTGCAAGAAAGGATAATCGGCCCAAAGGAAAGATTTAAATCGTAAAATTGATCGCCACATCTTAATAGATTCAAATATCCCTGGTCCAATTGTCAAACTGTATTTATGTACATTTATTTTATGGAATCACTGAACGACCATAATTCACCCGTCTTACAACGTCTGCATTGGTTACCAATTCGATTATTCAATTATCGCATTCATTTCAAACTCTTTCTTCTCACCTGGAAAGCGCTCCATGACATGGCACCTTCTTATATCAGTGAACTTCTTATATCAGTGATGGAATTTATATATTCCATCACGTAACCTTAGATCATCGGATAAACGTCTTCTTTCAGTTCCACGGACTTCTTCTTCATTTGGCGACAGGGCCTTCTATGCTTGTGCACATACACTTTGAAACTTGCTTCCTTTAAATCTGCGTATTTATGATTCACTTGATATTTTCAAAAAGACTTTAAAAACCTCATCTGTTTAAGATTGCTTATGACAATTGACTTCTATATGTGACTGTTTTTATAATTGTGTGTTAATTTTTAATTGTTCAATGTTTGCGCCTCGGAATAGGTTGTCTAGATAGATGGCGCATTATAAATGCATTATTATTATTATTATTACATTTACGATCAGGGACGTCGCTAGACCATTTTTCCAGGGCATAGGGGGGTGGGCACCTATGTTTCAGATGGACATTCTATTTTTGAAAAGACCATACATGAAAAAATATTTCATATAGCCCCCTCACGAAAACTAGTGCATTGCATTCGTGCTTGCTCAATTAGCATTTAGTGCAAATTTTATTACACAATTTGTTGCCGTTCTTTTTTATGGATGATTTAGCACTTTGAATACTTTGAAGAAGAATTTTAAATCGGATTCGTTTTTCAACCGGTAACCAGTGAAGCGAGTTTAACAAAGGAGATGTTGAATGACGACGAGGAACTTGGTAAACTATGCGGGCCGCCGGATTTTGTAGGCGCTGTAGACGAGCAAGATCTTTAACGTTGCATCCAAACAGGAGTGCATTGCCATAGTCTAGTTTAGATAAATTAAGTGCCCGCATAGCATTTGAGGAAGCATCATGATTTATAAATCTGCGTATCTTAGCCAAGTTCCACAGTAAGAAGTTAATTGATTTGCACATGGATGTGATTTTGATTAGACATAGTCATAGCAGCGTCAAAAATGATACCCAGATTTTTAATGGTTGGAGATGGAACAATATCAGCGCAACCAATTTGTATTGTGATTCTCTAACTCACTGTTTTCCCAAGCTGTCCCCAGAACTCCTTTACCGGTAAAAGTGCACGCAATTTCAATATAGTGCTATTTCAATGCTTATATTCAAAGGGGAATGTACCGGAGTCACCGAGCCATGTGGCAAAATTTCCCAATCGTCCCACAGATCTGCTACTAAAAGAACATTACCGGGACAAATGCGCGCGAAAAAATTGCAATTTCAAGGCTAAAATGAACACAATAAATGAGAACAATGGTACTAGAACCGTGCCAGATGAAGATGCATAGGCCTTTTACAACTTGAAAGGATGGAATTATATCGTGATCGTGTTCAAGTTTGAGATGAAAAAAAAAAAGGAATTTTAAATGGGGCGTCTCGCAAATGCGCGCGGAGCGCACGGCAATTTGAGATTTTAACGCTAAATGTTCCTAATGTGGCTTAATTGTGAGTCTAAAATAGACCAAAAGGAAGATACAAATCGTAAATTTTGTCACTGCATTTCAGCCGGGCCAATTACTTGCCACCATGCCCTATGGCCAGTGGCGTTTTCTCTTTGGAGGATGGGGTTGGAAATATTTCTTGAAGTATAGTGAATCAACCAGCCATCGTAGCCATCGAGGCGGTGCAGAGAAAGGCAGCAAGATTCTGTATGAATGACTATAAGCAACTCAGCAGTGTCACAGAAATGACCAGAGAGCTGGGATGGGAAGCGTTACATGACAGAAGAAGAGACGCCAGACTCCAGCTCATGTATAGGATCATGAATGGGGAAGTGGGAATCAGAGCGGAAGACTATGTTCATCAGGTTGGAACAGCTCGATTGAAAACACGAGGAAACAGCAGGAAACTCAAAAGGGAGCTGATCAGGAAGGATGTGCACAAATTCAGCTACTTCCACAGAACGACGACCGACTGGAATGACCTCGACGAGACGACAGTGACAGCGACGAGCGGGGGAATGTTCAAAAATAATCTTCATTAATTAGCTCTTTTCGCGACGCGACGCCATTAAATGCGCATAGACCTTTGGCCGCGAAGTTGGTGAAGTACAGCATGTCTGGCAATGCCGACCAGAACCAGAACCAGAACCACCTTTTGGTGAAAAAAGCAGTTTATGCTATAAATACGAGCGAAACGCGAGAAAAATCTACCATATTGAAGCTAAACTGGTGAAGTGAGTTACAAAAGTGGAATAAATTCGCGCGAAGCGAGTAAGAATTGGCACTTATTATTGGTTTATGTGGCCAAATATGAGTTTAATGTGAAACCCACATACAGGTGTTAACATGGGGGTGATTGTATGGACCATCCCCAATCAATATATTGGAGAGATTTATCCCCATCCCCATTAGGATCTACGCCTACATTAATAATAATAATAATAATAATAATAATAGCGACAAGGCACATATCCACTCAATTAAGAGCGCTCAAGGCACTAAAACAAAACAAAACAAACAAAAAACTAACAAGACAAAGAAAACTGGAACTAAATTAAGAAACATAACTTAAGAATTACAGAATGTCTCTGACATAAGATGAGTTTTAACAATTTTTAAACACAGTTACATTTTTAGCAGTTCTAATATAAATAGGCAGTTCATTCCATAGACGTGGAGCTGCGATTGCAAATGATCTGTCACCCCATGTGCGGTTGGATTTTCTTTCTTGAAGAAGTTGCATGTTTCCAGATCGAAGCGTACGGGTAGGAACATAATGTAAAAGGAGTTCAGATAAATATAACGGAGCAATATCATTAATACATTTATATACAATCAACATAAGTTTAAAAACAATTCTTTGTGTGACAGGAAGCCAATGCAGTTCCTTTAGGATTAGCGTGATATGGCAATATTTTCTGGTGAAAGTAAGAATTCGAGCGGCAGTGTTTTGAATTTTCTGAAGGCGATAGAGTTGGTTTGCTGGTAATCCATAAAGAAGTGCATTGTTGTTATCCAAACGAGAAGAGATGAATGAGTGAATAATTTGTTCAGTAGCATCGCGACTTAGGTATTTGCGGATCCGGCTGATGTTACGTAGTTGAAGCGCTGAACAACGAATGACATTAGAGATATGAGGTTGCATGGTCATAAAAAAAAAAAAAAATGCACCTAAATTGCGTGCTTTGGAAGATAAGGCAATTGCAGAGTCACCGATGCAAACATTTTCAATGTTGATTTTAGAGAGCTGTTGGTGGGATCCGAACAGAAGAAATTCTGTTTTATCATCATTTAACTTCAAGAAGTTTGATTTCATCCAATTACGGATTTCACTGATACAAATTTCAAGAGAAGCAATTGCAGAATTAGCACTATGTTGAGAAGATTCAAATGATAAATAAAATTGCGTGTCGTCCGCATAAACATGATAATTCAATTGATGGCGAAGAATGATATCCCGTACAGGGTAGGTGTAAATGGTAAACCACTGAGGTCCAAGTACAGAGCCTTGAGGCACAGAATAATCAAGAATGGTAGAATGAGAAGTAGCATTGCCAATGCGAACATATTGCGGTCTATTTGTAAGATATGATTTACACCAGTCCAGGGCAAGATCTTGAATGCCAAGATAATAGTGAAGACGGGAAAGAAGAATATTATGGTCAACAGTGTCAAATGCAGCACTTAAATCGAGAAGAATCAAAGCTGTGATTTGGCCATTGTCAAGTGATGTGAGAATGTCATTATTAACTCGAAGAAGAGCAGTTTCTGTTCCGTGGTAGTGTTTATAAGCTGATTGATAGGGATCTGATAGGGAAAATTTATTGATATGGTTTGAAATTCTGTTAGAAACAATTCTTTCAATTGTCTTTCCAAGAAATTTGAGATTGGATATAGGTCGGTAGTTTTTGAAGATTTCTTTATCCAAAGTAGGTTTTTTAATAAGAGGACGAACATAAGCAGTTTTTTAACTTTGTGGAAAAATTCCTGTAAGAAGCGATTTGTTGACAATGTCAGTAATATATGGCACAAAAATATCAATGTTGTCCTTAATTAGAGATGTAAGTAGAGGATCTAATTCACATGATTTCGATGGTGATTTCATGATGACTTTTCTAACCTCATCACAATCAGTGGGTGCGAAAGAATTCAATTTTGGTACAGACGAGCATGGATTTGATGTAGCACAGAGAGGTTTGATAATGAATGTTTTCCGAATGGTTTCTATCTTCTCACGGAAAAAATCAGCAAATTTAATTGCAAGTGATTCATCAGAATCAGAAGACGGTAGCACAGTTATTTTAGATTTTTGAAGAAGTCTGTCAATGACATTGAACAGTTTCTTTTGATCACCCACACTTTCACTAACTTGTGAAGAATAATATTCCACTTTTGCATTTTGGATCATATTTTTCACCAGGGCACGTTGATTTTGATATTCCAGCCTGTAAACTTCAAGTTTCCCATTATTTCGCCACTTTCGTTCAAGCTGACGCCGTTTCTTCCTGGCAGCGCGAATATCATCATTAAACCATGGAGATTCAGTGCAAAGTTTGACGGCACGGGTTTTAGTAGGAGCATGTTTGTTATTGTGTTGATTGAAGCGCATTTTCATAACTTTCCACACAAGAATCAATATCATTATATGAAAAATCAGTGTTTGAAAGACTGTTAACAATATCGCTACAGAATTTTTCAGAATCAATATTTTTGAGACGCCGGGTTGTTATTTTCACTTTAGGCACAGACGGTCTCTTCAAGTGGAAATTGGCAAGTATAGAAAATGGTCAGAAAAACCGGGATTCACGATAATATTGGAAACAAATGGTGTAGGAATATCACGAGTAATAACAAAATCAATACAATGACCTAAACGATGTGTTGGCTCATTTACATGTTGAATAAGCGCATATGAAGATAGTAGTTCTTTAAACCTAGTTGAGTAGCTGTCCGATTTTTCAAAATGAATGTTGAAATCACCAGTGAGTACAATTTCAGATGGGTGAACTAGATAATTGGAAATGAGGGTTTCAAATTCCTCAAGAAACAGTGAGAAAGTTACACGATGTCCATTTGAGTCTAACTCAGGTCGGTAGATAACAATCAGCCGAATTGATTTTGAGTTGCTTGAGATTTCTGCATGCAGAGATTCAAATGTATAATATTCCTTGTGATTGTCTTTAATGTTCACAGATAGAGTTGATTTATACAGAAGTCCCACTCCACCGCCCTTTTTACCTGCCTTCGGACATGGTGGAGGGTGTATCCTGGGGGAGTACACTCGCGTTCAATAAGTTCATCCCCTGGCATGAACCAGGTTTCAGTGATGGCTACTAGGTGGAGATCTTGTTGTAAAACATAATCACTAAATTCATCCGTTTTGTTTCTTATAGATTGCATGTTGAGACAACAAAAGTTAAATCCAGAGTCATTACGAACATGAAGAGATTTCAGATTTTCAAAGGAAATGCTTGACGGTTTCTGTTTAATAAGTTGATAATTGATATTATGACCAGAGTCTTTGATGTAATCGGGTATTTGCTGAATTGAGTTAGAATTTTCCAACAAGGAGTGGTTATTGGCGAGCCCTTTTTGCGCCGACCACCTCTTTTCCACGGCGTTTAGGAGGAAAACGGCATACACCAAGAGTGACAATGTTATTCCAGACATTTGCAGCTAATCGTGGAAGAGTTTGTTTGTAATTTGAAGTGTTTAATTGAAGTAATTGCTCAGTAGTATATCTGTATAACTGAGGCCGTGGATCATGTCTGATTTCATAGCAATCTGAAGTCAGACAGGGGCCTGGGTTAGGATTTATATCACCAAATTGAAGCAAGTCAATTTGAAAAGTTGCACAAGTATTTCCATGGTAGGTAATGCGGGTTCCAAGATATTTCAGCCTGTGTATTATCTTATATCCATTGTAGTGAGCATTTAATTCAGGTGAAGTTGTTTTAGGCCAATATTTACTAGAAATATTGTTGTTGTTGCAGAAAACTAATCCATAAAACAAGAGGAAAATGAGTAGCACTAGCACTCCTGGCTGTGCCCCCATAATTCAATTATGAGAGTATCATGTACATGTATATAGCAGAAAGTTGAAGGCTAGTTGATTAAGTCCATCAAGGTCCTTCAATCCATAGTGAACAGTGTAGTAGAATACAACATGTAGGCCTTTCCATCACAGAGCAGAAGATGCATAGAAAGCAAATAACTATTTCCACTAAAGTTATCCAATAAATGAAACAGAAATTTGTACAGTCAAATCCAGGTATTTAGTGCAATTCACCAATATAAATTTTAAAGCAAAATCACAAAATTAACACAGTTTACAAACAATTAATGTAGCACAAGTGAGGAGGTGGCTGCCATCATTGGGGCGCCTCTCCTCAGCCTCATTATGTATGCCCATGGCTAATTTCCATTGTTGCTGATGAAGGGTGCGGTGCAGAGGGGTGATGGGATTTTGTCGATCTTGCAAAATCATTAGTTCTATGTCCACATTACCTCAACGCGTCTGACCAACATCATTGTAGGCCCAATATTCCGGCCCAATAGGGCCTATATTACGAACTGAATGTAGTTTTCATTCCCTCGCCCCCTCCCTCTCCCTTTCCCTCCCCCACCTCTCTCTTCCCCTTATTTCCCCTTTCTTTCTTCCTTTCCCTTTTTAGGGATCGCCAGAGGGGTGTCGCACCCCCATGGCGACGGCCATGTTTACGTCAGAAGAGCAAAAACAAATCTGATTTTTTTGTTAAGGCTTTGCTTTTCAAAAATTTCCGTTCCTATGTATTTTTCTTGTTTTTAATCGTTTGAATATATTTGCTGGTCCACTGGAACTGTTTTAGTTTTTTTAAAGCTGAATACAGGACATAAAAATGAAAAAAAAAAACCAACGTGCATGTGCATCGGGTTCAGTCGTAATCTGTGGCCCTCGCAGACTTAGTGTAGCGCGACCAGCCGAAGCGCAAGTTTGCGTCCAGTAGAGTATAGTATAATAAAGCAAGAGAGCTCAAAAGTACTGCTAATGGGGCTTTGAGACATAAAAGTATGTTATACAACCTATTTAATAATTTTCTGTATGTTTTTACCTCCAATTCAATGTCTCGACTGTCACCTTCTGTCCTGGATCGATACACCATATGGATAAAGTCGACCATATATTCATCTGTAAACTTCTGGTAGCTTTCCGGATGGATCAACGTTTTGTTTGACAACAATTTATTCCACGCAGATTCAGTAACCGTCTTGAGGAACAGATCTACAGGCCTTTCTTCTTCCTTTTTAATTGTACCTATAATGTATAGAATTTGTTTTGTTTGCAGACGACACTACTATTACCTATTCACACCTAGATATTATATCTAAATTTGATCTCATTAACAAGGAACTAGAAGAGGTCAATAATTGGTTTAAAGCAAATAAGCTGTCTGTAAATGCAAGCAAGACAAATTACATGCTACTCGGTACAAGTCGTAAAACGTGTATTTATAATGATAGTGTTAACATTGTATTGGATAACACGAATTTGGAAAGAGTTAAAAATACAAAATTTCTTGGAGTAACTATTGACGAGAACCTGACATGGAAAAATCATATCGATAACATTGAAAAAAACATGTCTAAGGGTATAGGAATCATTAACAAAATTAAACATTTCGTACCTGAGCATATTCTATATTCATTATATTGTACACTGATACTTCCTTATGTTAATTACGGTATTATAGCATGGGGAAGCACTTGTAAAACATACTTAGATAAACTTTTCAAGCTGCAAAAGAGGGCACTTCGAATTGTATCAAATAGTCATTACCTAAGTCATTCCGCTCCTCTGTTTCAGAACTATAAAGTACTTAATGTCTACGATACCTATGATCTTGAATTAAGTACTTTTATGTATAAACATTTTACAAATCAACTTCCAGAAGCATTTCAAAAGTATTTTGTAAGGCAGAGTACTCTGCACAAGTACCACACGAGAAATAATGAAGATTACCAGGTTCCTAAATCTAAAACGAATTTCGCTCATAAAACCTTAAAAACAGCGGGCCCAATTAAGTGGAATTCACTTGAGAAACATATAAAGAATATAAAGACGATCAAGCATTTCAAAACCAAAGTGAAAGATAATATTATTCTTAATTACATTTAGTATTTTATCTAATTTCCTTGTACGGCTTAAAGTAATTTAATTGTGTATCGTATTATCTGTAATATAGTTAATGTAGTATTGAATTTATCACGGTAATTTTTTTTGCATATTCTTGATCACAAAACAGGCTTTTTTTTTTGGTTTTTGTTAGGGTAAATGAGGGGGGGGGGCGGTGGTTGTGACATTTTGCGGTATATTTTGTTGTTGTTGTTATTTTGAAACATTTTGTTGTTGTTAGGACAGGGGGTTCTTAATACAGGCCATCCGGCCTTCCGAGAACCTCCTCATTCAATGTATGTGTTTAATTGTTGTGCTGTTATATTTTATATTTGAATGAAATAAAGATGAATGAATGAATGAATAATCATCAGTCATTCAGTGGTGTAGCTAGGGCCAAGGGAGGGAACGAGCCCTGAGTGCCATCTGGAGGGGGGGGGGGGAATCGACCAATTCAGCGAACTTTAGATCGATTCTGAGTCCCCTCACTGCAAGTATTACCCAACTAAGATTAAAAAGGGAACAGAGCAGCAAAAAGGAGTCATACGGAACTCAATATTGATTAATTTTACTCATGTAATGTAATCAATATTGAGTTCCACCTGACACATCTTGTTGCCTTGTTCCCTTTTTACTCAACATAGAGAACTTTTAAAAAATTCTTATTTGGAGGGCTCTAAGCGGCAAAAGTCAAACTTTTCGCTTGCTTTAAGCACATTTCAACATAAATTGGAATTTAAAAGATCGTTTTAAGACCAAAATTCAACTTTAGTAATAAATGGAGAGTTTGCGACCTGCGGTTCAAAAGCACAAACCTCAACGCCTGTAGGATTTTAGAGAATGTAGAAGTCGAAGTGAACGCAACAATCTACATGGAGACGTAAATTATGAACGAAAAGACGTCAATTTTAGGATTTAAGGACAATGGTTTCCACATTTCCTTTTTCCAAAATTACCTCTTATGTATTATTTAGTTAAAAGACAGATTATTAAATATAACTTGGTTTGGGTAAAAACACATCTGATGTTGTTGAATATTACTGATTGAATTGGGTTGAAAAAATTGGTGGTCTTCACGACTCGCCTGAAAATTGTTGATGACCGGCCCCCGGTAAGGTGCTGGGGTAAAACAAAATTATCACTAAAATGAGCGCTAAGGATGGATCTACGATTAGCTTAGGTAATTTGGGCGCGTTTTTTTTTTTTATGACGGATACAAAATCTTAGAATTAAAGCTTAATCAAACGAAGCGCCTAACCTAGAGTCACATAAGAAACGTATTCAATGGTTCACATGGCTAATTTTTACGGTCCAGCGCTTCAGATGATGAACTCGACTAGCCAATCACAACGCGTATGTGAGCTAGCGCGATTAGCATAAAATTACATTACCGTGTCGACTTTACACCCAATGTGTAAAAGCTGGCAACCAACTATGCTATAACTTCTCGAATATTAATTAATAAGCACTTACTGTAGCGCTTTTCCAGAACCTGGTCAACATGATCAAAGCACTTTACAAAAATGCAAAATATATAATATAAAAAACAGATAATGGTTTTTATGGTGAAAAGTTGATGAAAATTCAAAAAGTATAAAAACGTTTCCTAAATATTTATCAGAAATGTCTAGTTTTTGAATATTATTAAAAAATATTACTTAAGGTTATTAATTATTTTAAACTGTTGTGATTTGGTAGTTCACAGCATCTTATGAATGGTAGTGAGCTTTGGCAAAAACTGCATTGCTCAATTCATAGCGAGCGTGTAGAAGAATTAACATATCACAGATATACTTTTATAGGTGCTGCGGTTCTTGAGTTACGTTGTAAAGGGGGCTGAAACAACAACACTTTTGTAAAACGTACATAACTCATTAACAACAATAAATTAAGCGAGTTTGCAAAGTATGCGATTTGTAGAATGAACTTTTGCAAAACATCAAGGTGTTAATTCTCAATAATAAATTGATCTAGATAATAAAAATCGATTTTTAGGTTGCTTCGACCAACAATACCTCGTCTACCCTTAAGCAAGTTTTTAGCTATATTGTTCAAAATTACCATAATACTATGCTGAACATGAGATTTAAGAAAAACTAAAACTTCAGACCTATAACAATGCATGATTGTGATGTGTGATTGTGATTGGTATTTATTTCAATATTGGAAAATATGATATTGGACATTTCGACTTCGGTATATTTTTTTTCTTCAAATGATGGCATACAAGTTATGTATTCATTTGAAGAATGAAATCAGATACAATGCTCGATATACTAGTACACCATTTTCAAACGTTTTGAGTTAAAGCCACCAACATCTGCCCTACAATGTAGCTTTTAAAATGGACAGCCTACTTAAAAAAAAATCCAGTGTATATTTTTGAAACTATAATCAAATACAGCATGTATTTTATTGTTTTCTTTTATATTTGTTACATGAGTTATAATGATTCAGTTTCATGAGAGGGGAGGGAGACAGACAGACATGCAGTAATAATGATAATAATAATCATCACAATTCAGTTTTTGCACCGGGGGCTTTGTTAGTATTTTATTTTATTTTATTAAAACTTCTTTTGCCTGGGTAACAAAACTCAGTGTAAACACTGTTTTCAGTTTGGCCCAGGGGTCAAACTTAAAACATCAAAAAAAAAAACAATACATATTAAAATACATTATAAAAGTATATAACAGATTGCACATTTTAACAAAATTATGAATACATAAGAACTAGACCAGCTAGGCATAAAATTTGCATACAAACAACAATGATATATAAAAACAGTGATATTGCACTATAGGACATCATAAGGTGAAATTTACTTGCAAGCATATTTAAAATAACCGACCGTAGCTGGCAACGGATTTTTTGCTCTGGTAGGAAGAAGATTAAAGGACAGTGCACCTCTGGAGGAGAATTTTCTTTTGGCAGAGGCAGTTAGTTGGAGGGACAAGATTACCTTGGGATGCAGATCTAGTGGAGTGGCCATGACTGTTACTGACTGTGGAAAAGATGTTACATAAGGGGAGTGGGAGGATGTTGCTAAGGCTCTTATAGACCATGATGTTAAGGTGGATACTGCGACGGGCATCAAGTTTGTCCCACTTCAAGGTATTTAGAAGAACATCAGTGGGGTATCTACGTGGGAGACCAAGAATAATTTTGCCAGCAGTGTTTTGCAACCTGTCAAGCGTTTTCAGAAGGGTCGTACCAGCATTTCCCCACACTGAGTCGCAGTAGTCCATGTGAGGTAAAATAAGAGCCTTAAACAGGAGATTGAGGGTTTTTTGAGGTAAAACCTTTCTGAGTCTGCGCAGCAGACCATTACGTTTTGAAACAGTTTTACAGATTTTGTTAATTTGCTCATGTAGCAGATGTGCAAGTGGTTTAAGCCGATAGCTGTATATTTTTGAGACAAAATATTGGACATTTAACACGAAATTGTGATATCTTAAATTAAATAGAGAACTTAGGTACTTAGTTGAATGGTGCTTCAACTTTGTCAATCCTGCTGTTTTCCACTTTTGGGGGGGCAATTTTTCATTTCAAAAATACGTTTTCTTCACTTTTTAAGAAATTTATAGGCCTACGCAACTTTAATTTTTACACTTTCGCTGGGAGCACTGAATTTGTCTTATGTTATGTATAAACATGGGCACTCTGACTTCCATGGTATAAACAATTCAGTCACGAATGATAAATTTAAACCAAATCACGTACAAAATACGGGAGGGGGGGGGGGGCTGCAATCAATTTTAGATGTGACGGGCATGTTCCTACCGGTGTCGGGAAGTGGAAGCCTATCGGTATTGTGATGTGCCCTGAGTAATTTAATTTGATGATTTATCTTTGTTTACAAAGTTACATGAGTGATGACATTTTGGGGAATTCCCCTCTCAAATTGAGCAAAACAAGTTGAATCATATCTAATTTGGAATATTTGGAAACCCCCCCTGAGGTTGTAAAGTGAAGATGACATCATATATGGGATTCCCCTCAGGAAGTGATGTAATGGGATTTCCCCTCAGGAAGTGATGTAATGAGAAAGGTTAATGTTATAATTAAGACTTGGGAATTTCCCAGACTGCAGAATAGTGTGAAGTAGTAATAGCCTATTGATAGAATGGAGTTTTTCCCAGTGCTTGGTATATAAGAAAATGTAAACACAATTATTGTCACAGTTTATAGTGTTGATCTGGGCTAGCTAGCTAATATGCTTACAGTTCAATTCCTTCAAAGAAAGGAAATTGCACACCAGAAATATTTCATGTAGTCAAAGTACTACTATTTGCCAGTGTTGTCGGAGAAGATCTAGAATACGTCAAAGAACGTACTTCTTCCAAGAAAGGAAAATATATTCTTCTGTCGACTTGCTGAAGTCTGGTGTTTTGATTCAACGCAACTGTCAATAAGTGGGGACAACTGCATCGCAGTCCTGCTTCCTGAAGATATTGTGTGAAAGGTGGAAATAGCACCAATTTTGGAGAAAGCAGCGCAAGGAGTAAAGAGATTTGGAGAACTGCGCAAGGAGTTTAGTATTGGAGAACGGCGCAAGGAGTTTAGTTTTGGAGAACTGCGCAAGGAGTTATAAACGCGTTTGGAGAACTACGCAAGGAGTTTAGTACTTGGGAGAAAGTAGCACCATTTTCGTATGAGGATTTTATACGCAAGGATTTATAAATGCAAGTGTACAATGGACTTCGCTGATTTTCGCAGGACAAGTGAATAAGGATATATTACATCAGTCGTCCAGAACATTGCAAGAACTTTATGATCACCAAGAAGAAGAATGCTGGCTAAGTACTAAATAGATAAAGAGTGATTATATTTGATTATTGTGTATGTGCATTTGTTGTCATATATTATACCAATCATAACGTGCTTTCAATTAAAGACTTAGATTTTGTTAGCTTAATCAAGCAGTGTATTTGTGTAGTGCATTCGTGTGAGTTCGGGTAAAAGGTGATTTTGGCCTTGAGTCAAGTACGACTCGTAACAGTATAAAATGATGTTTTAAAAATGGGATAATTGGGTATAATAAAAGAAAAAAAAAGAGTCCTTAAAGCATTCGCAAGTTTTTTCCACGAGCCCAGTGGCGTAGCGCCACCCCTAAGCCCCCCCAAAAGAATATCAGGGATAAAATGGCGACGGCAAAGCGTAAAGTGTAAAAATGGGACAATAAAATGGAGATCGAAAATTTGGCTTTGCCCTCTCACACCAAAATCCTGGCTGAATTACTGCACGAGCCTCTGGCTTTGGGTGTTTACACACTCGCCCCGATCAGCTTCTCAGATGAGAAGCATGTGATACAAAATCGTCTGATGACTGTTTTAAATTAATTTTTATTAAAAACTCAAACTCGTACATTTGACTGACAGTCCATAGTTGTTATTTCTGCATGTAAACCTCGCTTGATTGGCATTTTCTCATCGTCTCTTGTTATGATCTATAATTGGTCGGGATTTTAAGGTGTTGGACTTGGGCTTATTGAGCAAAGTAGACTTTGAAAGAATGACTTGTGTATTAAATGATATTTTCCCCTTTTTTTGCAGAATCAGGAAGAAAAGATATTCTAATTTCACAAATACCCTGTACCCTTTAATTTTATTTATGTTAAGTTGTTATTTGGACGAATATGAAAGTGTCACGTTAGATGCTCCATAGGAAAATCAGAGCGCCCAACCAAGATTTCTCTGTGCAGTGGGCCGTGGGGTTGGCTGTGTGCTGGGAAATGCAATGAATAAGTTTGTATTGAAGTGTGACCAATAACCCAGTTAACCATACAAAAGGAAGGAAGTTTGATGCATTTGCTTACACATGCCCTTCCTTTGATCGCCTATGTCCCGAGTTTAAGCGAACGGGCGTTGTTAGTGCTAAACTAATCAGATGATCGCGTTGAAGTAAATATGAGCAAGAAATTCAGTAAATTTTCAAACTTCATTCCGCAACCTCTATATTTTATGGAAATGTTCGCGCAATGCACGAACGTTTCAGGAAGGTGGGGTGGGGGGGGATCCTGTACCCTCTCCGCGAGCGCCTCAACCCTTTATAGTTACACTAATGACCAATCTAAATATTATTGATGAGCAAACAGGTAGTTGACTGACTCTTCAATACCTATTATTTGACGAACAAACAATTGAAATAACAAAACAAAAAATAATAATAATAAAAATAAAATACAAGAAAAGTAAATTAATAAAATCCGACTCTGCGTTTTTGTATTTGGATAATACGTATAAATTCCACTTTCTCGTGATCATCAACAGAGTAAAAATAACAACATCCAAAAAAGAAAGTCCCTACTTGACCGGATGCTCTTTACTGCGAGCACCATTGAATATTTAAAAGCAATAAAATTCTGATGAACTAATAGACAATTTTGTTCGCTGCAACATGATACTGCACTTATTTGAAACAGACGCCATGACGTGTTAACACTATATTAAGTAGCTGGCTGACCGCCGAAATACTGGGGCAAAGTTGACAAAATGTGTGATCTTCATCTCACATTAGGACTGTTTTATGCCTTAAGCATCCTTATTTTGGCCTATGAAATTGCAAAAATTGCACATATAATGTTTGGAATTAACAATTTTTTTCGGTACGCCACCGATGACTAGACACCAAGAAAGCGTACGAGCACCGATATATTACAACAAAAGTTTGACATTAAATACAGTATATGGACAGGTTACTTCGTTCTTACACAAATGTAGTCTCATATACGACAAAAAATTATCCTCATGGTCACATTAGTTTTATATTGCTTTATTAAAATATGCTCCGAGTTAAGGGTAGACGAGGTATTGTTGGTCGGAGCAACCTAAAAATCGATTTTCATTATCTAGATCAATATATTATTGAAAAATAACACCTTCATGTTTTGCAAAAGTTCATTCTACAAATCGTATACTTTGCAAACTTGCTTAATTAATTTTTTTCAAATTTAAAAACTTGCTTAATTCATTGTTGTTAATGAGTTATGTACGTTTTACAAAAGTGTTGTTGTTTCAGCCTTCTTTACAACATAACTTAAGAACCGCAGCACCTATAAACGTATATTTGTGATATTTTAATTCTTCTACACACTCGCTATGAATAATGAGCAATGCAGTTTTTGCCAAAGCTCACTACCATTCGTAAGATGCTGTAAACTACCAAATCGCAACAGTTTAAAATAATTAATAACCTTAATCTCTTCTGGAAGTGCTTATTATGAAAGCAGAGCATGTTAAGCTAAACAACGGGAAATAGGTTTAACTTTGCTCCTCTCATTTTTTTCATTTCTTGTCATGCCAAACTTGGTATACGTTTTATGTGATGTGTGTCGTGTTAGTGCGAAAGCGTCATATCTGTATTTTTATCATTTTGCAGGAGACGCATTTTGTGTTTTTCTTTATGGTTTTTGAACTTTTTTTCAGTAAAAATTTAATCAATTGCTTTTAGTGTTTGGGTTGTGGGAGGGGGGGGGGTGTGCATGTATAGGCTTACGTCGTCTCTCTATCGAATATGTGAGCTTGCTCTCCATATATTCTTTCAGTAGCCATGAAAAAGGAACCCTTGCAGAGAAATGACGGTCGCCTGCACCTAACACTTTCACTGGAGCTCGATCTCGTACTTTATTGTTAGGAGAAAGGAAGTCGCTGTACTTCAAGGGACTTAATCTTGAATCGGCAAATACTTCTAGCCAAAACTGATGCCGCCAGTCACGTTTCTTCAAAAGGCTTAGATTATCGTTGTAGTCGCAGAACGCGTATATTTCTGCCGCCAGTGGGCTCACTGTTGATATCAGGCAATTCCATATTGCCCGTCTGCAAAATAAACATACATATTTGTGTTTTGGATTATCCATTAATAAATTACACAACTCGCGGCAAACCAGATCGTGAACACCGCCACTGTTAATGAAACAACCAATAATAAGTAGACTAAAATAGTAATAATAATACTTGCAGGACTATCCAAAATTATGTTTACATTTATAAATTATATTTATGGGCTGTTGAACTTTGGCTCACGATTCTAGTAGTACAGGGTTTTATGGATTTGGGATTTTCTTATGCTACATTAGTGGAACCAAGGTTTTTGGCATTCTTAACCTGAAAAAATAATAACTTGATTGGTTCCATTTTTTTTAATGCCCTATGTGGTTCCCACGAGCTAAAAATATTTTTCTTGTAAAACATCCCAGAGCATGTCGAAAGAAGTTAACTACATCATTTACCTGATAAAACCATGACAAAACAAGTTAACTGACATGGCCTATGGTGGTTTTACACACTAACGCTTCATTGATTAATATTGATTATTGAGTACTCCTCTTTTCGCCAAACGACAAGTGTTTCTGGAATGCTGCTAAAATAAGAACATTTTTAATGCTAATTTATTGCACATTCTTAGGGAAGCGTGGTTACCTTTTTTAAATAGCCGAGTGAGAGGGATTTCAATGAAATATTTTTTGTGTCAAAATTGAAGCATCCTATGTATAAAAGAATATATGAATATTTACTGCACATCATATACGATTCGTGATACCCAATTATGGCACATTTGATGTTGTTTAAGAAGCAGAAAATTTTATTTCAATTTATATACGCCAAAATATTTTTTTAATTGAGCAAGAATAAGGACAGAAAAAACGTTGAAAATTCCATGTAAAAATTACATTAGACCCCGCTAAAGATTACTGTTTCGTTTTTATGGTAATCTAATCTTTTATTTCCTGAAAAAAATTGAGGTCTAATATGGAATGTTTATATAAATGATAAAAACAAGAAAAAAAATGGTAGTATTTTACTGACACACATGTATATACGATGTACGAGCGCACGTGTCCGGCGGGTCAAAATTGATATAATGTATTGTCCATGTAGTGGCCCATTTATTGTCGGATTTCTGTATGTAGAACACGCAGTTAACAACAATTGAGCGCTATTAATACACATTAATAGGCAAATAAAATTCCAAAATATGGTACGTTTTCTGCCTTTGCTTGTCACGTGGTAGGCGCTAGGCCTATGTTGAAGTTGCGATTATATGTTCAAATAAGTTCATTAGTACGCAACTTCACGGTTATAGATGGTATTCAATACGATGTCACGTATGACAGAAACATCGTCATTACATACAATTCTGTCCTCCATAATTTACACGGGACAATTCGCATGATTATACATGTGGAATCGATCAAGAGACTTGCCACCAAAGAGCTTGTATATCGTGGAGGGGAAATAAATTACGTACCGCATTGTTCCTTTGTGCCGATTTGATTTGCCGACAAGCGATTCATCGAGAGGTACCTTTTGTTCATGACAAAAATCGGTAACTGACCTGACAGCGCATTATTGAGTGATCAATAAGAACCATTTTACGTTTTGATGGTCCGTAAGTACTTGGTGCTAATATAAGTGAACCTGAATTACTGCAAAAATATTTATTAATAAAGATCCACCTTCAGAGTCAGTGCCTAGATTTTATGGCCTTCCGAAAATCCATAAGGCTTTGTGTCCTCTCAGACCCATTGTTTCTTCGATTGGATCGGTTTCATACCAAGCTGCTCGCTATGTCGCGGACATTATTTCTCCTCTGGTTGGTTCTTCCCCCACCATCTCAAGAAGTCAGCTGATTTTGTTGACAAGATCAGTAATCTCACGCTAGGACCAGGGGATGTTATGGTGTCATATGACGTCACAGCCTTGTTTACTAAGACGCCGATACCTGATACGCTTCGCATCATTCGCGAATTGTTGAATAATGACTCTACTCTCGAGGATCGTACCTCTTTGTCAGTCGACAACATCATGGAACTGTTAACTTTCTGTGTTAATAACACCTATTTCATGTTCCAAGGAGACATTTTCCGCCAGGAAAATGGAGCCGCCATGGGTTCGCCTGTCTCCCCCTTGGTAGCGAACTTATTTATGGAATGGTTTGAGCAGCAGGCTCTTAGTACTTACCCAGCGCCACCGTCGTTCTGGGCTAGATATGTCGACGATACCTTCGTGGTTATTCAAGATCAACAAGTCGACGCTTTCACCACGCACATAAATAACATCTCGCCTTCCATTAAATTCACCATCGAGCGAGAGGAGAACGGACAAATCGCCATGCTGGACACCATGATTAACAGAAAGGAGGATGGCACTCTCAAGGTCACTATCTATCGCAAGCCGACACATACTGACCAGTACCTGTCTATGGACTCACATCATCCACTTCAGCACAAATTAGGTGTAATCAGAACTTTAGAACATCGTGCAAATACCTTGGTGTCTGACCCAGAGGACAAAATCGCCGAACTGGAACACATCAGACAGGTACTGGGTCATAGTGGATACAAAAGGTCACACTTCGCGATCGCGAACTCCAACAACCCTCCAACTCGCAACCAACCTGACTCTGTACCCTCCAGCAGGGGTCATGTAACCATACCCTATGCAAGAGTGGTGTCCGAGGGTTTACGACGTGTGCTCACAAAGCAAGGGATACAAGTTCATTTCAAGCCCCGTAACACACTACGCGAACTTCTAGTTTCTCCTAAGGATAAGATCAGAAAGGAAGAACGGTGCCACACTGTGTATAACATCGCCTGTCAGTCGTGCAACGCCACTTACATCGGTGAAACGAAACGCCCTCTAGGGGTTAGAAGTCGCGAGCATAAACGTGAACCCTCTCCTGTAGCGCTTCACGTCAGGATCACAGGACATAGCATTCCCACCGAACAGGTCAAAATCATCGACCAGGATGAGTCATGGTTTGGTCGTGGAGTTCGCGAAGCCTGCCACATCAGGATTAACAAGAGCGACCTCAACAGGGATGCCGGGAGATACTACCTGCCCGCCGTGTACAACTCTCTTCTGAGCCGGCTGACACCGTCTGGTGTCAGTGGCTCAGAATAGCCAACAGCGCCCCCACGTGCCAAATATTGGGGCTGAAGACGTCCAAGAGAACACTGGATGAAAGCTTTCTCTCGGTAAGCAATTTCAAGTTTGTGAGAAATAAGAAAAGTTAAACATAATAAAGATCTTATTACATTTGTCGTGTATGGACCTGGGCCATTGACATTTGCTTTGTTTGCCAATACTGTTGAATTCAACTCCATTTGTTTGACTTTGTATGCTTAATAAATAATACGTAGTTCTGCAGAGTCGATATCTCAAGAAGTTTGTGATCTGAGGTGTGATCAACTCCTGGATTATACGTCACCATGCCTAACGATGTTGGTTTAAATCCATCTACCACTGTTGACCAATCTGATGATGCTATGCAATCCCAACTAATGAATTGTTCTAATTCAAAGTGCAAAGTTATTTCCCCTGATGAACCTATTTGCTCATATGTTGAAATAAATTCCATGTTACATTTGCTGGTCTAACCAAACAACCTATACGCAAATGGACTTGTGCCGATTGCAGAGATCTGTACTCTCTCGCAAAAAACGGTTGCTGGCCTACGACAGGCAATCGGAGAACTGAAATCTGAACATTCACATCTGAAGAAGTCTTAAGAAGCCATGCGGAATGAAAACGTACAACGCCGTAAAGAGGTTGAAGACCTGAAAGTTGTGCTTACTAAACATGCTGAAAACTTCTGATAATCCTGATGTTTCTCTGTCAAGTAATAGTGACGACAGTGATAACCTTGTAGACGACCCTGTTGCCTTATTACTCATTGGTAATTCCATATTAAGGGATTTTGATAGCAACATGTTCGAACATATCTGTTCAGTCCACCAGTGGTGACACTGTATCTGAGGTGTTTAAAGATCTAAATGACCACAACGACCTCAGTACATTCAGAGATGTTGTTATCCATGCTTGCACGAATGATATTTCTAAGAACATTGCTTTAGATGAAACTATTTCATCTATGGAAGCAGCTATCACTCTGATTATGCTCAAAGCCTACTGCACACATTCATTCAACTTCATATAGTTAAGATGATACACCCATACACTCACAGAAAAAAATACACAAATTGTGTAAAATTTTACACAACTTCGATGTACGTATAGAACTCCAAAACAAATAGGTATTTTTACATAACCATGAATTATGTAAAAAACATAGCAGATAAGTAAAAAAATACATACATATTAGGTAAAATATTTACATAACTTATATGTAGATTTTTTACCTCAGCTATTAGGTATTTTACTACATAATTGTTATGTAATATTTTACACAAATTATGGAAAAAATACATAACATTTATGTAGCATATGAACCCTATAACAAATAAGTATTTTTCACAAAAATACATACCAGTTAAGCAAAAAACAGGTCAATAGGGTTGGGGCTTTCTTTCTTTCTATTATTTTATGCTGAAACATAATTCATGATAGATTTGAAGTCATCAGATCTTGGTTAACTGTCAGATTCATTCAACAATACAATTTCATGCATGAAGTATTTTATTTTGTTTTTATTTTATTTTATTCAGTTCAACCCGCTATCTAGTTAATGTTCAATGTAAGCGTTTCTCTCGCGCGTGTACATGTACGATACGATGCTATAGTACACTAATGCATTGTCACTTCAAGGCTTCAACTTCAAGCCTAATTCGTGACACTTGGTACACTAGGCTACATTATGGAAGTCATTTCAATGCATATCACGGCTACACTGTCCGTATTACCAGAGAAGATCTTCTGTGGTATTTGTGATCTATCTCAACACGTACACACATTGCTAGATACACGCAGTGTCCGGGCGCAGTATACAGTACAGTATTGTACTGTAATGGTTGTCCTACTCGTATCGCTGCAATGTCCCGGTGCATGTCAATTCTAATGTAAATGTTGATCAATCTAGCAAAATGAACCCATAAATAGCCATTTTAAAGTATCAAAGAAATCCATGCATAACTTATCGAACGAATCTCCAGTTTGGTTCAAGCTTAATGACTCCGAAACCTACCTATTTGAATGAAGTTTCAGCAGGTATGCGCTACACGATCACACACACGTCGTATCTGCCATTTCTTTTGGTTTGCGCTATAATTTCTTACATGAAATAGGTAAAAACTACATGCGTGTCGAAGTACATAACACGTTAGGTAGATTTTCTCCAATCAGCGAAGTATTTTGGGCTGACATTTTACTTCATTGCATGCAATGATTACACAAAATAGGTAAACTAGCTTCGTTATAGTTCAACTATGTATTTGAAGCATTTACAAACTGGCATGGTAAAAGTTTTTGACAAACTTTTACATATTCTGTGTATAATTTAATTTACATCGTGTTTTTTTACATAATGTGTGACTATTTCTCTGAGTGCACCACCGTTGGCGTTGTGGTCTTAGGTCTAACGATTCTACCGAGATATAGCATGCATTACTACCTGAATGTTCCACCTCTGTGTGCTTCAGCAACTGCAATCGCTTCATTAGTTAGCCAATCATCTGCGCTGCTGAGTGAGCGCTGAGAGTCCATGTCTTCCAAAAGTTCCGCAAGACGAAGCTTAAATGCCCTTAGGAATGTTAACTTATGTTTGTCTGGTGTTTTTGGTTTTCTAGGAAAGACGGCATCTATTAAAAATATAGCACACATTTCTTCAAACATACAAATCAATATTTTTGTGTGTAAAAGGGGCAGAAATAAAGTATAACTTTTTTGACATTTTGTATTGTATCTTTAAATGTAATGATGATAAGTATACATTTTCAGAAAGGATGCAAGAAATCCAACTGACACAGCAGAATGTTTTATTCGTTTTAAAAATGGCATGTTATCGAAATGGTACCTCCTATGAACGCAAAGAGATATATACAGAAAATATTTTGGAATTCCCAGGCCAAACGACACTGCAAAAAGTGACAATTTATCAAGAAACGTGGCCCCTTTTCCTGCGTCCTAATTATTTAAAAATGTGCAAAAATGTCATAAATATGCAGTTTTCATCGGTTTGGAAATAACCTTTTCAAACCGATTCATTCTGATTAAACCCGGAGGATGAAAATTCCCTTTTGGCACGCGCAGAAAAAAGTACCTCTTAAGCATTATGTAGAGTGCAAAGTTCCAATGTGTAACAGGCATCAAAACCACAACGAACTTTCGCACAGTCAATTATTGATGAGAGAGGTACTTTTGCCAAGGATACGTTCGGTGGTATGTCTTGTGTAAGAGACTTACTTGTGGAAGAGTTGATGCATATTTTTTCGTTCTGCATAAAAAACTAACTGACGAAAAATGACGAACATTTCCACTTTTCTTTCCAATACTGTCATTGTGAAATAGCAAATAGCGAAGGTCTTAGTTAAATATCTGTGGGTAATATTTCTGTAAATATTGGAATGTTGTATTGCTAATATTACCATACACTATTATAAATGTGGTTGTTTACTTTCTCATTTAACAGCAACTTCTAACAACAATTTAATAAATATTTGACAGAAATACTTCCGGTTCATACATATGTTCTGTGACATAATACAAATAACTAACTGCTGTAATTCAGGCTATTCTTAATATTTTGTACTACTACCGGTAACTTACATTGATCTGCCAGTTCGTCGTTTTTCAGCAACTCCAGTATAAGATTTCTTCTCGGGCGTGCAAGGTGACTCTGCTGCTCATTGTCGCTCACTCTTGAAACAGCATCCAGTCTACTATCAAGTAGTAACGTAGTTGTAGAAATGGGTTTTGGGCGATTTTCGTCAATCAGGAATAGGCTTCCAACGCTGCGGTTTTTCAGTTCTGCAATAACAGGTCTGTTAGGCCGAGGCTCTCGTAAGTCATCGATGTGAATGAACTCCCACGTTCCACCTTAATATTCAAGAAAAACTTATAATCAAATCAAAATAAGACAAGATGAACTAGAAACGCCGTCGCCATGATTAGACGTACTTAAATTTCTATCTCTCACGACCAGCCTAATTTTCATCATTTTACCGATTAAAACTAAATTAAAAACTAAATGAAGATGTGTTTGAGGGATTAAAAGTGTTGGTTGGCTGAATTCAACATTAATCCAGAGCAAGTAGATCTTATAGGAATCGTGTAACTGTGCATCATTTACCACGACAACATGCAGGGCGAAACCAGGGGTATTGCGAAACCAAGGACCAGACCCAGTTATTGTTCGCCTTGTCCATAAGATGGACAGGGACTGGTTCCTGACTTAAAGCCTTAATGTACGATCTTTAAAATTTTTAGATTTTTCTTCCAAAATGATAATAATTATGCAATCATTATGAAAGTTCCCAATACATTTGGACGCGAAAACATTGGGAATTTGCAAAGAGGCAGGGACTTCACCTCTATCACTCGAAATATCTCGCACTATTTGGATTAGGATGGCGAGTGCGGCCTCAGAGTTTGTCTCCTACGCATATGGAGGGAACGTAACCAAACTAGCTTCGTAGGAGACTACGATTTGCGAGTCGTTCCGACATATTATCATAATCTAAAAATTATGATTATATAATGTCGGACCAACAGAAAATCATCCCGTTTTACTACAAATAGGGCGAATTTGACAGTTTGCTCATAGATTTAAGTTGTGGCACGCAGCCAGTTTGGTTACGCTCCTTCCACATGTGGAGGGAGCGTTTATATAATGTCGGACCAACAGAAAATCATCCCGTTTTACTACAAATAGGGCGAATTTGACAGTTTGCTCATATATTTAAGTTGTGGCACGCAGCCAGTTTGGTTACGCTCCTTCCACATGTGGAGGGAGCGTAACCAAACTAGCTTCGCAGGAGAATACGATTTGCGAGTCGTTCCGACATAGTATCCTGAGACCATAATATGGTCTCAGATATTATCATAATCAAAATTATGATAATATATATGTCGGACCAACAGAAAATCATCCCGTTTTACTACAAATAGGGCGAATTTGACAGTTTGCTCATAGATTTAAGTTGGAACACGTATAAGTATGCCAAAAAAAAATCGGTTTTGAAAAAAATAAAGGTATATTCTGAAAAAAGATAGTACATTAAGGCTTTAAGCTGGAAAACGTCCATTCAACAAGGATTAAAAGCCAGCATTGGTTTACACGGATCTACCGCAAGAGCTGAAGAGAGTGCGGGGAAAGCGGCGCAGGTGGCCAAAGAAATTAGAAAAAACACGAATCAGATGTGTAGGAACAAACATAGTACTGGTGCATGGACTCAGGGTGGCGTCTGTGTTAAGCCAAAGGACCTAATTAATTTGTGTTAAACAAATTGAGACTTTTTAAAGAATATCATTGTTAGGTTTGAAATTTACGGACAAAAGTGAAAAGTAAAAGTTATAGGTTTTTGGTGCATGTAACTTGTTCACGGTGTCGCTGGAAATGTGTGTTAATAGAAGTAAACAAAAAGCACAAATATAAATTTGTAAAAAATGTAAAATTTATTAGATTTTTAATCTATTTGTTTTGTAGATGAGAGATGTAGCTATTTGGTTTGTTTCAATTTTTGAAAGTAATATGCTTAAATAAGTTCGAAAACGATCAGTATCAGGTTTAAGCCACTTCCTATGTTTGGAGGAAATATTGCTATACGCATATGTGGTAAATATAGCCTTTGTTTCAAGCACTTATACACTGATTGATTTCACCTAGAAGATGTTGAAAAATATCTTAATATATTTCTGTTTTATTTATACAATTTATGAACTCAAAAATTAAAAAAAAATATGCAACCTTCAAGTTAAAGACTATAAAATAAACTTCAAATTAACTAAAACGAAACTGCAAAACTGTTTTGGACATAATAATCATTTTCGTTTTAAACATGTTGGTTGTAATTAATTCCCTTGTGCTTGTCGTAAACGACAATTATTTGGGAATATTATTTTGTTTTCCTTTCGTGTTTTCGTTTGAGTGCAGCTTTTGTGTGTGTATGTGTGTTTTGTTTTGTTTATCACAGTGTACATGAAAGGTGTCACATATGATAAAGTCCTCCGATGAGATAGAAGTAAACACTTACTGGTTTTGTCAAGCTAATATTACCAATTGATTTTTAGAACAAACCTGATGAATCTTTGTAATGAATTCACTGTAAGATTTCTCAATATGCTGATGACTCAACATTTATTTTAAATGGAGGTGATGAGAGTTTGGTACAGGCATTAAATATTTTGGATTTGTCTCAAAGATTATCTGGTTTGAAAATAAATGAAGACAAAACCAATATAGTTTATATTGGTTCACTTCGAGGACCTTATGTCAAATCCATGTCAAATTATGTCCTTCGTCCAAGCCAGTGAGGATAGCTTTCCTGCTGCTGCAATTCTCAATCGGGATTTTGCCAAGATAGAGACACGGGCTAAGACATCGAATGTCCTGTTTGGTGCTGCCAAATGTAAAACCACTACCATCTCCAACCGGCGAGATGTTATTCTTGAACAAGCTGACAGCGTGGAATTCTTGTCACCAATTGGAACCAAGTAGTCACTGAAATGTCTAAGACAGCCGGTCAGCGACTGGGACTCCTCAGAAGAGGTTTGCCTTATATTCTACCTGCCAAGAGAGCCCTCATCTACAAGGCCATGATACGATCAAAAATGGAATAAGCTAGCAGTGCATGGATTAGTCCAACCCCCACCTATTAAACTAGCTCAGCTTGACTCCATCCAAAATAGAGCTAAGCGTATCATTGGTCTGCCAACGAATGAGTAGGAAGGTTCATAGTATTCAGCCGTTGAGCCACCGCAGGGCAGTTCGAGCAGCCACCCTCTTCTATCGTATGTTCTACAAGGAGGCCCCGGAGTTGTTATGCCTGTAGATACCAGACATGCATGTCCATGACCCCAGGTTGCGACGTTCTTGGAGATCCCATGACCTAGCAGTGGAAGTCCCAAGATCAAACCTTGTCAGCCATGAAAGATCATTTCTACCACCAACAGCCCATTTCTGGTATTCGCTTCCTGGCCAAATTCCAGCCAGTAGATCAAGGGCCAGCTTCAGCAGGGAGGTTAATCGCTTTATCGGTACTTCCTCGTCAGCAGCTTCAAAATGATATTTTTTTGGTCTCTGCTGTTATTGCCCATGTAAAAAAAAAAAAAAAAAAAAAAGACGCCAAAAACGAAGTACGAAAAAATGTAGAGCCAGTTTAACAAAACACTGGTCTAAAAGAAATATAACTTTATAACAATATATTGGCATGATTGGGAAGAATAACTGTTGTTAATACGGCACGCTGGATCAGTAATTAATTATCCATTATTATTCACCTTATAACTCGAAAACTATTAATGGAAAAGTATACATTTTTTGAAAGGAAATGAGCTCATAAATATATTTAGAATGCCAGATTTGGGTCAAAAAGTTCAAGCTGGAAATTTAAAATATTTTGGTCCACCATAAAAAATTAGATTGAAAACCAAAAACAGTTAACATGAATAATAGACAACTAAATCTAGAAAGTGTTTTCTCATTTTCTCGAAATTTTTCTTAGTTTATAGACAAAACATCAGCAAAGACATGAGACCCGTGTTCAAAGTTTTGAATCATGGTTGATAAAAACAGTTCTCGGCCCTAATTAGAAAATTGAAAAACAAATCTAAACGTTTGACTTAAAAGCTTACCTTTAGACGCTATGATGGACCAAAAATGGTTAAAAGTGATCGAAACTGAACTTGCCGAAAATGCTATTTAGAAAAAAACACCAGCTGATTTTGATACCCAAGTTTAATCATCTAAGACATGATGTGGCAGTTGCATGTCTTCTACATTATATCAACACCATAATCTAGTTACATACCTTGAAATCCTAAGAAACCCTTCTGCATACGTGCAAGCTGAATTACGAATAATACATGCACTGGTTTGAGTTTCACTTTTGATTGATTGGCCGTTGATAAGGCCAGCATGTGCTCATCTTGCACACAATATGCTGCGCTAATTATCAGCTGGTTGTTCTCATCACCATCCTCACATTGTACTACTACAATCTGCTCGTCTTTTCTAGCCTTTTCGAATATTTCACTGCAAAAAAGTGTAAGTATACTTTTATTTTTACAGGCTGTCTGAAACTGCTCATTATCATTGATGACATTAAATATATTTTCTCAATATCCCAGCAAACACAAAACGTTTTCAAAACGTTTAAAACAGGTTATATTTTGGTTTGGTAAAAAACGTTTTAATAACATTTAATGTCGGGTTATATAAAGGTCGTGAAAATATTTCGTATGAAAACACACTACAACAACATTTGTTGCCAAATATTTTGTCAACACTTAAATAACATTATGGTTTTGAAAGATTTGAAAATGTTTTAAACCCCTTATATACCCTTTATATAACCCGACATTTCAACGGTTTATGGCAAGCTTGTAGTAGTAGTACTAGTACTACTAGTAGTAGTAGTAGTAGTACTACTACTACTACTACTACTACTACTACTACTACTACTACTACTACTACTACTACTACTACTACTACTACTACTACTACTAGGCCTACTACTACTACTACTACTACTACTACTACTACTACTACTACTACTACTACTACTACTACTACTACTACTACTAATAATAATAATAATAACAATCAGTTGCAGGACTATTCAAAATTATGTTTACCAACGATTATACTATAAATGTAATAATTATAAGTTGTCTCTTTAGAGTTACCGTATTCGATTGCAGAACTGTATTTGCGTTTGAAACGTCTGTAACAGTTCTTGCTGAATGTGCTCTTTCGGAAACGTCAAGGTTTTGGCAAGATCGTCAAAGTCTTTCCTCATAAGCAGTCTTGAGTGGGTAGATATCTGATGGAAAAAAATAATGGAATGGGTTAATTGTATGTGTTAATTGTGATTGATTTCTATTAATGCTTATGTCATAGGCCATCGTTATTTGCCTCTTTCCACACATGAATTTACAAGAACAAAAAAGAAATAAATGAATGACGACTAAGACCTAAAAAATTGTTTGATTGGCGTAACCCGACCGAGCCTAAAAATAGGCCCGACCCTAGACTTTTTTTCTGATTTTTTTGCAAAAAACCCCCCCCCCAAAAAAAATTAAACTTAAAAAAAAAGTTCCAAGGCCTTTATCAAATGCAATTTACAGCTATTAATGTGTGTAAAAAAAATTAAAAGAAAAAATTGCCGACCGACCAACCATATTTTTTGATGTTACGCCAATCAAACATTTTTTTAGGCCTAAAAATACGTCACCAAGTTAGAGGTTTTAAAGAACATGACACTCCCTAATTACCTGAACCATATGGTTTTTTCTGCTTTTCTTGTCAACGTCAAGCATATTTTGCAGAAACTCCTGCAAACTGCGGTGCTTTTGCTTCACAAAGTAGTTTTCAAACAGTTTGTCTTTTTCTTTCTTCAGGTCAGATCTTCTCACTCTGATGACGGCCTCTGGTGTGGCACATTGCTGTAGCAACCCTTGCACTTCTTCGGTCACCTGTAAAATGTACAAGTATACTGACCTACATGTCTGAACTAATCTGCCTATATGAAGAGTTCTGTTCAAAAAAACGCGCCTTTTGTCGAAATTGATAGTTATACACATAACTTGAATAACAGCTACAAAATACATTTATGGAACACGTTTTAACATTTGTTTCACATCTGTATCATTTGCGGGTCAATGTCAATTTCCGGCAATGTTATTATTGAATACCTTTAAACAAAAAAAGTGGAAATATGGTTCTTTTATCGTAGTGCGACACTGTTGGGAAGTTGACAAAACTGACAGTTTTCTCACAAAATAACAACAAATTATATACATGTAGTGCAAAGAATTAAGCGGTTATTCTGTTTTCAGTGTTATTTCATATTGTTTATCAGTATTTTTTCCACCTTAATTTGAAGTAAAGAATTTCTTGTAAAGTGGTTTTCTAAAAATTCCACATGTGTCGGAGTAAACAAAGATAAAGAAAATATGGTGAAAATAAAAGAATAAAACCAGGCTAGTATTTTAAAAGCTTCTACATAATAGTATCTTACAAAGAACATTTTCATTTAACCATAGGCCTACTAGTATTACGAAGGGGGTATGTACCCACTAAGGCTTTCCATCCGGCATAATAACAACGTGCGTATTTACGCCCAAGAGATTCTACATCAAAAGATAGTCAAGACTACTGGAGGTTGCTACATTCCTCTAGTCAAGCTCATCGTTTCTATGGTTTACCCAAAATTCACAAACCTGACATACCTTTATGACCCATTGTTTCAGCCATTGGCTCGCCTACTTACAACATAGCCAAGGATTTGACCCGCATACTTTAACCTCTGACTGGCAAGATTAGACATCATGTTAAGGACTCACGAGATTTTGCTAGTTTTGTTTCGACTGTGAACCTCAAAGACACTGAGATGCTAGTATCTTTTGATGTAGAATCCTTATTCACATCCATTCCTGTGAATGAAGCTATTAGTATCACCATGTACGGACTAAAAGATGACCCAGCTTTAGTTGACAGGACATCACTCCACGTTTCTGACATTAGACGCATGTTGGAGTTTTGTTTGAACAATGCTTACTTCATGTTTGAAGGGGACCTATACCTTCAAACTGATGGCCTGACAATGGGAACCCCCGTCTCCCCACCGGTGGATGACCTGTTTATGGAGTCTTTTGAACGGGAAGCTCTTCTGACCGCTCCTAATCCACCTCGGATTTGAAAACGGAAACGCTATGTTGATGACACATTTAGGGTCTTTTCTGACCCACCTCAACAATCTTCGTAAGGATGTTATCAAATTCACTTATGAGGAAGAGACCAATGACCATCTTGATTTCCTTGACATCCTCGTTAAGAGAAAGCCTGATCTTTCACTTGATAGTACAGTCTACAGGAAGAAAACTCACACTGGCCATGCAGTATCTTAACTTTGACTCGCACCATCCAGAATCAGCTGAACGTTCAGTGCTGCGATCACTGTTCCAAAGAGCTGACAATGTTTCATCAAACATTGAGGAGAAACGCCACGAGAAGACGCACATCCGACAAGCTTTGAAGCTCAACAAGTACCCTTCGAAGCTTGTTCATGACTTTACATCCCGACCTACAAGGACTGACACGACTGACGAACTTAGGCCTAATGCTACAGTCATCTTGACGCACGTAGCTGGGACCTCTGAAGCTATACGCAGAGTTCTTCGGAAGAAAAACCCAAAGACACTATTCCCAAGGATCTCCAGCCAGGAGCTATCTATTCTATACCTTGTGTATCTTGTGACCAAGTTTACATTGGTGAAACTGACAGAACTTTGAAGAAGAGAACTAGTGAACACAGAAGAGACACTAACTCTGGCAACACACAAAAATCAGCAGTCGCTGAGCATGTATGGCAAAACCAACACAACATTGACTGGGACAATACCAAGATTTTGGACATGAACGCCAAGTGGTCTGAAAGGAAGCTCATGGAAGCTTGGCATATCCATTCCACTCCAGACAATTTCAATAGGGACAAAGGAGTAGACATTCCTCCTGAATGGAACACAGCGACATTTCCCTACCCAAAAAATAGCGCCATCTCTTGATATACGGATATGTTTGAGGGTGATATTTTGAGGCGTTTCCGAAACATCCTGAGTATGTAAAACTATCCATACAACAAATTTCAAAGCAAAACCCATTTTAAGAAGCTTGTAGAGTTTTTCAACTCTCATATTCCCAAGAATACATACTGTATTGTAGAAAGTAAATGGGTTGATATTTGAATAGATTCAAGCAATTTCCGAAGGGCTATTTTGATAATATTTTCATCAAAGGCCAATATGATGATGACATTTTGTATTCCAATTTTACAATATGTTTCGAGTTTTGTTGAGGATTTTTTCTAGTTTTCTAGGGTGTATGCAAGTACAATGCACACATACATGTATATGACATCTTCCGCCTTTTGACGGATTTTTACGCCTTTAACCATCAATTTGGTCATACGAGGGACGGTCAAAAAGTTCGTAGAACTGTATGTTGGCAGTACACTCTTCAGAGGAAGCCTACCTCCATGAATTCACAGGTACTTCCAGAAGTGAATACAGGGTCATTATGGAAATTTCTCCAGACGGCGGTGAAAAATCAAATGAAATTTAAGAATGTACATTTGCTGTAAATGGTAATAAAGTCCTTTGTATTCAACAGCAACGAAATGGTTCTTAGCGTTCAAGAATGGAACGAGCGTCCTTGAAGATCATCCAAGGTCCAAAAGACTTGCTGACGTCACCACTAATGATATACGTGCTGGTACAGTGGCATTGATAATGAATAAAGAGCCAAATAAGAAAGATGGGGTAGCCACAAAATATGACAACTCTGATGAATGTGTTTTCAACATTAATCCATTAACATTGGGTATTCCAGGGTGTCTTCTAGATGGGGTCCCAGAATCTTTATTGTACAAAATTGATACCAATTGACATATTCAGGTCCACACGTTCTATACACTTAGAATGAGGACCGAGGCAAGTTTAATCTATATGTGGCTAAAGGTGATAAGGCATACATTAATCACTGGAATTAAGAGTGCATTTAGTGGAAGCACCTAGATCTCCCACCCCTAAGAAGATCATCACTCGGTCACCATAGTGCAAGGTCTTCATCGCTGTTTCTGAGATCCAGGGAGAGTCTTGATGACAGATCATTTGCCAAATGAATGTACAATCATAGGCATATATCATACAATTTTGATAGCAAAATTGAGGCAAGCCATCATGTGAAGAAGGTTGATGGTAGGAATGTGACTGTTCTCGGATTGTGTCCTGTACGCTATTCGTAGCTTGTCAAGTTGCCATTCACGACAGAGGGGTCAGTTAACTAAAGAAACCACATTGTGGTTCAGGCATGGCCTCCAGTTAGTGAAACCTATTTTAGAATTTTAACTCCTACCTTCATAATATCAGGTTTGTTGGTGATTAATGCTGGTGAGCCTTCCCTGAAGAGTGGCTCAAGGAGCTATCGGAAGACTTCCATTTTGTTGACATAGAAGGTTTCAAGAAAAATTGCGACGGGTGCATTAAGGTTTGTAGTGACCATGATCAAGAGTGAGATAGAAAGAATTTGGCTAGTACTCTTTCAAGTACCTTGTTCTACGAACTTATTGACCGCCCCTCGTATCTTCGGATTTTATCGGACCTGCCTTTTACTACATATCCAACGCCTCGGCATGCGATCGGATGTATTACACTACACAGACATACTTAAACAGGTAGAGGTTTATAAAAGCGATTCATGATACTAGCATGGTAGCCCTCATGATGAAGGTCTGGTATTGTCTCTTGAACATGCTCTGGCTGTGCATGGTACAACCTTGAAAAAAGGTACAATGCAGTTTTGGGTTCGAGTCCAGCAGAGAAATAATAATTTGGTTCGTGGTTAATAGATGAAATATCGCTGCGTGGAATAAATTATTCAAAAAGACCTCTGACCAAGTTAATTAACATATGTTTGTTTTCCACACAGGAAGTTCTCACTTTTTGACTCATTGACACTTCCTGTCAATCATTTTGACATCCCCGTCTTGACACTTTATGTCAATCACTTTGACATGTCTTATTGACAGTTCCTCTAGTGTATATAAGGTGCATCATCTTGTTTATTTAGTTGCTCTGAAGATGGAACTCGCTAGATTTCCGAAAGCTCAGCCCTCTGAAAAGGACTTCTCAAGTGAAAGATTAAATCTAAAATGTTACTCATGTCAACCGACCTAGAGTACCAAGTAATTTCAAATCGCAACTCTCTGTGATGCTTGACACTAGTTTTCCCATAAAAATGCGTTGGTCAATTCGGCGGAAAATATGCAGTAAGTTGTGTCTTGGCTTGATCGTGTGATAGGAACTGCTTCATGGATATGTGTTATACTGATATGTGTTTTCGCGGTGTTGTGATGCAAATTGACGGGTGCCAATTTTGCCATTTGGTCCGAGTAGCTGTCCTCAGTAAAAGGGGAACGTCGTACCTATCAAACAAGAGATGCAATTCACCCTAATCATATACCGTATGCACAAAGATTCGTTGGGTGAAGTGATCGGCCAGATCTGCGCAGTCATTAATCTAGTCAGACTTTCCCCTTGCTTGAACTTCTGCCATTGGAAGATGGTTGTCGGCTCTCATCTGAGGATGATTACTTCTCAAAATGTCATCATCTTGGACTGATGATTGACGAAAGGTTGGTCCTTTTACTCTAAACAGTGGTCAGTATGATTAATCACAGCTATAATTATAGACGTATCTAAGACACAAGTATCCCTTCCAAGTAAGGTGCGTCTTTCGAAACCTCTTCCGGCGTGGTCGGAAATCGCTAATCTGTTAGGTGATTATTTGTTTTACATTAGTTTTAAACGCATTCTAATGCATCCACTTTCAAGATTGTGTTACCTAATGCCCCTACTATGCTTTCCAGTAAATAATCAACAATAAGTTAAGAAGTTGGTGGTGCTTTTTACATGAATATGACAATAGCATTGGTAATCTTTTATACGAAGCATTATTAATGCGAATGATTATAATTTATAGGCTTGATGGCTGGTAATTTGTATTTGTAATATTATCAGCATTTTTATTGACAAAACTAATTATCAATGCAATTCATGCAATGAGGATCAGGGCTTAAACCCGTATTTGTCAAAGAGGCAACCAGGTAGAGGGCAAAGCAGGCTACCTTTTATCCCAACAAGGGAAAATGACACGTTATAAATAAAAAAAAGCAAGAAACAACAAAGTAAGCAAGTAAGAAACATAATAAAGCAAAAAGGGATAAATAGCCAAGAAAAAAATTAAGTTTATTTGCAAGTATAGCAAGAGAAGTCCCATCCCACAAGTTAATGACATTTAACACCATCCATAGCCCATAGGCCCACCGGTAAAGCCCATTCCCTAAATAAAGTTCGTTATTGTATACAGTTATCATTGAGGAATGATTGATATTCATGGATGATATATGTGTACTCATTTTTAATATTTGAAGTAGCCAAACCTCCTCCCTGGACAGAGTGAAAAATGGGTACATTTCTTTAAAAGAGCATATCTTGAAAGTTGTGACCCGATTGAAGCATTTCTTTCGGTTTATTAAAGCTATTGAAAAAAGGTTTCTTTACATACCAAAATATATTTAATTAACTTTTCAGAAATAGGAGAAAAAGAGGTCACAATGATGGTTCTGTTTTTTTGGGGGGGGGGGGGCACCCTGTATTAGTCTGAGGCTCATGTTTCATGTTTATTTAACTGAAATTCAATCTACATGGACCACTGAATCAAATGAACCATGCTGCCAATTTTTTTGATGGAGTTAAGGGAGCCAAATCCAAGATGGCGGCTAAGTTAAATAACAAAAAATCAACATGGTCCGATCACGTTGTATAATACTCAAATTCTTCCTCTAATCATAAGGAACAAAAAAGTCAATGGTCGCACATCTACAGGACGATTCATTAATGAGTTACAATATACAGTTGAATATACAAATGGTCAACGATCATTAGAACATTTAGTCCAGGCCTAGTCTGTGTTACAGACTGGGAAACTGATTACTACTCACGAGCTACCAACATGTGTAGGAGTACAGCATGGTAAAATTGAGTTGGTTTCCGCTTCGCGGCTTCGCTGGTCGCCGCTCCAGCGGCGACCTGATACTCACCGCTTCGCGGCGAGCTGTCGCGGCAAAGACTAGTCCAGGCCCTGTCCTATAAACCCGTATAAAATTTTTCAAGAGTAAAGTTTGAATGTTGATTCGAGTAGGGTATGTATAGGTCTTCACCAGGTAAATTCTTTACCTGGTGGAAAATTCCAAACCCGGGCAAACTCTGTATAATGCCATTTTTCAAAATGGCCGCCAGAATGTACTTATGAACTTGGTAAAATGACAATAACTCTGAAACTATTTGACCTAGAGGGGTAATTGAGGTGTATATCCCCACTCAATCAAAGAGGTCTGATTGAATGAAGGAGATTTCATGGATGTCTGAGGTCTAGGACCACTGAAATCCAAGATGGCTGCCCGTAGCAACTATAATTATCATACTAGCAGATGAAATGACAATAATTCGGAATCTGCTTGACCCACAAGGGTCATTGAGGTGTCTATCCCCACTAAATCAAGGCTGTCTGATTGAATGAAGGGGTTTTCATGTATATCTTCATTAGGGTGATTCAGAAATACAAAAGTTTTTATTTTTTGATGGGCCAACATCTAAATTTGTTCATTTTAGTGTAAAAATGCACCATGCAAAATATAATAAAATTTAGATCAACTTTGGAGGGTGCGCCCGAGCTTTGAAGTTGTGTATGTAAAGTCAATAGGGTTTTGGTGCAAAACACAATAGAGAATATTTATACCATTCATTCATTCTATTATAGGCTATCCTAATTATAATATTTTCCTGTGGACAGAGGACTTGGTCAAATGTTTTGGCTGTTCTGTCTACTGCTTTCTCACCATTGAAACAATTGAGTTAAATTTTGAATTTTCTCCACTTGTCAATATTTTCATTTAATTTTTCTTACATATTTGTTTCATGAATACCTTAGACTACATGCTAACAGTTTTATAGCATAGTTGGATAAGTTGATTATTACTTTCTGGTGGTTGAGTGAAAATTACCAAAAATCCTCATTGACTTCACACACAAAACTTCAAAACCCGGGCGCACCCTCTAAAAATTATTTGAATTTCATGAAATTTTGCATGATGTATTTTTACATCAAAATGAACAATATTAGGGGTTGGCCCGTTAAAAAATCAAAACTTTTGTATTTTTGAATCACCCTAATCTTCATGTATAATTTGGAATCTGCTTGACATACAAGGGTCATTGAGGTCTATATACCTACTAAATCATGACTGTCTATTGAATGGAGAGGTAGTCATGGTTGTTTGATGTCTAGGACGTACATCCACAATGATCGGTTGTTTGTTTGATGGCATGTACAACTGAGTCATTTATAAGAAAAGTTGAACAATGATGGCGCTATTTATCTTAAATCTTCTTTACAAGGGGAAGACACTTGCATAATGGTATTAGAACATCAGCAACAAGACTAACAAATGACAATGGAATTTTCAAAAAACTTTTTATCATGAAATATATTAAAGGTATAACTCGTATTATTTGGCTAATTTAAATTTAAAATATATGTAAATGCGCCCTCAATTGGCACACAAATGTACAGTTTATAGAATTAAAATTGCCACAAAAACAGAAAAAGATGAATAGTTTGATAAAGAAACGAAAATCTATGTTAAAGATTGCTACAAAATATATGTTTATTAGTGTGATAGCTGTTAGTATTATTCAGGTCTAGAATGGAGCATTATAAAATGCTTTGTTAGAAAAAAAAAATGATCACATCAAACAACCGTGTATCAATCGAAGATGGCCGCCCATAGCAAACATATAATATTCATATTAACCAGGTGAAATGCTAATATCTCAGTAATTATTTGATCTAGAAGAGCAATTAAAGTGTGTAACTTCGCTAAATCAAGGCTGTTTGATAGTTACTGAGATATTGCCATTTCATCTGGTTAATGTGAATATTATATGGTTGCTATGGGCGGCCATTTAGATTGTGGGTGTCCTAGACATCAGACAACCATGGCACCCTCTTCATTCAATTAGACAGTCTTGATTTAGTAGGGATAGAGACCTCAATGACCCTTGAAGGGATGATTATGTTTGCTATGGGCGGCCATCTTGGATTTCAGGTGTCCTAGACCTCAGACATCCACGAAACCCTTTCATTCACTCAGACAGCATTGATTTAGTGGGGATAGACACGTTAATGACCCTTGTAGGTCAAGCAGATTCCGAATTACTGTCATTCCATCTGGCTAATATGATGATTATGGTTGCTATGGGCGGCCATCTTGGATTTCAGGTGCCCTAGACCTCAAACATTAATGAAACTTCCTTCATTCAATCAGATAGCCTTGATTTAGTGGGCAAAGACACCTCAATCACCCCTCTAGGTCAGGTAGTTTCAGAGGTATTGTCATTTTACCTGGTTCATAAGTACATTTTGGCGGCCATTTTGAAAAATGGCCATATACAGAGTTTGCCCGGGTTTGGAATTTTCCACTTAGTAAAATTTGGAAGACCTATGCATACCCTACTCGAATCAACATTCAAACTTTCCTCTTGAAAAATTGTATACGGGTCTGTACTCTGTAGGACAGGGCCAGGACTTATTATGCTCTGATTGAAGCGAAAATGGTCTCCTATTATTCAAGCTTGGCAGATTAAAATGTATAATAATAATAATAATAATAATAATAATAATAATAATAATAATAATAATGATAATAATAATAATAACAATAATAATACACAGATTTAGAGAGCGATTTTTAAATGAAGAAACAAAGCGCTATGGAAAAGAAAAAAATGCAAGAGGGAGGAAACATTAGGTGAAAAGTAGAGTTTTTAGGTTCTTTTTGAAAGTTTGGACTTTGAGAGAGTCACGAATGTGGGAAGGCAAGCCATTCCATAGAACAGGGGCAATGATGGAAAATGCTCTGTCACCAGCTATCTTGTGTGATCTAGGAATGAAAAGGCAAGTGGCAGCAGTAGAGTGCAAAGAGTACCTAGAATGACGGGTGTGAAGGATGGAGGACAGGTATTCAGGTGTAGATGAAGCAAGAACCTTATAAACATGGACGAGAGTGCGGAACTGGACACGTTTAGCAACTGGAAGCCAGTGCAGGCTATGAAGAAAAGGAGAAGTATGAGTATATTTTGGTTCTCTGAAAATAAGTCTGGCGCTCTTGTTCTGGAGAAGCTTCAAGCGGGTGAGGTTTTTCTGGGATATGCCATTAAGCAAGGAGGAGCAGTAATCAATCTTGGACAGGACAAGAGTCCTGACCGCATTGGTACACGCATCAAAACTGAGGAACCGCCTAATCCTCCAAATATTGCCAATCTGCCAGTTCAAATTTTTGGACAAATGCGCAACATAACTGGATATCTTCATGTCATGGTCAAAAATGACCCCCAAATTCTTTATGGATGAAGATACAGAGATCTCCAACCCATCCAAATAAAGGGTGAGATGTTTGGGACAATTTGCTTTGATTCTACATTTCATTTCTTTGCGGTTTCGGTTTGTTTATGAGTCCTTACTTTGATGATCTTATTATTGTGCGACTTGATGATTGACCTCATATTTTTCATGCAACTGTAACTAACCTTGGTATTATTGTGATTAAATATCTTGTGCAATTTGTGCCCTCGGGGAAATGCTTGTTTATCAGTTTGATGAATGTTCCGCCGACGTTTGTTTTTACGTTCTTACCGTAAGGCGGGTTAAACCATTATTATCTTCCTTGAGCGGTTCTTCTTCTTTCTCGTTTTTCGGTTGTCTTCTTTGTTGCTGTTGAATTTTATGGATCCGTCGTATCCGCTGGATTTCAGTGCTTCGTTGTAACATGGTGCAGCTTTTTCAAATATTCTTTGGTTCGATGATAGCCAGTGGCGTAACCAGTGGGGGGGGGGGGGGGGCAAGCTGCCCCCCGGTCACAAAAAAATTGGGAAGAAGAGCTAAAAATTGGGAAGGGGGAAAAGGGGAGAAGGAGAGAAAAGAGGGAAGAGAAAGGGGAAAGAAGAGAAAACAGAGGGAAGAAAGAGGGAAGAAGAAAGAAGAAAAGAAAAGAGGGAAGAAAAAAGGGAAAGGAGAAGAGAAAAGGGGAAGGGGGAAGAGAAAAGGGAAAGAAAGAGGACAGAAGATCTATACTACTTTCATTGTGAAATTTGTACCCTGAAACACTGATTTTTTAGCTTCTAATATGCCAAAAACCAGGAGCTTCAGGGGGCTACGCCCCTTGACCCCGCCGGGGGTTTGCCCCACCAGGGGCCCTATGGCGGGCCCCTGGACCCCACCCGTTTAACGCTTCGCGGCAAGCCGCTCGCTATGCTACAACTTTTGATCAGAAATTGGGAAATTTTCAATCTTGCCCCCCCCGGAAGGTCAGGTCTGGTTACGCCCCTGATGATAGCTTGTTGATTTTCTTTTCTATGGCGGCGGGGATGTGCTTGATGATTTGTGGAGGATGGTTGGATAAACAAGCATTTTCCCCGAGGGCACAAGTTGCGCAAGATATTTAATCAAAGCAAATTGTCCCTCCGTGGAGAATTCCTGACTGAAGCAATAGTGTACAAAGCTACTGTAACATGTGATGTGGAATCTAAAGTATACATAGGACTTTCAGGAGGACAGTTCAAAGATAGATTCCGCAACCATACAAAGTCCTTCAGACACGAAAAATATGAAAAAGAAACTGAACTTTCAAAACATGCTTGGAACCTTAAAAGAAGTAGGCCTAATTCCAATTATGAAATTATCTGGGAAATAGTTAAGCAATCAAACACCAAGAGACGCAAATCTGGTCAATGCAACCTTTGTCTAGAAGAAAAACTTTATATTCTCAAAATGTCTGAAGAAACCCTCTTAAACAAAACATCCGAACTTATCACAAAATGTCGCCACGCAAGAAAAAAGAAATAGGCTTAATTAAGTTGTTTTGATTTGCGGTACCATTAAAATTTCGCACGAAATTCACATCTATTTACCCGTAGGCCTATCCGCGTGGGTCTACTTTGCGTATGTTTCATATCCACGCGTCTTTATGCGTAGGCCTATCCGCGTAGGCCTACTTTGCGTATATTTCATCGTGTCGTCTGACGATTGCCTTTTAGGCATGAAACTCAGAGTAACGACTACCTATTCTGGAAGGTCTGTTCTTTGAATTTTTATACGCTCTCCCTTTCGGGATTGAGCACTTTATTTAATTCAAAAGATAGTCTAACTTGAGTAAAATGTTGTTATAACGCTCCTGTTTTGCAGTTGAGCACTTTCTGACTATCTCCGATAGACAGACTGACTCTGAATAGACTTTGGCTGTGTTGACACCATGGAATGAATATCCTTTCACATTCCTAAGAGATGGTAGTCCACCCAAAGCATTTCATCGTGTCGTCTGACGATTGCCTTTTAGGCATGAAACTCAGAGTAACGACTACCTATTCTGGAAGGTCTGTTCTTTGAATTTATATATATATATATATATACACATACACATATATATGTATTTATATATATATATATATATATATATATGGTGAATTCCAGCCAAAGCGGGCAAAAATTATCTCTGGGGGCCATTTTGAAAATGTTTTCCTTTTCAATTCTAGACTTATCAAATGAGACGATCATGTCTAGTGAATCATCAGGTGGAAGTGCCATCGGATTGAAAAATAACTTTTCTTGCTAGACCAAATAAAGTGTTAAATGCGCATATGCATGTTACCCACGAATTCAAGCATTTTTCACCTGTTGTACGCCATAAAATTTCACTTTCTTTAATATCTTTCAATATTTTATGTGTGACTCATATACACTAGAAACCGGTGAAGACTTTGAACGTAAAATATTATTTTATTACATATATCTACAAAGAAATATTTTGGTTATTACAAATTTTAAGAAAGAACCAGGTGTACAGTTAAGATTGTGTCAATTCTTCGAACTCTTTCCAAAGTGGCTGTCATTTAACATTACTGTATTATTTCGAAAGATTAGAATAAGTGCTTCATATAAATATAAAGTTAGATTTTGTATCTCGTCGCAGGATGAGGATCTCGGATGGATTCATGGGTAACAGCGTCTGGAAAATAGCAATTCCTATTAATTTTTTTAAATAAAAATAAAAAATACTTTTCCGTATGTCAATAATTCAGGCTACAATGGCACTAAAATGAATTTTAATCAAAATACAGACTACATGGAATATTTAGAATGGATCATTATGGCATTTTGGGTATAAAAGTTTTGAGAATAATGAAGTTGCCAAATTCAAATAGAGCAAACAGTTTTATATTATTATTTTAGTAAAATCATTCCATATTTTCATGCAGCAATATTCTATCAACTCGTGTTTGACAGTTCCTATGAACTAAAACACTATCAATACATTGTTAACTATAATTTAAGTAGGGATTCGTGGGTAACCAAAATGTTCGTGGGTAACACATATTTGAAGGTATGTATTGGTAAGCGGCAAAATAGAAACTATTACAGAAGGTTGGAAACCACCATGCGGTTATTCCTCCATTGTGTTTCAATGATTCCCGTTTCTCTAACTAATTGCACTTACCCAAAAAATGGTAATTTAGGATAATCAATCACAACTTCATGATGCAGCTTCAGTATACCTTCAAGAGGACGCTATTAAACAGGACTGTTTTGGAACCTATTTCGCATGTTTTCAAAATGTTAAGATGCATAAGAAACATATGATTTACGAGTAAATCCTTGGATTCGTGGGTAACGCCGAATTCGTGGGTAAAGCTATAAGTACTATAGTACCGTTTGGGGTTTGCGTTTCTTAGGTGTATAAACTGTAAGTACTGTCAAAATTATAGCATACCCATGGCTTGAATATGTGCTGATTTAAACTTAAAATAAACAATCTCCTTATTTTTCAAGGTTAGCATCTATTCGGGATTCGTGGGTAACAAAAGTTTAAACCGTCGTAGATTCTTTTTTAAAGCGGTGAACGTATTTTTACGATTTACAATTTTAAGCGCTTGTCAAACTAAATTCAGTGTCCAAAGTCATTAAATGTTAATTTAAGTTATGGCGATTATATTTGCTGGACTCGTGGGTAACAGTTGATACGTGGGTAACGTCAAATTTGATTTTATGGAATTTTATGGGTAAAACGTATTTGCATAAAATAATCACTTGGACCTCAGAATTATAGAACGAAACTTCGTTTCATGATATAGTCATTTATGGCATATTCACTTAACATTTTTCAGAACGATAATTTTATTTTTGATACGCGGGTAACAAAATTATTAGCCAAATTGACTTAATGGCCTCTAGAGACCACAAACTTTGGTGGAATTCAATCGTTTTACATATGATGAGAGATCATGCAAACGTCTTTCTAACGGTAATAATTTCATTTTGATTGAAGGACATTCAATGACATATATGGTGCTTTATCTTTGAATTCGTGGGTAACGCCAAATCATTTAAGCTATCATAACTTGTCCCCTGGTATGACTTGCTAGTAAAGGCCTATATGCACAAAGAGAGCACATTGGACGTGACATGATATGCTCCATCAATAACGTGATTTCCTTTATTAATGACATTTTAAAGTGGAAAGTTAACATAGAGAGAATTTTGTCCCGCTTTTGCTGGAATTGGCATATATATATATATATATATATATATATATATATATATATATATATATATATATATATAATATAAGCATTTTCCAAGAGGGAGTAAGCTGTTTAAAATATTCAACAAGAACAGCGTGAAAGTAAGTTATAGTTGTACGAGAAATATAGGCGCGATTATGAAATCCTGCAACGCACAAATCAGACGTAGCGCCGATAAGCCACCCGAAAAAGAGTGTAATTGTAGAAAAAAGGACAGCTGCCCTCTCAGTGGAAAGTGCTTATCTCAAGCTATAGTTTACAAAGCCACAGTAAACTCAGACAATGAATCAAAGCAATATATTGGATTAGCAGGTGGTACATTTAAGGAAAGGTACAACAACCACACTAAGTCTTTTCGGCTAGAAAAAAAGGAGACAGAACTATCGAAATATGTTTGGGAGCTTAAACACAAAGCTGAAAAATTTAACATCAGTTGGGATATAGTCCAAAAATCCAACACCAAAATGAGAAGATCAGGAATTTGTAACCTTTGTTTAGAAGAAAAAATGGCAATCTTAAACTCAAAAATGAGTAATCCAAGAATCTCGCTCAACAAAAGAAGTGAGCTGATAAACAAATGTCGTCATAGCCGTGTTAAGAAAAAGTAATGTTTCATATGGTATGTTTAGGCCTATTCAATATTTTCTCCATAACCTATTTAACCACCTGCCGTTGTGCGTCAAACTTGCGCTAGGTGTGTTTTTCGACACCGCGTACGTTGCGTGTACGCTTCATATTTCGTTGCTAGGTTACGGAGTTTAATTTGGAAAGGCCTTTGATCATCGTGTTTTTCATTTATTCACCTGAAGATCGCCTTTGCGTGAAACACCGTGTTGTGAAATGTAATAATATCTGTGTTTAAATTTTATATATATATATAGCAAATGAATGAATCTAGTTATAGAGGTAGCAAGCATAAAAATTAATCAAATCATAGCAAATAATTAAACCAAGGTAGCAAGCAAAATATCAAAACTACATAACCACAGATATAGCGTCTCTACAGAAAGAGAGCTGGCTTGCTACTGAAAGACAGCTAGCTATCTTTCTCCAGCTCTCTTTCTGTAGAGACGCTATATGTTTGGCTCTGTAGTTTTGATATTTGATTATGATTCATTATAAAAAAATAAAGGTAATATTTTGGTTTTATTGATATTTTAATTCTAAAAGATGGTCAAAATTAAAGAAAAAAAAAATCAAAAAATGGATCCTAGATCTTCATATATAGTTTTTAAAATCAATAAGATTTTTTTTTACTAAAAATAATTAGTTACGGTGACCGAAAATTGTTGGGTCAAAATCACGCTTCTTGATAATTTTCTTTAACATTGAGCAATTTTTGCATTAATCTGACGTCACCATTGGATTCGTCGGGTAGCTTTTATACACTTTAGATCAACAATTTATATGTTGCAAGGTCAAAACGTTTTTCAACGTAATTCCACGATTCAGACCAACCTTAACTTTTTGATAAGTTGATTTCATTCTAAATGCCTGTCACCAGTCTAGGAGTTGCGCCCACGTACACGTCTTTGTCTTTGCGTCTTGCAAATTCACGCTCCGCGCACTTTTAAATCCGCTGTTCAGGAGCACACATTTTACGGAACATTTTTTTCTTTGATTGTGTACAGGTACACGGATCGCATTTAACATTTGATGCCTACGGCTGAAATATCATGAATACATTTGTAAAGTTAAATTAGATAATTTGTTCCATAAGTCATTCTAAAATTGGAACTGGTTAGCCAACGCATTAATTTATGCGTTTGACAAAACAGTGGAACAGATACGGCGAGCGTTGCATTGTTATTTTCAAAAAGAACCTTTTTTTTCAAAAAAGAAATGCAAGAAGTACTCCAACACACTGTTATTGAAGCTATGATTTAGCCACTGCGCTATAGCAAGTCACATGCCTTGGATTGGAAACGAATGAACCTGTAGCGGTAAAGGTAAGTGCTTCCTAGAATTATATATTAATATAGATTGTTATACAGAGCATCACTCCATGAGTAGTGAAGACACCGGTTCGAGTTTCTCTAACAGAAAATTTTGTGTTCGCATTGTAAAAATGCAATGAGACTTACCTTAGCTGACCAGCGTTTCGCTTTCGCTTTCTTTCCCGTATGACCTTCTCTTAAACCTACTTGAAAAACCAATGCTGCAACCATGTCTTCGTTGAATCCCACAAAAGCATCTTCTTTTCCAGTCCTATATTTTATTGGTTTTGTTGAAAATTCGGAAAACAATATATAGGAACATTACTTTTACTAGTAGGATTCATAGAGTCACAGTAAGTTAATTTACTCATTCATCCAAGTTGTATTCATGTGCTTCGGACGTACCGAGATCGCGACGCCTGGGGCTTAGAATGAGCTTAGAATATGTGGCCGGTTGTTCGGTAACATTATTTTATCTTAGTATTAAGTGAAATTTGTATTAGATGTAGCATAACTTCATTCGTATTTTTGTGCAGGGGTGTGTGTGTGTTTTACGGAACTGGTTAAGTAAGAGAAATTACAGTTTAGACTATGATCAACTTAAAATATTCATAGCAAAATATCAATGAACACCTGATTTACGATTACACAAGATCACCCAATCAATGACATATTAATTAATTTGAGTATCAGTCATTGACCACCACACCCAATGTCATTAAAGGCAAACGTACGAAATATATAATTATAAATGTCTAATGCACGTACCTGCTAGTCTGGAAAGTATCCAGCTTTGCAAATCTGGTAGCCCAATTTTCTACATCGTTCTTTACTTTCTTTTCTGAGTCTGTTAGCATTGTGTACGTTGCCAAGAAGTGTTTCTCTAGACGATTCAGGAGTGGAATGGGAAATTTTTCGTACACAGTTTCCTTGTCAGCAATGACTATGAGCCTGAATATAAGGACGATATAAAAAGATAGCCATTGAAAAAAGACCTATTGTTTTAAATTCTTACGTCTTTAACGTATAAAAACACAAGGCTCTTGAAAGAGGAAAAATAAGACAAAGATTGTGGGTATTTGTTGGAAAAGATTGTTCTTGAAGTATAGTGAATAAAGCACTCTTTGGCAACAGAACATGTTTATGGTACAAATGCGCGCGAAGCACGCGACAAAATGGCCATTATTTCGCGTGAGCCGGGGAAAAAACCCCAAAAATAAAGTTTATACTAGGTAAGTTGAAATCTCCACCCAATGTCATTGGACAGCTCAACATCTGTATTCGAGAATAGCGAGTTACAGGCAACATCCTGGAGATTCCCAGTAAATTATTTGACCTGGTCTAATTTGTTCACTTTGACGAAACCCTTACAATTTGCATTTCAGCGATATTTGGTCGCTTTTGTTTCCCCATTATACAGTATGAGGGTCATGCAGCCAAAAGAGCTCTATTTAACGGTGTCGTAGGGCAGATGTTTTAAATGGACAAATCATATATCAAAATGTTCAGAAGAGTCTGGAGAATATTTTCTGCATGTTGTTAAATTTGTAACCCGCGTGTTCTATTCCGTTTCCATGGATGAAAAGGGTCAATTTTTGACCAAAATCACTAAAAACGTTCATTTTAGGCCTTCATATGAATCCCAAGAGGTGTGATTGACTTTTTTTTTTATCCAAACATCCATGTTAGTCAATTCATACACTTTTCAAGATGCATAACTCATTTTCCACAAAATCGGTCATGTAACATTACATTTTTTGGTCAAAACTGAACAAAAATCACCACAAAAATGGATAATAATATGACCCATGACAAAAGACCTTGTTATAGTCTGTTCCGATCAGGGTGATAAGGGTGCCACTTGACTCTGCTGCAAAAATTCCCCGACCAGCTATCTACGGCGACCCCCCCCCTTCGTTCACCAGGTTTCAGCAGATTTCAGCTGTTAATGCCTAGACATGCTCGACATAAAAAAAAATGGCATTGTTACCCATAAATTAAATGTATTGAATTAAGAGATGATTTTGTTCATATGTTATTAATATTTAAGAGGCCCTTTTTTCTAGGTCCTCACACTCATGGACACGACCCCTCATGGATTTTCTTTAAACTTTGCCTGGTGATAGACCTTTGGCCAGGATGTAAGAAATAAATATTTGAAAAATCAGCAAACGTTGGTTGCTATGACAACAGTCCTTTGTTGTTTTTGGCGGTTGAAGGCCAAAAATCACTGCATTTTCAACACTGAAAATGGTGTCTTGGGCAATGTAACGGTACATCAAGGGTGTACTTTTTTTCTGGCTAAATGACTTTATCAATGAATAGACCTATTATTTGGCCAGATGTGACAGAATTGTCATGGGCCAGTGTTGCCAGTTTATTAGCTTGTTGCCACGTTAAAAAGTTACGATTTCGGAAAGCATAAATTCCTTCAAATTGTATGCCAAAGTTTAATGGATCATTTATCCAAATAGGGTGAATTTTTAAAAATTTCATAATGTACATTGAATGAAGACATCATATTAAGCATTAATTTTCTTGAAAAAAAATTGTGGGCAAATTGAAACTTTTTTAGTCACGTGACAATGAACGTAGTAATTTGCAATAAATACCTTATGAATTTTGTTACATAACTTGAGGTACATTGCCCAATATTTGGGTCTAATTCGTCATTTCCTTCATGACTTGTATCTACTTGTATCACATACTAAAGAAATATGTTTGTTCCTTCATGGTGGTATCAAAATATTGTCGTTAGAGGGCGGTATTCAAGATGGCTGCCATAAAAATCAGCTACATGTATATTGTCAATGTAGAAAAGAAAATGACATTACTTTGGGCCCGGGTAAGTTTGTGTACATGACTCTTTACAGATTAACTATGTATTTTATTGTTATATAATATATGCCAAGACATTAAGGTCCGATTTATTGAAGCTTGGCTAGTGGTCAGGCTTCCTAAGCCAGCAGGCTAGCCCTACCAATGTGGATCCATTTTATTAATTTATCTTTCTAGGTGATATAGGCCTATGATGTGAAAGTTCTGGTATATAGGACTAATTGGGCTTAAGCCTGATGTTTTAGGAAGCCTGAACACTAGCCATATATTATATAACAATAAAATGCATAGTTAATCTGTAAAGAGTCATGTACACAAACTTACCCGGGCCCAGAGTAATGTCATATTCTCTTCTACATTGACAATATACATGTAGCTGATTTTTATGGCAGCCATCTTGAATACCGCCCTCTAACGACAATATTTTGATACCACCATGAAGGAACAAACATATTTCTTTAGTATGTGATACAAGTAGATACTAGTCATGAAGGAAATGAAGAATTAGACCCAAACATTATGCAGTCATGTCTACAGCAGAATTCACCACGACCTTTGCAGGACTTAAACCCCATTACACCAAGATGAACCTCAATCAAAACAGCTCAACTATGTTAAATCAGGGATGTGTCTCATATCCCTGGTTAAATCCATAAACATATGTTTCTGATTTCCTGTGCGATATCGCAATGTGCAGTGATGAAATAGGTATTATAATTTCAGTTGGATGCACCATTACAAAGCAAACGCACATTTACAATACAGAGCGAGGCCTTTGTTTCCGAAATGAGAACAAAAGTCTGCATATTGTTATCCAGCCATGTTGATGGTACAACTCATGTCAAAATTGTCAAATTTATTGTGATCGTATCACACAAGTAAATGAGAAACATGTCGTTTTAGACTTAACACGGTTTGGAAAAAGTTTTTCCATTTTTAGCTCCCTATCGGGCAGTCAGAACTCCATATTTGGGAGGGCTCGACAACAATCTTCCCAAAATCGCATTTTAATCATTTTTAGATGACCATAGAGGAAAAGAATTGAAGTTTTTTACAGCTTCTATGGCGAAAATTAGAACATCAGAAAAGTACATACTACAAAAATAACAAATGACAGATAAACTTTCAGAAAACTTTTTATCATGAAATGTAAAGAATTAGTCATATTATTTGTCTAATTAAAATTAAAATTATATGTAAATAGCACCCTCAATTTGCCCACATATGAACAGTTTACAGAATAACATTTACCACGAAAAAGGAGAAAACGATGAAAAAAATTGTTATAGAAACGAAAATCTAAAAATAGCTAAAAAATAAACGTCGTATGTGTAATAACTGTTAGTATCGTAATGGTCTAGAATTGAAAATTATATGTTTGGTTAGAAACATTGATAAATTATCACATCAATCAACCGTGATATACATCTATTTAAATGTTTAATGATATTACTTAGTCAGCAGCCTTCTTCTTAATGGTGATTGAGTTCTGATATCAGTGCTCTTGATGTATGTCGTATTTACTTGTCCTGCGTAGATCACTGTTCAGCGAAGTCCACTGAAGACATTTATCATGGACTGCAATATTTCTACAGTCCATGCTTTTAAATCCTTTGCATAAAATCCTCTCATAGTTAACTGTCTCCACAATTTTATTTTTTGCCAATGTCATGTGCAAAATAAATGGAATGAACCTTCCAGTTTGCAGTTTTTCAAACAAACTTGTTAGGACTCCCATGTGTGTTGCAAACAGCTGTACACGTCATCATACAGACAGGATGATGTTCTATTTATACAGGGTGATTTAAAAATAACTACGTCTAATTTAACTAAAGATACACTATCATAGAAACAAATGATAAATGTCCTGCAATAGAAATTTTGAATTATGATAAGAAGTGATTTTAATCAGTCGATATTGTATTTTGAAGTAATCATTCCATTTTTAAACCAACAGAGGTATTAAAGTTGATATTATATTCTCTATATGTTCCAGTAACCAAACCAAATGCAACTACAATACCGAGACAAATGTTATTTCACATTACTAAATCAACAATATTGATGTTGAATTACAATATCAGGTTTGCTAAGATAGCTGTATCATGTTATGTAAAGCGATGAACCGGTAAGCATAGCTGAACTGATACTCCGTATGGAACAAGGTCTAACAACAAGGTTGTACAGGATGGAAAACGAACTAAAGGAAATGAAAAGTGGTCAGACGAAAAACGAAGAATAGATTGAAGGCACGAAACATGATGCTTCAAATATGAAAAATAGAATGAAGGATTTGGACGATAGCATACTTCCATCTATTAAAGGGGATGGAGCATGTTTTCATAGGTGCAAATGACAGAGTAACAATGATGAAGTTCATAACAGGAAACTAAACCTGATATTTTATGACGTGGAACAAAATCCGAATGAAGATTTGTTCGAAGTGATGAGAAAGTGTTGGGTGACTGAATTTAACATTTCACCAGAGGAAGTAGGTGATGTTGCAGTCGTAAATGCGCATCGGTTACCTCGACAATATGCAAAGACCAGACCAAGTTTATCGTTCGCATTGTCCATATGATGTGCAGAGACTGGCTCCTGACTCAAGCTTGGAAACGTCCCATCAACAAGGAGAAAAAGCCAGTAATGGTCTACACGGATCTACCGCAACAGCTGAAAAGGCAGAGGGGAAAAGCGGCGCAGGTGGCCATAGAAATAAAAAAATATGGGAGGTATACACGAATCAGATGTGTTGGTATGAACATAGTTCTGGAGTATTGAGCAAACCCCTAAAACAAGGGAGATGCACCAGGACAATGGACTCAGAGTGCCTTCTGAGTTAAACCAAAGGACCTATTAATTTATGTTAAATAAAATGAGAAATCAAATTTTTTAAAGACTTTTCATGTTAGGTTTGAAATTGATGGTATTGGAAAGTGAAAAGTGAAAGTTGAATGTTTTTGGTGAGTGTAACATGTTCTATATGTATGTTAATACAAGTAACCCAAAGGTAACGCCAAACAAACAAACAAACAAACAAACAAACAAAAGTGACACATTTATTACAATTTTTGATCCATGTAGGGATGTTCAATACAAGGTGGTATGAAGTTGTAATTTGAGGAGTCATTTAGTGAACTTAAATGATCTCCAAATCACCTATTTTTTCTTAAATCCTCTGTTCACAAGGTGTTCTTTTGTGATCAATTAAGCGGAGATCTCAGAACTTCTCATTTTTTCTTAGTTTTTGGTCAACAATGAGAAACAATCCAATTTGCACTTAGGTAAAATGGAGACAGGGGCCAAACATGATTTAAATCACCAATAGTGGCAAATAATACGTTAAAATAAAGGGAATTATTATTAATAGAATGGTTTTTAAATAAGCGAAGTCGAATTAAAACCAAATTGTCAGTGGGGAGAAAAATTTTTGGCCAGGCGTATAAATGGTTTTTTTACCCTTGTGTATAATATGGGTTAAGCCGTTCATCCACTTGGAGTTATGCACATCAGTGATTTCAGATATGCGTTCACCCATGTTAAAACAGGTGCATGGTTATAATGCAAGCATAATGGTTTTGTTAAAGGTTTTTGTTATTGCTATGATACAACCAATCACTTGGCATAATGTAGCTGGTCAAATGCAATTGGGTTTTTGACTCACATCATGTTTTATCATCGAGAGATCAACTTCTATTGAAAAACCCACCCTCCACGCCCAATAAATGTACATGTTAAGTGAAAGTAAAGTAACAGTGAGTCATGTATAAGTTTACATGTTTTAGCGGAAAGTAAGTAAGAATAATCAATTGGTTAGTTTTTTACGTAACTTTGAAAACATGTTTAATGCTAAATTATGCGGTTTAAATTAACACGAGCATTAAATGTTTTATCAGAGCGAAACGTTTTCAAGGTAATCATTTGAAACAGAAATATCATAATAAATGTCAAATGTTCACTTCGAATTCATGCATAACAATATAAGAATTGAAGTAAATATAATCAAGCAGGCTTAATTGAATTTCATTTAATGGCTTAACATGATTAATAAAACATGTTTATCATAACAAGTGGGTACACGGATAAGATAATAACTCGCCAGTCAGCAAGTGATTATAATTGTGAATTCAAGTTTAAGTTTAAAAGCTTTCAATTGTATATACAGAAATATCACAATAAATGTGAAATGTTCACAAAATGAGGTAACTTCGAATTCATGCATAACATAAGAATTGAAGTAAATATTATCAAGCCTTTGCAGGATTAATTGAAATTAATTGAATGGCTTAACATGTTTAATAAAACATGTTTATCATAACAAGTGGGGACACAGATAAGATAATAACTCGGAAGTCAGCAAGTGATTATAATTTTGTATTCAAGTTTAAGTCTAAAAGCTTTCGATGGTATATACTTGAGCCTTAAACACTGCATAGAGCGGTCGTGTTAAACTAAGATGTCTCCCAGCGCAAAACACTGGAGAAAAATGGTTCACAATGGAAATGAGAACCAGCTGTATAGAAATAAAGTAATAAGTCAACAAGTTCAAAATAAGTTTGATATGACTTTGAATTCATAGCAAATTCTAAAGTCTGAAAATATGTAAGCTAAATAATTCCACAAAAAAGAATTTTTCTGTCGGCGTCAAGTAGGCACTTTATCATAAAATCAAAAAGTAGCCAAAGTTAAAAAAAAAGCACTTTACCACTGTCTACCATGTTTACTGCATAATCAAAAAACAAAACAAGTCAAAAATGGTTGTTGAAGTTAAAGACATAAGCCTGGTACATGTATGTCAACAGTTTCCTATGCATTGTGGTAAATATATACCAATTAACTGTACCTATGGGAAATAAATACATGAAATGATTGAAGCAAAACTTTTCATGTCTATAAAAGAAGACGCATACGTGCAGTTATTTTTCGGCTTTCAATGATATTCTGCATTAATTATATATATGCATTTATGACAAATCATGGCAAATGACATGGTCATTATTTGAAATCGAATATATTTTCAATAGTAACTACATGTAACCTTTAATACATGTGTGTAAAGTATGGGATTGGGTGTTATAAAATACACACGATAAGAATTCCAAATGGGATGGCCTTTCAATTTAATGCGCGTGATTGTTTTGTCTGCGTTTTGGAATCTTTTTGGGCTCAATTACAGCGCTGACTATGTTTGCCACGGCTTTTAGACTTTTACTCCATAGGATATGTGCCAATTAGTGCAGATTATGTTCATGTTGCGTCAGGTTGGGTACTTTCCATGGAGTTGGAAATATGGTGCCAATTAGTGCGGATTATGTATGTGATACATTATGTAAGAATCAAATATTCTATATATGAATGATAATAACGTCATAAAGAAATAATGTGCCTTTAAATATGCGCAGATTATGGTAATGTCTGGTGTAGAGGCATTTTTCTTTGGTATGAGATACTTAAGAAATCCCATAGAGGATATTCGTTATAAATAAACCAAATGATCTCTCGGTTGGTATAGAACATGACCACCACAAAATTGTTTTTTGAGTTCAATGACAATATCTATTACACAGGAGGGGACCTAGACTTGTTTCTTCTTTTTTTTCAAAAACAAATTAAATTAACTTAAATTTAAAAAAGAAAAAAGTTCCAAGGCCTTTATCATATGCAATGTACAGCTTAAAAAGCGCATATAAATTACAGCTTAAGGGCAGTGCAATGTACTAATCCGCCGGTAGACTCCAGAGGGAGGGTTGTCTTTAAACGGAATAGCCACAGAAGAGTATAAACTAAAAGTGAACGCAAAATAAGCCAATAAATAATCACACGTCTTGATTTACATTATAGTTCTTCTTTTTCGTTATTGAAAAAATAGCCGCAGGCGGGAATCGAACCCAGGACTCGCACGTCAATACACTAGCAACTAAACCACTTCACTATACACCGACATTCTGATTGCAGAGTGATTTAATTATTCAATAATTTGAGCAAAAGTGATCAATACTATTGGATCGAATATCCAGCAATGTACGATGCCAAATCAAATAGAAGTACCATATTATATCAGTAAATAATATATTAACTATCAATAAAGTGCATATAGTGTTTCAAAGTATAAAATAAATTAACAAATCCAAGTTTTTTGATGTGACCCCGTGAACCCGTTGGACTACACGCTCTATTTTAGCTACTAAAAGTAACTCGTAGTTTACACCGTGCGGACATTTCGCACCTTCGCAATTTCACTCCCATTCAATTACACACTCCGTCCCAGGTGTGTACTAATAAACAAGTGGCAGGCCTATTATGCTGATGGTGCTCTCCGGTTTAATTATATTATGTCCGGTAGGCCTATAATGCACAGTGTCATCGCCCCGATATCTTCATGGCAGAAATCGCCATGGTAGGTTGAATCCACCGCCACGCATGGCCATATTGTATCGACCTGTTTAATAGTTTTGAGTCGTATAATGGGCCGAAGGACATCTGACTAAGGCTACTGACAATAGCCCCAATTAACCCGGTGACTGACCTCACTGTGTGTGAGTCGAGCATGGTACGCCATAGGTCATATGCTTTTAGACTACCTCCACGATTGGCCTATACACTGCGCTATATAATTCGGCACATATAAATCAGAATTATTGTCAGTTTTTGACTCGAGACGCAAGCTTCTTTCTCACGACGCGAGCTAACGACTATCATATCTGTTCAAAATATATATTCAAGTGCAAGGAACCACATCTGGTTTCTTTATACGAAATCATTTACGGGAGATATTCATCATTTTCTACCCCGGTATCCAAAGATTTTCTTCTCATATCAAACTCGTGCATAGCACATTCACGTGTATCGATTCACGGGTATTGATTTTAATATCTCTGCTGACAAAGTAATTATTAGTCAGGCGATGTCGGTGTGTAATGTGCTCCGGGAATGTGTTTCGACTGAAGAAAATTGATATTCATAAACCATGAGGCTTATATGCACGATGTGCACGGACTAACTGCGGTCTGTGGATATAATGATACGATTCACATAACTTCAGTTAATTTAATACACATGCGTAAATAATCAATTTGTCTGAAATTAAAGCGTTAGTGATATCATTTCTAAATAATAATGTGGAAATTAAATCTGTCTCAGTTCCATAACATTATGTATTTATTTATGTTAAAATCTTTCAGCACTTAATTTCAAATAATGCAGATATGTTTTCATGAATATAGATTTTAAATTATGAATTAGGGCCCTTTCCCTGGAAACATATTTTCAATTATAATGTTAAGTTAAATCGAATTCTGGAAATAACATTTGCAACTTACATGCGAGAGTTGCGTCCGGTAACTCCGAACTTCATCAAGCATCTGATTGGTCACGTGACAAACGATGGGGAAGATTTGGCAAAGTTTGGTCCTAGGCGTGCGGCAGTTGAAAGCGGAGTCCCTCTTTGCAAAAGCTTCCCTGTCGTTTGTCATGTGATCAATCAGATGCCTGATGAAGTTCGGAGTTACCGGACGCAACTGTCGCATGTAAGTTGCAAATTTTATTCCCAGAATTCGATTTAACTTTACCTATATGTATGACTAATCTACACCAAGATATTTTTAATTAGTTCAATATAGGCCCTACTAAGTCTACAGCCCCATAGCCCAATATCTAATATAGCGAAATGTACACTTGAAAGAGTGTTCACTACCTCTAGAAGGTAGAGTGAAAATGCAAAATATGCCTACATTAGTTTCAACACAATTTTAGTCTGGGGCCTATGGGTGTTCTACGGGAGACCATCATACGCTGAGCAAACTATGATAATAGTTGTTTCTTTTTTGCACGGCTCGGTCCTTTCTGCTGTGGCGCCTGGGTCGATATGAGTTCAATATTATATCAGAGAAGATACTCTGTTACATAATGAAATATTGTCACCAATTTAAATTGTTATCACGTAGGCATAGGCCTATTATTCAATATAGTTGTTCCAACAAAAAATTTTATAACATCATCTTTTACCAATATTTGTGTAGGCCTAAAGAAAACAAAAACAACAATTAGCCAATTTCTTAAAGACAAATGTGCACAGCAAAACAAACGCGAGCAGCAGCTATGAGGTATTTTTGGCCCCCTGATGTGCATTCCACCCACAGCGGTGTTTGCTGCCGTAATGAGTTAGGACTTACGCGAAAGCGCCGAGTGTGACATGGGTGTGACAGGATGTGTAAATGGTTGGGTGTGAAAGTTACGGGGAGCAAACGTCTCAGCATTCAGCTGTTATATTTACAAATCGTGTTCCGGCTGTATTTGGCCCTGTGTGTCATGTCAAGAATGCATATTTTCACCAAAACTAGGTAAGTCTTCATAAATCTAATGCTATGTACTTAAAGTGTATTTACATTGATGAATATGCGACGATTATATGAAAATTTTGACCTTCCGTATTGAAGATATAAATTTTCCCAAAAGGTATCAAAATAATAAGCTGCTCGGAAAAAAATATTCATATTTACTACCGGCAGTAGTGATTTTTATCGAACCCGGTTGGAAATTTTTCCTAATCATGTGTCTTACCTTTCTGCAAAAGGAATTTAATTTTCGGAGTTCGAGGACTGTTAAATGATAAAAATATCAATTTTTAACAATTTGCCATCAAACTTGTATTATATCGCCAATTTCAAAAAATCAAAATTATTTGATATCAGGAGGACATTCTTCATATTAAGAATGAAATTTGATGTGTCTGATGTGCTCTCAGATCCCACAATAAATACTGTGTCAACGTCGCTACCCCAGCCCTTAAAAGGCACGTGTAACAAAAAAAACAAAAGAACAAAAGAAGAAAAAAAAGAGATAAATGCCTACCGACCTACCCTAATTTTTTTAATTCCACTTCCAATCAAACAAATTTTAGGTCTTATTACATTGAATGAAGAAAGAAAAAGGAATTGTTCTTTAATTCTATTTTTATTTATTTATTTATAAATTTATTCTTTCCTTCGTCTTTTATATATTTTATTTATTTATTTATTAATTTTTCATGTTTGATTCATTTAAAAACTTATTTGGTATATTGTATTTAATATTTTTATTCTTCTGGATTCTTCAATTTATTATTATTGAAATTATTGTTGCACAGCCGCCATCGGCGCTGTGCATTGTTTTTTCCGCGTTCTTCTTTCTTTCTTCTTAGTCCAGCCGAGCGGCGGCTGGACTTTTGTTTTTGGGCAGTTTCTGCTTCTTCTTCTTCTTCTTTCTTCTGTCAACCTTGACATAATTGGTTCTAGCTCCTTCATTATTTGACCGATTATAACCAAACTTGGGCAAAAGCTCCACTACCCCAGCCTTTACATTTGATATGACCCTTTTGGGGTCAAATGTCACGCATGAGTAATTTTGGCTAAAAATGCGATTTTTACCAAAAATGCTTCTTCTTTTACAGATTACATGGTAGCGCAATGAGACTTGGTCATCGGCATGGACTATAGTTTGGGTCTATGGGGTAAACACAGATTTAGGGTCAAAGGTCATTAAGGGGATTTTTTCTGCACATAACCAAATACTTTCAAAATGCTTCCTTTCCTACAGATTACATAGTACAGAGATGAGATTGACACATAAGCACTGACATTAGCTGGTGTCTATAGGGTAAACACGGATTTTGAGTTCAAGGTCATGAAGGGGTAAAATAGGGTTAATTACTGAAAATAACCTTAAAGTTCACTTTTTCCTGTATATTAAGTGCTGTGATTATCAGAATAATGTCAAACTGACTATAGCATTGGGTGCATATAGGGTTAAAGTCAGATTTGGCTTGAACATGGGGAGGGGTCTGTTTTGGGGTCAAAAGGGGTAAAATTTTGAAATTTGCCCAATTCAAATGAAAATTAGTATATGTAATCACAGTAGGATTCAAAATATGATGGAGGTCATTTCAAGGTCACCAGAGGTCAACCAAAGGTCAAAATGGGTCAAATTTCAAAATTCTTCCAATTTAAATCTAAATTAGAATATGTAATATTGATATGATTTAAAACAAAATGGAGGTCATTTCAAGGTCATCAGAGGTCAACAAAGGTCAAATTATTTTATTAGGTAGATTGTTCACAAACGTAATTCTAACATTTTTTCGAAAAGGCAATTTTGTTCCAAATCTTTTCAAGGTCATAAGAGGTCACTTCAAGGTCACGGCTGGACTTCGCAGCCTTCTGAGGATGCAATATATCTAGTTTCTTCTTTCTTTGCACAGCCGCCATCGGCGCTGTGCATTGTTTTTACCGCGTTCTTGCACAGCCGCCATCGGCGCTGTGCATTGTTTTTACCGCGTTCTTGCCTTAGCCAGTTTCACAGCTTAGGCTTTCTTTTTACCGCGTTCTTTCTTCTTCTGTCAACATCATCTGTCAACATCATAATCAGCCATCGTAGCCACATGCTTTGAGCCATGTCGATCATAGTTAGTCAGTAGGACCATTGGGTGGTGCCACAAATGTCAGATGACTATTTCCGGTCAAAGGTCATCCACTTCCGGTCAATGGCTAAAAACGTGATTTTCACTAAAAATGCTTCTTCTTCCACATATTACATAGCATCGTGACGTCACTTACACACATGCATCATCTATAGCCAGTGTCTAAAAGTTCCTCACAGAATTGGGATCAAAGGTCATTAAGGGGTCACTTCCGGTAAAAGTCTGAAAAATTTGTAAAAAATATTCAAAAAATCACTGTCTTTACAAATTACATAGCAGAGAGTCGCCATTAGCACACATGCATCGCTACTAGCCAGAATCTTTAGGATGCCTACAGTTCTGGGGTCAAAGGTCATTAAGGGGTTACTTCCGGTCAAAAACCAAAATTATCAAAAATTAAAAAAAAAAATTTATCTCAAAATGTAAAGAGACCAGAGTAATATGACCATCATACATGAATCAGTATTACTTGATGTATGCATGATATTTTTATTTTGTAGGTCAAAGGTCATTAAGGGGTCACTTCCTGTTTTTAGCTAAATAACTTCAAGAATTTTTATCTCAACAACTAAACAAATTAGAATTTTTTAATTAAAATTGGAACAATAAATTTTGTCGGTGTACATAAGGTTTTTTTTTCATTGAGGTCAAAGGTCATTAAGGGGGTCAAAAGGTCAATTATAAATTAAAAAAAAAATCAAAATCCATGTATAATATTCCGATTAAGCTGGAATTCACCAGGAATATTCCTTATGACATCCTAAGCACTATGTAATATTTTGCGTGGTCAAAGGTAATTAAGGGATCACTTCCGGTTATCAACAAAACCGCCTAGTGGCTAAACATCACTGGCTAAGGGTCGTGCTCTGTGAGCACAAGGTATCGTAGATCTAGTTGCACAGCCGCCATCGGCGCTGTGCATTGTTTTTACCGCGTTCTTTCTTTCTTCTTGCACAGCCGCCATCGGCGCTGTGCATTGTTTTTACCGCGTTCTTTCTTCTTTCTTCTTGCACATCCGCCATCGGCGATGTGCATTCTTTTTACCGCGTTCTTCTTCTTCTTTCTTTCTTTCTTCTGTCAACACTATGATCAGCCATCGTAGCCACATGCTTTCAGGCATGTTGACCATACTTGGTCAGTATAACCGTTTGGTGGTGCCACAGATGTCACATGATCAACTTCCGGTCAAATGTCATCCACTTCCGGTCAATGGCCAAAACTTGGATTTTCACTAAAAATGCTACTCCTCCCACATATTACATAGCACCGTGACGTCACTTACACACATGCATCATCTATAGCCAGTGTCTAAAAGTTATACCACAAAATTGGAATCAAAGGTCATTAAGGGGTCACTTCCGGTAAAAGTCTGAAAAATTTGTAAAAATATTCAAAAAATCACTGTCTTTACAAATTACATAGCAGAGAGTCGCCAATAGCACACATGCATCGCTATTATCTAGGGTCATTAGGATGCCTACAGTTTTGGGGTCAAAGGTCATTAAGGGGTTACTTCCGGTCAAAAACCAAAATTATCAAAAAAGTTTACATTTTTTTATCTCAAAATGTAAAACAAACCAGAGTAATATACCCATCATACATGAATTAGTGTTACATGGTGTATGCATGGTATTTTTTATTTTGGGGGTCAAAGGTCATTAAGGGGTAACTTCCTGTTTTAGCTAAATAACTTCAAGAATTTTTATCTCTCAACAACTAAACATAGTAGAATTTTTTAATTAAAAGTGGAACAATGCATTTTGTCGTTGTATATAAGGTTTTATTTTCATTGAGGTCAAAGGTCATTAAAGGGGTCAAAAGGTCAATCATAAATTTAAAAAAATCATAATCCATGTATACGTTCCGATAAAGCTGAAAATTCACCAGGAATATTCCTTATGACATCCTAAGCACTATGTAATATTTTTGCGGTGTCAAAGGTAATTAAGGGATCACTTCCGGTTCTCACAGATTCGGAGTCATAACTCATTTGTCACTGCTGGCTGTGCATCCTCGCGGTCGCAGGCGAACGCAATCAGATCTCGTTTACATTATTGATTTTTATTTAGGGTCAAAGGTTATGAGGGTCTCTTCCGGTGTTAAACAAAATACCTTCTAAAATACCTGGCGGTTGTGCATGCTCGCGGTCGCAGGCGACCGCAGCCAGATCTTGTTGCACATCCGCCATCGGCGATGTGCATTCTTTTTACCGCGTTCTTCTTTCTTTCTTTCTTTCTTCTGTCAACACTATGATCAGCCATCGTAGCCACATGCTTTCAGGCATGTTGACCATACTTGGTCAGTATAACCGTTTGGTGGTGCCACAGATGTCACATGATCAACTTCCGGTCAAATGTCATCCACTTCCGGTCAATGGCCAAAACTTGGATTTTCACTAAAAATGCTACTCCTCCCACATATTACATAGCACCGTGACGTCACTTACACACATGCATCATCTATAGCCAGTGTCTAAAAGTTATACCACAAAATTGGAATCAAAGGTCATTAAGGGGTCACTTCCGGTAAAAGTCTGAAAAATTTGTAAAAAATATTCAAAAAATCACTGTCTTTACAAATTACATAGCAGAGAGTCGCCATTAGCACACATGCATCGCTATTATCTAGGGTCTTTAGGATGCCTACAGTTTTGGGGTCAAAGGTCATTAAGGGTTACTTCGGTCAAAAACCAAAATTATCAAAAAGTTTAAATTTTTTTTATCTCAAAATGTAAACAAACCAGAGTAATATACCCATCATACATGAATTAGTGTTACATGGTGTATGCATGGTATTTTTTATTTTGGGGGTCAAAGGTCATTAAGGGGTAACTTCCTGTTTTAGCTAAATAACTTCAAGAATTTTTATCTCAACAACTAAACATAGTAGAATTTTTTAATTAAAAGTGGAACAATGCATTTTGTCGTTGTATATAAGGTTTTATTTTCATTGAGGTCAAAGGTCATTAAAGGGGTCAAAAGGTCAATCATAAATTTAAAAAATCATAATCCATGTATAAGTTCCGATAAAGCTGAAAATTCACCAGGAATATTCCTTATGACATCCTAAGCACTATGTAATATTTTTGCGGGGTCAAAGGTAATTAAGGGATCACTTCCGGTTCTCACAGATTCGGAGCCATAACTCATTTGTCACTGCTGGCTGTGCATCCTCGCGGTCGCAGGCGAACGCAATCAGATCTCGTTTACATTATTGATTTTTATTTAGGGTCAAAGGTTATGAGGCGTCACTTCCGGTGTTAAACAAAATACCTTCTAAAATACCTGGCGGTTGTGCATGCTCGCGGTCGCAGGCGACCGCAACCATATCTAGTTCTTCTTCTGTCAACATCATAATCAGCCATCGTAGCCACATGCTTTCAGGCATGTTGACCATACTTGGTCAGTATAACCGTTTGGTGGTGCCACAGATGTCAAATGATCAACTTCCGGTCAAATGTCATCCACTTCCGGTCAATGGCGAAAACTTGGATTTTCACTAAAAATGCTTCTCCTCCCACATATTACATAGCACCGTAACATCACTTACGCACATGCATCATCTATAGCCAGTGTCTAAAAGTTATACCACAAAATTGGAATCAAAGGTCATTAAGAGGTCACTTCCGGTAAAAGTCTGAAAAATTTGTAAAAAATATTCAAAAAATCACTGTCTTTACAAATGACATAGCAGAGAGTCACCATTAGCACACATACATCGCTACTAGGTAGGGTCTTTAGGATGCCTACAGTTTTGGGGTCAAAGGTCATTAAGGGGTTACTTCCGGTCAAAAACCAAAATTATCAAAAAAGTTTAAACATTTTTTATCTCAAAATGTAAACAGACCAGAGTAATATAATCATCATACATGAATCAGTGTTACCTGATGTATGCATGGTATTTTTATTTTTGGGGTCAAAGGTCATTAAGGGGTCACTTTCTGTTTTTAGCTAAATAACTTTAAGAATTTTTATCTCGACAACTAAACAAAGTAGAATTTTTTATTAAAATTGGAACAATGCATTTTGTCAGTGTACATGTGGTTTTTTTTTATTGAGGTCATAGGTCATTAAGGGGGTCAAAAGGTCAATCATAAATTTTAAAAAAATCAAAATCCATGTATAAGTTCCGATTAAGCTGAAATTCACCAGGAATATTCCTTATGACATCCTAAGCACTATGTAATATTTTTGCGGGGTCAAAGGTAATTAAGGGATCACTTCCGGTTCTCACAGATTCGGGGTCATAACTCATTTGTCACTGCTGGCTGTGCATGCTCGCGGTCGCAGGCGAACGCAATCAGATCTCGTTTCTTCTTCTTTTTCTGTCAACATCATAATCAGCCATCGCAGCCACATGCTTTCAGGCATGCTGACCATACTTGGTCAGTAGAACCGTTTGGTGGTGCCACAGATGTCACATGATCAACTTCCGGTCAAATGTCATCCACTTCCGGTCAATGGCCAAAACTTGGATTTTCACTAAAAATGCTACTCCTCCCACATATTACATAGCATCGTGACGTCACTTACACACATGCATGATCTATATTCATTGTCTAAAAGTTATACCACAAAATTGGAATCAAAGGTCATTAAGGGGTCATTTCCGGTAAAAGTCTGAAAAATTTGTAAAAATATTCAAAAAATCACTGTCTTTACAAATTACATAGCAGAGAGTCGCCATTAGCACACATGCATCGCTACTAGCTAGGGTCTTTAGGATGCCTACAGTTTTGGGGTCAAATGTCATTAAAGGGTTACTTCCGGTCAAAAACCAAAAATATCAAAAAATTAAAAAAAATTTTTATCTCAAAATGTAAACAGACCAGAGTAATATAATCATCATACATGAATCAGTGTTACCTGGTGTATACGTGTTATTTTTATTTTGGGGGTCAAAGGTCATTAAGGGGTCACTTCCTGTTTTTAGCTAAATAAGTTTGAGAATTTTTATCTCAACAACTAAACAAAGTAGAATTTTTTAATTAAAATTGGAACAATACATTTTGTCAGTGTACATAAGGTTTTTTTTTCATTGAGGTCAAAGGTCATTAAGGGGGTCAAAAGGTCAATCATAAATTTAAAAAAAAATCAAAATTCATGTATAAGTTCCGATTAAGCTGAAATTCACCAGGAATATTCCTTATGACATCCTAGGCACTATGTAATATTTTTGCGGGGTCAAAGGTAATTAAGGGATCACTTCCGGTTCTCACAGATTCGTGGTCATAACTCATTTTGTCACTGCTGGCTGTGCATACTCGCGGTCGCAGGCGAACGCAATCAGATCTCGTTGCACAGCCGCCATCGGCGCTGTGCATTGTTTTTACCGCGTTCTTCTTCTTTCTTTCTTCTGTCAACATCATAATCAGCCATCGTAGCCACATGCTTTCAGGCATGATGACCATACTTGGTCAGTAGAATCGTTTGGTGGTGCCACAGATGTCACATGATCAACTTCCGGTCAAATGTCATCCACTTCCGGTCAATGGCCAAAACTTGGATTTTCACTAAAAATGCTACTTCTCCCACATATAACATAGCATCATGACGTCACTTGCACACATTTATCACCTATAGCCAGTGTCCAAAAGTTATACCACAGAATTGGGATCAAAGGTCATTAAGGGGTCACTTCCGGTCAAAAACCCAAAAAATTTGTAAAAAATATTCAAAAAATCACTGTCTTTACAAATTACATAGCAGAGAGTCGCCATTAGCACACATGCATTGCTACTATCCAGGGTCTTTAGGATGCCTACAGTTTTGGGGTCAAAGGTCATTAAGGGGTTACTTCCGGTCAAAACCAAAATTATCAAAAATTAAAAAAAATGTTATCTCAAAATGTAAACAGACCAGAGCAATATAACCATCATACATGAATTGGTATTACCTGATGTATGCACGGTATTTTTATTTTGGGGGTCAAAGGTCATTAAGGGTTCACTTCCTGTTTTTAGTTAAATAATTTTGAGAATTTTTATCTCAACAACTAAACATAGTAGAATTTTTTTATTAAAATCAGAACAATGTCGTTGTACATAAGGTTTTTTTTTTCATTGAGGTCAAAGGTCATTAAAAGGGTCAAAAGGTCAATCATAAATTTAAAAAAAATCAAAATCCATTTATAAATTCCGATTAAGCTGGAATTCACCAGGAATATTCCTTATGACATCCTGAGCAGTATGTAATATTTTGCGGGGTCAAAGGTTATTAAGGGATCACTTCCGGTTATCAACAAAACCGCCTGGTGGCTGTGCTCGCGGTCGCAGGTGACCGCAACCGATCGTATATCTTGTTCTTTCTTTCTTTCTTCTGTCAACATCATAATCAGCCATCGTAGCCACATGCATTCAGGCATGATGACCATACTTGGTCAGTAGAACTGTTTGGTGGTGCCACAGATGTCCCATGATCAACTTCCGGTTAAATGTCATCCACTTCCGGACAATGGCCAAAACTTTGATTTTCACTAAAAATGCTACTCCTCCCACATATTACATAGCACCGTGACGTCACTTACACACATGCATCATCTATAGCCAGTGTCTAAAAGTTATACCACAAAATTGGAATCAAAGGTCATTAAGGGTCACTTCCGGTAAAGTCTGAAAAATTTGTAAAAATATTCAAAAAATCACTATCTTTACAAATTACAGAGCAGAGAGTCGCCATTAGCACACATGCATCGCTACTAGCTAGGGTCTTTAGGATGCCTACAGTTTTGGGGTCAAAGGTCATTAAGGTGTTACTTCCGGTCAAAAACCAAAATTATCAAAAAAGTTTTAAATTTTTTTATCTCAAAATGTAAACAGACCAGAGTAATATAATCATCATACATGAATTAGTGTTACCTGATGTATGCATGGTATTTCTATTTTGGGGGTCAAAGGTCATTAAGGGGTCACTTCCTGTTTTTAGCTAAATAACTTTAAGAATTTTTATCTCAACAACTAAACAAAATAGAATTTTTAAATTAAAATTCGAACAATACATTTTGTCGGTGTACATGTGGGTTTTTTTCATTGAGGTCAAAGGTCATTAAGAGGATCAAAAGGTCAATCATAAATTTTAAAAAAAAAATCAAAATCCATGTATAAGTTCCGATTAAGCTGAAATTCACCAGGAATATTCCTTATGACATCCTAAGCAGTAGCACTATGTAATATTTTTGAGAGGTCAAAGGTAATTAAGGGATCACTTCCGGTTCTCACAGATTCGGGGTCATAACTCATTTGTCACTGCTGGCTGTGCATGCTCGCGGTCGCAGGCGAACGCAATCAGATCTCGTTCTTCTTCTTTGCACAGCCGCCATCGGCGCTGTGCATTGTTTTTTCCGCGTTCTTGCACAGCCGCCATCGGCGCTGTGCATTGTTTTTTCCGCGTTCTTGCACAGCCGCCATCGGCGCTGTGCATTGTTTTTACCGCGTTCTTCTTTCTTTCTTTCTTTGCCTTAGCCAGTTTCACGGCTAAGGCTTTCTTTTTACCGCGTTCTTTCTTCTTCTTTCTTCTTCTGTCAACATCATAATCAGCCATCGTAGCCACATGCTTTGAGCCATGTTGATCATAGTTAGTCAGTAGGACCATTGGGTGGTGCCACAAATGTCAGATGACTATTTCCGGTCAAAGGTCATCCACTTCCGGTCAATGGCTAAAAACGTGATTTTCACTAAAAATGCTTCTCCTTCCACATATTACATAGCATCGTGACGTCACTTACACACATGCATCATCTATATCCAGTGTCTAAAAGTTATACACAGAATTGGGAGCAAAGGTCATTAAGGGGTCACTTCCGGTAAAAGTCTGAAAAATTTGTAAAAAATATTCAAAAAAATCACTGTCTTTACAAATTACATAGTAGAGAGTCGCCATTAGCACACATGCATCGCTACTAGCCATGATCTTTAGGATGCCTACAGTTTTGGGGTCAAAGGTCACTAAGGGGTTACTTCCGGTCAAAAACCAAAATTATCAAAAATGTTTTAAAATTTTTTATCTCAAAATATAAACGGACCAGAGTAATATAACCATCATACATGAATCAGTGTTACCTGATGTATGCATGGTATTTTTATTTGGGGTCAAAGGTCATTAAGGGGTCACTTCCTGTTTTTAGCTAAATAACTTTAAGAATTTTCATCTCAACAATTAAACAAAGTAGAATTTTTAAATTCAAATTGGAACAATGCATTTTGTCGGTGTACATGTGGTTTTTTTTCCATTGAGGTCAAAGGTCATTAAGGGGGTCAAAAGGTCAATCATAAATTTAAAAAAAATCAAAATCCATGTATAAGTTACGATTAAGCTGAAATTCACCAGGAATATTCCTTATGACATCCTAAGCACTATGTAATATTTTTGCGGGGTCAAAGGTAATTAAGGGATCACTTCCGGTTCTCACAGATTCGGGGTCATAACTCAGTTGTCACTGCTGGCTGTGCATACTCGCGGTCGCAGGCGAACGCAATCAGATCTCGTTTATATTGTTTCATTTTTATATTCTTATTTTTATTTGTATTAATTTATTATTTATTTACTTTCATTCATTATATCTACAGCCTGTCTCAAAACAAATTGTGCAAGTGAAAAGCGTCCTCTATGGCAATTAGAAAATACTGTTGCGACATGATGCTTACATCAACGTCAAGGGCGCAGTCTTAGCTATCAAATGCCGTTTGTTCTGTTCAATTTGCCTGTTTTAATCTCGAGATATGTTTAGTCAACAACGAAATGGTAAAATCACAATTGTGCCACTTTTACTAGGGAAGATGGCTGCACATGTAAATCAATAATAGCGGATGTTGATGCGTCTAATGCACTCCCCCTTCGGGGCTCGTGCATAAGGCGCATCAACATCAGCGCGCATGCATTATTTTGTCTAATTTCTCTCCCAACAAGTAACACGCGCTCATTAACCTATAAGTTTGCAATATTTGTTTGTCTTTTAACATGTCTTGAGGCACAAAGAAAACAGTATTTACCATGATAAAAGCATTCACATGCACATGTATTTAATTTTACAGCAGAATGTGAGATATCCATTTCTCTTTTAATCTGTTTTAATTGGAAAAAGAGAAGCATATAATACCTGTATCATGATAAAACAGTAAAAACAATAAAAAATATTTTTATTGTTGTATAATTGATGCGTTCTTTTGATTTCACGAAGGAACTCTTGATAAACTTCATGCTATCATTGATCTACATGTACAGTCCTCTTGATCTTCCCTAGTAAAAGTGGCACAATTGTGATTTTACCCTTTCGTTGTTAACTAAACATATCTCGAGATTAAAACAAGCAAATTGAACAAAACAAACGGCATTTGATAGCTAAGACTAAGCCCTTGACGTTGATTTCTAGCACTAGTGGAAATTTAGGATGAGATTTTTTTCAAAACGATGAGAATTGGACAAAAGTATGAGAATTGAAGATGTTCTCATTTCTATGAAATTTTCTCATCCAAATGAATGAGAAATGTTAATTAACGTGTCAACCAAATGTCACATTGTTTTAAATGAGGAATTCATTTCTATAAAACTTTCTCATCCAAATGAATGAGAAATGTTAATTAACGTGTCAACCAAATGTCACATTGTTTTAAACCTGACACAAATGGTTGTTTGACACTGAAATTAATGTGAGCTTCATTTTCTTATACAAAATTATTGATTACTTTGTTTTGATGCAAAACACATACATTACGTTATTTGTGTCCAAATAGGTGTATATAAAATGTAAGCCATAACCAGTATCGTGAGACATTGTTAATTTATCTCACAGATTTCATAATGGATTATAATTTCAAAAAGGGATAAATGAAAAAAAAAAACCGGCGCCAATGCGATTCGAACTCTAGACCTCCTGATCACAATCCCAGTAACGAATCCACTACACTGCAGGAGTACCGTTGTTAGTCGTGCTAATTTATTTATAATATGCATAACAAGAATGACGCAATAACGGTCTACCAACATAATATAACCTAAAAGGTAATATATATTTATTTTACATAAATGGTAGACCGTGGCAAGTTGGCTTAAATGGAGGAGTAATAACCTATAAACATATCTCACACAAAAAGGTGTGTAAAGTGACCGTGTATAATCAAAATATATTTTAGATAAAATGCCGTATACGATCAAAACATGAGTTTTAATGAATGAATTCATTCCGATCGAAGATGTATAGCACAAAGTAGTAGCAATGAATACGCTAAAATCAAGAGTGATTGTTAACTTCTCACAGTAGCATGTCGTTAGATACTTCGTGGTCAATTCTCAACCTCATACCAATCCCCAAAAGTGGAGATTTAAGAGAAGGGAAGAACTACAGGGGAATATGTTTGTCATCCATCGTAGCAAAAACATTCAACAGGCTGCTACTCAATAGGATTCGCCCTTACCTTGGCCCGTTCCTGAGATTCAACCAAAATCGTTTTCGACCTGGGAGATCTACGGTGTCACAAATACTTGCTCTAAGGAGGATAATTGAGGAAGTCAAGAACAACAATCTCAATGCAGCAGTAATATTCATCGATTTCAAGCAGGCATTTGATACCATCCACCGTGGGAAAATGCTTGACATAATGAGAGCATATGGAGTCCCAGAGAGGCTAGTGGCTGCCATAGGATGCATGTACCATCATACTATAGCTCATGTCACATCACCTGATGGTGTCACTAAGGATTTTGAGATCCAAGCAGGAGTTCTGCAGGGAGACACTCTGGCACCATTCCTCTTTATCGTAGTCCTTGATTATGTTTTAAGGAAGGCTATGGAAGGCAAGGAAGAGCGACTTGGCTTTACTCTGGAGCCCAGGAAAAGTAGGCGAATAGGCCCACGCACAATCACAGACCTGGATTTTGCAGACGATATTGCTCTTCTAGCTGACAACCTCAAAGATGCGCAAGAACTGTTACATCTTGTTGAAGCTGCTGCACAGAAGGTGGGACTAGGAATGAATGCCAAGAAGACCAAGGCAATGCTGTACAAGGAAACTCCGTCTTCAATAAAAACACTGGACGGAAGCGAATTGGAGATAGTACAAGACTTCAAATATCTAGGTGCATGGACTGCCAGTAGTGAGAATGACTTCAACATCAGAAAGGCACTTGCTTGGAAAGCATGCAACAGCATGGACAAGATCTGGAAAAGTAATCTACCAAGAGATCTAAAGATCAAGTTGTTTACCACCACTGTAGAATCGGTACTAACATATGGCGCTGAAACATGGACAATAACAACCAACATGAGAAAAGCTATGGATGGCTGCTATACCCGTCTCTTGCGGAAGGCACTAGATATCTCATGGCAAACTCACACCACCAACAAAGAACTATATGGGAATCTGTTACCAATCTCTGAGAGGCTCAGGATTAGAAGGTTAAAGTTTGCAGGGCACTGTGCAAGAAGCAAAGAGGAAGCAGCTTCAAGTGTTCTTATGTGGCAGCCCAAACATGGAAAGCGAACAAGAGGTGCACCCAAGAAGGATTAGATCAAGATGTTGGCAGATGATACAGGATTATTAACAGGCCCAGACATCAAGAATTGTATGCTTGACAGAGCAGTTTGGAGAGCCATTATGGGAGTCCGACTACAAGAGTCGACATAAGCAAGTAAGCAAATGCTTTAATCAGCATGTTTGATTAAAGAAATAACATGCGTTTAAACAACATCTGTATTATTTCGGTAAAAAAGTTCGCGCAACCCTTATTTTAATAGAAGATTTATTAAAGAATCTGTCTGTTTTTATTTATTTGTTTGTTTTGGTCTGATCCTTCCTAAATGATTATCTTGCTTGATCATGTTTATCATCATATGTAAGGACCTCGTTGTGTACATGGGACGGAAGACAAGCCGAAAGAAATTAGTCGTTGATATCCAATCAAATTTATGATTATTGCCTGGCAGCTACACTGATGTCAACACAAATGTATATTTTTTAAAGAATGAAAAAAGAAAGAAAGAAATGAATACCCAATTTCATGGTCCCAATATAATCCATTAAATAAGTAAACAATAACTGAATAAAAATAAATATATGTAAACAATAATGTGCTTAATTTTTGTAAACAACTAAGTTGTTTAGATGTTTAAATCGGGATGATTAACGCCGAATTTCGCTGTTTAATATGTCAAAAGTTACAAATATAGCCAACCATTGATTAGGTTTCTTAAACCGTGAAGAGCGTTACAACTTTTAACCAATAAACGGGTTACCGCGACATGTAGTGAACCCGTTGCTTACGATTGCATAAAGTTGTTTAAGGATTTCGTATACGGGAAAATAAGAGTGTAATAATAATTTGAAAAAATCATGTTATGTAATAGAACAAAGGACCCATTAACTTGAAATTGTACAGGGAAATTCGAATTCCCTGGCGCAATATCCATATCCAGGTGAAGACCTGATTTTCACCAATAATTATACTATCCTGTAACAGTTTGAAATAAGATATGATTTAAATGACGCTATGTGTATTATTTATATTATTTATTTTGTTTATTTATCAATTCATATTAGTTTCAATTTATGTTGAACTGAGCACAAAATGCTGTAATGATAATGTGAATAAAATACTCATCCATATTTTTATTTTTGAAGTTGGGTACAGTTTATTTTAAATCACCTTGTACGTTGCATACGAAGACTGGCTGATGTTCTTTGTATTATGTTGTATACATGGTATACGTATTTATCTATTTCAGCCAATGTGTTCCATAATTAAAATTATCAACTGTCTACTCAGCAAGTTTATTTAAAAGTCGCAGGTGACGCATTGTGATTGGTAATTTTCTCCCGGTTTTACTTTGTTAACTTTGTTTCTTTCTACTATGATGCATCCAAAGTTGTAATTCTATGATTTTAATCGCAAAGATGAAATTTTTGATCCGACCTTTGCCCGATTTTTCCACACTCACAATGATGTATTATTCAACGCTCTAATGTTATGTTTTTTATTTAACATGTATAGGGTGCACAACTTATAAGTTCCCCCTAATGCTTTTTGAAATAAATGGAAAATTATTTAACGAAATGTAAAATTGTAAAAAGATATGAGTTACCTTATTTGTGTTACAAATATGGGCCAATTTGTAGTGTCACACATCATTGCGTTTGGTCACAATGGTTCATTATGTAAAAAAAGAGGGAGTTTTAAAAGTTGCACCTGAGTCCATAGGAGTCAATTGTCAAACAATACAGTATGTTAGGCCTGTCCATGTGTTTGTAATGGAAATAAAACTTAAAGTCTAGATGTTTAGTAGGGGATGTGTCCTCCTGCACTGTTGACAAGTGCATTGCAACGTCGCCGCATGCTGTTTATTAAATTCCGGACCAGTTGCTGGTCCATGTTGTTCTATACATGTTGGATTGCTCGGGTTAACTCTTACAGTGTTGTGTTTTTTAACATGGTCCCAATGATGCTCAATGGGGTTCATGTCAGGAGATTCTGAAAAGAAAAGAATTAAACACCTGCTTTGCTTTTGAAAAAGAAGAAGAAAAATACCAAAGATTTAGTTTTCTTTTACAAACACATGAATATCCCTGGCCTACTGTATTGTTTGAGAATTGAGTCCTATGGATTCAGATGCAACTTTTAACACTGTTTAATACGGTCTCTTTTTTTACATAATGAACCATTGTGAATGAACGCAATGATGTGTGACGCTGAAATTTGGTCCACATGTGTAAAACAAATAAGGCTACCCATATCTTTTTACAAGTTTGCATTTCGTCAAATATTCTCGATTTATTTTAAAAAGTATTTAGGGTGGAACTTATAAGTTGTGGACCCTATATATGACCGTGTCAAAACATTTTGCCCTCATGTATACGTGCCAGATTTTGGGGAACCAAATTCAGAACCTTACATTGTGTAATCATGATGATGCGAGCAGAGCGAGCATGTTAATTTGCACACTTGAATGTTTCCCAACATGATTCTACACCTTTTAGGGCGAAATATTGAAACGGTGTTCAACCTCTCTGTGCCAAAAATTACTTCCCTTTCGACATGTTTGACCTATTGAAAAATGCTTGCCCCAGAAAAGTCTTTGGTCCTTTATATTTCACCACCATATGTACACATAAATATTGCATCACCCATTAGTCAGTCAGTCAGTCAGTGATTTGACTATTCTTCTGATGTAACAGCCGTAGTACTAGGGTTAAAGATTAGTTAAATTAGACTATAGACTATTAGACAATTTTAATGGATGTTTACAAGGTTCAAATGCAACTAGTAAAGATCGCAATCCTTCCTGCTTAACCCTAGAACTACTGAGCCGTATTTTGTAACACGAACTACGAAATTACGAAATTATATTTGGTACTAATGTATAGCTATGTGTCTCCTCTATGCAGTGATGCCAAAATAAGTACAAACATTCCCCACATAATATCGCTATGACGTCATAATGTTAGGGTGCCTATGCAAATTTAGGAAATTCTTGTTATGTACAAAAGTATAAGCAAAATTGATTTTCAGCTTTTCGGCTAAAAATTCTACAAAAATGCGAATATAAAAGGAAATGACTATTTTCACCTAACTAACAAGTAAAAAGTCAGCAGCTCTTGAAATGATTTTTAAGAGCGAAATGAAAATCATTGGGGCCTTCCCCCCATGGTCATCTTTGATGGCCGGTCCTACCACCGGGTAAGGTGTTGGGGTGAAAATTGTATCACCAAAATGAGCGCAAAGGGTGTATCTACGACAAACTTAGGTCGTTTGGACGTGAACGCGTGCGTTTTGCCATGACCGAAAAAAATCTTGGGGGACAACCCCCTTTCATAGTTCTAGGGTTAATCTATTATGATGATTCATTGTCGTAGAACGTACCTGAACTTCTTATCGACGCGACATTTATATCGATGTGTTCCCAGTCCGAGATCAACATACCGCTGGCCTCCCAGGTAGACATAGTACTGGTTGAGTGCATCGTATAAGCTTTCATACAGGTTTTCCATATTGAGGAGTACGACAGTCTGTCCTGCTTCCATTACCCTTTTGATACGGTTGATGTCTCGACAAACCTGACATGATAACAAGTAACGTAAGTATTAACGTCAATGTAGCGTTATCACTGTAAATTTCACGTTACGTGCGACGGGACGCACATCCATTCAGAGGATGATTAAAGCACTTCCCAACACCCCACTGGTTAACTGTGCAGCAGGCGAGCAGTGTGAGTAACATGACACCACTGCTCTGCTATGCTGCATAGAAGTGCATGGTTAAATTTGAATTTGTACAGTTATATTTGCATTAAAAACCCTGTGAACATGCTGGTCGATTTCACACTTTATGTTATCTACAGAAGATGTGAATTATCCTTTAAACACGCATCACTTTAGTTCTGAAATCGACCAAGTAATAATGACACACACACAATTCTTTTGCACAGAATTAAATGGGATTTGAAAAGTAAAGTGGCAGTTGAAACTCTAGTGATAACACTTTTGCAGTGCATGATGGGGCATCCTTAAATCATCCTCTGCGGCTGATTATAGGTCAGCTTAATCAAGTTAAACATCATAAACTGACATCAAAGAATAGGAAACACTTTGGTGCTAAAACAACACCTTGCTCAGAAAAGAGTTAAAGTTCATTACTGTTCATACAGGGGTGAGATTTATAAACTACGCTGAAGTATTTCTCTGATCATAACGATTCAGAAAAAGTATGGTCTGACCTATTTAAGATGTATGATTCTTGAGTTAATGCAAAAGGATCAATGGTCGCATTTTGGGCATCACAAGGGTCAGAATTTTAAGAAACGCACGGATTTCCATAACAATGGTTTCAATAAATTGTATGAATTTGATACCGATTCAAATAAAGAATGGTTGTATTATTTAGGGTGTTAACCTTTGACGATTTTCCTTAGAACTATACGCCGTAGGTAAGCCAAACTATACAATTTGAACAGTATTCTTCTTGACCTATTTGGCGATATTAAGGTTACCTATGGAAGGATACGTCCAATATGGTGCAAATTACTCTTAATACGTATTGTTTTTGCAAGACGTACAATTTGAGACCATTTAGCTTAAAATCGTAACATTGTTTAATGTTTTACAAAAGATGCGACTGCTAATAACTCGAGAACCATACGTCGCAGGTAGCTACTTTTTTCTGAATCATTTTGATCAGATGGATGCTAGTGCTTTTGAAAAAAAAAACCTGATCGATTTTGAAATTTGACCCATGTATGAGCCATAACTCTTTTGGGGGCAAGATGCATTTTCCTTCTTCTTGCCAGACACAACCAATAACATGTTCTATTCAAAAATATATGCGGCCTATGTACTCTTCTAGAAGTATACTACACTACTCGCTCCAATAAAAACATACCAATTATACGGGTACTTAATCCCCTTGCCGTTGATGTTATGTTATCCTGACCCGGGACACTAAAAAGGGTAAACTCGACCCATTTTTATTTTACTGACTTTCGGCATTCAAAGCGATTTACCCCTATGTCTCAATACAATTCCGAAATATGACATATCAACGTTGACCGTGCTTCATCAACAGCGGTAGAAATTGATCTTGGATTTAGAAAATAATAAGCAGTCAGAATGTGCACGCTATTTAATCTAATTCAACTCGGCGTGGGACCTACTTTTATTCGACGTAGAATACCTTTTGACGTCACGAAAAGTAGTAGGCATCAAATATGCTACGGAACATACTAACTTAACTCAAAACAGCAAAATTGCAGTTAACTTTTCCTGTCGTGGCGGGTCATTATAATAGTTGTACAACCAACAAGAGAGGTTGTGCTGATCAGACTCTTAGACCTCGGGCCTTAAACACAAAACCTAAAACGCATGCCTTCGCCGTGGTTGCTAGGCTGCCTGTGGGTGAATCGTCAGTTCATAGAGTGTTTATTCATTTGATTCAAATTGGCCGCACAAACCACTTTGGACGTCGCCTTGGAATTACATAGACGATTTGTGTGCTTGCGACCAAATTGCAACTCAAGCATACGCTTGGGTGGTGTAACAACAATGATACAATGGCACCACTTTTATGAATCGCCTATCAGCAAATCAATTTGGCATCAAAGGAACAATGTGTTACGAAATTTATCGGCTCTCCTTGATATCGACGGCTAATGTCTGATTTATATCTGTAGGCTTCATACATGATAACATTAGTACCAGGTTCTAAAGTTGAGTGCTTGCACATGATTTTCTATTCATAACTTATTAACAGTAGCCCGCCAGTTAAAGCGTTAATATGCTGTCAGGCCAAATTAATTATGCAAAACATCAAAGTGTTATTTTTCAATAATATATCGATTTAGATAATGAAATCGAGTTTTTGACTGCTTCGACCAACAATACCTCTACCGTGAAGTTAACAAACGAATTATTTTATTGGGTATAATGAAGAGTTCACCTTGGTATATTCTTGATCGAATGGAAAACTGCTTCCATAGATTACAACCGCATTGCATTCAGCAAGCAGTTGCTGCTGAAGTATAGGTAGTGTTGCATTGTAGTTGTCGGTTAGGACGAGCAAGTACCTGCTTTCTCTAAAAGAAAAGAAAAAAAAACACACAAAAGAACAAAAATAAATCTTAATTGATTTCTAAAATTTTAAACTGACTTTCAGCACAAAAATCCAACTAACCTTGAATTTTCAATGTGTGACACACACATCTTCATCAGAAGAAGTCCTAGGATGTTGTGATGGACTTGCCCTTTTGTTGACCATTGGCGACTTTTGGTCGAATGAGGGCGTTGTAGAGGGTTGGCAATTCCAACATTGATCACGATTTAGTTCTGGCGTTTTCTTCTAGATCTGGAGGGCGTCCCGCTCTAAGAGAGGGTACTCACGATCATCCTTGGCTAAAACCTTGGTGGATTCCCAGTCAATATTATGGCGAGATTCGGTTTTATGCTCTGCTCTGCAGAGGGTTTGCGGCTGGGGGCAGTTGACTTATGCTCCTTCAGTCTTTCTCTTAGTTATCTACCGGTCTGGCAGATATAAGAACTTGAACACTCGCCGCAGAACTAAATCGTGATCAAGGACTGGAATTGCCAACCCTATACAACGCCCTCATTCGACCGAAAGTCGCCAATTGTCAACAAAAGGGCAAGTCCATCACAACATCCTAGAACTTCTTCTGATGAAGATGTATGTCACACATCGAAAATTCAAGGTTAGTTGGTTTTTGTGCTGAAAGTAAGTTTAAAGTTTTAGAAATTGTTTATCACCAGCACGTATGAACTTACATTCGAAAATCTTAATTAGGAATGTCAATTACAACAAGTTGCGCGACAAGGCCTACACACTTAACACTTAATTGATGAGTATTGAACGATGCTTGAACAATAACACAGTTTGGGCTCAAATTCAAGAAAAAAACGCTGGAAGAAAGCGTTGGTCACTGGTATTTATAAGAAAGGCACTAAATCTTCACCGGAGAATTACCGCCCGGTAAGTCTAACCCGTATTTGCTCAAAAATCATGGAGCATAATGATCTTGTCTCACACTGCAAAACACCTAGCAGGTAACAAAATCATAATAGACCAACAGCACTGTTTTCGGAACCAAACCGCTGAAGCACATCTACAGTGTGGACTGTCAAAACATCACTGAATCTTCCAAACACAAGTATCTGGGAGTTACCATCAACAAACACCTAGACTGGAAAGACCATGTGCAGAGTATAACATCCAGAGCTCGTAGCACTCTAGGCGTCCTCCGGCGAAATTTATATGCCTGCCCCAGGGAAGTTAAGGAGCGTGCATACCAAGCCTTAGTGCGCCCGAAGTTGGAGTATTTGTCAGCAGCTTGGAGCCCATATGCCAGTGGTCAAGTGAATTCCTTAGAATCTGTGCAGCGTCAGGGGGCTCGGTTTGTCACTAACAACTACGAAAGGACACCAGTGTTACTGAGATGCTCCAGGATCTTCAGTGGGATTCTCTATCTACTCGTAGGCTGCTTCAACAATGTTCTATGTTTTATAAGATCAAATATGGACTTGTTAACATCCCCTTTCCGAGTTGTGTTATTCCATCCAACCGACCGGGAAGAGTCTCCAACATCTGCTGCTACCAAAACATCCAGGCCAGGGTTAATTCCTACAGATTCTCCTACTTTGTGCGCATCATACATATTGGAATAGGCTTCCTACATCTGTGGTAAAAGCTCCTTCACTTTACATTTTCCAGAGTGTGGCACTACCAATCCTGAGCGATCTGCAGCCAACCTCAACTCATCACAAATTCTAAGGAGCAGTGGTTTTTTTTACTTGCACCCCTTCAATGTATATTTTTTCGAGCACGATTAGCACGTCAGCACAGCACAACTCCTTGGACAAGTTTTCAGCTTCTTCTGGAGTATACAATTCAAGATTCAAAACATTGAAATAACAGTTAACTACTTTTGTTGCATTTTGCCTTTTATTTTGTCAACGAAACTTTAGTCATCATTTCTCTTTAAATTTTCTCATATCGACTTCCGTTCACTATATCTTCGCTTTTATATATTGTACTTTTTGTATTACATTGTAATTTACTTGCAAATATTAAATTCTTAACCAAGTGCCGCGATCGAACTTTACGTATATATTTATGCATGGTACTTTTAATCAACTATGCCTTTGTCAATTAACATTTCCGTATCTTCCAAGGGTTGTGCCATGCTCCAGCTTTTCATATCCTTCTTTTGTTTTCTGTACCCCAATCCGCTTGTGATGTCGGATGCGGTGTGCTGCATGACCTGACTCTTGGAATCATTTTTATTTGTTAACACTTGTCTACTGAGCCACCTTTTGTAACACAAACTACGAAGTAGGTGCTGCTGTTACCCCATAAACGTCATACCGTAATATATAGTCAGCCTGCTACGCTAATTGCCTGTCATTTTTTGAAATAATGAGAACAAAAAACAAAATATGGTTCAAGCATGCATCAGTTACGTAATCACCTTAACTATTTCGGATTATTCCCTTTCATTTGTATCATTATCATTAATTTTGTTCTTGTGCTAAGATTGGTGAATAAATATGTTTAAATGCATGCATGAACCATATTTTGTACTTCGTTCTCAAAATGACTTAGACAATTAGCGTAGCATGCTGACGATATATCATTAGTCTAGTAATATCAGAATAAGTACAAAAATTCCCCACATAATATCGCACATTCCGCCTATGTACAAAATATAGGCACAATTGATTTTCGGATACAAATTCTACAAACATGCGAATTTCACCGGATTTTCTCCTAAATCACTAAATTGAGCGCAAAGGATTGATCTACGATTAGTTCAAGTCGTTTTGGCGTAGACATGCGCGTGCTTGTATGCCAGATAGAATCCTTGGGGTGGTAATAGGTTAATTGCTTTTCCCTAAAACATTTGCAACATATTCAGTAGACTTCGGTTATATATATAAATGCGCTTTTATAAATGCGCACGTGACCAGATGGCCATCGCCATATTTGCATTACATCACTGTCAATCACTGAAATGGCGACCATTGAGGGAGAGGCTACAATTGTGACCTTGTTTCGTGGCTAGCACTGGCAAGGAACATTGGCTGGAGGTTCGATGCTATAAATTTGTAAGGATAAATCATGGATATCGAAGGATCATGATTATTGCACAGCACCTCCCCCCCCTGTACAAAAATAACTAATTTTTATATATTTTTATTTATTTATTTTCTTTTTGTATTTTATCAAATTGCAAATTACAGATTTTGGTGATTTTTGGGTTATTTAAAAAAACCGACCAACCGACCCTACTTGAAAGGTCCGTCCGCCCGTAGAACAGGTTTTCTTTTTTTCTTCGCCTTATAATTTTATAAATATATTTGTTCCCCCTTTCGGCTAGACAAAACCCCACCCTCCCCCCTTTTACACTCATAAATTAGTTGTTTTTTGCTAGGTTTCCCCTTCCGTGTAAAGTAAAACTTTATAAGCCGTTTGAACCAAACTAAACAAAATTGACGTATACATTTACAATATACCATGACAATAATGTGTATGACGATCTAACTCACCATACGATACTAGCCGAATAAACCATGATTTACATACGTGATTGTACGTCAAATTGTCATAAATTATAACGTATGAGTGTGATGTATAGTATACGAGACTTCCTCAGCATCTTCCAGCCGGGATGATTAGATCATGTACAGTCATCTACGTGTTTATACTCTAAATAAATAAATCCATGACCCATTCCTTCCGAAGAAAATGACAGCCCCCTAAGTTTCCTATCATCACGCGCAAAAATTATCAAATAAAATCATCGGCAGCTACTCAGCTCTGACCTTAATGCCAGTAAGAGTCATAATTCGTCATCAATATGGCCAATTGCCCCCATTTAGCACGGACATAATGAAATATAAGTTTTTAAATCAGCTATATCTAGCTTTTCCGTCATTAATTTTTTTGTTGTCCGTAATGGAAAATCCAAATAAAGAGTTTGCAAAAACGATTTTCCTTGTAACCTGTCATTTTCGGCTATACTTTTGCGTGTGGAATTTGTGTACATCCGGGTACCTTACATCGTTGAACACGGTATGGCGAATTGTAGATGTCACGTGCACATTTATAAAATCGCATTTATATATATACCCGAAGTCCACTGATATTTAATATAATAAATATATATGTATTATAATTATTTTAGAATTGGTTTGGTCGTATAGGTTCACTGTATTTAGTACGTTTTAAGATATGTTATGGTTTAGTGTATAGCCTCTTGGAATAATTTGCATTTGTTATTTGTATTTTTTGCAGTTTACTGTGTATAAAAAGGATTTAGAAACAAATAGCAATGATACAATAATTGGAATTGCACCAAAGTACATTCAACAAAAATAGTCTATTTATGTTCACATGCGTCTGTGAGTAGAGAGGGATACCTTAAGGGCTCTGAAAGAAACGTATAAAGAACGTATAAAAGACGTCTAAACTTGTTCTCTAAAATTAATTATCCCAATGAAAGAAATGTTGATGCGTTGGATGTAGCTTTACATTATTTTTGTATGTTTATACAAATTGTCAGAATCCGTTTGAAAATCCTATGTTTTCATACTTTTTTACGCAAAATGTTAACAAGATCAAAAACGCGTTCCGTGTTATTTTTTTAAACAATATGTGCCCTGTATCAAACCACGCCGAGTGATTGCTTTCTCCTTTCTTATATTGTGCTACAAACCTATAAAAGAAAAAATGTCATCTGGACCAAATGCAGTACTGATTAAATATTAGAAACTCGTTTTGGGGGAACATTTTGGAAAATCTTTCATGACAAAAAAAAAATGTTTTGTTATATATATTATCGGTCGTGTGTGCATTATTTCTAATGGTCTGTTTCACATAAAAGTCGTGTCTTTCGTATCTCGCCGTTCGTACAAAATCGCTGTTTCACATAACGACATAAATGTTGCCGTCATTATGTGCAGTTTGCGTAAGAATCACCGTTTTCGTCGTTTCGCATCATGATGCATTTTGTCGTATTAAAATACAATCGTGTTACTGCGTCGTATCTCACAATGTTCAGTTATTGCCGTTCCGTCTAACGACGTATTTGTTTCTTTGCTGAATACTCGAATAAAACGAAGCGTTAGTTACTAAAGTAGCATTAATATCAATTTTATGAATGTCTTCGTTAAACTGGAATGGTTTTTTTTCAAGTAAATGTTATATTTTATATATTGTTTTATACATTATGCAAATTGTTTCGCAAAATTTAATATGGTTTGTACGGATTTTGCAAATACGTCACTATGTGATATGGCCAACGATATGTTAATTATACACTCCCTCCCATCCCATATTATAAGGCAAAGGTTAAGAAGTGAATTATGTTGGACTTTATCTTACTTTGAATTCGATGTTATAATTATGTCATTAACTCTATAACTACGAAGGGGGGGGAGGTACGAATCCTAAGATTTTGTGTCCTTCATTAACAAAATGCACACGTTTACGTCAATACGACTTAAGCTAATCATAGATCCATCCTTTGCGCTCATTTTAGTGATAAAATTGTTGCCCTAGCAACGTACCCGGGGTGGGACCGGCCATAAAAGGTTACCATGGAGGGGGGGGTTGGAGGCGGTGAGGCTCACCATTGGTTTCTACAGTAAAATCAATGCCTTTCATTTCGCTCTTGTTAAATTATTCTAAGAGGTTTTAATTGTTAGCTTGAAATAGTCATTTCCTTTTATATTTAGGAGATAATTCGGTGAAAATTGCATGTTCGCATGGATTTTTAGCCGAAAATCAATTTTGCCTATACTTATGTACATAGCCAAACTTTCCAAAACTTTGCATGGGCGCCCTCACAATATGATGTCATAGTGATATCAGGAAATTTTTGTACTTATTTAGGTGTCACTGGATAGAGAAGACACATAACTATACATTGGTACCAAATATAACGGTATATGACGTTTATAATTGGAAATTAGGGAGGGAGAGGGGCTTGCAACACCTCCTCCTCTTTCGTAGTCCGTATTATATACAAAATATAGCTATAGAATAAATATAGTTCTAGGGTTAAAATTAAAACATTGTATGGTTATTGCCTAAGCCTAAGCTGCCGCATCATATACAAAAAAAGAAGAAAATGTGTAAATGTACTCCATGTTGATTCACTACAGTCTGTTTTGCTTTAAGACTCCTCAGGGGAATGAGAGAACAATATTACAGAAAAACACATTAAGCACCAAAAAGGTGGATGGATGCACTTAAAACCATATAACAAAGGAAGTATAACGTAATATTACATAACAAGTGCATGATCAGTTAGGCATGGAAATCACAAATTATAGCGTCTCAGAACAGGTGTTAACTATTGAGTCACAGATGGTAAGCGAGTCGATGGCAGTGGTTTTCTTGAAGCGAGATGTTAAGTGCAACACTTCTGTTTTTGCATCATTGAACTGCAGTTTATTTGCAACGGCCCATGCCTTGATATCTTCCACACAATGCTCAATTTGACGAATGGCGGTATCTCGATTTGCTGGTTTGAACAGAAGATAAACCTGTGTATCATCTGCGTACATGGTATGATTGATGTTATGTTTGCTAATAATGTCACTAAGAGGAGCACTGAAAAATGTGAAAAGTGGGGCTCCTGCTACCAAACCCTGGGGCACACCATAAGTAAGATCTCTAGGGCGCGACTCAGATTCCCCAATGACGACAGATTGAGTCCGTCCATCCAGATAAGAGCGGAACCATGAGAGGACCGTACCACAAATACCATAGCGCTCTTCAAGACGTGTGATTAGGATGGCGTGGTCAATGGTGTCGAAGGCAGCGCTAAGATCGAGTAGAAGTAGGGTTGCCTCTTGATGTTGATCGAGTCCAAGCAAGATATCATTTGTGACACGGAGTAAGGCAGTTTCAGTCGAGTGGTTGCGACGGTAGGCAGACTGGGCTTCAGCGTACAGATTATTGGAAGCAAAGTATTCCTGAATCTGAGCTAGACAGCACCTTTCGAGCAGTTTTCCCAGAAATTGCAGTTGTGATACTGGTCTATAGTTCTTGAAGACATCTTGATCAAGGTTCGCCTTTTTCAGAAGTGGGGTCACTTTAGCTGTTTTGAAGCTTGTTGGCACACAGCCTGAAGTCAGCGACATGTTGATGATGTTAGTCACAACTGGGAGAATACTATCAATGCATTTCTTGAATAGATCCGTTGGAATTGGATCGAGCGAGCAACTCTTCGTAGGCGAGTCCATTATGATCTTCCGAATCTCAGCACTGGAAAGCTCATTGAATCTCTCAAGACTTCCACTACACGAGTCTTTGACAGTGGCAGAGTGCGATAGATGGACGGCGGAATCTAGGCCTTGACGAATCTTCTGAATTTTCTCGTCGAAGAACGATGCAAATTCCTCTGCAAGCTCACAACTTGAGTTGTGCTTAGGCAGCGCTGGTTTGCTGCTAGGATTACACAGGGTGTCAACAACTCTGAACAATTCTTTGCTGTCACAGTCAAGGATCTTTGCTCGATGATGATTGCGCTTTGCCGTATCAAGCATTGTTTTATAGATTTTACACTGCTCAGCATAACTTTGCTTGTCGATCTCTAACTTGGATTTTGCATACTTCCTTTCAGCACGACGCTTTTTCTGTTTCGCAGAGCGTAAGTCGTCATTATACCAAGGAGTCTGTGTTCTAACCGTTACAGTTTTTTGAACAACTGGAGCATGCTTATCTAGAAGATCGCAGAGGACAGTTTCATATTGATTCACTAACCCTTCAAGGTCGGAAGCAGGATCAGTGTACAGCAACGACGATTCAATATCTTGCTTGAATGCATCGACGTCTATTTCCCTGATCTTTCTATACTTCATTGTCTTTTTTACAGCTTTAGGAGGGTGGATATTGAGGAGGCAAATAACCGGGTAGTGATCAGAGTACAACTCTGGGGTTACTCTAACCTGACCAGCAATAACTTTGGAGGTAGAACGATCAATTAAAAGATCCAAAGTGTGACCTTTTTTGTGCGTCGCTTCAGTCACATGTTGTTTGAGACCTACAGTGTCTAACATCTCTATGAAGGATCGAGCAAATCGGTCTTGAGCATCATCGACATGGCAGTTGAAGTCACCTAAAATGAGTATTTCTCCAGGAATTAGTGAAACAGACTCAAGGAAACATCCGAAATCCTCCAGGAACATTGAATCAGTCAATCTGTTTTCCTTGGAGGGAGGTGGGCGATATATGTTGAATATCCTTACAGTGGATGATCCACGCGATATGCTAACATCCATGTGTTCAAAACTCGGGTAAACAGTATTGTTATTTCACTCCAGAAAATTGATTTCAATTCAATTCAAATTCAATTCTTTCTACACCTGGAGTCTTGCTATTCAATTCCAATTCAATCCACCTTGCTTTAGAATTAATTCAATTCGATTCCAATTCAATTCTTCATTTTCAAAATCATTTCAATTCAATTCCAATCCAATGCAGTGAAATTAACATCTCATCAATTTCAATTCAATTCTGAGCATTCATTTCAATTCCAATTCAATTCCAATTCCAATACAGTTGCAGTTTGTGTTAATTGACCAAAGGCACACTGCAACAACTGTGTCTAGAGATTGAACTTTTTTTGTCCTCGATTTGTGAACACATGTAAAATCTAAACACAAATGTCAAACTTCAAAACATCAAGTGTTTAATATTTAAACACAAGGCATTAAATTTTTTAACATGTTTAGCATAGACATGTTTACAAATCGAGGACAATATGGTGTCTAGAATGGTGTTTAATATCTAGACACTGTTTTTGCAGTGCATGTTTTAAATTTTACTACAATTTTAAAACACTTGAGTCAGCAACACAACGTCAAAATCAAGTATACTACTTGTCACAGCAGCATTTCAACAGAAGATACTTTATTGTTATGTGAACTCACTTTTCACATTCAAACAATGCGAGTGATCCTTGACCTCTGGGTCCTATTTTATGAAACTTTGGAACGTCTAATAGTTCTTAGGTGACTGACTTCCTAATATTTGTCTTAACTTCTTGTCCACCATGCACATTATTTTCTAAACTTAAAGGAGGATTTTGTGATCCTACCATCCTCTTTTTATGACATTTTCAGTAGATATCCACTAAAAAGCTTATTGCCAAAATTTCAGTTGATTCCGATTTTGTGTTTGCGAGTTATGCATTAATATGTGTATTACACTGTTCCATAGGCTACTGTTGTAATTTCGTTCTGGTATGGTATACCAGAACGAAATTTAAAATTGATGATAATTTTGCTTAAACGAATTAATCTGCAAGAAATTTTTGTTTCATAAACATGTAGCCACACGGTTCCGGTGGTATTTTTTTTTCAGAAAAGTGGGGGGATGAGGCTGTGGATCGCGAAATGCCCTTTTAAGGTGTGTGGTACGATCATTAATGGGACCCTGTCCCCATACTGACCTCAAAGATGTCAAAAATCAGGGTTTTGATGCTATAAGATAGCCCCTACTTGTCTCCTGCTCCTCCTAAGATTTTACACCCAAAAAAGCTGTCAAAGATATTTCGCATTTTCTTAATGGTTTTCTCACAATTTGTTCAAATGTACAATGACTTTTGAGCATAAAAATTAGGAGCTTGAGAAAAATAGGGGCTTTATATTAGTGCCAAAAGTTTGAGATCTTTGGCAAGTGGGGGGGGGGGTCTAATACTCACATTATCGATCTTATCAAGCAATTTACAACATTGGAAATGCTAAGAATCAATTTGCATCATATGGTACAATGTATAAGAAGATATTAGTGTCTTTATGAACATAGAACCTATATTTTTTCCACATGACGAGATATTCTTCTAAAGAAGAACTCCAAAAAAATCTCAAAAAGTTTAACTATACCTGTGTATGAGAAATTATATTTCAGATTTCCAGAATACTTAGTTGCAATATGTTTTGTAACACTTTATGTTTATGTTTTGTACCAGTTTATGGTGACTACTGTTTCTTTTTATTTATCATGTTTTAAAAGGAGTGATCAGGAATCACAGACATCTGCTTGTGAATTGAAATGCTGAATTGAAATCAAAGCTGAATTTCATTTCAATTCCACTTCATTTGTCATCACTCAACATGATTTCAATTCCAATCCAATTCAATTCTTCATTGCTCACGATGATTTCAATTCCAATCCAATTCAATTCATGCCCAAGCCCACTCATTTCGATTCCAATTCAATTCCAATGCATTGAAATGAAAATCGGCCAAAATTCATTTCAATTCAATTCGATTTCAATGCATTGAATTAACATTAGTAAACAGTACTATTGTTGGTTACAAGTTGGTAACCTCTTTTGATGATAAAACAAAGGCCACCACCTCTTCCAGATTTTCTTGGTGATTGAACCAAGTCGAAATTGGGAAGTGAAAGAGCAATATCAGCCAATGCATGGTTATCTCTATCGTCACCACGAAACCATGACTCCTGAATGGCAATAACATCAATGTCATTGTCAATTATGACGTCACATATTTCAGTTGTCTTATTGTTCATAGATCGTGTATTCCAGGTAGCTATTTTAGGTTTTACTGAGTGATTGTCTGTTTTTATGGAAGTTTTCTGCAACTTGACATTAATGATATTGTTCTGTTGATTATGCTTGATTGATATTGGCACAAGATTAGATTGATCAAGTTTGGGCCTACTCGTCTGGCTTTTGGGCAAAGTGTTTATTCGGCTTGTAACAATCGAAGTGATTTGGCGTTGTTTTAACTTGCCTGCTCTACAGCCACGTTTGGTCTTCTTCTTGGCACTAATACCAAATTCATTGATGTTTAACCATGTTTGTGAATCAACTTTGTTGTGCGATGTGTTTATCACACCTTCTGCAATACTGATCAGCATCGATTTGGAGTAATTCAACGTCGGGTACATTATGCAAAATAGTTAGAATACGAGATTGTAAACAAATCAATATATCGATACCAATAGAAAGCAATACGGAGATACGTAGTATTCATACATACAGTTCAAAACGTAGCACAGTCAAGATGATAAAGTCCAAGTTTCTCCAAATAATAAAAGTTAAAAACAAATTCAACAGCAACACAGTGTTCTAGGATAAACAACTATAGTATCAGTTAAATGCAAATCTGAAAATTCAAGTCAAATTTCGGTGAAAAGTTACAAAATTCCTTAGCACGAAGTGATGAGCAGCAGCCAGGCGAGCGCCACCATCAAGTTCATTGATAAATACACTTAAGATTAAAATGAACAGAGTTAAAAGTCAATTGCAAGTTATTATAACAGATAATAAAATAAAATTGATTGATCATGCACTCAAAAGTCATATCAATTAAAGTACTTGAGCCAAATAAAGTCATTATTAAAGAAGATACTTATTAGCATGACGGCATTTGCTAATTAGTTCAGATCTGCTGTTCAAGGTGCTAGATTTATCGGCTGTGAATATGAAATATTTTTCCCATAAGCAGAGTTGACAGCGTTTGGAAGCATATGAGTTCAAATGTTTTAGAATAGACCATTTTATATCAAAGTTGGTGTTGCTATCATTGAGGTTCCAGAAATTCTTGCTGAGGGCAGTTTGTAATAATAATATAATAATGATCTGATTACGGCAGTGTATGATTATACAAAGTAAACAACAGACTTCAGTTTTTTCTACTTAAAAATTGGAACAGGAATAGGAATCAAACAAGGGACTCATGCAATCCAAACATTGCAATATCCTCCCAGCAAACACAAAACGTTTTCGACATCATTCGCAAAAGGTTATAAAAGGATGTCAGAAAACGTATAAATGTCGGGTTATATAAAGGGTACATTAAGGGTATAAAACGTTTTCATAAAATTAAATAACAGTTGTTGGTAATTTACTGCACAGCAAACACAAATGTTGTACAGAAAACATTTAAATGTCGGGTTATATAAAGGGTATAAAAACGTTTTAATAACAAATCATTCTAAACAGAATGTTATTTTGGGGTTGAAAAAATATTTTGCAAAAAATGTTTGCCCAAAATATTTACAATTACGTTTTTAAAATGTTTTCACGACCTTTATATAACCCGACAATTAAATGTTATTAAAACGTTTTGTAAAAAACATTTGAAGAACATTTCTGTATTTGTTTGGGGCAAATATTTTAACATAATGTTATTTAAGTGTTGACAAAATATTTGGCCAAAAATGTTTGCAAAAATAGTTTACAATGACATTTCGAAAACATTTTGAAAATATTGTTGTAGTGTGTTTTTATACAAAACATTTTAAAACGATTTCATGACCTTTATATAACCCGACATTTTAATGTTATTAAAACGTTTTTACCTAAACCAAAACCCAAATTATAACTTATTTAAAACGTTTTAAAAGCGTTTTTGTGTTTGCTGGGCTGTTTAAAATAAATTAACAAAACTCATCCAAATCCTGTCGCTATCAATCCACGAGGGAAGAGGTGCATATTCTCTGGGTTTATACATTAGCAAACAAAATAAAAACTTACACGTATTTTGTGTCCATGCTTTGTAAACTTGACCTTAGAAGATCTATAGAAGTTTCCGGGTCTTGATCAATCTTAACAAAAGAAATAAAGATACATCAAAATGGTTATTGTTTTGCACGTTTAGACCAAGAGAGATCACCCAGAATAATTTTAACGTGAAAATTTGTTTAGCACAAATAAATGTTAAGAGTTTATCTCAAACTACTGCTTTGTGCAAAACAATAGGCACTTTTCAGGGGAAAGCAATGTAATGTATAATTAATCACTAAAAGCTAACGAGAAGTGGCCACAATAAGAACCCCCACATGCAATTACGGAGATAGCGTTATAACTAAGTAGGAAACATAAAATTAATAGCTCACTGATAACTACCTTGTTCACATATATAAACTGGCCTCAAAACGAAACTGATAATTTTTCACAGGGTCATATCTTAAAATCCTCTCCATAAAAACGAACAAAAATTTCACACAGGATTACTTCAATACTCTACTCTAAAGAATGGTCAGTAACCAAACAGTTGTCCAACTGACACAACAGCAAAATGCACTGACATGCAACACCTTCCTGGACCGTATTCACAGCGCAACAGATTTCTGTGGGTGGGTTCCAACTATTCGCCTGTGAATGTGATCCCGGAAGCTGTTCCGTGTCAGTGCATTTTACAGTTGTGTCAGTTGGACAACTGCTTGGCTACTGACATGTGTTTAGAGTACATGTAGAGTATTGAAGTAATCCTGTGTGTAATTTTTGTTCATGTACAGGCGAATAATTGGAACCCAGCCAAAGAAATCGCAAGGTTTTTTATACGGCGATCATCAGGCAGAAATGACAAGTTTTTGCACGGAAGAGTGGAATTAGCTTTGCGCGGTCGCGACGCTCAATATTGCGAGCGTACAATGCGTTTGTTGCGACAACGGCATAAAATGTGCATGTGCAGGACCGCGCAGAACTGTTTATCTGTCTTATTGTGGTCCGGCGATTTTGTTTTACCTTTGAGATTGATTATATTGTCCTTGTTCATGTTTATGGCATTTTTTTTTCTAGGCATAAATTACATTGACTACGTTAACGAATACCGGTGTTTGATTTTTTTATCACTTCCCATCGTAATTTATAGTCAATAATAGAGAGAGAGAGAGAGAGAGAGAGAGAGAGAGAGAGAGAGAGAGAGAGAGAGAGAGAGAGAGAGAGAACGAAACGAGAGAGAACGAGAGGGAGAGGTAGAGGAGGGGGTAATGGCGGATAGAGGGAGTGAGAGAGAAAGACAGTGAGTAAGAGATAATAAATATTGTATATAGGCCTACATTGTACTGTACTTTTCTTTTATTTCGACAACGTGAATGCATGAAATCGAAATTACATTGTTATATCCTAACTCTTCCCAAAAGGTATCTAATGGACTCTTGGATCCTGGAAATCCACCAAAGTTGCGTCGAACTGCATGCATTATGTTATCCTTAGTTGGTTCTTCTCCCGATTGTTCAGAAAAGCTATATACCATCTTGATCAAGCTGCAAGGAACACAGACAATAATTATTATACATTGATAGTGACATGGTAACCAAAATGATTTTATAAAGTGCTCTAATAAAAACTATATTATTGATAGCACGGGCTTTGAATTCTACGTGTAGGTTGACATTTGCATATAAGATATCATGTGTGCATACACGCCGCCTAAAAGAAATAATTTGGACGTAAGTTGACAAATAGGCATCATAATCAAATACTACTACTACTACTACTACTACTACTACTACTACTACTGCTGCTGCTGCTGCTGCTACTGCTACTACTACTACTACTACTGCTACTACTACTACTACTACTACTACTACTACTACTACTACTACTACTACTACTACTACTACTACTACTACTACTACTACTACTACTACTACTACTACTACTACTACTAATAATAATAATAATAATTACAATAATTATAACTAGGCGGTCACCCGTATTTGGCGGTTCTCGGCTGTCGCGATTACCTAGCTGATGGTGACTGTACCCACCAAGTTTCATGCCCATACGACAGTTTTTACTACTTTGACCTCAGATTACCCCTGGTGACCCCGCACTGACCTTCCCAAAATTTGGCTCTAAATGGTGACTGTACCCACCAAGTTTCATGCCCATATGACAGTTTTTTATTAATTTGACCTCATGACCCCTGGATGACCTCGGGTGACCTTGACCCACTAACCAATACAAACTTGTTTGTCTTGGGTCAATACGCACCCACCCAACAATTTTGAGGAACGTGCGATCCACAGTCTGAGAAAAACAGTTTTTACTAATTTGACCTCAGATGACCCCTGGGTGACCTTGACCCACCAACCAATACAAACTTCAAGGTCAAGATGCACTCACCCACCAAGTTCAATGCCCATATGACAGTTTTTTACTAATTTGACCTCAAATGACCCCTTGATGACCTCTGGTGACCTTGAGCCACTAAGCAATACAAACTTGTTCTGTCTCGGGTCAAGACGCACCCACCCATCAAGTATGTTTTCAGCGAATGTATGCATTAAAACACAAAAGGAAGCAAGTTTGTTATATATAAACACTGTATACCTGAAATAAGATGGACATTTTGGTGATATATTGATTTTGTTACGGGCACTAGCTTCTCTCCATTTGCTTGGACTTACATGGCAACACTCCAAAATATGGCAAGTCGGTTGAAGGCCACTGCGAAAGCTTCAGAAGGAATATAATAGTTAGGTCAAAAACCTCAATTTGGTGACCACTCTCTGGCTAGTAAGGTTTGACAATTGATTCGACTTCTATGTACCATTTAGAAAAAATATAGCCCCCATGTTCCTCGCAAAAATCCCGGCATTTTTCCAAAATCCAAAATGGCCGCCGCCACCATTTTGAAAATTTAAGTTTTGAACCAGAGCACCTATAATCATGCACACAGACACTTTTTTGGATATGTCGAGTACAAGGATTCCGATTCTGACATTAGTTTGACATTACGGCATCATTTTCACCCAGAAATCCAAGATGGTGGCCGGTACCATCTTGAAAAATTAAGTTTTGAACCAGAGCACCTAAAATCGTGTACAAAGACACTTTTTTGGATAAGTCGACCACAAGGATTTCAAATTTGACATTACTTTGTCATTTTTACCCAGAAATCCAAGATGGTGGCCGCCGGCGCCATCTTGAAAAAAAAAGTTTTGAACCAGAGTACCTTTTTGATGTCTATATCTATTCATCCTACAAATCGTAAGTAAACCAATATTTTAAATTAGCGCTCTAGGTTCGCCCGAGAACCTGGGTATTTGTTAGTTAATCTGTCAAATAACTTGGGTAAAACTGACAAATTTGTACCAAAATTGGCGTTTACTCTTTACATTGGTAAATGTACAAAACATGGCTCACGTGTCTCTAAACATAGAGATATTTCAAAATTGGTTTACAGTATTGTCACAAATCGAATATGGACATATAGAAGTCTTCTTGCCTACAAAATTGGAATTTTGTTTAATTTAGAATGACAGAATAGCATGTGCGAGAGAGTAGTCTACGAAACTCTAAAATCAGGCATTGACAAGGTTTGAACATGCCTTTGTTGCATTTCGAAGTCGTAAATATCTATCATAATTATTTTTCAAGGTTCTGTAAACACCTCTGCAAAAGTTAAGGACAATCGACAATCGGTAAACACTGACTGCTCGAAATAACTTCCTCTCCAAAAAGAGCGTGGGCTGAAATGCATCGTTAAATGTACAAGCCTATTTGAAGAATTTCTTATCAGCTAACAAAATTAAGTTTGCTAAAATATTAATCTAAAGACTTCCCTCCTTCATCTGCACCATCAATTTTGCACCTGTGATCAATATTGCTTGGCAAATATTCACAACATTTGAATCAAATTTCTATCATCCCTTAACTAGCCAAATCCCTCAGCGGGCTTGTGTGCATACGTTCTGTATGCAGACATGACCTCTTGCATGCCTATATACGTATCGGATGTTTAGATTATCACATAATGTAAAATCTAATATTGCGCAGGTTGCGGAGATTGTGACGTCATTACGACGTCATACGAGGCATGTTGATATTTACCATCGTATTTATTTATTTATTGATAAGGGATCAAGGTACCAAGTTAGCATACATGCAAAATATATTTCATGAATTGTGAGGTCAAATTGTGCACGGAATTAAACTTACCTATAGTAATCTCGAAGCCCAAAGAACTGTTTCTCTTGTTTTGTGTATACTTTCCAGTACGCTTTAGCAAGATTTTGAATGATGTCTAAAATCCGATTGGCAGCTTGATCCTTTCCGCATATGCCCCTAGCAGATTATTATGATAGAATTATTAGATTTTTATTAGATTTAATGTCGTTAAATTTTATGACACACCGGAGATACTAAAACACCATATTAATACTAATTAAGACTGTTTTTACAAAACCAATAGAATAGTGGTAAAACTCATCAACTGGTGTTTTATTCGTCTAGACCAATTGGATTTCTTGAGAGTTGAGAAGCTCTGTTACGGCGGGAACTAGTATTGCCAGTCCTTTTGTTATTTTGTAACATAGGGCTATAAAGATTACATTGATTTATATACGTACATCGCCTCGTTTCATGGTGTTATTCATTCCTCTCCTCCTAATCCATATGTGTGTCGCCCTTATCAATAAATCTCGACTCCTCCCAGTTAATTTAACAAGAAACATTTTTTTCTGACCTGGTATTATCTACTTGTTTCACCAATATAAATTACAGCCACTGCAATGGATTCCGTACTGGATATATTGTATTCACAACTCCCCTTTTATCTTTTATTGACGTCCTAAAATTGTACGTGATTTTATGGCCGTAGTAATATCATATTTCTTGTAGATTCTTTGTATTCTTCCTGACAAACTCTGCATGTATGGTATGACTGTGAGATTTCATTTTTTTCGCATGTCTTAGTAAACTTTAAAATACTCTGCTACAAAGTGAAGTAAGGACTGGAGACACCAGTTCCCGCAGTAGTACAGCTTCACAACTCTGAAGAAATCCGACGGATGAAACGTCAGTTGGTGTGTTTTATCATCGTTTCGCCCCTACTCTATTTGTTTTGTAAAAACAATCTTAAATAGTTGAACAATAACAAACCGGATGAATCTCTACAGTAAATATATTAAGGCAAGACATGCGCCAAAAACACTTTTCTGAACTAACAATGGTAGGGACTTCATATTGTATATGACACCATTATACTAAAATATTAGAAAAATGCAAAAATGTCCTTGCATATTTTATTGGCGGCCATCTTGGATGTTTGGTTTCGGATTTCAAAAGGAAAAATGTACGCAATCATATAAAGCTAGAGAGCCCTTTTTTATTCGAAAGATCAATTTAGTTTTGGCTCAAAAGAGGCGAAAAACAACAAAATGAAAAATCTAATTCGCCATTGTTTTTACAAATAACAAAATACACATTATGTGTCATTCAAATTGGTTGGAAAATGGCGTACATTTGCTATTTTGAAGGCGCAAAAAAGAGAAACATTCTAAAAACATCTAGGGACACCTTATTTTTATGCAAATTAGATGGCAATTCATTACATACAACATGTAAAAGAAACAGGCACTAGATTTATTACAATTTGTTGTGAAGATAACATGATAAAAGCTTTTTTTTTGCTTTTTGAGATACAGATTTTTGACTGTAAAAATATTATATATCACCTCTTGAAAAACCATCAAATACATATTAAATATCACTGCTGAGGAACAATAAAATATATAAAAAATTCATTTGATCGCGGAAGATGCTTTAGTTGTACGTAAATACCTCAAGCTAGATCCATCATTTGTCCAGATTTTATTGATACAAATTATTGATGCAGTTTCTTGGAAACCATAAGTGCGTTTTTTGTGGAACAAATCATATGTGAAAGAAAAACGTCTGCTCTTTTACCTGGAACGACAATGGAATATGACTATAAATGGGTCTTTTGATGCAGGTATTGCCTTAATGCTTAAGCACTGGTGGGAGGGGGTAGCATTGAACCCGACCTTAGATACCGCGTTGGCCGGCCGAATGTAGGTATTTTGCACGATATAAAATGCCATATAAAACAACTTATCAACAATAAGAAAAATATCCTTTGCTTCATTTTCATATTAGGGTGTGTCAATGGTCTGTCTTACTCAAGGAAAGACGTTAGTTAACATTTGTCTCAATAAAATGAGGACAAAGGATGGATCTAGCTTGAGTTAGCAAAACAATAATTGCGAGAAAACTAAAGCGTTAAACGGGGGTTCCAATTTATCTAGTGAGAGCCTGTCATCTCTTGGCAAAAAGTACCCTTACCTAGCAGTTTCGATCAGATCGTTTTCGTCAGGCTCATCCCTAGAGACAGCTATACCTCTATTCATTTTTGCAGGATCTAAAGCCCAATTAGATATACCGATAAAACCAACTTTCTTGTGGGAAGGGACATTGAGTTCGTCTTCTTCAGACCCGGTTTCCAAAAGCGGGTGTAAACTCTGTAAACAGATCAAAGTGTACAATTATAACGTCCCCAAATTGACAAAAGAAATAAAAAATATAGCAAATGTTCATGTTTGTCATGAAATGAAGCGATTTAAGATCACTAAATAGAACAAGCACCGTCGCACATGTCATTAAATCTATTTTTTTTGGTTAAAATTTAACCTAGTTGAGATGAAAGGAGGTGTATAGATTGCGAATTTTCCCAACACGGTTTGGAACGGGCAGGATATCTGTCCATTTGTGTGTGAACTTAGCTATCCTAAAAAGAGTTTGCAAATGAAGTTGAATACAAGAACCCCTAATTGTAAGGGTATAATGACGTCTGAAATTACTTGTGGTTTGCGCTACGATAACCAATATATTCCGAAATAGTATTAAACAAATAAATATTTCTAATTATGTTAATATAAAATTTACATGCACTAATCATACCCATAGATTTATTATATACAAGGTCATTCCAATAATACTTTGGTTTTCATTTGTCATCATTAGCAGAGGAGTGAAATTTTGATTGCAAAAATTGAACTAGGGCATGTCGGAAGGTTAGTGTTTGAAGTTATCTAAATGGCGAAGAGACCAACGAGAGCAATCAAATTTGCGAAATGATATTGGAAAATATCCAAAGGTGTTTTGTTTTTTCTGTATGATAATTATGCAGCTACTTACGTTTATTGTAATTGTTTGATTAGGTTAGGTTTTGTGCAACTTGAAGCATAAACTAGTCTTGCAAATTATCATATAGAAAGGTCAGAAATTATTAAGTGCTGCATAGTCGGACTGAATTGCTTGATCTCATTATCATCAATTTATTGGAACTACAACGTGGATACAAAGCAAATGGAGAATGTGCTGGTATGCGAACATTCTTTTATTTGGTGAGAGAGTTACATTACATAAGAAACAGTATCACGATAATGTATAAAAAATAATAAAAAATGTAGACATCTTTACAGTGGAACAAAGAAAGCTGAAATTGATGAGAGAGTTTGTTTATGCTATTCTTGTTAAGCATTCTTTACTCCGTGTTGTTTACAAGTTAACTGCGACGGATGTCTAGAAATTGTACTAAGCAAATATTTCCTTAGAAATCTCGGATCCCTTAATCTAGTAATATTCACAGCTCATCTTACCCCCTCAGAAAGTCAAATTGGCACGGTCAGGTGGTGTGTGGCACGAATTTACTAAATTCAGAAATTTCCCATTGTCTTCCGTGTAATTGAATGGGATCATTTTAAAATTTTAAAACGCTTAGGATATCACAAAGAAATAGGTCTCATATGTTAATAAATAATATTAATACAAGCTAAAACCGTTGCATGGGGTTCGGTAATGAACCCCACAAAACTATCCATCGAATTTTAATTAAATCCAGTACACATTGATTATTATTTGAGAGGCGCTGTGACGGTTTTAAATTCGCCTTGTTGGTTAGGCTCCGATCACTCAGCAAATTAAACGGCGCGTACCAGTGATCACGGCAGCTGCGAAATTCACTACCGGATTCACTACCGTGTTCCGAGCGTATGGAAAGTGCCGTACGGCTGAGCGGTTTTGCCGTCTTTCTCTATCAAGGCGCTCGCCTTACTCGCCGGCAGGACACGGTAAATTAATTTGTTTTACGTCCTCTTGGTACCTCGCGCCCAACGTTACGTTAAAATGACAACCATGCTAAACAAACAAAGAAATGAAAATATCTGTTGCAACTTTTGGATTTGGATTCAAGTAATTCTAGTTGTACAACAATATTTCTTTTACTATACATATTTCTGCCTAAAATAACTTTATAGCATTGTTTAAATATCAAAATGAAGTAATAATTGCAAATTTCAATTAACACTATCGCATCTGTAGTTTCCCGAGTATATAAACAGCACGAATATTTTTTCGCTCAAATTATTAATTTTATTTAATAGGGTTCCCATTTTTGATATTATTTAACATCCTTTCAACGATTTGCGATTAATGATATTGTTGAACGCTCCAACATGAAATTATATATAGCTGGGAAAATCTGTATATTAGGCATAAGACATTGAATTCAATTTTTATATCATACAGCTATAGCTATTATTAGTTTATTATTATTAATAATTATATCCACGGCATACCCCAGCTCAGGTACGGCTAAGTGCATTGCATTCCCCGGCCCATTAAATGCGGGCATCCTTTCAGCAAACCAGGGCAATGTTCACAACCCATTTTACTTGTTGGAAAACCCCTGGTAAGTTACGACCCAATCCCGGGTCTCACCCGGGTAAAGTCCCCGTCCAAATTCCCGGGGTTTTTATCGACGTCAATTCTTATGCCAGTCCCGGCCAACACCCGGCTCCTCCGGGACACATTTTGAGTCAAATCCCGGGTCACATGTTGTCAAGTCCCGGACCATCTACCCAGGGGCCTGGGATGCAATTGACAGGTACATAAAAAGGTTGCGACCTTTTTACGCAATGTTGAGTAAAATATTTTTTGCATTGCAGCAATGAAGAAAGGCTGTAAACTGTGTCAGCATATTCTAAAGGTGGCAACTATATGATATTATTTTATACAACTTTGCCTTAAATGTTCCGAAATAATATTAAACATGCATTTCAATTCAATCATACCTTTAGTGGCATTTTCTGTGAGTCCTCAGCTAGACCAATTTCATCAAGTACAACGACAGAGACAAATTTGGTAAGATCCCTTCCTTCTTGGAATTTACCACATTGCCTGAATGTACCGACAATTCCCTCCGGAGTTGAAAGAGGGCTGCATTGGTAAGAGATCATGTGAACCTATGTTAAAAAAAATATTAGTGTTATTTATTGAGCCGTAGACAGCAAGTAAATACAGAACAAGTTGGTTAAAAGAAACAATATCATGTTTAATTTAAAATACACACTATACGTTTATATTGTTATTATATATTGTTTATATTGTTATTGATATATAATTTTCTTTTGTTTCAAGTCTCATATTATAGTCGTTAGTTCTATATTCCATAGTTATACAACGTTTGTAAAAACAGTACAGATTGCTTATTAACCCTAACCCTATTAAATACCACACAATTTCTAAAGGCCTCCCCTCCAGTATCGCGGGCGCGGAAAACACGTAGGTCACCTCCGATCAAAACCGAGCGGTAGTCCCGGGTTCGATCCCCGGGCGCCCGCTCAGCCTTTTTATTCTTCTTTTTCATCCCATCACGACTACCTGCCCGCTTGTGCAGGTGAATCCCACCCTATTTCCTGCAACCCCCAATTTAATTAACAATAAGCGTTAACTAATCCTAACGCCAGTAAAAAGCACAAATTAGAGACTTAGCGAAATGAAGTTTGAAACCACAAGTTTGAAACCACTCTGCCATTAAAGCCGCTAGAAAGTAAAAAGTTAACGCAAGAATCTATAGTGTGCCGTAAATTATGATGAAAATACGTCATAATTTAGAACAATAGTTTGCATATTTCCTCAAAGACTACATAATTACCACTTATGTATTATCTAGTTAATAGACCAATTATTGGAAATCTAATTTGGTTTGGATAAAAACATGCTACATGTTGCTGAAAATTATTGATTGAACTAGATCAAAATAATTTTTGTTCCAAACGTCACACTTGATATATACTTTTGTGTGTGCTCATGACAAACACCAAATCAGTATGCGGAACCAAATTTTGGCTTGACTTCAACGCCAAGGGGTTTAAGTTCCCGTAAAAATGGCCTGGTTTTACTTGAGCCAGCAGTATACGATAATTCTGGAAGAGTAAAGCAGGTGCGTAACATTTTTATATATAACATGTCATAGGTTGTGCCTGGTAAGAGAGGGGGTAGGGCAGCTCCCCCGTGGGACATTTTGTCTTCCTTCTTGACCCTCCCCTTTTGGATGCTGCCTTTGAGAATCAGCCCACGCCCTCCTAACAGAAAAACCCTGACAAAGTCACTGGGGAGGGAAAACAGGAGTGCGAGTGGGTAATTATAGGAGGGTCAAGTTTGAGAGAGCGAGTACAGATAGAGGGGAGAAGGGGTGGGGATATGGAGAAAGTAGGGAAGGGGAAACAGGAGGGGAAGGGGAGAGAGATTCAGGAGGGGAAAGAAATAAAGAATATGTATTTCATTTGGCTTTGCGTAGTAAATTGGAATATGAAATTGACAGAGCTGACGAGCCTTTATTAAATAATATATATAGGCCTATAACTATCGTAAGAATATTAATTGAAACGTATAGCTAGTTTCAAAATATGTTAAGGAGATTAACGCTGGGTCCCGACATAATCCATGTTGAGTGGTATCGCGAGTTCATTCATGTTTACTCAAACGAAGCTCTTAAGGTAGAGTCTTTTGTCTTGCAGGGGGACTAATAATCACTTGACTAAACAAAAGAGAGACATTTTGATGTAGTCGGTTACAAGCTCTTACACATGCCCTTCTTTTGAACGCACATTGATACACATGTCCCGAGTTTAAGCGACAAGACGCTGTTGTTGCAGTAACCAACCATACGTTCGCGTTGGAGTAAATTTGAGGAAGAAATCCAATCGATATTTCTGAAGTTGCCGTTCCAGTTAAAGTAAATTTTCAAACTTCATTTCGCAAAGTCTCTATTACCTTTCAGCGGTGCACGCGAGAAACACACAGGCCAATCCCGAGCAAATAACGTCTAGCAGTGTTAGTCTTAATAACACATGATGATTTATTCCAAAACACAATCTTTCAGACCGATGGTCCTTTACCAAGTGATATCACCACCGATTTCGTTTGTTTCGTTTCAATTTTCTGGCATTACATCTTAAAGGACCATCGGTTCGAAACCTCGTGTGTTTGAATAAAGCATTCTATGTTTTTATCAATCAACTATCTACGACTCCATATATAGATATTTGCAGACTCTTTTTTGACTAGAAAACATTTCCACGAAAGTGTTTTCTAACCCCATCATCTCTGTTTATGGAGCCCGAATTCGAGCCCGAGCCCAAGCACTGATTAAGACCTCAGCAATGATGGATTTATATTTTTGCTGACTTTAAAGTTTTGCCATGTTCCAAGATTATTTTATAGGCCTATGGTCTTATTTGACGGCACACCTCCAATTTTCTTCACAATCTACTAGTAATTATTTTCTCCACTCCTACGTTAGGCAATAGAAACAAATTAATTCGATCTTTCGATCGACCGTCGATGCTTGGTCGATCCTTATTATTTATGAAATCAATTAATTGACCATTATTAATTGTGATAACATGTACATCTTTGCCTGTATGGATATTGGAAAGTATAAATTTAGAATTAATTCTTATTAATTAGTTGTTAGTTCATTAATAACAAGCATCGAAGCAGCATTGACGGTCGATCCAAATATCGAACAAATTTGTTTCTGGTGCCTTAGCTTCCTCGTCTCTTCTACATCTTTGAAAAATCGTTACAACTACAACTACATCTCTACAAAGTTTGTACTGTAACTTTGGTTAGCATCATTATCCGACTCAATTCATGTTCATCCGCAGCACAAAACCTATTCAACTTCTCGTAGTGCAGTGTGTCTGTGTTCTGCAGCGACCAGCACACCCACCGCATGTGACTCTTGTGGTCGGTTTAAAACACACATTCGTGCACATGTTTTCGAGTTAGAAAAACGCCTTCGAGTATCTCTATTTCATAGAACTGGGACCTGAACACTGATGAAGACCACATCATCGCTGGACTTGCATACTTTGCTGACTTTTTAAATGTGCCCTGTTAAAGGACATTATTATGTTTTCAGAATCGTGCTTCCTATACCTCTCCACACAATTTAAAACGTCAAAAAAATAGCATATTGGATCCATTTTGCATCCAATTTTAGCGCCACCTGGATGCCAATCCCTCGTGATTTTGCCGCGAATTTTAACGTATTGTAAATCGACCGATCGTATGTGATCAAGAGAGATAACAAACGCACTGTATGAGACTATTGCATTGCATGAATGAGATTTTGCTGTCACAGACTAGACTCACAGTGCTTGAACCGGGGATTTTGTTTTGATTCCCAAGAGAGAGATGTTCACACAGAATTTCATGATTCTAGGCTTGAAAATCAACGTTGTGATGTACTAAATGCATGTTTCAGCTGCTAAGAAATGAAGAAATTAATGTTGTTTGCCGAAATACTTGTACGAAAGTACAACAAACGAGTAAAAACCCGCGCTTAACAACCGCGTAAAAGCTGCAGAATTCGGCACTCTCATGCACTCTGACATCGAAAATTATCAGATTTTCTGACCAAACCAGAGGATTTATACCTGCCAAATGTCACTTTTGGAACTAATTGAAGACTCTGCAAGGTGTGAATTATGTTAGCACAGACACGGTAGGGTTTTAGATAAGCTTATGAAATCGGCATATCCACCAACTGCACTGTCAGTGTCATGACTGTGTTGCCTTGGACCACTTGCATTGTACTGCACGCTTGCAGCTTAAAGCTGATTTTATCTGTTTATTGCCTATCAAATATCATTATAAACACTTTATTACTTCATCTTCTCAAGCCTCATAATTCAGTTATATCATTTCGCAACTTACGAACGACTCGAAACGAGTACGTAACTTCATGAGACATAGGAATTTTTTCCCAATGTTTTTTCATCTCTGTGAAGTGCGGATTAGTAAATTATTTTAGTGAAATGTATTTTATGCATTCTAAAGTTACGATGGATTTTGAGACTTCGAAGCGCTACGAATCGTCATAAATTTTGGTGAAATGGGTCCCCATTGACGTAAACGTTACCGAAACTTATGGAATTCCGGAAGTAGGGCCAAAAAAGTCCGGAAACAGGATGAATTTTTTTTTGCTCTAGGCATGTAAGATCAGTCGATTTTGACCCCCCCCAAAAAAAAATCACGAAAAAAGAAAAAAAAAATTGTCTGTTTGAAAAAGATTCTGAAAACATAATAATGATAAAATTGGATGGTTTTTTCACCCAATGCAAAATTTATTGGTCTCGCTATGAGTTTTAAAATATTGGACGAGACGTATTGGGTTCAAACCATCCAATTTTATATCAATGTCGGGCAAAGCGAAATATTTTATAGATGTATATCAAAATCTCATTACCTAATCAATCTTATGCACACACTTTACCAAGGTTCAGACAAACGCAACAATCTAGGAACGGTAGTCCTCCTTGGGTTTGCAGTTTCCTCAATTAACGCACTCAATGTGTGAGATATAACCAAACCATATCTGATTATGCCCCCTTATGTGCTGGTGTCCCGCAAGACACCAAACTTGGTCCCATCATTTTCCAGGCTGTCATCAACGACACTGCTCAAGGTTGCAGTTCTCACTACTGGAAATATGTCGACGATCTCACATTCGTTGAGAACCGTGCGTGTAGCGAGAAAGGCAACCTTCATTCTGATCTTGATGACTTCCTGGTCTGGTCTGTAAGAAACCACCTGAAACTCAACCCTACCAAATGTCAAGCCATTAAAATCTGTTTCACGAGAAACCCTCCTTCTCATCCCATTCTAAAGATAGGTCATTCATTGGTATTTGTAATTTCTTACAACTAGTCCAAAGATTTCCACTTACTTGCAGACGTTTCGAAAACTGACAGTTTTCTTTATCGATGCTATTGTTGCAATGACGATCTGTGTACAGCTGATGATTTCTGCTGCTTGGCAACGGAGTTGCCAGTTGATTTTTCACTTATCAGATCGTCAAAGACGTGACTCAAGTTGTACTGCCCCTCGTCTCTATTCATGGTATTGCCCCGCTTTCTGATGGTGATCGCCTCCTTTATCCATCTCTTAAATCTATTACTCTCTTTACCGACGATCCTAGCCTCCTCCCAATCGATGACATGATTGTTTTCTACTACATGATCGGTGATAGCCGATTTGTGAACAACTGATTGGGATGCTTTTCTGGTGGCTCTGGTTTTTATATTATCACCAATTTTCTCTGCCTTAGTTTTGTGCTCCTCCAAACGTTTGCCGAACTTCCTTCCTGTCTCCCCGATGTATGCCAAATCACAATTTTACATGGTATTGAATAGACGACGTCCGTGGAATGATGGGAATCCCGTTTGTCCTTGGGGTGGACAAGGAGGTTGCGCAACGTACAATGGGGTTTCATCGCGGTGGAGATGTTATAAGATTTGAACACTCTCGAGACACGCTCTGAGACTCCCTCAACATAGGGAATGACAACAAGTCCTTTCGACTTAGCGGAATCGTCTTTCTTAGATCTGTCTTTCTTGGGCTTAGGCGTAGCCATCTGGTGTTTCACTTTTCAACGGTCCAATCTGGGTATCCGCATTTTTGGAGAGCCCCCTTAATGTGAGTTTCCTCCTCTACCTTGTCTTGCTCTTCAGTGACAATTTTGTTCTTTCTATCGAGAAGGGTACGAACAATGCCTAGTTTCTGGTGAAGAGGGTGGTGCGACCTAAAGTGTGGTTTCTTTGTTTACGTGCACGCCCATCAGTAAAGTTCTGGACATTGTGAAAGAAAGACTCCAGAAAGAGGGCTGGTTGACAGAGTACAACAAATCCAACGGTTTCAACTTGTCAACAGAAGACGTTGTAGAGTTATTAGATTTCATCCTATCCACCACCTACTTTACATTCCGGGGGAAGATTTACAGACAACTTTTTGGAGCGGCCATGGGTAGCCCTGTTTCACCGTTAGCGGCGAATATCTTCATGGAACACCTGGAAAATATTGCCATCGCTACTGCCCCTATGGAATGTAAACCTAAGCTATGGAAGAGATATGTGGATGATATCTTGGAAATTGTTTGTAAGGATGAAGTAAATAACCTCACCGACCACCTGAACCAAGCTGACGACACCGATTCTATCAAATTCACTTTTGAAAAGGAAGTGGACGGCAAGATCCCCTTTTTGGACACATTGATTGTTCGGCGAGATGATGGATCGGTTCAGTTATTGGTTTACCGGAAGGCTACTCATACTGACCAATATTTGAACTTTAGGTCACACCACCCTCTTCACCAGAAATCTGATCTGATAAGTGAAAAATCAACTGGCAACTCCGTTACCAAGCAGCAGAAATCATCAGCTGTACACAGATCGTCATTGCAACAATAGCATCGATAAAGAAAACTGTCAGTTTTCGAAACGTCTGCAAGTAAGTGGAAATCTTTGGACTAGTTGTAAGAAATTACAAATACCAGTTTATCATGAACAGTCCTGATGAACATCTTCAAGAAGGTCATTCATTACTTTCTTTGGTTTCATCTGCCAAAGTCCTGGGCATCTTCATACAGTAAGATCTTAAATGGGATGCCCAGGTGGATCACATGTGCAAGTGTGCTAGCAAACGCCTCTTCATGCTTCAACGTTGTGGTTTCAACGTTTCGGAGCTGACCACAGTTTTTGTTGGTTACATACGTCCTTTTTTGGAATACTCTGATGTCATTTGGCATTCATTGCTCACTGTTAAACAATCCAGTACACTTAGGCGTGTCAAAAAAGGGCATGCAGAATCATGTTGGGTGCTAATTATATTTCATATCATAATGCAGTTAGTGTATGTAAGCTAGACTCTCTCTCTCTCTCTCTCTCTCTCTGCCAGGAGGGAACAACACTCGCTTAAGTTCGAAAATCGCTTCCTAAATCAGAGCGTACCAACGTGTTGCTCCCTCCTAGTAGAAGTGAAGTCCATGGAAGACAGCTAAGAAATGCAGCCCATATCTCCAAATTGCGTGCGCGCACAACCAGATTTTCCGAAAGCCCAATTACCTACTACATTAATCTGCTGAATAAGCAGTAGTAGCTTGCGTGCTGGTGGCTTTCCTTTATGCACTCTTGCATCTCTCAGCTGTCCTCCATGCCAAGTTGCCAGTGGGAGTACGATGACTGAAATGATCTATGTGAAAATCTTTCAATTGTGCTCAAATTAATATAAATCAGAGTTTTAAGCTTAAATCCCGGCTTACGTGTAAAAGCCAGAGTATGCATAATAGGCAAGTGGACTGCGGGAAAGTCTACATATTATTAATATTTGACGGATAAGTAAAATCTCACCGTAACACTTTGAAACTGCGAGACAAAAATACAAACAAACAAATAGTTGTAACTGGCTGTTAAGTTATAAGTTATTTCAATAATGTACCTGTTTCAAATGCCTGAAAAGCCCTGAACCTGCAGAATCGCCTTGCATCGATTTTGCTACGACGGTTTTGGCCAATGATTTTGAACTACCGGGCCTTCCAACTAAAAATAGCGGAATGCGAAGCTCTATGCATATCAGCATCATGAAGACATTTTCCTTCAAGGCATTATTTCGCGCGATGAATGGTTCCAATTCTACTTCATCAAGGAAAGCATCCTGGCATCTATAAAATGAAACAAGTGTTAAATTAATAACATTAACCTGTATTAAATAATGTAAATCTACTATCAAAATGTATTGTATAACAATTTTTCAAAGCTTATAATGTATTACCCCCAGTGACATGCGATACAAAAAACAATAATTTGTATAAAACTTGTACATTGCATATTCCTTATACCAAGACCCGTAAAAAGCTGATGGCGTGATATTTTTCTAAGTGAAGATGAATACTTACACCCTTTACTTTATATTGGTCATGTTTTAAACCTTAGATCTTCCTTTTAAATTTGAAACCCAAACCAGGATTTTCCTTTATGCTAATTGTGTGATCAATTGTGACCCGATCCAGTCCATGCAGGCTAGTCATATTTTTTTTCAAAATTGAACTATTATTAGTCGAGCAGGCTTGACTATGTTGCCTGACACATGGAAATGTTTCTATACAAAAACGATTCTCTTATAAACCATCATGCGCACAGTTTCCACCTTGATACATCTGAACACACATTTTCGTCCCAAGAGCTTCCAAGTAGAGAACAACAAGCAGCGAGTATCTCCACCACAGTCTTTGATTACACTACACGGTTGAGTGCATAGCAATGTAGGATCTGTGAAGCTTCTAGATTGGTTTTTGTCGAAACCTCAAGTGTTTTCTTCATCCAATCAGATTTTTTTAAATATCAAACGAAAGCTAACACTTCCCCCTAAAAACACTTTTAGTCACTAGGTCAACCGATAACACAATTCAATGTTATAGCAAGGCGAATGTGGCAAATCTGTTGAAAACTACCTATCCAAGCACATTTTTTGACCAAATGTCGGTTTTAAAAGTCAAAACCTAAAGTGTTCCTTACAATATTTTTCAAATTTTATGTCGTTAAATGAAAAAGCACACTTATAGTGTCACTAGAATGAGCAATGGTTAATTCTCTTTAAATTGCATATCTTGTGCAAAAAGTTACTATTTTCGCCTGTTTTGTCATACGGTTGTAAATTAAATGAACTATGACTTTTAAAAAAGAGCGCTTACAAATTGATATGCTAGCTTGGACGTTAGTCAAGCCTGCTTGACAAGCTTAGATTAGTCGCTCGACTAGTTTATGACTAACTTCAAGTTAGTCCAGATGGTGTCCATTTTGACTAAGTACCTAACGTTAGTCAAGCAGTTCGAAGCTAGTCAGGCAGCTGCTTGACTAGCTTGCTTGACTAGCGAGCTGCAAACCACGTTACTGGTAAAAATATTGAAAAAGGAGACAAATGTGGAAGTTTGTCTTGTCTGGTGACGAAAGTCATTGGCTTGACTAATTTGTTCATTCGATATCGTAAGCTAGTCGGTCACAACAAATATCGGTGGTCAAGCAGCCTTGACTAGCTTAAGGTTAGTCAAGTCGGATTTTAGAATTTGAATTACGGGCTAGACTAACGTAAAGCTAGTCAAGCCGGATTGACTAACCAGCCTGACTAGTTTAAAGCTAGTCAAGCAGCTGCCTGACTAGTTTATGTTTTCAGTGACTTATATGGAACACCGGTGCTTCAAGTGGGCAATCTTACTCATATCTCTCATAGGCCTACGTCGGGTCCGAAGGCAACTTTGATGTCACTCTGGTCTATATTAATGTGCCATTTAAAAAAAGACACACTTCCTTCTTCTCCTCTCGCTTTCTTCTTTTTCTAGTCCGTCTCTCTCCCTCCTCAGCTCTCACTTGCGTCATCTTTTGAATTATGTGGATATCTAAATTTTATTGGTTGTTGTATTTCAAGTCTCTCTCCTGCATAGTTCCCCATTACCCTTCTTCCCCTCTCACTGTTATATGTTGTTTGTTTGGTTTTATTGTGTGTGGGGCTGTTGTTATTTGTATTCTTTTTTGTCTTTTTTAAATGTTTGGGCTTTCTTAATTCATCTGTTCATTGCTTTTATTTTATTGTGCTTCGCAATTTGCAAACTTTAGCAGTAGACATGTGATCAAATTTATGGAAAAATTAAAATAAACTGAATAGAATAAACTAAATTCCTCCCTCCTATACTCGCCCTCCGCTCCTCTCCTCTCCTCGGCTCTACTCTCCTCTCCCCTCCAAAGGATCATCTCCTCTCTCCTACTTTGCAATTTGCAATCTTTATCAGCCTGATCAATGAATGAAAAATAATGTACATTTAAAATAGATTCTAGTTTGCAATCTTGCCTAAATCAATTATCCGATTACCAATTCCAATTATTACGGCAATGAAATCAAGTAATTTCGCTTCTTTGGTTTTGCTTATTACTACACAGGGGAGCTTTAAGCTGTTTTGGGCGAAATTCTTTCCACGTCTTTTTTTCTCCGCAGATAATCATAATGACCGATTTTTGTGTGATTACACGTACAAGTAATGTCAGGTCATTTCCTTGACAAGATGTAGGAAACCCGTCCTTTATGATTACAATATGAATGGGACAACTCTCAGTAAAATTGATACCATCAAAGATTTGGATGTCGACATATCAGCTAAACTTGTCTGGGATATCCATAATTTGTTTTCAAAAATCGAAAGGTGGGATGGTCCTAGAGGTGATTTTGCACCTGTTTGTCCCATTCTTTTCGCTGGCATTTTATTCTATTTACCTTGTCTTGATTAGTATGTGCAATATTTATATATAATATATTTTGTAATTGTATATGAGCCAGTGATGAAGCATAATAAATAAATAAAATAAATAAGTATACCACACGCACAAGTATACCTGACACTTTTTGGCAACACTGATCAAGTATTTTTCAATGCTAAACTATTTTCGCGAGCAAGTTACTCATAGACGTAAGTACAAACAAATAAATGAAGCCGTGCAATTTCTCGTGAATTTGACCGTAAAATTTAGACACTTCTTTTGTGTAATTGAGCACGTAACCACCTAACTGGAGTTTTGAAGTCAGAAATTTACATAACTTACGAAAACGAATACGAATATTCACTTGCTTCAACTTATTAGTAAGTGACAAAGGCTAGAATTAAAAAAATGGTCACACCTAGGAGGCCAATAACGTACGAAAACAAATACGAAAACAGAAGTTGAAAAGATAAAAAAGACCCTTTTTATAATTTCACCTCATTAATTAGACTAACGAGCACATCACAGACTCGTCCATGCCTTTTTCCATAGATTTCTATGTAAAACGGTCAAAGCTTGCAAGTGACAAACAAAGAGATATTGTATTCTTTCTTGTTTAGAATAATTATGTATGCTTAAAAGCAGTTACTGAAACGTATTTAATCAGCTAATTAGCACTGATTAGACATTTAAAAAAATTAATTAGGTCTGATAATGCAGGAAATTTTCATCACCCTGTATACAAAGAAACAAGCATCGCACCCTATATAAAGTATATTTCCTGGTTGGCCTTTTCACAGTTCTGGTTGATTTTGCCGTCCTCAGATTAAAAAAAAAAGTTCAGTGATAGCCAGAATGTAGTCAAGTGACTCTCAAAGTGGAGTAAACTAGCACTGACTCCCAAAAGGAGTCACATGACTGTCACAAGAGAGTAAGTTGACTCTATCCGTGGAGTCAATTGACTCTATATTGAGAGTCGTCAACGACCCATAATTCCACAGTGCATTGCTACGGTAGCAGTCATTTTGCATTGATGCTGTAGCTGTCTACTGCTGTTCAGCAAGCAGGTCATTCGCACGGTGTAACATGTATGGTTTCTCTGAAGGCGAACAACTTGAATACAACTTTTGATTTGCCTTCACATTGATACACGGTGGTTGAACTATAAGAATAAGGATAGCTATAATATCAGCTTATGCAATATGTTAAACTTTCAAACTTTTCAAAAAAACAACAAAAACAAAGCACAAAAAACAAAAACAAAAAAAATAGAAAGACATGATTAAGTGATGACAATTTGTCCGAAAAAACTTTCTGCAATAAATATTGGAAGCAACAGCAGCTTCCCAGCTTTAATTCTTTATGTTGTGCAATATGTTATATTTTAACTTTCGCAATGCATATATCATGTAGTATGTTGTAGTACCTGGTAGGGTTAACAGAGGCATATATGTATTTACGACAGTTGTTAACTTTTTGGCGAATGCAAGGGAAAAGGTAAGGAATAAAGAGAAAAAAACCCAAATATGTTTTTGTTCCTGTCGAAATACGACCCCTCGCACGATAAGCAATAGGTCGGCGACCGGTGGGATACATGCACGCGCAGTGCATATATAATGTACCGGTAGTATTTTGTAGTACCTGTTTTAATAATGTTCATAAAAAATTACCCCATACAAATGTGTAGCAAAACTAGGTAGCACTTACGACTCCATGTTTAAATATTGCCAGTGAATACATGGCTACAGACAGGTTATGGATCAAATTTAGTTATTTAGTATTAATTTTGTCCCATTTGTATACCATTGACCTTCAAATGATAACTTATGATAGCACGTATGATATTTACTAGCACCCATGCTACATATATCATACTAGATTTCCATGCGCGTATTTTGGGAAAGCTTTGAAGCGCGGCCAAAAAGAAGCGGCGTCGGAAGAAGAAGGGGAGGCAAGAATAATTATTCAAGAAAAAAAGGCGGGCAGCAGAAGGGGCGAAAAGAATAATTATTAATGAAAAAGGGCGCCACCGCTCGAGGCGGCTGTGTTATTATTCTGGGGTGTAACACCGCTAATTCTGTAATATTAAAAAAAAATGTTGAGAACATTTTTTGATTTTACCACCACTTTTAGATTCTTGAGCGCCTCCTGGCTGGAAAAAAATTGGGTCAACCTTTTCGGGCTGTTGCTGCAGGGGCGGCAAAATTACATTTTCTGTAGCCCCCACGTAGGAGCGGACACGTTATGCTACTGATTTCGAATTTAAGGTCATTTCCGGTTTCATATTATTTTTCTGCAACGTACTTGGAACTTTGATACAAATAGGCCCAATAAGTAATCCTTCAAATTATTGGAAAATTAGATTCCCTTCAAGTAGATTCCCTTTAATTTCGTAATCTAGTACTTATCGGTACAATTGTGAAAATACTAATGTACGTGCTGCACCATGAGCGATGTGATCCCTTTATAAGCACTATAGTCGTACCTTAAGATTTCATCAAGTATACGATTTGGACCTCCGTGCACTATACATGGTGTCTTGAACTTCTTCCAGATTGCTTCCCTATACAAAGCACGACTGTCGTGGAGACTAGCATGGTAGCACGCACCAACGGCTAGTATCAAAGACCTTGTCAGTTTGTCTAGTTCCTGCAAAATAAATTTCATATTCCTTTATTTCTCATTTACTTCTCCACTTGACATGATTTTTTATGTTAATTTTGTGTTACTTTTATTCACCTTAAGACTTTATTTGTAACATATATAATTATATAATACATAAATGTGGTTGCATAAAGTTTGGCACAGCGCCAAATAATAATAATAAACAAAACACTAGACAAAGTCATAGGTAAATGTAGCGACGATTTTGAACCATATATCATCAGTCCAGAACATTTCATAAACGTAATATGACCACCAGTAATGAAATGGTTGCCTTTAAAAAACCAAAAGTCAAATTCAATCGGAACATCGTGATCAAAAACGCCGACGAAGGTGGGGTAGTTGTTGTGTCGGACAAGGAACTCTGCGTTACTGAAGCTATTCACTTTAGCCGGCGAACCAACACAAGTCGAAAATACACACGCCTAACACGCCGGTCGTCCCGTCGTTTCATCAAAATTCTGCACTACTGTCCGGGACTACTGTCTACGTTGCCACTTACCTTGACAGTGTCCTGACACCCATCGTCGCCGGCCTCCCCACGTTCATTCAAGACTTTCCACGTGCTCTTCGCATCCGCCAGGATTTCAAGTTCAATGACTCTGGTCCCAGATACCTGTTTGCCGTGGACATTTTCTCGTTATACACATCTCTGCCTCACAAATTATGCATGGCATGTGGCAGCATTGGAAAACTACTTCACCCAACAGCAAGACAAATCAATATCCATCGAAACCCTTCACCGGCAACGGGTGCTTGTGCTAAGTAACAATGAGGTGTATTTCACCACGTTATACTCTAAAGAGACTGATTCAAACAATTTCCTCAGATTTGACTCAAGCCATCCACCAGCTTGTAAACATTCAATCCTGAACAGCCAAGTTCTCAGAGCCACACGCATTTGTATGCCGCAAAAAGCTTTAGCGAATGCTGATGAAGAGATGGTTGGTTTCTCTGAGAAACGTGGATACCCATCAGACATAACTCAGTCTGCCTTCCAACGTGTTAAGCAAGATGACAGAAACCGCACCACTTTACCGCTCTCACATACCACCCCAAGAACATTCAGAGTAGCGCAAAACCGCACAGAATGGCAGAGACTTGTGGGATCTGTTAAATAACTGTTTTTATCACTCTTTCAGTCACAACGCCTCATGTTCTTGAACTTCAGTTGCGTCACCTTAGTAGTAGTAGTAAGAACATTCCCTTCCGTAATATCATCTTCAAAAATTTCGGGACTCTCCAATCTGGTTGTTTCTATTTGTTTCTATGCCCTGTATAGGAAGATGATGTTCCCACGAGAAGTCGAAGGTCTCAGTGCACACGGTTGTTTGATGGGATCATTTATTAGTTTTTCAACCAAAACATAATGTACAACCAAAGTTTAGGCTTAAACAGCTAAAAGCGATATCCTGCTAACGTATACAGATGCTTTTGAGTCCTTCGCAACTTTAATGTTCCCTCTTTTACAAAATTATTCACTTTTATAGCATTTTTTAAAGCTTTTTCGAATATAATATGTGCCTATTAATGAAAAAATTGGTGGCGCTATTTAGTTACTGAAAATTACTTTTTCAAGCTTTTAATCCAAATAATTCCTTTTATTGTTTGATAAAAATGTTTATAAAATTTTCATGTTGCTTGATTCACCTATTCCAGCTGTTTTAATGGCAGTATTAATCACCGACCCCTTGCAAATAAAGAAATGTGATTTAGGATAAATAGCGCGATCTATAGTTTGCATTTAGTTAATAATGAAGCCAATTCTATATACATTAAACAACTTTGAGTGGGGGGAAAACTTGCCAATAATCCCATTATGTTGTAATGCAAATCAAATTGTTCCTCTCGTCACAGGGAATACAAAAGTTAATTGTCATATTTTTCTACGGTGGCAATTAGAAAAGAGAGCAGCCTTAGCTTTCAAATTCCGTTTGCTCTATTCAATTTGCTTGTTTTAATCTCGAGATATGTTTAGTTAATAACAAAAGGATAAAATCACAATTGTGCCACTTTTACTAGGGAAGAGGGCTGTACACGTAAATCCGTGAATGGCAGTTTATCAAGAGTTCCTTCGTGAAATCAAAAGAATGCATCGATTACACAACAATACCCAATTTTACATTTTTTACTGTTTTATCATGATACAAGCATAATGATTCTCTCTTTCTTCTTGAAACAGATTAAAAGATAAATATATATTTCACATTCTACTGTAAAATTAAATACATGTACATTGCAACGATTTTAACATGGTAAATACTGTTCTCTTTGTCACTCAAAATATGTTAAAAGACAAACAAACATTGCACACTCTGTTGTAAAATTAAAATCATGTCAACGAAATATTGCACGTCGTATACGTGTGTTACATGATCATTTCTAATCCTACAAATGTTCTTTTATTAACTGTACTGTATCCATTCTATTCGGGTTTCTAAAAATTGGCACAAAAGGGTTTTCATACATTTGTGTTCAGTGAAGCAGATCTCTGGGTTGCCAAAACCAAAATGAATGAGACAAACGGTATTTGAAAGCTATGACTTCCCCCTTGATATTGATGTAAGCATCATGTCACAACGGTATTGTCTAATTGCAAAAAAGGGCATTTTGTACTATTATATCAACATGATGGAACCGAAAAATGTTGGCCCTATTATGACTTTCGACCTCTTATCGGAAGCATAAAGACATAGAAAAAAACGGAAGGACCTAATTCTAGATTTATTCTTTTAGGTGTACGGATGCAAAAACACATAAGCTCCACTAATGTAGGAAAGCCAATTAAAAATCACCCCATAGCGCCCTGTACTACAGTAAGCCAAAAAATTAAGGTACCAGTTATGGCCTACACAAAGACAAATATGTCATGATTGGAACCAGCAGCCAATATATGCGTCTTGTAGCTCGAATTTAAGACCTCATCCGTTGAATTTGTTTAAGAAATAAAGACACGACAATCCAAAACCCCAAGGAAGGTGCCAACATAAAAGTTGCAGTTTCCTCCATTGCATGCGCTTTTGATTTGTACACAAACCTTTCGCGAACAAGGGAACTAGCGATGTGCTTCCATTGATTAGAACGTTAAAAACTAGCGTCATGCTTGTCACTGATTTAGATACTGCCCGATTTAGGGACCAAAAAAAATCGGACCTGTTTTTAAAAATATCACACAAATTTCCTCACTTTTCTAAAAGAAACATTATTAGTGGACTGATTTGGGGTTAAACAAGCATCATCAAGAAAGGCAGATAGAAAACCCAAGATGTCAAGACATCAAAGACATCAAACAAAGTTGAGACATTTCGAGAAAAAGTCGAAAACGCCAATTTCAATTCTTAACTTTTCAATAGAATACAAAAGAAATAGACAATTCAATAGAATACAAAAGAAATAGACAATTCAATAGAATACAAAAGAAATAGACAATTCAATAGAATACAAAAGAAATAGACAATTCAATAGAATACATAAGAAATTCTGAATTTATCAAAGTGATGAAAACGATCCTCACAAATTTCCTAACTTTTCAATAGAATACAAAAGAAATAGACAATTCAATAGAATACATAAGAAATAGACAATTCAACAGAATACATAAGAAATTCTGAATTTAGCAAAGTGATGAAAACGATCCTCACAAATTTCCTAACTTTTCAATAGAATACAACAGAAATAGACAATTCAATAGAATACAAAAGAAATAGACAATTCAATAGAATACATAAGAAATCCTGAATTTAGCAAAGTGATGAAAACGATCCTCACAAATTTCCTAACTTTTCAATAGAATACAAAAGAAATAGACAATTCAATAGAATACAAAAGAAATAGACAATTCAATAGAGTACATAAGAAATATACAATTCAATAGAATACATAAGAAATAGACAATTCAATAGAATACATAAGAAATCCTGAATTTAGCAAAGTGATGAAAACGATCCTCACAAATTTCCTCACTTTTCAATAGAATACAAAAGAAATAGACAATTCAATAGAATACAAAAGAAATAGACAATTCAATAGAATACATAAGAAATAGACAATTCAATAGAATACATAAGAAATTCTGAATTTATCAAAGTGATGAAAACGATCCTCACAAATTTCCTAACTTTTCAATAGAATACAAAAGAAATAGACAATTCAATAGAATACAAAAGAAATAGACAATTCAATAGAATACATAAGAAATAGACAATTCAATAGAATACATAAGAAATCCTGAATTTAGCAAAGTGATGAAAACGATCCTCACAAATTTCCTCACTTTTCAAAAGAATACAAAAGAAATAGACAATTCAATAGAATACAAAAGAAATAGACAATTCAATAGAATACATAAGAAATAGACAATTCAACAGAATACATAAGAAATTCTGAATTTATCAAAGTGATGAAAACGATCCTCACAAATTTCCTAACTTTTCAATAGAATACAAAAGAAATAGACAATTCAATAGAATACAAAAGAAATAGACAATTCAATAGAATACATAAGAAATAGACAATTCAACAGAATACATAAGAAATTCTGAATTTAGCAAAGTGATGAAAACGATCCTCACAAATTTCCTAACTTTTCAATAGAATACAACAGAAATAGACAATTCAATAGAATACAAAAGAAATAGACAATTCAATAGAATACATAAGAAATCCTGAATTTAGCAAAGTGATGAAAACGATCCTCACAAATTTCCTAACTTTTCAATAGAATACAAAAGAAATAGACAATTCAATAGAATACAAAAGAAATAGACAATTCAATAGAGTACATAAGAAATATACAATTCAATAGAATACATAAGAAATAGACAATTCAATAGAATACATAAGAAATCCTGAATTTAGCAAAGTGATGAAAACGATCCTCACAAATTTCCTCACTTTTCAATAGAATACAAAAGAAATAGACAATTCAATAGAATACAAAAGAAATAGACAATTCAATAGAATACATAAGAAATAGACAATTCAATAGAATACATAAGAAATTCTGAATTTACCAAAGTAATGAAAACGATCCTCACAAATTTCCTAACTTTTCAATAGAATACAAAAGAAATAGACAATTCAATAGAATACAAAAGAAATAGACAATTCAATAGAATATATAAGAAATAGACAATTCAACAGAATACACAAGAAATTCTGAATTTATCAAAGTGATGAAAACGATCCTCACAAATTTCCTAACTTTTCAATAGAATACAAAAGAAATAGACAATTCAATAGAATACAAAAGAAATAGACAATTCAATAGAATACAAAAGAAATAGACAATTCAATAGAATTCATAAGAAATAGACAATTCAATAGAATACATAAGAAATCCTGAATTTAGCAAAGTGATGAAAACGATCCTCACAAATTTCCTCACTTTTCAATAGAATACAAAAGAAATAGACAATTCAATAGAATACAAACGAAATAGATAATTCAATAGAATACATAAAAAATAGACAATTCAATAGAATACATAAGAAATTCTGAATTTACCAAAGTGATGAAAACGATCCTCACAAATTTCCTAACTTTTCAATAGAATACAAAAGAAATAGACAATTCAATAGAATACATAAGAAATAGACAATTCAACAGAATACATAAGAAATTCTGAATTTAGCAAAGTGATGAAAACGATCCTCACAAATTTCCTAACTTTTCAATAGAATACAACAGAAATAGACAATTCAATAGAATACAAAAGAAATAGACAATTCAATAGAATACATAAGAAATCCTGAATTTAGCAAAGTGATGAAAACGATCCTCACAAATTTCCTAACTTTTCAATAGAATACAAAAAAATATACAATTCAATAGAATACAAAAGAAATAGACAATTCAATAGAGTACATAAGAAATATACAATTCAATAGAATACATAAGAAATAGACAATTCAATAGAATACATAAGAAATCCTGAATTTAGCAAAGTGATGAAAACGATCCTCACAAATTTCCTCACTTTTCAATAGAATACAAAAGAAATAGACAATTCAATAGAATACAAAAGAAATAGACAATTCAATAGAATACATAAGAAATAGACAATTCAATAGAATACATAAGAAATTCTGAATTTACCAAAGTGATGAAAACGATCCTCACAAATTTCCTAACTTTTCAATAGAATACAACAGAAATAGACAATTCAATAGAATACAAAAGAAATAGACAATTCAATAGAATACATAAGAAATCCTGAATTTAGCAAAGTGATGAAAACGATCCTCACAAATTTCCTAACTTTTCAATAGAATACAAAAGAAATAGACAATTCAATAGAATACAAAAGAAATAGACAATTCAATAGAGTACATAAGAAATATACAATTCAATAGAATACATAAGAAATAGACAATTCAATAGAATACATAAGAAATCCTGAATTTAGCAAAGTGATGAAAACGATCCTCACAAATTTCCTCACTTTTCAATAGAATACAAAAGAAATAGACAATTCAATAGAATACAAAAGTAATAGACAATTCAATAGAATACATAAGAAATAGACAATTCAATAGAATACATAAGAAATTCTGAATTTACCAAAGTGATGAAAACGATCCTCACAAATGTCCTAACTTTTCAATAGAATACAAAAGAAATAGACAATTCAATAGAATACAAAAGAAATAGACAATTCAATAGAATACATAAGAAATAGAAATAGACAATTCAATAGAATACATAAGAAATCCTGAATTTAGCAAAGTGATGAAAACGATCCTCACAAATTTCCTCACTTTTCAAAAGAATACAAAAGAAATAGACAATTCAATAGAATACAAAAGAAATAGACAATTCAATAGAATACATAAGAAATAGACAATTCAACAGAATACATAAGAAATTCTGAATTTATCAAAGTGATGAAAACGATCCTCACAAATGTCCTAACTTTTCAATAGAATACAAAAGAAATAGACAATTCAATAGAATACAAAAGAAATAGACAATTCAATAGAATACATAAGAAATAGACAATTCAATAGAATACATAAGAAATTCTGAATTTAGCAATGTGATGAAAACGATCCTCACAAATTTCCTAACTTTTCAATAGAATACAACAGAAATAGACAATTCAATAGAATACAAAAGAAATAGACAATTCAATAGAATACATAAGAAATCCTGAATTTAGCAAAGTGATGAAAACGATCCTCACAAATTTCCTAACTTTTCAATAGAATACAAAAGAAATAGACAATTCAATAGAATACAAAAGAAATAGACAATTCAATAGAGTACATAAGAAATATACAATTCAATAGAATACATAAGAAATAGACAATTCAATAGAATACATAAGAAATCCTGAATTTAGCAAAGTGATGAAAACGATCCTCACAAATTTCCTCACTTTTCAATAGAATACAAAAGAAATAGACAATTCAATAGAATACAAAAGAAATAGACAATTCAATAGAATACATAAGAAATAGACAATTCAATAGAATACATAAGAAATTCTGAATTTACCAAAGTGATGAAAACGATCCTCACAAATTTCCTAACTTTTCAATAGAATACAAAAGAAATAGACAATTCAATAGAATACAAAAGAAATAGACAATTCAATAGAATACATAAGAAATAGACAATTCAATAGAATACATAAGAAATCCTGAATTTAGCAAAGTGATGAAAACGATCCTCACAAATTTCCTCACTTTTCAAAAGAATACAAAAGAAATAGACAATTCAATAGAATACAAAAGAAATAGACAATTCAATAGAATACATAAGAAATAGACAATTCAACAGAATACATAAGAAATTCTGAATTTATCAAAGTGATGAAAACGATCCTCACAAATTTCCTAACTTTTCAATAGAATACAAAAGAAATAGACAATTCAATAGAATACAAAAGAAATAGACAATTCAATAGAATACATAAGAAATCCTGAATTTAGCAAAGTGATGAAAACGATCCTCACAAATTTCCTAACTTTTCAATAGAATACAAAAGAAATAGACAACTCAATAGAATACAAAAGAAATAGACAATTTAATAGAATACAAAAGAAATAGACAATTCAATAGAATACATAAGAAATTCTGAATTTATCAAAGTGATGAAAACGATCCTCACAAATTTCCTAACTTTTCAATAGAATACAAAAGAAATAGACAATTCAATAGAATACATAAGAAATAGACAATTCAATAGAATACATCAGAAATCCTGAATTTAGCAAAGTGATGAAAACGATCCTCACAAATTTCCTCACTTTTCAATAGAATACAAAAGAAATAGACAATTCAATAGAATACATAAGAAATTCTGAATTTAGCAAAGTGATGAAAACGATCCTCACAAATTTCCTAACTTTTCAATAGAATACAAAAGAAATAGACAATTCAATAGAATACAAAAGAAATAGACAATTCAATAGAATACAAAAGAAATAGACAATTCAATAGAATACATAAGAAATAGACAATTCAATAGAATACATAAGAAATCCTGAATTTATCAAAGTGATGAAAACGATCCTCACAAATTTCCTAACTTTTCAATAGAATACCAAAGAAATGGACAATTCAATAGAATACAAAAGAAATAGACAATTCAATAGAATACAAAAGAAATAGACAATTCAATAGAATACATAAGAATACATAAGAAATACATAAGAAATCCTGAATTTAGCAAAGTGATGAAAACGATCCTCACAAATTTCCTAACTTTTCAATAGAATACAAAAGAAATAGACAATTCAATAGAATACAAAAGAAATAGACAATTCAATAGAATACAAAAGAAATAGACAATTCAATAGAATACATAAGAAATATACAATTCAATAGAATACATAAGAAATTCTGAATTTATCAAATTTGAAAACTATATCATTGTTGTCCGGCACAAGGTACACGATCACCAAAATACAGGAACCATTTGTATAAACGGCAGGACGTAGATGATTCAGACAACGACCTATAGAGGGCAGGCGTGGATGTTTTCAGTGAGGATACTCGTGAGGATGACACCTCACTGTTTTTATTTGGTCCCTGTATTGGGCAGTAGTTGTCACAAATTTCCTAACTTTTCAATAGAATACAAAAGAAATAGACAATTCAATAGAATACAAAAGAAATAGACAATTCAATAGAATACAAAAGAAATAGACAATTCAATAGAATACATAAGAAATATACAATTCAATAGAATACATAAGAAATTCTGAATTTATCAAATTTGAAAACTATATCATTGTTGTCCGGCACAAGGTACACGATCACCAAAATACAGGAACCATTTGTATAAACGGCAGGACGTAGATGATTCAGACAACGACCTATAGAGGGCAGGCGTGGATGTTTTCAGTGAGGATACTCGTGAGGATGACACCTCACTGTTTTTATTTGGTCCCTGTATTGGGCAGTAGTTGCACTGATTAGAACACAAAAGTGCAACTTTTGATTTCGTCTCTTCGGTTGGTTTTAGATCAACGTTTCTTTAATTTTCAACCAATTTCAACAAATAAGGTCTCGAATCAGAGCTAAGGAGCTCAGGTATTAGCTGCTTGTTTTAAATTTGTCATAGTTGTCTTTATTTAGTATATACAGGGGTGAACACAACTGGTACCTTAATTTTTTGGCTTTCTGTATATTATCTAGATTTCCTAAATTCGAGTGTTTTAAAGTTTAGGGGTGAGATTAGTAATGGGACAGCATTGATATAACTATAAGGTGTTATTATTAGTAAAAGTAAAAGTAAAAGTAAAAGTAAAAGTAAAAGTAAAAGTAAAAGTAAAAGTAAAAGTAAAAGTAAAAGTAAAAGTAAGAGCAGTAGCAGTAGCAGTAGCAGCAGTAGTAGTAATAGTAGTAGCAATGTTGTTAATACCTTTTGAGGAATTTGTGCACAGGTTTGTTTAAACTTCTCATCTAGTAGTTCATTCAGTTCGTTGTGATTTTCAAACCAGGTCAATACTTCAAGGCTACGCTCAACATCACGTAAACTAACAAAGCTGACTTCAGTCTGTACAGGAAAGGAAACGGTCATTGATAATAATACTATTTGTACAAATACCACTGGTAAATTGTAAGAGATGTTTTATGGTGAATATGTGTTAACACAGTTTGATACTAGTAAAAATATGTGAGACATGTTTGTGTTTATGCATCCTCTCTCTTTGTAGTACGTAGTAGTTCTAGGGCTAAAGTACAACTGGCCGAAAAGAATTATATATCCATGGAGCTCTTTTGTCATATTGAGTATTAATCTCTTCAAGAAAGTGAATTTTACGATGAAACGATATGGGTTTTGTGTGTGTAGTTTTAATTATTTGTAAAATTATAGTGCCGAATAACAGAACTTAACATACGTTTTAGCAAGCTTTCAACAAAACAAAACACATCAAAATTAATGAAATACATTAAAAAAAATGTGCATACCTTTTGACCTCTCATGAATTTCTGTGATTCAGAAAGAACGTTGGTGATGATGTGAGCTTGATGAGAATCAATGAGGAGTTTATCATCGATGATCTGTATTTAGTTATAAATTGGAAGAACACCAACATGAAAACTTGATTAATATAATAGAGAATAGGTGTGTTTACCAGTATCAACAAAGTTAACACCTCAAAGAGTGCACTTTATTGAGTTAATTCCTCATCGAAAGTTGGACTCAAACCCCCATGTAAATGCACAAGGAATAGCCACAATGCACAACAAATGGCAATATTTTTTTCATATTTTAAAACATATTTGGACTTTATCGGGGTATTGCTATTGCTACGAGTCGGTTAATGACCCAAGGCCAAAAACACATGTTTCCCAAATTCACTTCAAAATACACAACAAAACACATTGTTGATTAAGTTAACAATATATAAGTCTTTAATCAAAAGTAAAGTATGATTTAACAATAATTTTGTGAGTCAACATAAGTACATAATCAATCATACTCAGAATCAAATACACTCTTTAGTAATTTTACTTATCCAGCAGCCTTCTTCTTCTTCTCGAAGGTAATGTTATAATTCTCAATGTTCTTGATGTATCCTGCTCACTTGTCCTGCAAAGATCACTGTTCAGCGAAGTCCACTGAAGACTTTGTTTGCATAAAATCCTCACACAGTCTCCAAAATGGTGCTATTTCACACAATTTCTTCAGGAAAACAGGACTGCATTGCAGTTGTCCCCCTGTTTCCACTTACTTTGCGGGTTAGTGTAGTGGTCTTCTCACTCGCTTCTCACCACTGTGGCCGGGGTTCAATTCCCCGCGGTGCCACATGTGAGTTTGGTTGCCGATCCATGCAGGTGTTTCTCCGGGTGCTCCGGTTTTCCTCCTGCATCTAAAATCGGACCTCTTCCCGTCATATCCGGATGGCATTCCTTGAATTTAGTAGCCTCTGAGCCCTAATTGGGCTTAGCCTGGCTTCGGCCGAATGTTATAAATAAATAAAATAAAATTGACAGATGTGTCGTTTCAAAAAACCGAACTTCAGCAAGTCGACAGAAAAATATAATCCTTTCTTGGAAGTTGTACGCACTTTGACGTATTCTAGATCTTCTCCGATATTACTGGCTAGTTGTTCATTGACTACATAAAATATTTCTGGCTCGCAATTTCCTTTCTTTGAAGGAAATGGACTGTAAGCACATCAGCTAGCCCACAACAACACTATAAACTATGAAGAATTGTGTTTACATATTTTTTTCTCCGAACACTGTACTGGAAAATCACATTATATTAATAGCCAATTGCTTTTTTCACAACATATGATGTAGCGTGGGAAATTCCCAAGAATAATTATAACATTAACCTTTCACATTTTTATAACTTCAAAGTAGAAATGATTCACTTGATAAATGATTCACTTGATTTTGATTAACTTGGTGAATGACAGGGGATTCCCAACATGTGATCACTCATGAAATAACTTAATTTTGTAAAGAAAGATAATTAAATTACTCAGGGTACATCACAATATTTCAATTTCCCGTTTGAAACAATGAAATTTTATGTATTGAAACAATGAAATTCATCAAAACATAAAGGTATCATTATACTCCGGATTTTCCTATGGGAATCTAAAGAAGGGGTAAGTTCCATCTTAACTAAACTGCAAAGATTTCAAAATCTTTAAAATCATCAAATTTGGTCCAATCGTCTTTCAGGCTACGACAATTTTTTTGGAAATGCCTGTTTTGATGGAGCAGTTTGTGAAATTATTCTGTACATCAATGCTACATTTCCTGGACGGATCCTTAAAGAACTTGAGCAAAATTACCCTCGATTACAGAAGAAGCGAGGGCAATAAATCTTGTCCCTGGTCTTATTTTCACATACCACTCTCAGCAGGAGAGCTCCAACTCCAACCAAACCATGGATAATAACCCTTTCCCTTCTTCCCTGGACCTCTATGCAACTGGTATACCAGGGATATGATTTCATATCCCTGGGTATACATTAGTAGGCCTATGTGCTACAGCTCAACTTACCGTACTTTGCCTAACCAGACAGTCCATGCCAAATTTGTTACTACACCTTTACATTTCATCGAATCTCTTTTTGATGTCTGTCATTTTGAACATCACACTTGAAAGATGTATGCTATGTAGAAACTTTATTTTGCAATTTCATAATTTGCATATTATTAGCATATTTGCAAGAAAAAAACATGAAAATCAATAAATACATATATTTTTCACAATTTCAATATTTTATTAGAAATTAAGCATGTAGGCCGTTTGTTATGACTTGATGAATGAAGCTGTTAAAACAGATTTTGATATTTTTGCTTATTTTTCCTTTTTTGCCCCAAAATGTGTAAAAATCAACAAATGTCAAAAAAATCTGTTAAAACAGATTTCCAATAAATTGTTCCATTTTCCATTTTGGGTCAAATACTCAATTTTCATGCGCGGGATATTTGAAACATAAAATGAAAACATGTCCATTGCACTTTTTCCTCGAGATGTATTATAATATCAATGTTACGGATATATTATAATCTCTTCTTATCTTCACTGATCCATCAGATACCTATTGTTATGAATGATCAATGAAAAGGTTCAGAACTGGGCTACTAATGGTCTGTCAAGTATCTATAGTTATTTTCATGACTGTGTCAACTCAAAAATCATGCAAGGTCGAATTTAGGAAAAGTATGATCAGTTGAGCTGTAAAAGATATATATTCTTTCTTTAATATTTTCTTATCAAGATAATTATTCTTTCTCTTTAATAATATTTTCTAAACCTTTACTCAAATATTGATTGTTGCGCTGAGAGCCTGCACTCATTCTGTGCTCTGTGAATCATCATCTTTTTAACAGGCACAAGGCTCAAATCTGACAAGTTTTTGCCATCATCTTGTCTGTTTAACATCATAGATACTGCTGAACCAAATTTTTTGATATGATTCTGCCAGAATTTTCCACAATTTGAGGATTTTGTTGCTGGATTTGACTGTCTTATGTGTACAGAAGTATTAGGATCTCTACTTGCAGTTCAACATGCATGTAGCTATTTTTGGAATATTGACTTCTACAGTTTATTTCCTGACAGTTAATCACGTTGTTATGATGGAGGTGCCAACTCAAGTACCCACTTATTCCAGGGATTGTTTACTACAGATAAATGAAACTGTGAAACTGGACAAGAGGTTGAATCACCTTCCAAGTAGTGTCTTTCAGACCCTTTGCTCAATGGATTTGTTAGGTGTGAAGCCAACCAGAAGGGGTAAAAAAGGTGGACAGAAACAGAAACTTAAAGCACTTAAACAAACCAATGAGTTTGGAAATTGCCTCTCAGTATTTTCATTAAACTGTCAGTCTGTAAAAACCAAGACTACTAAAGGAATCATGACCGATCTCTTAATTGAACATCAAATGGACGTTCTTGCCCTTCAGGAGACATGGGTAAGCGATGATGGCAGCGATGAGTTTTACATCAAATCACTTAGCGCTGTGCCCGGCTATAACATTTTTAATGTTCCACGCAGCGGTGGTGACCCCCATGGAGGTATCGCGATACTCTACAAAAAGAACATGAAAATCGTATCAAAAACCATCAACTCTAGCATTTCCAGCTTCGAAAGTTGTGAAATAGTTTTCTCTATGGGATCCAAGTGTTTGACTCTATTTGTAATCTATAGACCTCATCCATCAGGACTATTTTTTGAGGAAATCGCAGAAGTTCTGCAAGATCTTGCCATGGCAAAGGGTGACTTGCTTGTTGTTGGTGACTTGAATATTCATCTGGATGTGCCTGAGGATTCGGAAACTCTGCGTTTCATGGACATCATAGAGCCTCTTGGCCTTGAGCAACATGTTGTTGGACCGACCCACAATCGCGGTCACACGTTAGACGTTGCTATATCACGTGAAGCAGATGAGACTTTGAAAGATGTTGAAGTTTTAGATCGAATATCTGACCATAGCCTCATTGCATGCTACTTGGAATATACAAAACCAAAGCCAACGAAACAAACTGTAACAGCTAGAAAACTTAGATCTATTGAGATTCAGGATCTCCAGGAGGACATTATGAACTCTGATTTGGCAGACTCTCCCACTTGAAAACTATAATCATGTGCTCACTGACCTAATATGCTCCTGCTACTACAAAGACTGTAACCCTTCGTCCACGGCAACCATGGTTTTCAGACTCTCTCCATCAAGCCAAATGTGATCGCAGAAAAGCAGAACACAAATGGCACAACAGCGGTTCCTTGATTGACTTTGAAGAATTTAAGCGTATTAGAAACAGCTATAACAACCAGCTGTACAAAGCAAAGAGTGACTACTTCAACAACAAGATCTTGGAATGTGGAAATGATTCCAAGAATCTATTTCGCATCATTAATGACATTCTTCATAATAAGAAAACATCAAAGTTAGCTGATCACACGTGTTAGCTGAAGAGTTTTCTTCATTCTTCATGTCTAAGATCCAGAAGATCAGAGATAGTTTTCCTGTAATTGCATCTACAAATTCAGATCAAGTCGGTGATGCAACCTGTCCCCCTTGGGATACGTTTACTCAAGTGTCTGAGAGTGACATTTCGGAGATTATTTCAAAGTCACCAAGTCCAACTTGTCTCCTTGACCCAATACCATCGCGGCTTATAAAGCAGCTTCAGGACTCTCTCTTGCCAGTGATAACATCGATTGTTAATGCCTCGCTCAGCTCTGGTGTTATGCCGGACTCTTTCAAATCTTCTGTCGTCACACCATTGCTGAAAAAGCCTGGATTAGACCTCAATGTGCTGAAAAACTATCGGCCAGTGAGCAATTTGGCTTACTTGTCCAAGGTACTTGAGAGGGCTGTAGCAAAACAACTTAGTGATCATATGAGTCTAAATAACCTTCACGAGTCTCGTCAAGCAGCTTACAAGCGTTTCCACAGCACTCAGACAACTTGAAGATTCACAATGACATTATGTGGACTATGGAGAAGAAGGACATTACCATCCTCATCCTTCTTGATCTTAGCGCCGCTTTTGACGTTATCAACCATGATGTCCTTTTCACCCGCATGGAACTTTTGCTTGGAATTCGCGGTGTGCCACTCCGGTGGTTCAAATCCTATTTGGCTGCAAGGACACAAAGAGTTCACATTGATGGTAGTTTCGCAGCTCCTCAAGACCTCTGTTATGGTGTTCCGCAAGGATCATGTCTTGGTCCACACCTTTTTCTTGTTTATATGCTTCCGCTAGGTAACATCATCAGAAAGCATGGTATGGAGTTCCAACTGTACGCAGATGACACTCAAATTTATGTTTCCATCTGCCCGGTCACACCCAGTGGCGTTGTTCATGCTGTTCGTAGAATTGGGGCTTGTATCGCGGAAGTTCATGAGTGGATGGTAGCCAATTTTCTCAAGTTAAATGCGGAGAAGACGGAAGTGTTGTTACTTGGTTTTCGAGCACAACTTGCCAAGATCGATCTTTCCAGCATGAATGTTGCTGGTGTTAATGTCACCATCAAAAATCTGGGCGTCATGTTTGACACTGGAATGTCAATGTCTGCGCACGTATCTAGTGTGATAAAAACAGCCAACTATCATCTTGTGAACATTGGACGCGCGCGGAAATTGCTCACTGAAGATGCCACTAAAATGGCTATCCATTCACTTGTGACATCCCGCCTTGACTATTGCAATAGTCTGTTGGTGGGAATAAGTAAGAAACTACAGAACAAACTTCAAAATATCCAGCCAACATCAGCGAGGCTCATTTTCAGAAAGCGCAAGTTTGACTCCATCACTCCAGAACTCATAAATGAACTCCACTGGCTACCCATCAAACAACGTATTGACTACTAAATTCTCTCTCTTGTTTATAAAGCACTTCACGGTCAAGCTCCATCCGACATCATTGATATGCTTCAAATTCGAGTTACGCAAAGGCAGCTTAGATCATCATGCTCAGGTGGTACCTCTCTAGTTGAGCCCAGAACACAATGTGTTTCTGTTGGTGACCGAGCTTTTGCTGCCTATGCTCCCAGATTGTGGGATAAACTACCAGGTCAAATCAAAAATTGTACTTTTGAACAGTTTAAGAAGCTCCCGAAGAGCCACCTATTTCAGGATGCTTATCAGCAGTAGCTTTTGAGCTAATGAGCGCCGTTGAACATTTTGAAATGATTTTGGCGCGATGACATAAATGTAACTGATTGATTGATTGATTGATTGATATTCTTTGTGCAGTATAGTAGTAACAATTTCACCTTGGTTAATGGTGAATCTTGATGAAGTCTCGATCATTAGAGCATGCAAGGAGTTAATAGACTGCCCAGGGCATTTAAGGCCGGTTCAAAGTGTATATTCGAAGGCGAATATTCGGCTTCGAATACGTTTTGGTCGTCAAAATATATGCGGCTTCGAATATAAAACTATGAACCGGAGAAAGATATATTTCTACAATTCACAGCGTTGCCCGACTGTTAACAAGTATTGCCCGTTGACCAATGTAAGCAAAATTTAGAGAATTTCTTTAACGAAGATAATAAAATCATAATAGGTAAACTCAATTGAACTATTGTCATGATTTGTCTGTAATGGGTCTAAATAGGAGTCAAAAAGATTTGTTTTTCGGGGCATTAACGACCTGCCTGTAACCGGCGCGGAGGTTGACCTATACCTTCTTGCAGGTGAACTGCAAAGCAAATCAAGAAATGAATGCGTCAATAGATAAATAAATAAACAAAAAATAAATAAATAAGTCAATAAATAAGTCAATAAATAAATAAATAAATAAATAAATAAATAAATAAATAAATAAATAAATAAATAAATAATAAATAAATAATAAATAAATAAATAAATAAATAAATAAATAAATAAATAAATAAATAAATAAATAAGATAAGATATGATTGAAGCGACGACAAATATGACAGCTCTCACAAGTGTTATATATGAGATCACCCACGGTGACCCACCAAATATATATCTATCGAATTCAACAAAATTGAACTCGGGAAAATATATTTCCGGCAAATACTTTTTTCATTGGCTGATACCAACTTGAGATCGGTATCATCAAAGTAGTATTGCTCTCATTTCATGATTCATTGAGCAATCAATTTTGGCATTCGACCGGAATACGCGTCAAAAGATAAAAAGTCTCGTTCCGAACTTGTGTAGGCCTACATTGCTATAGGGTCTAAGTGTGTTTTAATGCCTGATTCACAAATTATAGTAATAAACAAGAATTTATTTTTAAAAGAACACGCAATAGGGTACCAACGTTCGTGGTTTTGGTTGTTCTGCATAATTTATGAAGAGATTCATTGCAAAGCGTTATATATCCATTCCTATATGTTACTTATTTTACATCCTTAATTATTAATTATAATTATGAATTTGACTTATAGCAACGCATTTCATCTTTATTCCGCCCAAAAAAACATCATTTATAGGTGCCAAAAACGTCAAGAATTCCGCTATTGCGGAAATGATGACAAAAATGTGTGAACCTCCGTGGCAAACCCATTTTTATATCAATAACCAATAATTTACCCCCAGACCCTCCCACATCCTCTGCCAGGGGCAGATGCATATGGGGACCTGGATCTGGGGCCAAACATTATTTATGTCCGACAAACCGGGGTGGAGGCATAAATCTGAATATGGAGTTCTGCATCAGTCGATTTAAATAGAGCTACGTTAATATGGAAACATTCACTTGTACATTTTGTAGGTTATGTTTGTAGGCCTAATTATCATAATTATTTGCATGAAACATTACTTACCATCACTACAGCATTGTAATGCTATTGCCTGCCAGGCATTTTCCTTTTTCTGGACGTCTTTATAGTCCCTTACTTTTATGTCATATAATATGGGTACGCTTGTACCGCACTAATTTTTCTTTCAGTTCGTTATCAGCCATTTTGGAACTATCCAGGCGTATTTTGACAACTGTGCAGGTGAATTTTCATTGGGGATTTTTGAAATCATCGTTCGTCGAACGATATTCAGGTGACCTCGAGCCTTTCATATAAATCAATAGTATCTCGCTATCAGTTGCGCGATATTTAATCTGATTCAACTCGGCGTGTCATCATATTTTATTCGTTGCCGTATATATTTTGACGTCACAAAAAGTATTCGACAACGAATATTCGCCTTCGAATATTCACTATGAACCGACCCTTAGTGTCTGACTGATTATGGTCAGGCACCAAGTACTGATATTTGTGTCCTATTTAATTTTCACTTCTTTTCACTTCATAATTTTTTCGGATGTAATTTTATGAAACTAATTTAAGCTGTTGTTTTTAGTGCAAAGAAGTAATTTAAAATACCAACAGAAACATATAACCATGATAACCAGAGTCTAGCACACAGTAAAACTTGTAGTGAACATAGCTTGCAGTAAAAATTATATACTGATTTCACTCCATCCAGAAGGCCCAGAGCCTAGAGGACATAATGTTACCCATCCACCTGTTGTTAACTGGTCAAAAATGACATATAGTGTGAATACACCAGTAGCAATTCTAACTGACAGCTTTCAAAATTTGCTATCAAAACTTTTTAAGGATATGTACGTGTAATGATGATTGTCCTTTGAAAGTATGGCACTCCAACACACAAATAAACAAACCCGCACACAAACACAGTATTTGCACATAAATAAAAACGTCATCTTGTTGCACATTATGTGTCCCGGCTCCCCTCCATGTTGTGTACCGGGTAAACTTTCTAATGGGGCTAAATTGAATGTCGCCCCACGCTTCCTCTCTCCATTGATTACTGGGATAAATGGCTGAAAAATCCCAGCTACTTCCGCTGATGAGAATAGCATGCAAGAATCATATTCACATTTGAGCCACTAGGAACCAAGTCCATTGATCTTTCATCTTCTTCGGAAGATGGCCTCCAACTATTTCAGTGGCGAGAGTCAATTTTTATAATCCAATACACACATATGTCATGTACACGTAACACATTGTGTCCATACGTGTCGTATGGGCACGGTAAATGCTGCGCTGGATTGGATACTCTGTATTACAGCATCTGTATCATGAGCACGGTGTACTCCGTTGTCAAACTTTTAAACACCATAAAATATAAAAACTAGTAAGTTTATAAGTTACATTTGAAGGTCGTTACATTAAGGTTACTCGGGGCCCAGTATCAACAAAAAACATCAAAGCCGCAGGGCCGGCGACTCTCAAACGACGACTAAACACTCCAATAAAATCCAATAAAAGGGCCCCGCAGGGCAAGAAAGCAAGAGGAACCCTAAGGATGACGGGTTGTCGATACTGGGTGACGGCTTGTCTCTAACGAAAATTAACAAACCAAATTGACACTCGTTCCTCTTGCGTGTTTTCCCTCAGCTGGCCCTTCATGCATGCTTTTCTGCCCGTGATGTCATTAATAAGCATCCAACTAAGACGATGTTTGGATGTGTTATGTGCCATCTCCACCGCATGCAGCTTACTGTTAAAGGTCTTCCTCTATTGCTAAATTGTAAGCATCTTCAAGGCTTTTATTAGCTTTCTTGTGTGCCGTTCTATTCCCTTCTGTTGTGTCATGGTGACACGTCTCATATGTTTTCCTGATCTTGTTTCTTGCCTTAGTTACTCTAGGATCACTTGAAAGATGTAATCTGCGAGGTTTGTTCCTTACAGGAAAAATCTTCTCTATTGGTTCTTTGTTGGCAATGATAAATCTTCCATGTTTATTAGTTGCAGTTTCATCCTCATTCTCAAGGATCTCAAACTTGTTACGTATATACTTCTATGGTATATAAGTTTTGCAGGTTGCTGTCGATGCTTAGGGATTCCAATCATACTGCTTCTTTCGTGGTAAGGTCTTATCAAGTCTTATTCTTGCCGCTAATATTCTGTGATCCGATCCCACATCCTGCAGACTATTCCCCGATATACTGTGCATACTTATGTAGGCTAAATGGTACTTGTTTTCTTCAGAACTCGTGTGTCCATAGTTTATCCATCTTCTTGCGGTACTGGATATTATAAGCTGGGATGGAGTCAGATTGTCATAATGGTTCTCTATTATGTTATCATCAACTACATTGGCTGGACAGTAGATTACGATAACAGTTGTTCTTCGGCGGCTAAAAAAAACCCCACTTTTTCCCGACCCCAACTTCCTACCCCCTGAGAATCTAATGGTGCGTCCCTAAAGTACACATAACGTATAGCTGTATTAACCGTAACCCAACTGAGTCTCACTAAAGCTCACATTAAAACCACTCTGCATGCATGCATTCCACGTGACGCAATCAGCCTAAGTTATATATAGACAAGGAATTGCTGCCCGGGGCAGCCACACCTCCTTTTTCGTTTCTTCTTTCCCTTCCGATAGCAACAAAAAAAACACCGAGTAGGGTTAGGGGCTGTGCAATAATTATGAGCCCTGGGGGAGGGTAAAATGGGGGGCAAGACATTTTGGCGAGCCAAAGGGGGGAAGCAATTTTGGTGAGCCGAGAGGGGGGAGCAAGCGATTTTTGGCACACATTCATGGGCGCCTTTTGAATAAGGCGCTAAAGCGCTCTAAAAAGGCTTAGGAAAACAGTACAGAAACGCTTAAATATGCAAATTTTCCAACTCGCTGCGCTCGCAACATACATCAGCCTAGCCCATTTAAGGTTTGCAAATTGGGATCCAAAAATTTGGCATGTTCAAGGGGGGGCACAGATTTTTGGCGGGCCGAGGGGGGGGCAAGCGATTTTGGCGGGCCGAGAAGGGAGGGGGGGCAAGCGATTTTTGGCGAGCCGTTTGGAAATTTTACCCCCCCCCCGGCTCATAATTATTGCACAGCCCCTTAGGGTTAATTGTCTCTCCACAATGCATATGGACCGCATGCTATGCTGCACTGGTCCCCCGGGCAGTGGTCGTGAGGCTTATAGCAAGGTTTAGTGTTGACACCCATGCAAATGGATTTTTGGGGTCGAATCCTAGGTCCGTCTTAGATCCTTGTTTCGTATTCCATGTTGAATGAGCTAAAAGCTTGTTATCGCTCGAATTTGTTGCTTTTTCCCCAAAGAAAGTGTCTCCAAGGATGTTATACTTGCATTTGGTAGGCCTAATTTTAAATAGTAATAATGCAATGTTTTTCCCGAAATCTAAACTTGTCTGCCCTCGGATCACTTACACGTACATGCATGGTGCAATGAGCAGATTTCCGTCTACCGGAAGTCTGCTCACATTAAAAAAACAACATTTCAACGCATAGGTGGTCAAAAAAGTCGCAAACATAAATATCATACTCGACAGGTTTGATATAAGTGTAAATATTTGCCAGTTATCAGTCATGGCTGTAAAAGTCGAAAAATTACTAAGAAATACATCATACAATAAAAGTTTTAACATAATATTTAAAAGTCTGTAGGTTGCTTTTAAGATGAAGAAAACGACTGTTTCTTGGAAACGTTGATAATACATTTTGTGTGAATGGATCGCTACTTGACGATTTTTTGGGTTAGTTATGCATACGTTTACTTACATATCTTTGCACAATTTGTCTGATGTACAGGGATTCTGCCGATTCATCAAGTTGACCAAAGTCCCAAACAAGAGGCCTGATGCTAGGGGGTAATGCATGCACTCGGTACACAAGTTCTCGTAGTGGTATTACACCTTTGAGAAAAATCAACAAATTCCCATTGCATACATAATTAATTGTTGAAATCTACATAATGATGAGCAACAATGTTGATATTTTCTCCGTAATTTCATATTGTGTAGTGTGCATTCTCTTCGCAGCACATAGCTGTTTGTTGATATGTTCATTTCGGTATAATTTAACAAAAAATTCCAAAGAGTAAAATGAATGTGTCAAATGATATAGGAGGAAAGCAGAATGTCTGAACGTTTTATGTCACCTCAACAAGAAACAATATCTAAGTACCAACATCACAGACACACAGCATAGGGCAGGAACATTATACCAAATAACTAGGAAAGAAACAGCAACTAAGGGAACCCTTACCTAGTTTTTCAGTGATGTCACACAAAGGTACACGGTATCCTAAGCCAGCAGATTTCAACCTTTCTATCGTAGCACTATCATGTCTGAACAAATATTAGACAAAAAGAGGAAAAAACAAAAGACATGTTAAAATAACATGTATTGTTTGAGCACACAAGAATACACTTTACTAACTCAATTTCTCTTGGTCACATTAGCGTGCATGCGCAGGTGTGGCAATGAATCAGATGAGGCCTACTATATCTGTTGCAATCAGCAGCAAGTCTGGTGGCTCCCACGGCAGAACGATCTGTCCTGTCTTTAATACCGTCATCTCAGTGGTGTAGCAAAGGATTTTGACACCCGGTGGCAAGGATACAGAATGGCACCTCTCCCAATTTCGGGTTCTTTATCTTTAGTTGTCCTGCATATAACTCTTATAGTATCAATTTATTTATTAATACCAAATAAATACTAGATTTATCATGTACCATGTCTATCTCAATTTTGTAGAGCTCCATTTAGTAAAGCTACCGATCGAGGTCCAATTTTAGAATATGTCTTTACATTTTTTCATACGGACAAAAAGCCTCGTTCACTGTTGTTTTATAACAATTCTTAAATATATGAAATTAATGAAACTTTAAATAAAACATCTATACGTACTGTCGGTATGGATTACATGCAGCAATTATCTTCAAAGCTCCCCCTGCTAGTTGCATGGGTTTTCCAAGTAATCGGTGGTCGCACATGACTTCTTTGATAAGCCCTATCGCTTGAGTGGTATTTGCCTCGTCGAAAAATAAAACTGTATCGACATTGTGTTCGTCCTTGTTCTTTTTTGCAATATCTTCTGCCTCCTTTACTCGTTTAATCACATCCTCACCCTTTGTTCCGCCATGTACCTTTCGAAAAGTAAAGAGGAATACACTTGAGAAGTTCAGTGTCATAACTTTCATAAAGTCCCCCTAATTAGTTGGCAGAAAAAGACGTAAGAGGCCGGTTGACCGGCGGTTGAATTTCGACGGGTGTTTTCAATAAATGATTTAAACAAATATAAAAATCACGACAATAGTGATACAATTTTTGTTGGAAATCCAGAAATCGAATTTTAGCCGGCTTTATGGAGAGGTACAGTACAAAAAAATGTTTGTTTGTTAATACACGTATAAGGTTAAATACCACTAATTATGTATTACACGGGTTTCAATGGGAAAATGGCTAATTTCGGGTGGAATTTTCTCATATTTATAACTCTCACAGTTAAATGCAACTAATATCAGGTGAAACTATATGATTTAGATGCCAAATGAGCAAAAACTCAACATAGGTTGACCTGAGACTTTTCTTGTTTTAACGCACTAAACCGTAAACACCTTAAAATGGCAGTGCGCCCTCGAAGCTGAAAGTTACAATATGGTAGGGCGAATATTTACTAAAAACTGAAGCCGTGCGTATGAATTTTGGTACTATTACAACAAAAATGTCTTATAATGAGAGAAAATATACCATTTTGAAGCATCAAGCCCTAAAAAGTACTTTTTTGGCTATATAACTTGATCAATTTCAGCGATTTTAATGCAGTCTTTTCAGATGCCATGCAAACAAATAGTTACTCGTCGTATTTCCATGTATCGCCCAGGCCTATTAGTGGTATGTAACCTATAGTCCATTGAAAGCTACATGCTGTATGGCCTTTCATCTTTGACCCAGACCATTGACATGCACTTGACACATTGCTCAAATCGGCAACTATGACGTCCACTTTGCTGTAATGATTCCATAATGTTGATTTCAGAAATACGAAGTACAGAAAATTCGTGCTAACTGTTCAAGAAATTACGTCACATGAGAATGATTAACCGAAGGGTTTTTTATCCGTCATAAAAAACGCACGCGTTTACGCCCAAACGACCTAAGCTAATCGTAGATCCATCCTTTGCGCTCATGTTAGTAATACATTTTTTAACCCAGCACCTTACCCAGGGGTAGGACCGGCCATCACAGATGACCATGGGGGGGTGGTTGGTGAGGCTCACCATTGGTTTCTACACTCAAATTAATGATTTTCATTATGCTCTTGTGAAATTGTTTCAAGAGCTACTGACTTTTTTTTTACTTGTTAGTTAGGTTGCATTAGTTATTTCCTTTTATATTTAGAAGAAAATTTGGTGAAAATTGCATTTAAAAAAAAAAATTTTAGCCGAGAATCCATTTTCCCTATACTTTTGTACATAGCCAGAATTCCCCAAATTTGCATGTGCGCCCTCACATTATGACGTCATTGTGACACTATGTGGGGAATGTTTGTACTTTTGGTATCACTGGATTGAGGAGACCCATACCAAATCTAACGGTATAATGACGTTTATAATGGAACATTAGGGGGTGCACCCTAACCCCCTTCGTAGTTGGTGTTACAACATATGGCTCAGTAGTTCTAAAGGCCCGATGTAACACAAACGACCAAACGGGTATCCCCCGGAAAGACATCTGTTTTTGGACCAGAACGCTGTCAGCTACCAAAGACTACCATCTCCGAATTCTGGGGAGCATACCAACCAAAAGATTGATGATGTGCCCCGGTCAACAATGCTCCATAGGTAACTTTTTGCAACATTTAGAACGACCCTTTCCCCCAAAAAAATATTACATCAAAAAGCATGTGCATTATACACATGCTTTTTGTTTTATTAAAGTTGCCCAATGTTTTGTTTATAACAGCAACAGCAAAAGAGAGCGGAATTATACTGCACACAAAAATATCCAAACAATTAAAACAAAAGCAATATCTTGAAGACACTTAATCTAAAATACCATTATAAAGGAATCATCAGATGAATCATTTTTGTCTGCGTATTTTGATCTCATTTAGCACGATTATACTTTATTTCCGAATTATAACGAATTTAATGGATAAAGAGAACACTTGAAACGTGCTCATTCTAGCGTGAGTGCGAGACAGATCAACACTCACTCACCGTGTTCATAATCAGCGTGCTTTGACAGAAACGTTTATGAATTTTTTTTTTATTCCCATTGGTGTGACTTGGGAAAATAAAGTCGTATACTGTCGAATGAGATATCAAAATACGTAGCAATTTTGTTTCCATCTAGTCCCATCTACTTTAATTGTTTAATTAGGTTTAGTAGCTTCAAGATATAGCTTTTGTTTCAAGTATTCGGATACTTTTGATATGCAATGTGAATAATTTAAATGCCGAAATATCTAATTGATCACATGTTACGTGTAGTTATTTTATTTTGACTTTTCAACTCAGTAGGCATATTGCTTTGTGCATTAGAATTTCCGACAAAATTATGATGCGGTGTCTACAATAATGTACATGTTAGATGATTAGTCATTGGTCATAATAATAAATTGTACTTTGAATGAAATAATTTATATACTCTTACATTATATCCCCTTAAATGTATAGTTCCATAGCAATGTCTCTTTTCAGATCTCATCACTAAATTTTTACATGTATCTGATTTAAGTTGCGTAGTGATTTGGTGTTATATTGCGCACAATACCAACACAGCTGCAGAAAGAGTGTACATCTATTGTTTGTTTACCCAGGTTGGTCCGTGAGGAACACATGCTAATCCATGGAAAACCATGGACCGTTCCAAGCTCATACAAATGCACAAGCCTGGATAGCCAGTGTAGGCTAATATATGCATGCTGGCCTAGATAGCTTTGATAAACAAAGCAAGAAATGGAAGAAAATAGCTAGGAAAAAGAGAAAAGAGAGAAGGCCACTCCCAAACACAATTTTACTCTGAGCCCTTACTTCGTGAGAAAGGAGACTGGAATTCCAATCTCAGGCCCCGATGCAAAGTCTTTATTACGGTGTAATGAGCCCGTAATAAAAATCAACGGTATTCCCTTTGAAAGAGGACATATCAAAATTTTTCACTTTTGAAACTCTACGTATCAACAGTTGCACGAGCCACAATTAATATGCAGTTCAGTTCAAAATTAACAGGATATGGTATGCACATAAAATGATGTTGGCTATGTATAATATGCTGTGTACAGTTAAAAGGGAAGTAAATGGAATATGCCAGTCACTATGGCATATCAGCATAAACTCCAGTCTGCCAAGTTGAATAGAACTGGTTCAGAACCACGGGAACCACAATGATCTCCGGTGCCATTCTTTGAGGGAAAAAAACTGTATATACATTATTATATTGCGCATATTCAACCTAATGTTATGTACCTTCATCAGAATCATGTTTTTTGGCGCACTTTTGTTTGGTTTCGCTGGTCCGGCTTTTAGACGACACAAGAAATTGATCAATCGAGTTTTTCCACAGCCAGTTTCACCCATCACAAGTACTGGGATCTCACATCTGCAAGAAATATAATATTTTGTTATTATACGGCCCCTTAGTATTCAGAAATAGTAATTTTCTTGATACCATTATTATTTAATTTCTTATCATATCATACCATACCATACCATACCATACCATACCATACCATACCATACCATACCATGCCATGCCATGCAATACAATACAATACCATACCATTCCATACCATACAAAAACAGATTTTATATACTCCGTATGGTAGAACTAATGTCCATTTCTTTTCAAAGCAAATCTAGTGTACTTTAGATATCTCTTATAGATGCAAAACATGACAGAAATGTCATTTTTATTTATATTTAATTTGTTTAATGCAGCTACCTAAACTTCATGTTGATAGCGAGCATTTTTTGCACATTGTCTGTTGTCAATGCATAGGTAACATCAGGATCGAATTTGTCTGGAACCCCTAGAACCTTACGTAAAGTATCCAGTTTATTCTCTCTGAAAATAAAACAAATAAAACTCAGTAAAACATTATATTATCAGATATTTAACTCAAAATACTAACAACGATGATGTCACATATAAAGTGGGTACTTTCATTTGAAAGGAGAACGAGCTAAATGCATCATAGAACAAGACTATATATCAGGATTGTATGTCTGTAGGATCATTGACACTGACTACGATATTTAGCCGTTAATTTACCAGTAAATTGTATTTGACTACAGAACCTCGAAAGGATATAGGCCTATGCAACAAGGAAGTTAAAAAGCTGCGGTCTTATAAGACCACGAAGTCAGTCGTGACCTTGAAATGACATCTGATGACTTTGAAATGACTTTGGACAAAATTGTCTTTTCGTATTATGTAGACACTAAGCTTAATAGAAATCTATTTAATAAAAGTATTCGACCCTTAGTTGACACCTGATGACCCCCGTCGTGTTTTGGATCTTAGCAACAACACATAATTCTCATTTTCTTTGAAATTGGACAAACTTTAGAATTTTACCCCTTTTGACCTCGTCCATCGCATTTTGAATCGTCAGGATTACATATACTAATTTTCATTCATAATGGACAAACTTTCAATTGTACCTCCCTGCTTAATCTGATTGATTACAATCCTATATGCACATAATGCTTAAGAGTCATTTTGGCATTATCCTGATGATCACAGCACTTAAGATGCAGCAAATAATGAATTTTAAAGTGATTTTCAGTAATCAAGCATGTTTGACCCATGTATGACTTTGAACTCAAAATCTGTGAGGACCCCATAGTCAATGCATATGTCAGTCTCATATGTGTACCATATAATCTACAGGAAAACCTATAACCTCGGTTATAGCCAATGTTATTGTCAATGTCCAAGTCTCATTACTGTACCATTTCATCTGAGAAAAAAAATTGGCCAAATTTGGTAAAAATCACATTTTTAGCCAAAATTACACATGCGCGACGTTTCAACCCAATGGGTCATGTCAAATTTAAAGGCTGAGGTCACCACCTTTTGTGCCTACGTTTGCTTATAATCGATCAGATAATTAAGGAGCTAGAGCCACAATTATATCAGGTTGCGAGATAAAAGAAAGAAGAACTAGACATAGCTGTGGTCAAAGACCACGAACACAGCCGTGGTGTGATCCATTAATGACATCTGACCTCAAAATCTCTGAACCCCATAGACATTGGCTTATGTCAATGCATGTGTGCACGTGGCATCACTCTGTTATGTTATTTGTGCCAGAACAGGCATTTTAAAGGAATTCAAACCGGAAGTGATCCCTTAATGACATTAAAAACTAAATAAATACCACTTATACACTGGGTAACATTAATTCATGTGTGAACATACTGTCATTGTGCTATGTTTTTCTTAGCTAATACATTTGTTCGAAGCTAGTTGGTTTTACACTGGAAGTGACCCCTTAATGACTTTTGACCCCAAATCTGTGCATGATTCACAGACAATGGGTGATAGCCATGTATGTGAGCAAGTGGCGTCTCTGTCCTATGTTATTTGTGGGATGAGTATATTTTGAAGGTATTCTGTTTTATACCATACGTGACCCTTAATGACCTTTGAGCCCCCCCAAAAAAAAAACCCACCTATACACTGCGTAACAACAATTCATGTGTGAACATACTGTCACTGTGACAGAAAAGGCAAACAGACAGAAATTTAGAGTTTTAAATTAGAGAGTGGATGTTATGGATATGATTGGTGTAAGCGCGAAAATGTTGAATGTCAGATCAAAGTCATCCGAGGTGAATTAAGTAATGTCAATCACAAATTGTTACAGGTCATTTGAGGTGGACTAAGTTTATATTTGGATTGTCAGAACACCTTCCCCAATCAAACACATTTCTCTTGCATTTGATCATCTTCTACTCTTCCCTAGAAAAATCATTATATTACCAAATCTACACACCATTGAATTCACCATATCACGTCCAAGTTCACATTGGGCGCCACATTCCTTTTTTAAAGGAATTTTTATTTTCTTAGCTGCTAATTATTGAAGGCATTTGATTTTACACCGGAAGGGACCCTTTAATGACATGTATGATTAATAGACACTGGGTAATTACAATGTATGTGTGCAATTGGCGTCACTACCGATGTCCTACGTAGTTTGTGGGCATTTTGAGTTGAAATGACGTTTTTGACCCCTATGACCCCCGCATGATCTTTCACTCCACGAGTTACATGTGACATGTATGGTCATGGTTAGTGCTGGTTGTGACCAAGTTAGATCAAAATCAGTGTAAGCATGTGAATGCTAGAGTAAATTTAGCGGCCGACAGAAGAAGGTGAAGAAAGATTAGATATCGCTGTTGTGTAAGATCCCGAACACAGCTGTGGTGTGACCCCTTATTGATCTTTGAACCAAATTTTCTGAACACCCCACAGACATTGGCTAATGCCAGAGCATGTGTGCACGTGGCATCACTGTGCTATATTATTTGTGCTAGAAGAGGCATTTGAAGGAATTTCGTTTCGGACCGGAAGTGACCCCTTAATGACCTTTGACCCTAATAAAAATACCACATATACACTGGGTAACATCAATTCAACAGTGAACATAACGTTACTGTGCAATGTTTAAGTTGGCTATTAAATGTTTTTCAAGATATTTGGTTTAACACCGGAAGTGACACCTCAATGAATTTGACCCCAAATATGTGCACAATTTACAGACACTGGGTAACAACAATGCAAACTGCGCCACTCTACTACATTATTTGTGGCAAAAGAAGCTTTTTGAGGGTATTTCGTTTTAAACCGGAAGTGACCTCTTAATGACATAGCATGGGTGCTACAAATGTTTACACATTTAAGTAACAGCGTACTTAACTACCCATATATAGCCGTCAAGATCCCCCTCCCCTTCTTTGCATTTGGTTTCATTTCAAATTATGTTATATCCATCATTTATGGCAATTTATTATTTCCATCTTAACTATGTAAAATTATGGTTTTATATGAATTTGTTTTATTTTCGTATCCTTCCAATGTTTTATTTTGTTCAGTCAAAATTGCTTTGTTTACATCATCATGATAGTAACATGTGCCTTGAGCATGTAATTTTTTCCATAGAAAATGATTATGTAATCTTGGACTTGTTTACTTTTCACTTTAGTTAATGTGCCATCCCATATTTTCTGCCCAGTGACTGATTATGTAATGTGAGTTGACCTTTTCAATTTCCTGTTTGCCTTCATTTGCATATGTACCTCCTCCCTGTCTCCCCATCTCTTTAACAAGGTCAATGTCCCATAGGGCCTATAATAACACACGTTTTGGTGATAATATAAGTTTGTAGCAGAGTTAATTTTGTTTATCCCACGTGCTTTGCCTATCTCCAAGCTCACTTCTTCACCAGGCATCCATCTGCCAACATCTACCAAATTTGATTCCTACATCACTATATTGCATTGTTTTTATAAACCACTACTGTACATTAATCCAAGTCTTCTGAATAAAATATAAATAAAATAAAATATATTCCATCGTATAAAACTTCATGTTTATGTGTCTTCGTGTTATGTCTCCTGTTCATCTCATTTTTCCCCACGATTGATTGTCGACCCCCCAAAATTCACCCCGGTTACACATACATGTATGTATTGCTTATTTGATTTAACAAAATCTGAACCTTTCTGTATCCTTCGGATCCTTGTACTCCAGTTCGATCTTTTGACGTAGCAACCCAGCTCGTAGAGGTTTTGGCATGACATAGTGTTGACCTTCAAGTCTGTCAGTTATCGGCTTCTTGGAAGATGGATCAAGAATTTTTCCATTGTCATCAACAAAAAAACCAACAAAAGTTAGCGTAGCTCCGTCTTCATTGAAAAAGATGTATGGATGCGATCTAGGGCCAGATAACAAGAAAATAATATTATATAAAAAACAACAACAACAACAACAACAACAACAACAACAACAACAACAACAACAACAACAACAACAACAACAATGATAATAATTCTGTTATTCAATTTAATTAATTAATTAATTAATTCTTTCATATTTATTTCAATCAAATCAAAAAAACAACTGCAACAACAGACAAAACAATTAAATAAGGAGGTATTCAAATGACCTGAATTAAGTACTCTAGCCCAAATTGAGTTTGAATAGAACAACCAACCAACAAATAAACCCCACCAACATGTCAACATATAGATACCTCACCCTTACAATACTGTCGAAACCAAAAAAAAAAATATAAAAAAAATAAAATGGTTAATCGCGAATGAAGAGATTTATACGTGTTGGGAATAGACATCAAAGGTATATTTTAAAACACTCACTTTTTGAACCGAATATTTGCCAAGTTTTTGCCAAGGAAAGTGAAGGAAGCCATAAAAATAAAAAAACAGACCAGCCCCACCCTAAATAGGGACGGGGCCGAGAACTTTCTAGACTATATGATTCTCTTCTAGAAACACCATCACAAAGGACAAAAAGGACATTGTCAACAACATCTAGAAACACTGGAGAATCATCAGTCAGTCTACCAACGGCATTACACCGCTGATGGCGGAGGAATAATTCCTCTGAAATATTCGGTTCAAGAAGTGAGTGTTTTTGACCAGTTTTAAAATATACCGGTTTCAATAACACATTATATTACAGATAATAAGATAAATACTTTAAAGCCATACAAGAATATTAAATAAAGTACTAACTGTAATTAAGAATAAGATTATCTAGGGCGAGCCAAAAAAACCAAACCAAACAAATAAACAAATAACGCAATAGAATCAATATTTACGTAAGAACCAAGTTGAACTTTCCCTTTGTTGAAGTTTCTTTAAATGCAACACTCAATAGTAACCATTAGTGAACAAATTAAGGTGTGAAAAAGAGGCAGTTTCGTAAAATTCTTATATATTTCAAGACGGTTTTGTCAATTTATTGTCAGAATTCCAAAAGTACGATTCCAAAAAGTATGATTTATTCCTCAACCACGCCAGTTATTTAGTTAATGAGTAGATTTATATAAATCAGATGAGATTCCACCAATTGAAAATGTACGCCACTCCCATAATCTACCTTCCGTGACTTACCGTGATTCCCATTTCCTTTTGTGAAAAGGTAATACTGCCTGACCTCTGCTTGAATCGTCAGGATCCGCATGCGTCTTCTGTTCACTTATTTCTAGTGAAGGCGTTGCAAAGTCCTAAAGACCGTGAAGACACACACACCAACACATTATTGTTACTTTATAAGCACTGATGAAGATATCAGTTTAGGCATCTTTTTTTTTATAGTTTTTTATTATTATTTTTGATTAAATCTTGCCAGGTGACCTATGGAATTAAAATCAAAGACCTAAAGAGAAACTTCTACCCACTCACCATTATGCACTTGTCTCCGTAGTAGTGTATTTAAAAAAATAAGTAATGCTTTTTAATTAGTTAATTTTGACTATTGGGTATTAGCAAAATGAAAGAGAACATCATTAAAAACAAAATCCAATTTTCAAAAATTGACCAAAAAATCACCATGTGCTACTATTTAATGAAGCCGACGATAATGTGCAAGTACTGTCGCTCTGCTATGCTATTTTTGGGAGAAAAACATTTTTAAAGGTACGAAAGTTCGTCTGTGTTGGTAGAATTCATAATTAATTATTTAAACTTTGATCTCAACACAAAATGACAAAATGAAGAGATACTTCAATTTTGCTGTCACAACATTGGCGTTCATTTGGAGAATGAAAACTAGAGACTGACGTCGTCAAAGTACAACCTCACCGGAAGTCTCCCCAGCACATCTACATTGAATCCCCCATACCAGCCGGGACACTGTGATGTAGAGTCTATCAACCATCACTCAATCACTACGGGTACGATACAAGTTATAAAGAGTGTGCGACTTTTGGGTCAAGTGTCCAAAAGGTTGCTGATACCTAACGTGGGTTGCCAGTCTCCAGATGAAGAGGAAATTTAAGGTACATCTAATTTTGGGTTGAGATCATAAGTTTAAATAATCTATTATTTTTACAGGAATTTGGTCTCAGACTAAACCCTTAATGACATTTGATTTCAATTATGTAAACATCATGTAAACATTGGGTGATAACAATGTAAAGTACACTGGCCTCAAAAAGAAACTTATAAGGTCATATCTTAAAATCCTCTCCATAAAATGAACAAAATTGCACACAGGATTACTTCAATACTCTACTCTAAACACATGTCAGTAACCAAGCAGTTGTCCAACTGACACAACAGCAAAATACACTGACATGGAACACCTTCCTGGACCAGAATTCACATCCTAACAGATTTCTATTGTTGGGTTCCAATTATTCGCCTGTGAATGTGGTCCCGCAAGCTGTTCCGTGTCAGTGCATTTTACTGTTGTGTCAGTTGGACAACTGCTTGGTTACTGACATGTGTTTAGAGTAGAGTATTGAAGTTATCCTGTGTGTAATTTTTGTTCATGTACAGGCGAATAATTGGAACCCAACAAAGGAAATCTGTTGGGATGTGAACTTTGGTCCAGGAAGGTGTTCCATGTCAGTGCATTTTGCTGTTGTGTCAGTTGGACGAGTGCTTTGTTACTGACATGTGTTTAGAGTAGAGTATTGAAGTAATTCTGTGTGCAATTTTTGTTCATTTTTATGGAGAGGAATTTAAGATATGACCTTGTGAAAAAAAAAGTTTCTTTTTGAGGCCAGTTTAGTTTACTTACTCTTGACATTTGTATGAAGAAGGGAACAAGAAATGTTTTAAATCCAGCCAATCCAGCATCAGCAATGAATTCTTCCTTGCAGAAATTTGACTTCTCACTGTCTAATAACTGCACTCTCAAGAACTGAGCGAAGTGTTTAAGTTCTACCCACGACGGATTGTCCACGCCACAGTGTCTAAAAATGTATTAATTGTAATTAATGAATTAACTAAAGATTTAACTAACAGATTTAACTAACAGATCCAAAAACGAGTTATTTTATTGTCAATAATGATGATGCAACTTCTGCGACTACTACTAAATGTAATTAATAATAACAATAACAGCAATATATAATAACAAGCCAATATTTAAAGAATGAAAGAAAGAAAGAAAGAAAGAAAGAAAGAAAGAAAGAAAGAAAGAAAGAAAGAAAGAAAGAAAGAAAGAAAGAAAGAAAGAAAGAAAGAAAGAAAGAAAAAAAAAGAAAGAAAGAAAGAAAGAAAGAAAGAAAGAAAACTTTTGTCAAAGAAGTGCTAATCACTTGCTCCTGTAAGATTAGTCTCTTTGAAAAGAGCGGTATTGTATTCAATCTATTATATGATTGAAGACAGGTGATGAGTGCAACCTGCTGCAGTGCAGCGCGGTATATTCAAAAATTGTATTCATCTATTGCTATGGTAGTTAAACCGATTATGACGTCATTTCTACGGCGTATAGACATAACCAGACATTTGCATATCAATACCGAGGAGAAGTAGATCGATGGGCACTAAAGGGGAATGGATACTAGACGGAGATGCATCCTATATCTTACATTTGTCTCAGCATAGCGCCACCATGTATAAGCTTATTGCAGTTATGTTTGGATGCGAACGGCACTATGGCGTTTAACTGCGAACAGGTCTCATAATCTTGGTTTATTACTTGTTTATTTAAACTATTTTAAGGAATTCATGTTTACTTCAGAAGTGTGCTCAGAAACTGTTCCGGTGTTCCTTCCCATGTATTACCACGGCGGAAAACAAAATTGTCAAGATTTTGTTTTCTATCGCATCTGGACAAGTATTGGTATGCCAGTTGAAATGTCTCGGCTTTGCGCTCTACTTCGTCAACAACTGGGTCATATGGTTTCCATTCTGCGATTGAATAAAAGCGATTAGGTGTTCAAATATATTTAATAATGCATACAGAGAAATACATGAATAAGAGTGAACATTTGATGGCTGAGGTTGTGGTGGTAGCTGTAACAGCTATGGATGTAGTTATGGATATGGCGTGTGGTGGTCTCGATTCGCCGAAATTGGCAATGATCAATAGCAAAACGTTTACACGTTCTGATAATGGTGCTAGTGCTCGTAGTAGTTGTTGCGGTGGTTGTGGTGATGGCAGTAGTTGTGGCTGTGGTGGTAGCTATGGTAGTGGTTTGTTAGCTGAGGTTGTGGTGGTAGCAGTAGTAGTTATGGATGTGGCGGTGTAAGTAGTATCTCACACGTTTCCCAGACTAATACCATAGATGAACTCCTGGATGGGCAGCTTTAATTAGCATGAGGCCGCATTGATATGTAAATAGCGTATTGTTATTTAAATTTGTGCCCAGACGTATTGAGGGCGACAGTCATGTTATCCAGACGGAGAATGGCTGCATATACCGGGCATGTCAAATTGCTGAGTGAAGGCTGATAATCACCTTTCTGTATAGGTAATAAGCTAGTATATTTCGTGTACCAGTTGGTTATAAAAAAAATTAGTATCATATTAAATATATTAAGTGTATAAACTTTGAAATTTACATGAATTTGAAGAGCAGAGCTTCGAAATCTAGCTAAGTCAGGTGATGTGAAATTCTGCTGCGTGACCCCCTCTGCGTGGTAGAATTATATTCATAAAACATTGAATTTAACAGATATCATGGGCAGCCATCCACGATTTATCAGCATTTAAAATATATGTTAATTAACAAAGATAAATATTAAAGAGTACAAATGGCAATTAACTAGTAAACAAGCCTGAAATCTTAAAATGTTGCCACATGATTTCCCGAACACATGATATGTCAACATGTGACCACTATTCAGATTTACCGTAAATATTTGGAGTATTGTTGCACGGCTTGCACATACACTGTGCATTTCTTTACCTCCGTATAAAATCAATAATTCATGCTGGGAGCCAAGTAACATTCTGTCTGCTTAGTGCATATTGGTATTTTATTTTACTTGAGAGCATAATAGAAATACATAAGACGAATAAGGCGCCATGATGGAAGGTCAGGTCGGGTATCAAAGGTTATTATAACTTCAAATACTACTTGTATTTCACACCTTGCCTCTGTCACATATTTCCTTCATATTATTGACAGCAAGTCCTAATTTTGACTTGCTATTGCAAAATGTCATTTCATATCATATTAGTAGACTTTCTTTGAAAAAACATATCACTGGTGCCTGATGGGAATACCCGTCCGCCATTTCATTAAACTGGATCGTTTTCGCCTGGTTTGTGCCCAGATATATTGGGGCGCGCTATACTCTCATTGAACAGGCAAAGTTCGCAAAACTAACAACGTTGTTATTTGCCAATATCAATTACCATGATCCAAGGGGTCGAACATGAATTATTCATAACGGATCGATAACTGGCCTCACTTTCTAGCTAGTACACCAGCTGAATTTTTCCTAGGTTTTTTTCCTGAATTTAGTGTCACCCCCTTGCTAATACGATCTATGGTCATGATGGTAGTAATCTTTTGCATATTTAAACACCGGCACACACCGACACCGCCTGGCTAATAATTATTTGGTGCAGCAGAGACACTAACATGAATACACGGGATCGATACACGTAAATTGCTATGCACGATTTTGATATCAGACGAAAATCTTCGTATACCGGGTTAGAAAATGATGAATATCTCCCGTAAATGAAACCAGATGTGGTCTCATACACTTGAAAATACGTGTTGAACAGATATGATAGTCGTCGGCTTGCGCTTTGGAAATTCGCTTTGCGCTTTCCTGTAGCGTGTAGCGTGGTACTACAGCGTGTAGTACAGCTGCACTCACTACTAGGCAGTATAAAAGTCGATGACCATTGACCTCAATGGGGTATACAAGCTTATTCACGCACAACCAAGATCAATTACCCGGCTATTGTGAGTAGCATATAGTCATGTCCCTCGACTAATTCTTCGTCTCAAAGAGCTTCAAAGGTCTGAAGTTCTCTGAACCAAATGGCCAATTGTGGCTGTGGATTCAACCTACCATGGCGATTTATGCCATGAAGATATAGGGTCGGTGACACTGTGCGGCATCTATCGGTATAAACGATGTACATCTAATTGCCTTCAATCCATAGTTAGTGGTCGCTTATGATTACAACCGCGTAGAACCTTTTGTTACTTTAGGAAAGTGCTTTATAGGCATATGTGATTGATTGCAAATCGATAATTCGCGGCTTGGCGACTGATTGTAGATCATTATTAATCGGCGGAGCCTTTTGTAAGCTACTTGACCCCGATCTTATTGTTAGAATACAATAGCTACCTTCTATTACGTTTCCATATCAGGTCAAAAGGATGTATGCTTTGTGTCAGATGTATGTACTGTACTTCTTTTGTCGTAGTACGAAATTAGATACAAAAAAGTCCCGAAGCATTTTTTTAAAGTACAGATAAAACGCATTCTTCTCTTGGATTTATGAGACAAGAACTATTTTGTGTGCAAGATAGCCTGAAAACCGTTTTCTTTTGAGAATTGAAATTCCTTGTATATCGTCAGTTTTGCCGAGGTTTGTTGTAATTTTTCGTTTCCATGAAAGTGGTACAAGAAAAAGTACAAAAATATCACATTTTTGGCCGACAAATTTAAATGTAATTCAGGCTATCTTGCAGCTTCGACTTTAAAGTAAAGATATATATGGGGCATTTCATATTTCTTTGAGGTGTTCTCTGAATGTTTATTTCGGAGAGATCATGGTTCAATACAAAAAAATTCACCAAAAATAGTAACTTGTCAAGTAGGTATCATTTATTTTGAACGCGGTCCCTGCAAGCATGCATGCAGCTAGTCTCTGTCCGAGACGATAAGTGTCTATTAAAGTTGCTTTATTATATGCATACAAACAGGGCAAGAAAGGTGTTGATTAAACCCGCTTAAAATTCGATGTTAGATTCTTTTGTGTTGTAAACTGTCAACATTCTTTTGTCTACGTGTAACACGGGTGATAGAATGCAGTTTATAATACCCTTCAAGGCCGCATCATCCCACATTTTAGGTGGGATAGTTTGGTACCCGTCGCGGCTAAGTGCTGCCATTGAGGAGCAGGAATGCGTTACATTGGATTCGTCTATAGGGCTTATTTCAACACACTAGTCAAGTTTTATGTGGCAGTTTTCCAAACATTTCACATTAAATCTTTTCAAAAATGAAGAGAGATTTGTATCAGTCTAGAATTTTAGTTTTTTCAATGCCTGACTGGCAGGCATGGTACCAGCTGAGCACCTCGATGAAGCAAATATTTTTACATTTTGTAGCACCTAAATTTCGCGTAGCACGAAAAACGTTCTTCTTATGTTGAAATGAGTTCATATCTGGGGCGTAGTCAGCTTTCGTGGTCAGAGGGGGAAAATAAAGGTTTTTTGGGAAAAGACAAAAATAATCATCACTTTGAACCGATATTATTGATGGGATATGTACATATTTCTGTATAGAGACTGTAGGGCCTACATATAAACTGTTAAGTCTTCGAGCCTCCAAAAACCGGGCCGAAACGTTTTTTATTGAGACAATGCGCGCGCGCAAAAATAATTGGTATTTTACATTCATTTTGGTTCATGATCGGGGGATTTTTTGTGGGAAACAGGCTCCTTGGCCCTTTTCTTTTCCTATGCCTTCCCGATTTCTTTCATGTTTTGTTATGCGGGCACTCTTGTCATGGAGCATTCTGCTCCCGCTGGTTAGTACGCTACTACAACCATGCCCAAAATGTGTTGGGACACTTATGGAAAACGTACACTATATTATGGCCGTAATTCCGTTATTGTTAACGTGATAAAGTGGAGGTTTCTTCAGTGTCAAGCCTAAACCCTTTTCTAACACCCCAACCCTCCCCCTTCCCCACCAATCAATGTTGGGTGCCACTAGGCGCGCGTGACCAAAAAAGTAGGATTCAACATTGACCGGGGGGAGTGGGGGCTTATTTACATAACCCTATCAAAACCGTCCCAACATTTATGGCCAGTATTGTCTGAAAGGTATAAAAAAAAACAAATTTTAAGATGTGTTTTTTTGCCCATATCTCTTCAACCATAGCTTGGATTTTCGTCAAATTTTACATAAAAAGGCAGAAACTATTTATCTTGTCACTAATATGAAAATATTGGATTTTTCATCCCGTGATATAAGGGTACGGTCACTTTTTATACCCAATATCATGTATTTTACAATGCGTGGTGTGCATTTTTAGCCTATGCGAACTACGTATTTCGAGTTAAAATGGCGTTGTATTTTGAAAGAGAACGGATTTAGTCGCCTGAAATACATGATATTTTGTTGACAGGAATTGATTGAAGTATTTTAAAAAAGTGACTTTGGAAAAAAATTACTTAAATTTAATAAAAAATAATGATTCTTAGAAAAAATAACAAACTTTAATAATTTGCATCAAAACTGTGGTATTTGTAACGTATCATTCGTGTAAATATAATATAGTTGGCAGGAATATGCTTAAATTACATTTATGACTTGAATTTATTAAAGTGCTTTCAAAGAAACTTACTTTTGAAAAGTAACATAGCACATCAAAACATAATTACCATAATTATTATACATAAATCCTAAATCAGAATTTCATCTTCAGAAGATAGCAAACATCATTTGGCTATTCATTTGCATACCCTATCATGCCTATGTGATTCGTGAATTTTAAACGTATAGCCGTCCTGTAGTGTGTATGTGGCTGTGGCTTGGACAGGGGGTGTGTTTGTTGTGTGTGTGTGGGGGGGGGGGTGGGGGTGGATGTGTGTGGTGTATATGGGGTGGGGTGTTTTGTGGTGCTCGTGTAGGGAGTAGTGTCATTTTGCATTTTAGATGAAAAAAAAAAGAGTTTGGCAACAGTTGGTCTGCAAAGTTATTTGGGAGAAAATTGTCATGAAATAATTATAACAATTAACAAATAGGAAAAAAAAATACGGGACGGAGTCGAACCCGCGCCGTCAACAGCGCGCTAACCAATTGAGCTATTTAAGACCAGTGGTTTTCGTTTGGTTTTGTTCATTGACAAGTGTCATTATTAATCATGTTATTTGAATTGACAATATTTGAATTGACAAGTCTGCACGGGTTCCATTCTTTGTTTGTTTTCTAATCAAGAGATGTTGTGTTTACTTTTATTTTCTTCTATGGAGTAAATACAAGATATTAGTAGGTGAAAACAATAATTTACACATTTCAAACTCACTTTTTGACAGTTACAGTGATGATAAGTGAACTTAAAAAGGGCCAAAAATATGGTTTTCAGATTTTTTAAGTGACCAGTCCCTAAATTTCAAATTTACCCATTCAAATTTTTTGTAGTAAAGCACAATGATAAAAACATTTACGGTTCCAAATTTGGCGTCAATATCTTTTTACTTTTGGAGTTATAAGCAAAAAGCTGAAATTAGATGATTTTTTTTCAACTTTTCAAATACATGTCTGAAAGGTATAAAAAAAACCAAATTTTAAGATGTGGTTTTTGCCCATATCTCTTCAACCATAGCTTGGATTTTCGTCAAATTTTACATAAAAAGGCAGAAACTATTTATCTTGTCACTCATATGAAAATATTGGATTTTTCATCCCGTGATATAAGGGTACGGTCACTTTTTATACCCAATATGTGACCGTACAGCAGCACGAATGAGCCGTAAATGTCCTCAATTGTATTCTGAGTTACAGTGTAAAATGGGAATGAAGGTCATATTCCTAGGTATTTCAATTTGGTGCTACGTGTATCTCATTAAATGAGGTACACGTAGCACCCAATTGAGGTACCTATGAATACGACCTTCATGCCCATTTTACACTGTAACTCAGAATACAATTGAGGACATTTACGGCTCATTCGTGCTGTACGGTCACATATCATGTATTTTACAATGCGTGGTGTGCATTTTTAGCCTATGCGAACTACGTATTTCGAGTTAAAATGGCGTTGTATTTTGAAAGAGTGCGGATTTAGTCGCCTGAAATACATGATATTTGTTGACAGGAATTGATTGAAGTATTTTAAAAAAGTAACTTTTGAAAAAAATTACTTAAATTTAATAAAAAATAATGATTCTTAGAAAAAATAACAAACTTTAATAATTTGCATCAAAACTGTGGTATTTGTAACGTATCATTCGTGTAAATATAATATAGTTGGCAGGAATATGCTTAAATTACATTTATGACTTGAATTTATTAAAGTGCTTTCAAAGAAACTTACTTTTGAAAAGTAACATAGCACATCAAAACATAATTACCATAATTATTATACATAAATCCTAAATCAGAATTTCATCTTCAGACGATAGCAAACATCATTTGGCTATTCATTTGCATACCCTATCATGCCTATGTGATTCGTGAATTTTAAACGTATAGCCGTCCTGTAGTGTGTATGTGGCTGTGGCTTGGGCGGGGGTGTGTTTGTTTGTGTGTGTGTGGGGGGTGGTGTGGGGGTGGATGTGTGTGGTGTATATGGGGGTGGGGTGTTTTGTGGTGCTCGTGTAGGGAGTAGTGTCATTTTGCATTTTAGATGAAAAAAAAAAGAGTTTGGCAACAGTTGGTCTGCAAAGTTATTTGGTAGAAAATTGTCATGAAATAATTATAACAATTAACAAATAGGAAAAAAAAATACGGGACGGAGTCGAACCCGCGCCGTCAACGTCGCGCTAACCAATTGAGCTATTTAAGACCAGTGGTTTTCGTTTGGTTTTGTTCATTGACAAGTGTCATTATTAATCATGTTATTTGAATTGACAATATTGCGCTAAAAAATTGAATTTCTGAAATGATCATATCGGTAATCCATATTGATGTGAAAATATTGTGTCGATTTGTAGAACATAAAGCCATAAATTCACGGTATGCCATCGTATTCTTAGAATAAAAGAGATGGACTATGATCAGACTTTATAGCAATGGTTTATCGATGGGTTAGCATTCATTTGTGTATCGATTACCGTTGGAATACCGTCAACAATATGCGCATCCTACAATTCAAAGTCCATACAATGTATTTAAATTTCATGATCAGTTTTACTTTTGGAACGAGACTCAAAGAAGGACCGCGTTCTTTTAAATTAAAAACAAAGTCTGCACGAGTTCCATTCTTTGTTTGTTTTCTAATCAAGAGATGTTGTGTTTACTTTTATTTTCTTCTATGGAGTAAATACAAGATATTAGTAGGTGAAAACAATAATTTACACATTTCAAACTCACTTTTTGACAGTTACAGTGATGATAAGTGAACTTAAAAAGGGCCAAAAATATGGTTTTCAGATTTTTTAAGTGACCAGTCCCTAAATTTCAAATTTACCCATTCAATTTTTTTGTAGTAAAGCACAATGATAAAAACATTTACGGTTCCAAATTTGGCGTCAATATCTTTTTTACTTTTGGAGTTATAAGCAAAAAGCTGAAATTAGATGATTTTTTTTTCAACTTTTCAAATACAACCATGGCCAAAATGTGTTGGGACACTTATGGAAAACGTACGCTATATTATGGCCGTATTTCCGTTATTTTTAACGTGATGAAGTGGAGGTTTCTTCAGTGTCAAGCCTAAACCCTTTTCTAACACCCCAACCCTCCCCCTTCCCCACCAATCAATGTTGGGTGCCACTAGGCGCGCGTGACCAAAAAAGTAGGATTCAACATTGACCGGGGGGAGTGGGGGCTTATTTACATAACCCTATCAAAACCGTCCCAACATTTATGGCCAGCATTGTAGTTTAAATGGTGAGTTTTAGCATTTTTTTTAATGAAATTTTCAAAGGAGATCCATGCCTTGTGATTATTTTCTTCAAAATATAGGTTCATGTGAGGATATCTCACCAAAACAATACCCAGATCCATCCCCACATATTATGGTTCCCATCATCATGTGGCATAGATTTCTTTTTGACTTTGGAGGTGGACTCTGGTGAAAATCTTTGAAGTGGAGTGAATCAAGTGTTTTTGCTCACAGAATTACTTTTTACAAACAAATACGAACAAAATACTTGCCAGTTTGAAGCTAAAATAAATATATCTGATGACAAATGGAGCACCCTTGCCACCAAATCTTTTTTCTGGTCCGAGGTGGAGCAATTTTTTTTTGGGGGGGGTCTGAGGTGAAGCATTTTTTGGTTGCTCAAATGGAGTTACAATTTTGTTTAAAAAAACTACCAAGCCCCCCACCTTGATACCTAATGGTGCGTCCCTTATATAGGTTTATACAAGACATGTAGTGTTGTATTTCTTTTATTCGACATAGAAGTGATTACATAACTTGGGTCACAGCTGGTCGTTGCATCAATCAAAGAAGTTTAGTCAGACTGATTCCGGGGGGCACTCCCACTTTGGAGGTGACGCGTACTGTATGTAGGGCTGTTAAGACCCCCTTTTCAGCGTCGCTGTCACCCAAATACCCCATATTTTTACGAGTACATGCTCTGTCACCCGAAGACATGATTTCTCCATGATACGGAAAAACGGAAAAACGGAAAAATTCACGGAATTCGGGGTTTGCTCACGGAAATTTGAAAATGCTGCAAAATAGTGAAAAACTGTATAAAATGTCTAACTTTTGTGTTGATTTGCAAACGAAAACAAAGAAAAGTGATAATTTAGCAGTAATCAACCATTAAACAATCCATTAAAGCTTTTATTCTAGGCCTACGATGCAAGATTCTGATACAGCTATCGGAAGTACACACAAGACAATTGATGATGCTTAATTCTAATGGGGATGTTGAGGGAAGACTACAGTAAAAAGGTACATATAATAATATAAGACAAATTACACTTTTAAAAACATGTTTGTATTCACTTTTTAGTGCTTTATAATGTAAAACGGAAAGTCACGGAATCGTCCAATTTGTAACACGGAATTTTCATTTTGTAACACGGAAAAATCATGGCTTTACCCTAATGTTCCATTCGATCTGTCACCCAAAGACCCGTACAAGTTAAATTTGAACAGCAACTTTCATTTATCACATGGTTTTGTTACTTATGTTGAAAAAACAAAACAAAGAAACTTGAAGCCATATAGAACTAGAAAGTCGATTTTCGAGGTTTCTATGGCACCCAAAGGTTCCATTAAAAAAAATAAAGGTCATGTTCTTACCCAATGACCTCATATTTTTTACATTTTGCTCTCACAGAATGCCAAAAATCATTTTCTCCCCGAATGCTGATGACGCCCCTTACTGCGAAAGTGCCAGCGCTACATCTATATCCATTTCATATTGACCCCCGGGGACTGATTTTGAGCTGCGGGATTGTTTCTATCGTGTTTCTACTATTCCAATCTCTCCGGGTGGCAGTGTTGAGACAGATCATACATACAGCATACCCCACCCCTAGGGCTGCCGGGCGTGTATGATCGGCTTACAATTCATATCAGTGCCGCACCGGGATGTGGTGCAGGGGAGGGGGTGATGTGATGCAATACTTATCCCAGGGTGTTGAATTATAGGGGGGAAAGCTTTTTTGGCAGGACAAGGGGGAAGCAATTATTGGCACAGGTATAGGTATTTGCACCATTTCGATATTGCGACCTAAAATGTGATGTAGAAACATAGCAGGATAGGCTTAAATTAAAATGGTATAAGGGGAAACATTTTCGACATGTAAAAATATTTTGATGTATAGGCCTAATAGTAGCCATGAATGATCTTTACTTATTAGAACCAAAAGGAACTGTTGTTGGGTCACTATGTTTGAAAAAATCGTTTTGATTCACAAAAGTTGTAGCTTCGGAAATACTAAAAAAATGCCATTTTTCCGAATTTAATAAAAAAATCGTAATTAAATAAGTAAATGAGATATTTCAATTTTTCTTTTGAAAACATTAGTCAAGTTACATAAAGTAGTGCAAAAAATGGGTTCGAATGTGATTGCAATGGTGGTTTCTAGAAAAGGGGTAATTTTTTTTTGGCAAAAGCCCTTACATCCACAAAAGGCACGATATAAACGAAATAATAAAATAAATAGGAAGGCTTGGAAATTGTGCCAAACCTATATTCTTTTAGTTTCTATTCATCAACACTTTATTCAAAACCAAAATGAATCAAATCGAACAAGTAGTAATTGCACAATTAAAAAAGCAATTTTTCTCAAAAAGTCAAAAAATGGATGTATAAAGGGCTTTTGTAACAAAACTTTATTATATTAATATCATTTGTATTAGAAATATTGACTATTTGTTGTTGATATATTATGAGTACTGAATTTACTATTACTATCACCAAGTCAGTCAACAGTAGCCTAGTATAATCCCGGGGGGGGGGGCACATCAACAACATTTGGTGGGTATGTTCCCCAGGAATTTTGAGGTGGTGGGTCTTTGGGTGCTGACGGACCGGGCGGCGAACAAGTAAAATTGGGACTTTTGGAGCTGCGAACAGTCAAACTCAAGGGTTTTTCTTGGCCTTTTGCTAGAAAATCTTTTAAGAGTCTTTTAAGAGCTGAATTTATCAAAATCAAGGGTCTTTCGGAGTTCTATTTTGGTCAAATATAGGGGGTCTTTCGGAGCTGCGAAATCCAAAAAGGGGGTCTTTCCGGGGGAGCATACCCGTATGGTCATATGTGTTAAGTGCCATTCCCCCGGGAGTATAATACATTTGCCACTTCCGAATTTTTTTTTTTTTACTGATAAACATTCAACATTTGCATAGGAACTGCATAGTCATTGATAGTCAGAGGCAAGGTTCATTATTGATTGGAGATTCAGTAGGCCCTATAAAGAGACAAGTACGGTAATAGTTTTTTCAAATGTATGCGCTTAATTCCGTAATCAATAAGAGCTAATAAGTATAACGAACAAAATCATTTCGGAGAGGACGACTGATAGCATAGTAGTGTAAGCGCTAGACTGCGAATCCAGAGGTTGTGGGTTCGAACCCTGGTAGAATTTTAATTCAGATATTTTTATTTTTCTTTCGTGAAGAAGAAATAATAATAGAATCCGTCTTATAAAATTTAACATAGTAGAATCATGTAGGCCTAGGTCAGGGGGATGACACTCTTATTCACATGTTTATTTACAACGCAAACCTATATCGAATCCCGGTCGTTTGCGAATAATGAAATGTCCGCATCCCAGGATCAATTAAACCCTGGTATGAATTATTTATTAGCTTTCACCACGATCCGTTTTGCAATAACATAAAAGCATTTCAAATAACAGCCCGTGGAGTTCAATGAACTACGCCCTGAAACCGATGGAGTTGTGCCTTATAAAGAAGCTCTCCCATTGACCTCTATTCAGGTCAGTGAGCTCTCCATACACAAATGAACAAGTACAATAGGACAAGGCCAGCACCTATGACCTGCTTAGTGACATGTTATTTTGAAGTCTTCTAAAGCTTAAATATCTTGAAAATGAGTATTCGTTTGTGCATATGGACTGCGCATTTATGATGCAAAATATTAGTTCTTATATAAAATTACAAATATTGGAATTATGACACACGGTATAGGTGATATATAAAACGACTAATAAAATCATGTCATCATGGCGTCATGTCAAAGGTTCATTATATCCTGTATGTTTGTCTAAATTAATTAATATTTTGAGAACAATTTCTACACCCATTTAATATGTACTCAGGTGGAACCCGACTTTTTTTCATTTTCATTTCTTTTTATGTAACAAACTCAGGTTTTTCCATTGCGCGGGACCGCCGGGCAACACAAATTTAGGCTAACATTGAATAAACGCGGAATTCTAGTACATACAGCGTCCGACTCCACCTGAGGACCTAGCCTGAGTCCCATGGGCTCCATGAATGGCTCTCCATACACAAATGAACAAATACAATGAAGGGTCGCCATTGCTCTCCATACACAAATGAACAAATACAATGGAGAGTCCGACTGCCATGCAAATGAGCCAAGTGTCCTCTCAAGGTATGCTCTGTGGCCTAGGTGTTACCAGATCTTCTGTGGATTACCATATCAAAAGAATTTCGAAGTTTTGTCAAGCAAGTTTCTAAGTGTGCCCCTAATCGTGGTTTGTATAGCATGGAGGCTATAGCCAGGGCACCGACACTATCTCATTTGCATATCCAAATGACCCGTCTCCTCCGCAGCCAATTTGGTTCCGCTCCATCGAAATCAAGCTGGTCACGGAGGAGACTACCCTCCTTTGTGTTTGTTCATTTGTGTATGGAGAGCCCTTTTTGGAGTCCGGAAAGACTTAGGCTACGCTCTCAGCTAGAGTCCGACGCTGCATTGCACTAGAAATACCTTTTCTGTGAAATCGCTATAGAGCCAACCGGGAACACGTATTCGTTTTGAAAATATAGCATTAAAATTAGTATCACACTTGTGGCCCCCGTGCAGTGGAAAACCTTAATTCTTTCATTAAAAGGATATTAAAATTTAAAAAAACACGGATCTACCTGTGCACCAATCAAATTGTCACAGCAATTTGTCTCAAATATGAATGAATTTTAAGAAACATACGGGGTATGATGAACATTGACCTGACGCCATGATAGTAGGATCTATTAGTCGTTTTATATACAATGTATATACCGTATTGTCATAATACCAATATTTGTCATTATATGCAATGAGTAATATTTAGCAACGTAAATGTGCAGTTCATATGCACAAACGAATACTGATCTTTATGATATTCAGGTTTTTGTACATCACATATAACATGTCACATAGGAGGTCATACGTGTTGACCTTCATCTATTGTATTTGTTCATCTGTGTATGGAGAGGATTAGCGCCATTAAACGCCATTAAAACTCCATCAGTATTAGGGCGTAGTTCAGTGAACTCACCGGATTGCTATTCCAGGTACTTTGATAATACAGATAATATGTATTAATAGGTCGAGGCGATTGCATTGAAAAACCTAATAAATTATTCATAACAGTTACGTAATCAATCGATAGTGCGGACACTTTTCATTTGCAAACCACCAAAATTCGTGATCTTTTAGCGTTGGAAAAGAAACCACGTGAATAGAGTGCCCTCTCAAGAATATCAACTCTCTGCTATAGCTTTGTTTGCTAGTAACCAATGACAGAGCCGCTACGATATTAAATTGAAAACAGATCACCGCTAGAGGCGCTGCATTTAAGACGCAGCCTAAAAGGTCATTACGAGACAAAATAGATGTGATCTGTGGCTGTATTAGTGGTTGTGGTGATAGTCATGGTGGTGTTGGCAGTAGTTGTAGTGGTGGTGGTTAGATTTCAATAATTACCAGGCTCTTTCCTCTGGATCTCGTGTTGCACATCAGTTGGAGCATTGCATGTAGTTGTAGGGAGAAATGCGTGGAATGGAACTGAGCCACGGCTTCCAACCTGGTAGTGGAGACAACATTAAAAGAATCAGTGAACCTCAATGTACAGAGTTTATAATACATTTTAACGATTTTATGGAAAGTTGATTCGAAAAGTTGTGCAGTGAAACCTGTGATGCTGAAGTTGTCATAAAATTTCATCGATATAGTTCGTTTCAATTTGTTGAGCATTTTACATGGTTGGTAGCCAACGAAACTCATTAATTTATACATTGATTGACGCTGTTACTATTTAAATCGCCCCAAATATCATCAGTGGAATAAAAGCTTGAGTATTCCAAACTACCTTTGCACAAGTAGGTCTGAGTATGACATTTTATCTATTTTGATCTCATTATATTGATCATACATTATTATTACTTTTAATCAATTACATTTGCCCCCCTGCTTATATTGTTATATTCCCCATCACTGTGTATCACATTATTGACCCAGTGTTAGTAATAGCCGATGTCTCATTCCTGTTATTGTATTATTTATATTTGTCAATTAAATTAACAGGATTAACCTTCAAAGTTGATTACGTTGATATTTTGTTCAGATATACATTTTAGGCGGTCGTATTTTGGATAAACAAGGACATAAACTATAATGCTTAACAATAAGAATGTGGATACATAAGTTGAGAAAGAGGCATCAGAATCCAAAAAAAATTAAAATCACCGTTTAACCCATCTTATTCTGCATCTTGTACGCTAATTTTCCTTAACTTGGCTTGGCTGGCTGATTGCAAAGAAATGGGCGATTATACAACGTATTCGTTAATTCACTTCATTCCAAGTTTAAAGAAAAAATATTCAACACAATGCACATTATTTGTTGACATGTCAACGGGCTATACATTTTGTTAGGTCAGTGAAATCGTTTTCGTTCTTATTAAACAATCTGTTTCTTTTTCAGCCATTGATAAATATATGCTCATAACTCGGTAACCAGATGTCCGATTTTGATGGGGTTTGAATCAAAATGAATTACATTGATGTAATTATGTAATTGCTCAATTATACGCATGCAATTCAAATAAAATGTGCGCCTTTATTTGCATAATAAAATGAGCTATGCGCTGCGCTTTAAATATTGTGATTCTCATACCTATTTTCGATATTTTTTCAGGGACACCCTTTATGCTACTCTTAGTGACTTACGTCAGATATATTGAGGTCAGCGTTATCAGTGATTTCTATAACGTACAGATCATGAGGATTTCTTCGCCAAACATGGCCTTCTGAGTCTCGAACTCCACCAGTGACCAATAGGGTGAAAAGAAAGTGGTCAAGTCCGTATGTGACCTTTAAAGATTAATAATGATAATAATAAAGATATTTTACACAAAACTGCAATATATCTAATTAAGTAGAGAAATTAGCTACATATATTAGAACAGGGCTTCATCATTTTTTCAACAACATTTTAGAATCTTTGCATCGACATAAAACAATTAGATGTATACTGGACCACTCACACATGTTCCTGTTGCACTGGTACTGTTATAACTGACGGCGTAATTGAAGAAATACCGGTACTATAACTTAATTTGGAAATTATTTCAGCAAACACTATCACTGCATGTCAAAACCAAACAATGCATTACACGCCTTCCCCCATTTCCCCGTTCCAGTGGAATCACAAAGACATGTAAAATATATCTACATACAAAGTGCTTTTAAACCATTTTAGTAAATCATTTTAGCCCGATATAATTTTGTTTACTGTATCCTAGTAACTCAGATGTGTGTTTCATAACAAACCATAATTTATTCTATTCAACATGTTTAAGTAGAGTACATGAATAGAATACATTAAATCCTTTGTTATGCTCTCTATAGAAAATTTATTCAGCGGTGCATGCTAAATAACACTGAATAAATTAAATAAACTCTTACACAATGGATGCATGGTCAATTTAATACTATGTACCTTCTATAATGTGTTGTTAGGAAAAGAGATTTTAAAAGGCTATAGGTCATCATAGGTCAGGTTATAGGTCACTTGGTTCAGGTCTAATTTAGGCATCCATTTTGAATACATGTGATAGTCTGTGATATCATAATGAGGCATCAATTTTGATATTTTGTCTTTTACTGGATATATATATATTGAAAAGTGTGAGGTGGATATACTAAAATTCCTTGGGATGAAAATGGTGAGTAGAATTTAGATTGCCTAGTTGAGATGGATTGGACAAATAAGTATAAAATAGTTACCAAAATCACAAAACTGAAGCTTACGCAAAACTACCTAATATAGTGGCATAGGTGACAAGAAATACAATATTTTTTCAACATTGCTGTAGTGTGGTTGTGGTAACCTGTTACCTATGAATTAATTAAGTTTCAGTGAAATAATGTCGCAAGTTGAAAATACAAAATAGAGCTCATTATTGAAAATAGAAGCATTTTAACCAGTTCGTTTTTTGATAGGTGTGGAGCACCAAGTTCATGAAGTCATAAAAGAAACTAGACTTAGCTGTGGTCTAACCCACGAACACAGCCGTGTTGTGACCCCTAATGACATTTGACCCCGAATTATATGAAAACGCCCATAGCCATGGGCTAATGTCAATGCATGGGTGCACGTGACACCACTTTGCTATGTTACTTGTGGCAGAAGGGGGGCATTTTGAAGGTTTTCCTCTCAGACCGGAAGTAACCCCTTAATGACATTTGACCCCAAATAAAAAAATACCACATATGAATTGGGTAACAACAATTCATGTGTGAACATACCGTTACTGTCCTATGTTTTTCTTTGCAAATAAATATTTTTGAAGGTTTTTCGTTTTATACCGGAAGTGACCCCTTAATGACCTTTGACACCAAATCTGTGAGGACCTCATAGACACTGGGTAATAACAATGCATGTGTGCAAGTGCTTCTTCTCCCACAAATTACGTAGGACAGTGACACCACTTGCACACATGAATAGTTATTACCAAGTGTCTATGGGGTCCTCACAGATTTGGGGTCAAAGGTCATTAAGGGGTCACTTCCGGTATAAAACGAAATACCTTCAAAATTTTTTTATTAGCTAAGAAAAACAAAGGACAGTAACAGTATGTTCATATATGAATTGTGGTTACCCAGTGTATATGTGGTATTTTTTATTTTGGGTCAAAGGTCATCAAGGGGTCACTTCCGGCCTGAGACGAAAAACCTTCAAAATGCCCTTCTGCCACAAGTAACATGGCATAGTGATGCCACATGCAAATGTACATTGACACTAGCCAATGTCTATGGGACTTTCATATATTTTGGGGTCAAAGGTCAATAAGGGTCACAACACGGCTGTGTTCGTGGTCTTAGACCACAGCTAAGTCTAGTTTCGTTTTTTACCGGAAGTGGCCCCTTAATGACCTTTGACCCTAAATACAAAATACCACATATACACAGGATAACTACAATTTATGTGTGAACATACCGTTACTGTCCTATGTTTTTCTTAGCAAATAAAAAAAATTGAAGGTTTTTCGTTTTATACCGGAAGTGACCTCTTAATGACCTTTGACCCCAAATCTGTGAGGACCCCATAGACACTGGATAATAACAATGCATGTGTGCAAGTGGTGTCACTGTCCTACGTAATCTGTGAGAGAAGAAGCATTTTGAGTTGAAATCACGTTTTTGACCCCTATGACCCCTGCGTGACCTGTGACCCCACAAGTTTCATATGATATGTAGGGGCATGGTCAATGATGGTTGTGACCAAGTTAGGTTAAAATCGGTGTACGCATGTAAGTGCTAGAGCAAATGTAGTGGTCGGCAGAAAGAAGAAGAAGAAGAACTAGACTTAGCTGTGGTCTAAGACCACGAACACAGCCGTGTTGTGGTGACCCCTTAATGACATTTGACCCCAGAATATATGAAAACGCCCATAGACATTAGCTAATGTCAATGCATGGGTGCACGTGGCACCACTTTGCTATGTTATTTGTGGCAGAATGGGCATTTTGAAGGTTTTTCGTCTCAGACCGGAAGTGACCCCTTAATGACCTTTGACCCAAATAAAAAATATACCACATATGAATTGGGTAACCACAATTCATGTGTGATCATACCGTTACTGTCCTATGTTTTTCTTAGCAAATACAAATTTTTGAAGGTTTTTCGCTTTATACCGGAAGTGACCCCTTAATGACCTTTGACCCCAAATCTGTGAGGACCCTATAGACACTGGGTAATAACAATGCATGTGTGCAAGTGGTGTCACTGTCCTACGTAATTTGTGGGAGAAGAAGCATTTTAAAGATATTTCGTTTTATACCGGAAGTGGCCCTTACTTCACGGCTGTGTAACTAGACTTAGCTGTGGTCTAAGACCACGAACACAGCCGTGTTTTGACGCCTTAGTGACCTTTGACCTCAAAATATATAAAACGCCCATACACATTGGCTAATGTCAATGTATGGGTCCAAGTGGCACCACTTTGCTATGTTATTTGTGGCAGAAAGGGGCATTTTGAAGGTTTTTCGGCTCAGACCGGAAGTGACCCCTTAATGACCTTTGACCAAAAATGAAAAAATACCACATGTACAATAGGTAAACACAATTCACGTGTGAATATACCATCACCCTCCAATGTTTTTCTTAGCAAATAAAAAATTTTGAAGGTTTTTCGTTTTATACCGGAAGTGACCCCTTAATGACCTTTGATTCCAAATTTGTGAGGACCCCATAAACACTGGGTAATAACAATACATGTGTGCAAGTGGCGTCACTGTCATACGTAATTTGTGGGAGAAGAAGCATTTTAAAGGAATTTCGTTTTATACCGGAAGTAGCCCCTTAATTACCTTTGACCCTAAATAAAAAAATACCACATATGCACAGAGTAACTACAATTTATTTGTGAACATACCGTTACTGTCCTATGTTTTTCTTAGCAAATAAAAAAAAATTGAAGGTTTTTCGTTTTATACCGGAAGTGACCCCTTAATGACCTTTGACCCCAAATCTGTGAGGACCCCATAGACACTGGATAATAACAATGCATGTGTGCCAGTGGTGTCACTCTCCTACGTAATCTGTGAGAGAAGAAGCATTTTGAGTTGAAATCACGTTTTTGACCCTATGACCCCTGCTTGACCTTTGACCCCACGAGTTTCATATGACATGTAGGGGCATGGTCAATGATGGTTGTGACCAAGTTAGGTCAAAATCGGTACAAGCATGTAAGTGCTAGAGCAAATGTAGTGGTCGGCAGAAAGAAAGAAGAAAGAAAGAAAGAAAGAAAGAAGAAAGAACCTGAAAGAAAAAAGACACAGCCGTGACGTAACTAGACTAAGCTGTGGTCTAACCCACGAACACAGCCGTGTTGTTACCCCTAATGACCTTTGACCCCAAAATATATGAAAACGGCCATAGACGTTGGCTAATGTCAATGCATGGGTGCATGTGGCACCACTTTGCTATGTTATTTGTGGCAGAAGGGGCATTTTGAAGGTTTTTCGTCTCAGACCGGAAGTGACCCCTTAATGACCTTTGACCCTAAATTAAAAATACCACATATGAATTGGGTACCCACAATTCATGTGTGAACATACCGTTACTGTCCTATGTTTTTCTTAGCAAATAAAAAATTTTGACGGTTTTTCGTTTTATACCGGAAGTGACCCCTTAATGACATTTGACCCCAAATAAAAAAATACCACATATGAATTGGATACCCACAATTCATGTGTGAACATACCTTTACTATCCTATGTTTTTCTTAGCAAATAAAAAAAATTGAAGGTTTTTCGTTTTATACCGGAAGTGACCCTTAATGACCTTTGACCCCAAATCTGTGAGGACCCCATAGACACTGGGTAATAACAATGCATGTGTGCAAGTGGTGTCACTGTCCTACGTAATTTGTGGGAGAAGAAGCATTTTAAAGGTATTTCGTTTTATACCGGAAGTGGCCCTTAATGACCTTTGACCCTAAATAAAAAATACCACATATACACAGGGTAACTACAATTTATGTGTGAACATACCGTTACTGTCCTATGTTTTTCTTAGCAAATAAAATTTTTTGAAGATTTTTCGTTTTATACCAGAAGTGACCCTTTAATGACCTTTGACCCCAAATCTGTGAGGACCCCATAGACACGGGATAATAACAATTCATGTGTGCAAGTGGTGTCACCGTCCTATGTAATCTGTGAGAGAAGAAGCATTTTGAGTTGAAATCACGTTTTTGACCCCTATGACCCCTGCGTGACCTTTGACCCCACGAGTTTCATATGACATGTAGGGGCATGGTCAATGATGGTTATGACCAAGTTAGGTTAAAATCGGTGTAAGCATGTAAGTGCTAGAGCAAATGAAGTGGTCGGCAGAAAGAAGAAAGAAAGAAGAAAGAAGAAAGAACCTGTAAGAAAAAAGACACAGCCGTGACTAACGTCACGGCTGTGTAATCAGGACCCACTTATTCCAATTTTACATATCAACATTATTTCCCTAATGTGTTATCACATATCCAAAATTTTAACGAAATCCGTTGCGTTGATAGTAAGCTTTCCAAAATGAGGTGAATTTAAAACATCAGTGATGTACCACCTTTTGGCTTCTACCTTTAAAAGCATGTAAGCTACATTGATACAGATGTCACCAATAAAACGAGAAGATTTGCCCCTTCATTTTGCATACCACTTTGTCCATTTTTTTAAAATAATTTCTTCACAAAATGCAAACAAATGTAAAAAAAATGCAATGGGTGTAGTACCCCCTTAAAGTGCTTTGATTATCAGAATAAAGCCAGTATGTGCATAGAGAATTGTAATCAGGCTTAGCTTAAATATGGAGGAGGGTCTGTTTTGGGCTCATATGGGGTAAAATTCTAAAGTTTGTCCAATTTGAATGAAAATTAGTATTATGTGATCCTAAGAAGATTCAAAATATGACAGATATTATTTCAAGGTCACCAGAGGTCAAAAGGGGTAAAATTGTTTCTCCAATTTTAATGAAAAATAGTATTATGTAATGTTGCTATGATTCAAAATAAGATGAAGGTCATTCTAAGGTCATCGGAGGTCAACCAAAGGTCAAACTAGTTTATTAGATAGTTTATTACTAAACTTAGTACCAACATTTTCACGATGTTGACAATTTTGTCTATAGTAAATTCAAGGTCAACAGAGGTCATTTCAAGGTCTAGACTTCGTGGCCTTATAAGGCTGCAACATATCTAGTTCTGTCATTAGTCCTGGACTCTTGTATTTTGGGCAATTTCTGTTTCTTCTGTTTCTTCTTTTTCTGTCAACATTTGCATAATTTGCTCTTCTCCTACAGATTACATGGTACAATAATGAGATTTAAACATTGACCTTGGCTATAGGCTGGGTATACGGGGTAGATTTGAAGTTCAAGAACATGCAGGGGTCAAACATGGTTGATTATTTAAAATCACTTTATAATTCACTATTTGCTGCATATTAAGTGCTGTGATCATCAGAATAATGCTTAAAGGGCTATACCATTATGTGCAAATAGGATTGTAATCATACTTAGCTTAAACATGGAGGAGGGGTCTGTTTTAGGTTCAAAAGCTGTGCGATGGAGGTCATTTCAAGGTCACCAGAGGTCAACCAAGGGTCAAATTATTAATTTTATTTAGACAGATTGTTATTATACCCGCATGCAATAGCATGCAGGGTATCTTCCCATCCTGTGGTTTCTTCTTCATCTCCTATCAAACACATTCTGTCAAGGCTAGAGCTAAAACTACAAGGGCCCCAGGGCCCATATGTGGTACATTTATGGGCCCTACACCGTAGAAGTGCCTTTTGCCCATCTTGGCCCCAGAGGTCAAAGGTCACGGGCCCCAGGGGCCCAAATGTTAAAACACAAACCATGCCGTTTCTCATCAAATGAATCAGCCTCAGGGCCATGTGTTGGTACACTGATAGCCCCAGGGGTACTCTATATTTACAAGTATACATGAGCCCCATATGTTATATATTATGGGCCCCAGGGCCCCAAATGTTAAAAATAAGGGGCAACAGATTGACAAGGCTAGCTCTAAAAGTACAAGATCACTAGGGCTCATATGTGGCATATGTATGGGCCCTAAGTTATAGATGTGCATTTTGCCCATTTTGGCCCCAGATGTACAAGGCTGGGGGCCCCAGGGGCACAAATGTTACAACAAAGGGCCGGCCGTTTCTCAGCAAATAAAGTAGCTACAGGGTTCAGATTTGGTACACAGATAGGTCTTTTAGTATTATATTGTCATATGTATATATAGCCCCCATATGTCACATAATATGGGCCCCAGGGCCCCAAACGCTAAAACATATGGCCGGCCGTTACTCAGTAAATAAAGCAGCTACAATGCACAGCTTGAGTCTACTGATAGCACTTGAGAATCATACTTCAACATGTGTACATGAGCCCCATAAGTCATATATATTGGGCCCCAGGGCCCCAAATGTTAAAACAAAGGGCCGGTCGTTTCTTATCATATAAAGCAGCTTTATGGCTCAGAATTTGTACACAGATTGCACCTGAGAATAACATTGTTATATGTACATATGAGCCCCATATATCACATAATATTGGCCCCAGGGCCCCAAGTGCTAAAACAAAGGGCCGGCCGTTACTCAGTAAATAAAGTAGCTACTGTGGCCAGCTTGAGTCTACTGATAGCCCTAGAGAATTATACTTCAACATAATTATGTAGATGGGCCTCATAAGTCATATATTATGGGCCCCAGGGCCCCAAATGTTAAAACAAAGGGCGGGCCGTTTCTCATCAAAGAAAACAGCTTCCGGGCTCAGAATAGCACCTGAGAATTATATTGTTACTAACACCCACACACCCATCCACCCCACACACGTAGGACTAAACAGACAGATCGTTTTATATCATAATTGGAAATACCAGCGTGAAGCGTTAAGGCTGTTCAAGTTAAATTACATACCCATTGGCTGTTCCACTTAATTTACATACTCCCTCTGAAATGTCCCCCCAAAAAGGCTGTTCCGTTTAATTTACATACTCCCTCTGAAATGGCTGTTCCATTTAATTTACATACTCCCTCTGGAATAGTTTCCCCTAATCATATTGCATAGCCTCTGTGAGTAAGAGAGACTGACAACAGCATCCTATGAAGAGTAAGAGAGACGACTCCCCTGGGAGGGGACTTTTTACAATTTCTTTATTTTAAGTGCTACAACAGTGCAACCTACATTCAATTAAAGCTTGTGACTTGGACTTTCACTTTTTACACATTTTCTGCCCAATTGGGCGACTTTTTACAATTTCTTTATTTTAAGTCCTCAGCAATTAAGGACTGTAAGTTTGGGTATACCGATAACATGCGGGTATAGCCGTATTTGTGTACAAATATATAGCCTTCTAGTTAAACTTGGTGCCGACAATCTTCACGATGTTGACAAGTTTGTCCATGGTAATTTCAAGGTCATTAGAGGCCATTTCAAGGTCACGACTGGACTTCGTGGCCTTTTAAGGTCGCAATATATCTAGTTCTTTCTTCATTTCTCTCTTTCTTTCTTTCTTCTGTCAGCATTTGACATAATTGGCTATTGATTATTGAAAATTACTTTAAAATCCACTGCATATTTAAGTGCTGTGATCATCAGATTAATGCTAAAAGGGCATTACCAATATATGAATATATGAATACAAAAGCCACCTAAGTCCATACTTTGGCCAAATTGAGTTAAGCATGGGAAATTGTTGCTATACATAGGCCTGTTATATGCATGAAAGAACAACTCAAATTCATCCTCTGTGTCTATTGGGCATGTGAAAAATAGCATGTATGAAAGAATCACCCAATTCCATGATTTGAGTCTTGTAACACATTGATTGAAATCCAGTATGTATAAAAGTCCACTTGTAACACATTCATTGCTGGAGAATGACTTTTGAACAAAAAATGGGATTAATAAAGGAAAGTGTGTGTTTTATATTACATGGGAGAATGCATATCATCATTATACATACCTGTGTGCTTTTTTTTGTATTATCTTACTAGTGGTAATCTCATTCTAACATTGTTGTCTTTGTATATGATTCAAAAGTCCAAAATTTAAAATGAACCCCACGAAGTCCCTGAAATGCTAATCGTCATACCTAATACAGGTTAATCCACTCATTTGCACGTAAAACTTACCATATTGACCAGGTAAATCTAACTGAAGGAATTAAAATGATACACAGGTTTTTCTTTCAAAATAACTTCGCATGGACTTAGGTGGCTTTTGTATTCATGTATTCATATGCATATATGATTGTAATCATACTTGGCTTAAACATGGAGGAGCGGTCTGTTTTGGGATCAAAAGTGGTAACATTCTCAAGTTTGTCCAATTCGAAAGAAAATTAGTATATGTGATCCTGATATGATTCAAAATATAATGGAGGTCATTTCAAGATCACCAGAGATCAGCCATAGGTCTAACGTGCTAAAATTCCAACGTTTGTCAAATTTGAATAAAAATTAGTATATATGTGATGTTGATATGATTCAAAACATGATGCTTTACTGCTTTACTCCTATGTATACATTCTGCTTTATGTACATAGGATTGTAATCAGACTAGGCTTAAATGTTGAGGAGGTGTCTGTTTTGGGGTCAAAAGGGGTAAAATTCTAAAGTTTGTCCAATTTGAATAAAAATTAGTATGGGTGATCCTGATATAATTCAAAATATGATGGAGATCATTGCAAGGTCACCAGAGGTCAACCAGGGGTCAAAATGGGGTAAAATTTTAAAGTGTGTCCAATTTGAATGAGAATTAGTGTGATGTTGATATGATTCAAAACATGATGAAGGTAATTTTAAGGAGGTCAACCAAATGTCGAAGTAGTTTATTAGATAGATTGTTATTAAGTTTAGTGCCACATTTTTCATGATATTGAAAATTTTGTGGATAGTAATTTCAAGGTCATCAGAGGTCAGTTCAAGGTCACGGCTAGACTTCGTGGTCTTACAAGACCGCAGCATATCTATATAGTTAAAGTTGCATTCTTGCGGCATTTCATTTCCAACGATTATTTAATTTGTTTTTAAATACCTCGTTAAATGAATTACCTTATAAGAGCCTGTTAAGTACCCCCTTTTCTGACAAATTTCCGTATTGAAGATGATTGATGGTACAATATACCAGTGTAGATGTTGGGGCGCATAATAGCCTAAGTAACGGAAATCACCCACCATGTCCCTCATCTGCTTAATTCCATTACTTGAACACTCACCATGGGAGCAACATCAATATGAAATAGTCTAGGCGGTGTACCGTATGGCTTTTGATGTTGAAGCAGGATCTTTACGATGTTATTTTCGTTTACTTGGCTTTCGTGAAGGGGAATGGTGACACATACTGGCTCCGCAACCTGTCCTTTAAGCTGTTCTCGCAAGGCTGCAGAATGACGTTTCACTCTGAGTGATTTGCCTACTCCGGATCGGTGTGAAAGAACAACTTCTATAGCCCCTCTGAGTTAAAAGAAAAGATGACTTTATTATATATCATAATATTATTATATAAATGAGTAATCTCTTTATACTGCCATGCACCCAGGCAGTACGACGGTACGTTAGCTCGCTTCCACTAATTCCAGTGGGAAATAAGCCGGCAATTATGGATTTTTGGAAAACATTAGAAAAATTAATATTCGAGTCATTTCTCGCTTAATTACCATAGCCCATTTTATAATATGAAACATGAGTATAAAGCAAATCATAATGTGTAAAAGTTGAATTACTGGGAGAAAAGATGACCTGAAAGCTAACATTTTAACATTGTTAATATACGACTAGAAATATAAACCAACCAAATTTCATGACATTTTCAGGCAAGCTAACTCAAGTTATTATTTAACATTTTCTGGCTTGATGTAAATGAACATCATGATCGTGACATGCAATTTGTCTGATTTGTCCGGCTACTTTGGCTACTTTGTTTTGGCATCACTGGATAAAGTAGACCATAGCTACAATACATTCACTAGTATCAAAATTAATATAACGGTACATGACGAAATGGGGGGGGGTAACAACCCCTGCCTCTCCGTAGTACGTGTTACGAAATTTGACTAACTTGGTCTAGGGTTAAGCCTTATTTATTGCTTTACACAATTGTTTGTTATCTTATCCGTAATCATGGTACATAATTTAAGCAGGAAACGACCGCGACACTATACTCCATTTATACAGGAGCGCGGAGTCAAATACCAGCGCACATTGTGAAATGCGCAAAGATAAACGGACACGCGGAAAAAAGCATGAGAGAAATAAAATAAATAGAAATGAAACATTTCAAATTTAGTATTAAGTCCTTGTGACGTTCCCAGTTTAAAGATGAGGCAGGTTCTGCCAGCGAGACGATACTGGTTGAAGCGAGGTATTGCATTACATACGGTAGTTTGAGAAGCCTCGAGATACAATGATACCACCATCATTGATGTTAATAATTTTACAAACAAGTACACAAATAACTTTACCCGTGAGGATTGATGCGTCGAGCCACTGTAGATCCCTCTGCTGCTGCTTCCTTTTGAAATTGGATGTACATAAAGTTACTGATGAGTTTTTGATCACTTTTTGGTATATCTACACGATATGTGTTCAGAGCCGTTACAATTTGGGAACTTTCATCCTTTCTACTGCTGCATAAGATAAGGAGCCTATACCCTGAAATTATTTGTAAATAACGGTAAATAAAATATTTATTATATTATTAGGAAAATTACCAGAAAGGTATCTTGAAACAAAAACATTGTATGAATCGTCCGTTGCACAGTCACAAAATCTAACAATTCTTCAGCATTTCTAATTAGTTGATCTTATATTGTCTTGAATTTTGGTTACAATTTGATCAAAATTGTGACAAAGATACTTATCGTACAGGTGCGAGTGATTAGCCTTTTAGTGCAGGGCGGTATAGTCAAAATTGTATTCATCTATTGCTATGGTAGTTAATCCGATTAACTACGTCACTTCTACGGCGTATACCTATACATTGTATAATACACTTGTAGGCCTATGCTGTTATTGGCGTACCCAACATGCCCTTTTGATTTTTGTTTTCTTTCTCTGTTTCTTCTTAAAGATAAGTTGCATAGGCATAGGAACCGGGAGGGCTTAATTTTGGTGCGGGGCTGGAATACCTTACAGCACCCCCATAATCCTAAGTTGAAAAATCGTGATAAAATAAAGGGAAAAATGGGTGTTAGTGACCAATAATAGTTTATAAAATTTTCTGACTCCCAGGGGGGAAACCCCCTCAGGCACCCCCAGGGTGGCCCACCAAAAAAGTTTCAATTTTCAGCCCCCCCCCCCTCATGTTGAAAACTTTCCTAAGCCAATGAGTTGTATAGATATACAAAGGATGGCGATCTTTTGCTGGCTAGACAGCACATGTGCCATTTTGATATGATTATGAAAATCTTTAACCACTATGTTTTGACCCAAACCTATGACCATGCTCAGGGAATTGCAAGGCCCCACTTTGCTTCGTGTATTGTGACCAATTGTTGAGCTTCATTGGTCTGTGAGCACATAAGTCACTCATTACATAATGGGCCTGGCAATTGAAATTGCTTCGTGTATGTCCTTGAAGCTAGCCCTCTTTCTGTAGAAATTGGTGCTGAGCCCCGATCCATCACTTAACAATTCCCTTTATAAACTTCCATTTTAGTTGATGTAGGTTTCAACCCCACAGTACTTTGGACGTAAAATCCAAAATATTCACAAAGTTTACAGAAATCGTTAAAGGAGATTCTTACTAGAGATCTGCATAGCTTCAATGTGCTTGACGCTTTTGTGTAAATCAGGTCGCGTTGCCTTCAGTGTTCTCATAAATGTGTCATAGCTTGACAGCGGCTTTCTACGCAGGATACGCAGCAACAATTGTACGCGTTTTTGATTATTGGGTTGACCTCGTATCTTTTTTAAGTCGTCCTCGGTTATTGCTCCGTTTTCTTCCATTTTCGGTAGTACTTCTTCTGGTGCTAAAGTCCCACAAAGGACTCCAGGTAACTGCTGGAGAATAGCTTGCATTGTTTCCAAATCCATCTGGCCTGATGACACAAATAATAATGAAAATAAATAGTAAATGGAAACTAATCACACTTGCCTTTGGTTCTAGACTTGTTGTGCGGTAAATCTTTACTATCATGTTCACGTACTTCAGTGACTTGTTTCGCATTGTGGGTTGACATTAAAGTAAGTCTAAATCTAAATGTACTAGAAACGTTATGGCCGTGGTCACATATGGTGGTGGTTAATCATCTCTTCCCACTTCCTGTGACCCGATGTCCAGAAATTGCTCTTATGAACTCCCATCCTTCAGACCAAACACACGTACGCCAAGGGGATGACACGTTCATTCACAACACAAACCTGTATTAGTATGATCAGACTGGTTCTAATTTGGAAATATGTGTTTACTTGAGCATCAAGTGGCAAGTTCGCGTAAAAGCTGGCAACCAAATTATTTTGGTTAATTTGGGTATGCTCAATTCAAACATTTTGACTGCCAAGCTATATTGGAACCCTGTGACCCTAAAAAAGACCCCTAAACCCCTACATGCTCAGATATGGGGCTATATAAAAAACTAAAAATGCTCCAAAATCCACTAAAAAACATGTCAAAGGCTCTAAGGATCACAAAAAGGTATCATATTTGCGCCATGCGCGTATTTTTTGGGGGGGGTGCTAAAAACAGGGCGGCAAAAGAAAAGAAAAGAAAAGAAAAGAAAAGAAGGAAATAGTAAAAAGAAACGAAGTAAAAAAGAAAGAAGAAAGAAAATTACGTTTATCACCTATAAGGGCGGCACATTTTAGTAGGCTGACATGTAATCAGGCAATAAGTGGGAGAAAGAGAGCACTATTAGGTCTACAGGGTGGCACATACAAGGAGGGCGGCTTATGGAGCGATGCATACAAGGACAGCGGTGGCTTGTTAAAAAAAAACGCGAAGGGCGGCATATTGTAAACTTGTAAACATGGGAAAAGAGGGGGTGGAAAAGTACAACAAGCCTAATATGCCTACAGGGTGACCTATCACAAGGAGGGCGGCTTGTGACGGGCGGTACATAAAAGGAAGGCGGATTATAACCAGGACAAAAGTATCCATAGGGCAGCACCTCGTGACTTGTAACCAGGAGAAAAGAGGGGGTTAAAAAGGTAGATCACACTTTTTGAATACATGGCCCTGCACTACAAGGAGAGTGGCTTATATGTGGGATTTTGGGCGACACTTATAACAAGGAAAAAAGTTAAATGGAGAGAAAAACGCTTATCAGCCACCTATTTATATGGCCTCACATGTTGGCTGGTAACAAAGAGAAGGGGGGGGGGCGGAAAAGTACAATAGGCGTTATGAATATAAGTGAAGGAGGGCGGCTTGTAAGGCGACACATACACGGAGGGCGACTTGTTACCAGGGCAAAAGTAGAGGGAGGGAGGAGAGAAAAACGCTTGTCAGTCACATATAAATGGCGGCACGTCGTGATTCTTAACCAGGTGAAAAGAAGGAGTGGAAAACGGTATATCACGCTGTGTAACTATGGGCCCACACTGTGACACATAGAAGGAGGGTGGTTTGTGGGCTTCACTACATGGTCGTGTGTCTTGAGCTCGCCACCAATAAAAGGTGGCGACGTTACATTTTGCCAAAGTCGACTCAAAACAAATGATGATATCTCTGTCAAGCAAGAAGGTATTGTCATGCTTGTGGTCTCATTTTATTGCTAAATAAAATGCACTTTCAACCATGTAAAAAGAAATGTTTGAACCCTTTTAATACTGACACTGTGCTTCATAGAATTCAGAATGGGCAGGGTGGCGGTGGTGGGGGGATGTGGTGGTGGGGGATGTGGTACACACAAACTCTATGGGATTGGTATTTTTAGTGCGTAATCTGCTTCTGTAAAGGCTGTAAATTGGATTTGGACTCTATTTAGCATCTAAAACACTCATGGCCTTACAGCTAAACAATTCTACTAATTGTTTTTAATAATTTATGATTGGTTTAGTCTAGAAAATACAAACTTTTCCATACAGAACTACCCGTAGTCATATTAAACACTGTAGTAAGTAATGCAGATGTCTTCAAAATCTAAAAGTTACTGTAAAATATTAATTACTTATCCTATCATAGTCAAAGTATAGATTTTCTGAAGGGAAATTTGACGAGAAATCTAAATATGGACATATTTTTTCTGTATGGGTTAGGGGGAAATGTTTAGGTTCAAAATATGTTGAATTGTAAAAAAATCTAACACACTTTGGGACACCTTATATTCCTAGATTACCAAACAACTGTGATTTTGGTTTCTTCCAAAGTCAGTTGGCTCTCCATATCCTCTAAACAAATGAATGTTGTTTACTTCCAGTTTATTACTGCACGTTGGTAATAAGCAATGCATTTTTTATCAAATCTTTTTTATTCCACCCTGTATAACTTGCAGGTCACCCTGTATAATGAGTTGAAATGTATATATTTGAATTGCTTAATGTATACTTTTGCTAGTTTAGGGTTGATGATTGTCGAGATTATCTAATTAGAAACCCGGTTGGTGTAAAATTTCATAATTATTTGTCATGTAACGCTAAGGGTGGCGAGTTCAGGACACACGGCCACATAAAAGTTAGGTGGCTTATGGGGCGGCACATACAAGGAAGATGGCTAATAACGATGAATAAAGCAGATGAAGGAGAGAAGAGGAGAGGAGAGGAGAGGTCCTATTTGCGCAAATTTTCGCGCACTCCGCGAGCACTTGCTTCAAGGATTGGGGAGGGATTACTGCTCCTCAATGGCAGCCATTAGCCGCGACGGGTACCCAACTATCCCAACTAAAATGTGGGATGATGCAGCCTTGAAGAGTATTATAAACTCAATTCTATCACCCGTGTAACACGTAGACAAAAGAATGATGACAGTTTACAACACAAAAGACTCTAACATCGAATTTTAAGCGGGTTTAATCCACCCAATTGGGCACTCACAACACCTGTTTGGTGCATGCGGGTACCCAAATATGGCTGACCAAATCCTGACCATGACTTGGCTCGTTGGATTCGTCCATATGTTGATTGTATCAAGTTTGTTTGGTTAGTATGACTTAAGGGATAGACCCTTTGTGTGCCCTTCGTGCTTTTCTATTATGTAGGATCTTTACCCACAAGCATGTGCCCGTGACATGTGCAAATATTGCGTAACGTTAAAGCTTAATATATTTATTTGACACAGAGTAGGCTGTATAGATCGGTGGCCGAGCGGTCTAAGGTGTTGTGACTTTTTTCGTTGCTGTTCTGATCGTCGCTTGTTCGAAACCGTGCTATTATTCCATCATTTTTCCTATACTGCTTTATTTGTCCAGCGTAGGGTCTAGAAAAACTAATTTATGTATCGTTTTGTATTATGTATTTATTTATTTATTTATTTATTTATTTATTTATGTGTGTGTGTGTATGTGGGGGTGTGTGTGTGTATGTATGTATTTATAAGGCCCCTAATTATGCAGGCCTATACCTTTTTATTTATTTATTTATTTATAGTAAGAAATTATAATGAAACCATCACTAGATACAGTGCTCAACTATAAAATATAGGAGCGAAATATATTATTATTATACTAGTGAAATTACCACATCGCAATACAAATTTGTTTCGTATGGATGGTTTGACCCATCCACACTCGTCAGTTGCAATGTGTAAAATGACAAAGAATATGTCTTGAGTTTTGATGCGCGCGCAAGAGGAATTAACGCAACCGCGTATCTTAAAGTTGCGCAACACAATACGCGTCTTAAGTGCGTATCCATGTCTGGGCCTACTTATTGTTAAACATGCTAAAAGAGCGACTTGTTTATAGTTACACAGTAAATGTTTATTTCTATGCCTGCAGCCACTTGCTAGTTCGTTTCTGTGGTTCAAGGTTGAACCCTTCCATCACCAAAGACTTATTATTGAAAGCCATCGAATTTGCCTCTACCTACGTTAGCATTACACAACAGGATAAGAACATCATCCTTCATGCTAAAGAATCACTACTGTATGACGACAAAATCCCTTGGTGCAAACGAAGTAACACTAAATTCGATGTTACAATGGGTAGCTTCGATGGTGCAGAAACATGTGAGCTAGTAGGATTATACATTTTATCCCAACTACAACATCTAGATATCGAAGTCGGACTATATAGAGACGATGGCCTAGCAACCTGCTCAAAAACATCCCGACAGGTTGAACTAATCAAGAAAGAGATATGCAAAATCTTTGCAAACAATGGCCTTAAAATCACCATCGAAGCCAACAAGAAATCCGTCGACTTTTTAGACATCACAATGAACCTAAGAACAAGTACCTACAAACCTTATATGAAACCTAACAACACCATCTTATACGTCCACAAAGAAAGTAATCACCCACCTTCTGTAATAAGGAATATCCCCGAAAGCATCAGCAAAAGATTGTCAAATATATCGTCCACCGAAGATATCTTTAACGCCGCAACTCCACCATACCAGGAAGCCCTAAAGAAGAGTGGATACAATTACGAACTGAAATACAACCTTGCTACCCAAAAGAGCAATCAGCAAGCAAATAAACACAGACGTAAACGGAACATTACATGGTTCAATCCGCCGCACAGCCATACCGTTTCTACCAATGTTGGAAAGAAGTTTCTCAGCCTACTAGATAAATGTTTCCCTCCAGATCACCAGCTCAACAAGATTCTAAATAGAAACACCGTAGTTAAAGTTGCATGCCCAACATGCAGCAACTTATATCAGGACACAACAAATATGTGCTGCAATCTGCGAAAACATCTTTGGCTTCGACACAAAACACCACTAATTGCAACTGCAAAAACAAATTGTGCCCTCCTGATATCGGGAGTAATATACCAAGCGACGGTCACAAGGGCAGACAACCGCAAGGAAGAGACATATGTTGGACTTACAGAAGGCCCATTTAAAACAAGATTCAATGTCCATAACAGGACCTTCAAAAATGTAAATCAAAGATACGCCACCGCTCTGAGCAACTACATCTGGAACCTTAATGATAAGAAAGTATCATATTCCATCAAATGGAAAATTATTGCTCGAAGTAAATCGTACTCTACCAGCAGCAAAAAATTCAATCTATGCATTACTGAGAAATACTTTATTATAACTAAACCACAAATGTCAACCTTGAACCACAGAAACGAACTAGCAAGTGGCTGCAGGCATAGAAAAAAACATTTACTGTGTAACTATAAATAAGTCGCTCTTTTAGCATGTTTAGCAATAAGTAGGCCCAGACATGGATACGCACTTAAGACGCGTATTGTGTTGCGCAACTTTAAGATACGCGGTTGCGTTAATTCCTCTTGCGGGCGCATCAAAACTCAAGACATATTCTTTGTCATTTTACACATTGCAACTGACGAGTGTGGATGGGTCAAACCATCCATACGAAACAAATTTGTATTGCGATGTGGTAATTTCACTACTATAATAATAATATATTTATTTATTTATATATTTATTTATTTATTTATTTATTTCTCGATTGATTATTTGAACGACGTGATGATTGAGTGAGCATATTGATCGATTACTACTTTAGTTTTGGGATTTATATTTGCATTACATCGTACATTAGTATTGATTTATTCCGTTAAGCATTATCAAGGATGAATATCACAGGTTTTAGTGCAGATAGGAAGTTGGTTTAGTGGTACTATCCGTTGCTTCAGACCCGAAATGTGCCGGGATCAATGCTCACATATGTCTATTTTTTGGCGCGCGATCTCCGTTATTCATTTTCTGATGGCTGTGCCTCTTACAGACATCCCACAGCGTCATCATCCCTATATCTTCGTGTCAAAAAATGCCGTGATAGTACGGCGAATCCACTCGTTTTTCAACAGGTACGCATGGCGATTTTGTTCGAGATTGCTCACTTGCCCATTGTGCATACTCTGGATATTGTATTTAAGCTTAAAACTCTGATTTAATTAATGTGTGCACAATTGATAGATTTTCACATCTGATCTTTTCAGTCACCCTACTCCCTCTCTTTGTTAGCTTCCCAAGTGGACTACTGACTTTGCCTTGCGATTAAGATTTTTAACACGGGACTCTATGGAGAGTTAGGCCAATTTCTGGCCTAACTAAAATTGGCCATGATGTAATGCATCTTTAAATGGATCTGCCTTTGTGATTGGTCGCCCATATCTCGCTATGGTTTAAATCTTCTGGGCCCGAGCCATTACCATTAACTACACCGTACACAACTGTCTGTGGTTTTTGCGGCGCTTTTGTGTTGACGCGAAAGTTAATCTCTGATCAAACATCTAGCGCGTCTTGTACTATACCATGTTTAGTACTTGGTTAATGGACTGATAAACAAGTATGCTTGACAGTGTGTTTTAGAGAGCAAATTCCAGGGGGTAAAGTTCTGCTTACAATTCAAAGTCCATAGTCGAATTTTCGGGGTTCGCTATCAATAAACTGGTAGATTCAAAATTAGAATTGTTCAGTATTAAAGTGAGCCATTATAATTATGCAAGATAAAGTTGCATTCAATTACTTTTATTGTTACTAATCATCTGATATGTTTAACTCTTTATGACCATTTTACTATTGAATACATTAATTTTAATAAATATCAGTATAATTTTGAGTTCAACGAAATGGGTTCATCATGACTAATAATAACATATTTTTAATAAAATTCGACTATGGCATAGTCTAATCATTTACACGATATGAGATACCACAGAGTTTCTATTTTACACGTTTTTACGATTTGCGCATGCTCAGTACCCCATATGATGTTGTCATTACAAGAAAATTCGATTTGTTGTCAGGTAAAACCCAGGTTTTGTTTTCAATACACTAACTGGAAATTCAATACACTCAGTGGCGATTGCTGTTTTCTTTAAACGCATAATATTTTACTGCATTTTCACCATAACGATTTTTAAATCGTACATTAAAAATGTGATATATTCAACTGTTTGAGAATTATAATCATATAAAAGGAACACGCATAGCCCATTCAACTGAAGTCCACGTGCTGTATAGAATATTAAATCACAAGTCTATAATATATACAATGCACCATATCGAGACATTATGCAACTTTCTTTATCGGCGTCAATAATAGAATATTGATTTAAATAGAATTGAATACATCTCTACATCTTTAGTTTGTACTTCATCACTGAGCGATCTAGCGATCGATTTCTAGCCAATCAGATAGGACTCCTTTTCTTACGCTCGGTTAAATACCAATCGCCCGTCGCTCACCAACGGAGTATCAAGACGTGATTCATTGCAGGAAAAAAGTATTTATAATACAGGGTGTTGACACTGTGCACCCTCTCTTCACATCCCTTAAGAGACCCACCGAAAGGAATACGACATTTATGCCTCTCCAATCTGCATTGTGTTGGTTGTAAAAGCCGACCATCAGATATAAATTCTAAAAGGAGCAGGTCCTTTATATCAGTGTTAATTATACGGTAAGCTTAAAATGTAGTCACACATAATATAATAATAATTATTATAATAATTATTAATAACAAAGTATCCTCTCAAATATTTGTTTTTGGCATGTCGGTTTCTTGAAATATCATCAGCTCATTATAGCCTCATTATCAAATCTGGTAAAAAACGCCCCAAAATTAAAAACAAGCATGAACCTTCCAAAATAAACATACATTTGTATTCGACGACCCATCATTATCTGGCGTTGACATTTTGGCTAAGTCGTGCTTCCCCTCCCTATAAATCCGCACTTTAAAGTGCCCCTCCCTGAGCCCTTAAACGTAAAACTGTGTGAAATAGCAAGTTTTTGTATGGTTTTCTAATCAAAAATATCCTAGGGACTGATACTGTGTATATACAGCCGTGATTTCCGAATTTCTGGATGGCACACTTACATTATGACGCCATAGCGACAAAACGCGAGAAAAACATTGGTAGCTTTGTAAGTAAAACAAACATACCAAAAACGGTGTTTAAGCACAATGTAAATCAAAAATAGTGCAACAGAGGTAAAAGCTCAAACATAAAAATAATACTGAAGGTAGAAGATGACAACGACACACTATTAAAATGCAACCTGAAGCATGTACCTTTTCGTTCTTTCATCAATTCATCGAGTTTCTTCTCCGACTTTACACCTACATTATAGTCTAGAAGATCTGCTCGAACGAGGCAATACACCCTGTGGTGCTCATCGTTGATTGCTCGACGCCAAAATATCTCCACCTGCAAATTACACATTGCAATAAGTTACACTTTATTGTTCAAACAATCAGAAATAAACATTTTGCATTGAGTTGTTATAAACAAATAATAAAATGAAGCAATATACATGTACAAGTTAAATCAATTAAATATTTTATTGAATAAGTATTTCTTATAAAAATCAGTAATATTTATATTACCGGTAATAATACAAATAATTAAGGCCCCCCCACCCTCTTATGACATTTTGGTATAATTCAAAAACAATCGACAATTTCTCCTTTTTTAATGATGGATTGTCAGTATTACATGGCTTTCATTTGGCACTAAAAGATATATCAATATACCAATATTTAGAATTTTCCTTTCAGAATGGCTGTTTTGGTAAAATTGCATTTCGTATGTTTTCATTCTCTATTTTTCATGAAAAAAGGATATGTTTAAAATAAAAAACAGATTTTACATCTTTAAATTCATCATTTTCATGAATAAAATGCTTTGTGAGTAAGAAACCATTAGGCGGAGGCGCCGTATTTAGCGTTCGGCTTGGATATTTAATTATTTCCTTTATGATGGAATAAAATAAATAATTGAATATCCAAACCTAACGCTAAAGATGGCGCCTCCGCCTAATGAGATTTTAGAATTTTGTGGAAAATTCTGAATATCGATGCCAGCTGATGGATTAGGAGCATTTTAAAGATTTTTTCGTATCGGACTAGAAGTGACCTTTTAATGACATTTAACCCCAAATCTGTAAAAGCCATAAATACAGTTGTAAGGGACGTCACCTTGCTATATTATTTGTAGAAGAAGCATCTTAAGCTGAAAACATGTTTTGACCCTATGACTCTTGACCCAACGCATTGTCCAAATCAAAAGTGGTCAACTCATGTTGGAGCTACGTCAAGTTTAGTGATTTGCATGAACATAGTCAAGTTATCAACAAGTTAACAACTTTTGGTTTAATTTAGGGCATAATATACTTCTCAGATACGGTAAATGGAAAACAAAAATCATCCCAGCCATCAGTCCAGAAAAGTCCCGATACATGATAACTTTTAGTCTTTTTTTTAGTATTTGGCAGTCATTATGGTGCCATTTTGAAAATAGGCTTACTTTTGGGACTTGTTTCTTTATATCAACTTGAGTATATGCTGGGCTCTTTAATTAAGCTAAAAAAGAAAAGTCAGTTTGGTTCAAAAATAGTATTCATATAATGGTCATTTATTGTCCACTATTTGGACGCCATCTCGACCACCCCACCCCCCCCTTGGGACCAATTTATAGTTTTTGGAACATCCTAATTATGTTTTGGGGTCATCTCAGGAACCTAAAAAGGTTGGGTTAATTTGGCTTTGGGGGATGCCAGTTGGATCTTCATATTGGGGGCACCCAACATGAGGGGGGGGGGGGCAATGGGTCTGATGGGGGCGGGGCGCAAGCCGTTTTTCATATTTTCATATGGGATGTTATAAATTTTGCAATCGATTGGTGGTACGTGCCCCGTGCCCCTATGACGCTACGCCACTGTGGGTGCAAAGGAGGTGCTTCTAGCACCTCCTCGTATAATGTCAATGCATGCGTGCAAGTGGTGTCATTCTGCTAGAGACATACTCTAAAACATATTGATAAAAAGCAACATCAAATCCGTCATTTCTCTTGATTTAAAGTTTGGAAATCAGTCTGATGAGTGATGCATCAAGTTAGTGGGTTGTAGTTGCTACTTTTTATCCCAGCGCTAGCAGCGGTGAAATTACTTTGAGTGTGGATCCCGGGGTGTGAATGTAGAATAAGCGTTCGAAATAAGCCCTATCGCAGTGCAATTTGCATCAAAAAATATTCGGCTATTGCGATATATTTGTCGATCATAATTATGCATATAATCAGGTCGTCAATTTCATTTTTTCATTTGATGTGCACACAATCCACTATCATGGCATGGTAGCTCTGTTATCTTTATTGACCAGTTATCGCTTTTCTTTATTTTTTGTACTATTTATGTACAGTCACAAGTTACATCATAATAGCAAATACAGGGGCGTAACAAGCTTCCAGTGGTGAGATGGTGCCAGTGTGAAAAATAAAAATTTGTTCCTGGTTTTGGTTGGGGGTGAGGTAAAGACGGGAAAAATCCGTTACATACTTTTGACTCGACATTATCATTATTTTAATAATGTAAAGTCTGCAAGGGAAATAGACCGCTATCATGAATATAATTTTAACTATGAAAGATACTTCTATGTTTTATCAGAAATCTCTTTGCATATAATATCGTCTGGTGCAAAAGTTACCTGTTCGTATGTTGTTTCTTTTGAACACATAAGCACTTCTTCGAATGTTGGGAGGGTTCCGAGCTGTTCGCCAACTGATATATCTTTGTAAATCGACAGCAACGTGGAAAGAATTTGATCTGCAAATAAAGTGTCATCATTTGAGTGTCAATATTACGTCACATTATTCACAATTACTACTTATCTGTAATATTTACACATCGGGGAGAGATTATTAATATATTTTTCAATTTTTGACATGCTTAGAATAAAACACCCAATTTTATTTACTTGCGCGTAATATATTTATTAAATTAGTATCCCCGGTAATCAGTTTTGGTAACTGATTACCGGGGATACTAATTTGAAAATAGCAATGAAAGATATTTTCCAACTTTCTAAAGCACATCATATAGGGCTATATATTATAGTTTTGTCTGAATTACGGTTTTAATTTCACCATTTGCAACTCCGACTACCAATTTTGTCAAAATCATAGGTCTGTCACACTACGACGGACTGGATCAACGTACATCACCGAATACAAAAATATTTTATTCCGTGGAAAAATCACCAGTCCGGCAGAAGATTCGGTGGGAATTTGGGTCCGATTCCCTTTCGTCTCAGAAAAGTGGGGGAGGAGAAGGTGTTTGAGAGGGTTTTTGACCCCTTAGAGGCAGTGACGTAGCAAGCACTTCTTCAGAGGGTGAACAAAACGGGGAAAGACAACTTTTAAGGGGGAAAACTTTGACGAAAATGGTCAAATATTCGCTAATAAGTACAAAAGGGCTACAAATCTGATATATCAGGGCAACCAGCGTCCGGGGGCAATAGAGGTGAGAATTTTTTTCATTTTTGGATCAATTTTAGCACTATTATTGGGTACTATTTTAGTTTGAAACAGCCGCAAATTTGTGAAAAGAAAGCCTAATTGAAGCCATTGAAAAGTTTTCACCATTATTGTATAATATAAACAATTGTTTTAAAAATAACACGTGGATGTCCATAGCAGAAACAAATAGGAAGACTTGTCCATTTTTCAAAATGAAGGTCCAATTGAAGCCATTTGCATGGGGACTGTAGGGTCTATTTACATTATTAGGCCTAGGCCTATTGTGTAAAAATTTAGTTTAAAAATGGAAAATTTGGAAATTGTTTTTGGTGCATCATTTTTACACTATTATTGCCTTAAACACAAAACAAATGAGGCCCGAACTGAATTGGCAAATTTTAAAATGTTACACTGATCCACTGACACTTAGATATAAGACTTCAGACTCGTAATTTCAGGTAAAGCATGCATGGATTGATATGTTAAAGTCAGTAATAGACCTAAGTCCGTCTTAATACTGATTTTGGTGACAAAATGTCACGTGCCCTACATATCGACGGGCCGGCAGTAATTTTCACAGGCTTTTGGACCAAGGAACCACATTTAAGCACTGCCTATAATAATCACAGGCCTATACTTAGGCTTACTATATACTATCCTGGGCCTACTCAATAACGTACAATTTAACCTTTTCCATGTTTTCTCTTCTTTTTTTCTTTTTTGTCAATCACTAAAACTGGTAGGAATTTGATATTGCGTCATCTACCCTTCAGAAAGTGCCCCTCCCTCAATACTACTTATATGCATAGGCCTACTAAATTACGTGCAATTTAACTTTTTCTATTCTCTTCTTTCTTAAATTTTTCTCACTTTCTTTTCTTTTTTCTCTCCTTTTCCCCTTTTTTTCTACTTGTCAGTCACTAAAGTACTGGGGGAAATATGATATTGCGTCACACACCCTTCAGAAAGTCCCCATGATCGATGCACATGTTCGCCATAGGCCTACATCCGGCACAAGCGCCTGCGAAACCTTGCAAACACCTGCGGTATATAAACGAAAGAATAACGAACAAACCCAGGGTATATATACAGAACAGTACGAACACACATTGGACAACTTCCGAACATGTGTATTCGAGCACACTCCGTTTCAAGTTTTGTGCATGCACAAAACTTGAAACGTATTGTCGACGGACTAAACAAACATCACCTAACACGAAACGCATTTGGCGGATAATAGCAGGACATATGAAGAACATAAAACGAACATTGACGAACACTACCGGATTTGCTGTTTCAGACAACGTGTGTTACTGTCTTTCTGTACGGGTGCGAGTCATGGGTAATTACCATGGACATGGAAAACAAGATCAATGCATTTGCAACATCTTGCTACAGAGTCATGTTAAAGTCATGTGAGTCATGTGGATCGGATTCCAAACGAAACCATCTACAACCTGACCAACACCACTCCACTGGTTGCCAGAGTCAAGATTCATCAACTCAAATTTCTCGGCCATATATTGCGTCTTGAAGATGGCGAGCCTGTGAAAGAATATGCGCTTTCTATTCCACCACATGGGAAGAGGAAACCGGGACGGCCTCGCACACTGTACTTACAGTATGTCCAGCACCTCCTGGAGATACTGAAGGGATGCTGCAGCCAAACAAAATTGTTTCGCTTGCCCAAGATCGCATTAGTTGGAGAAAGCTTGTAGTCGCCTGCTCCGCAGCCGACTGATGATGATGATGATGATGATGACCGGATTTGCTAAAATACCATCCGTTTTTTATACGGAAGACCGATCCGGTGTAGTGTTGTCACACGGTCTGGGTCAACGTACATCACCGAATGCAAAAATATGCTATCCGGTGGTGAAGGCCTCACAGGAACGTATTTGCAACGAACACGGGCCGAGTGCAACGAACAAAGAACGAACATGAACGAAAGGAGAGCGAACAAACTCCGGCAATATGCAGCACCATACGAACACACATCGGATAAATACCGAACATGTGTATTCGGTACACTCCGTTTCAAGTTTTGTGCATGCACAAAACTTGCCGACGGACTTAACGAACATCACCTAACACGAAACGCATTTGGCGGATGATAGCAGGACATAAAAAGAACATAAAGCGATCATTGACGAACAACAACGGATTTACTAAAATACCATCCGTTTCTTGTACGGAAGACCTATTCGGTGTAGTGTGACAGGCGCATCAACTCGCGAATGTATCCATGGACGGATTGCAAGCCACAATAGAAATATCGAATATCATTAGCAATGAAGTACTGAGTTGGACATTTTGGCAGTCGCAAGAGAAAAAGGGTGAAATCAAAACGGATATTCTGACATAACTATAATAATATAGACCCACACGATGTGCCTTATAGAGGTGGGAACAATCTTTCCTTAGCGAACTATAATAGTTTGAAACGTTTAAAATTAATTCAAAAAAAAAAAAAAAATATTAACGCTCTTCACAGCAGGCGAGTATCAATAAGTGACCACAATACAGTCATGTGTAAAGTGGTACCATTGTTCTCATGTATAACAAATTTGTGCGTGTGTGGGTCTGAGGTCTACAGGGGAGGCTTTAGCTGTCGATGCAATCATCTTTACCACCCACCTGACTTTAGGCGCTTCATTTAAATAAATTGAATACTTTTTCTGATCGATTACACATCAGAAAGTATTAAGGCTGCCATGTCCATATATCTATATTACTCTATAATGGTAATCGCTATACGTATGCATGTCACGGTTGTTAGATGTATATATAATTGGCTTCATTATTAACTAAATGCAAACTATAGATGGCGCTATTTATTCTAAATCATATCATATTAATTTGCAAGGTTATGTGATTAATACTGCCTTTAAAACAGATGGAATAGATGAAACAAGCAGCAAAGAAATTTTATAAACATATTTCATCAAAAAAAAATTGTTTGTATTAAGGGGGTACTACACCCCTGGCCAATTTTGTGCCTATTTTTGCAATTTTCTCAAAAATTAAAGCGCATTGGTGACAAGTAAGATATGTATATTATAGGGGCAAGGACTACAACTACTGCACTGAAAATTTTATTTCAGCACAGACAACAGTTGTGGAGTTACAGTCAAAAATGAGGGAAACCAATATTTGATCAATAAATCAATAACTACCTGTCTTGAGTCACTGAAATGCCATGGTAATAACTGGATTCCTTGCCCCTATAATATACTTGACTTTGGTAATTAGTGTTTAATAGTTTTTGAGAAAAATGCAAAAATAGTCACAACCTTATCAAGGGGTGTAGTACCACCTTAAAAGCATGAAAGAGTAATTTTCAGTAACTAAATAGCGCCACCAATTTTGTCATAAATAGATATACTATATATCCGAAAAGCTTTAAAAAATGCTGTAAAAGTGAATAATTTTGTAAAAGAGGCGAAATTTAAAGGTGAAAATGACTCAAAAGCATCTGTATACGTTTGCATGATATCGCTTTTAGCTGTTTAAGCCTAAAATTGGGTTATACATGATATTTGAAAAACGAATACATTATCACATCAAACAGCCGTGATGTAAGTATAGGTATAGGCCTATAAAGGTTGTTTTAAAGAAATTTCTATTTTATTTTATTTAAAAAAGGAGATTGGTATAAAAAATAGTGGCATACCCAAAGAGGGGAGGGGGATTGGGTTGGGTAGGGCAGATTCAACCCTGTGAGTAGTCTTGGGAGGGGGAGGGAGGAAGAGGGGAGGAGGGGATATGGATAATAAGAGAGGGCTGGGGGGAAGGGAGAAAGAGGAAGAAATGAAGAGATATAATAAAGACAAGTAGATAAATAGAAATATAAGGAAAATGATGGGAATGAGAGAGGGAGGGTGAGAGGGGACAAGGAGAGCGAAGGAGTGATAAAGTATAGGCCTCGGAAAGAATAAGTACAGAGAAGGGAAAAGAAAGGAAAGATGAATACATTTAATAATAATTATTAGGCCTATATATAACTAAACACATAACAGCACTGGGCAGCCATTCGGTGATGTCAACGCCTTTATTCGTTACGTAATTAAAACGCCCAGTCAGATGTATTTCACACCTGCCAAACACAAATCACCCAATTTCGAAAACTGGACGTTGAATGTACACTCTCATGAATATTGATTGGCAACATTTTCCAATATGTCAGCGCTCTAATAAGACACAATAGAACAATGAACATTGCAGCCCGTTGCTCATTATAATGGTAGGCTAGGGGGAAGAGAGAGAATGAGAGCGAGGGAGTGATAAAGTTATTGTAGGCCTAGTAAAGAATAAGTACAGAGAAAGAAAAGAAAGGAAAATAAATGTAATAATAATTATTATAGAAACTTAACACATAACAGCACTAAGCAGCCATTCGATGACATCAATGCGGTTGTGCGTTACGTAAATAAAGAGCCCAGTCAGATGTATTTCGCACCTGCCAAACACAAGTCACCCAATTTCGAAAACTGGACGTTGAATGTACACTCTCATGAATATTGATTGGCAATATTTTCCAATATGTCAGCGCTCTAATAAGACACAATAGAACAATGAACGTTGCAGCCCGTTGCTCATTATAATGGTAGGCTATTATTTATTCAAGCGGCACGTTTGATGGATCAAAATGGGTGTCATAGGGTCGTTTTATCATTTCAATTTTCGTAAGTATATTCACCTTTGTTCCATAACCATTAAGGTATAGGACATTTTTTGTTTTTACTATAGCCCCGAATGAAATGTATTTAATTATGTTTGTACTCACTCAGGTAGCATTGTGTGTGAATTGTACATCCGAACTAAGTGCTATTCTTTTTATGGGCATTTTGGTGTCTAAAATGGCCCAAAATGAGTTTTTTTTTAAAATATTGCCGTCCATTTCTAATCGTCACCCCCATAAACATCACATGTAAAATAAAAAGGCTCATAAAAACTTAATAGCACCTACAATGCTGGCCATAAGTGTTGGGACGGTTTGATAGGGTAATGTAAATAAGCCCCCACTCCCCGATCAATGTTGAATTCGACTTTTTGGTCACACGAGCCTTGTGGCACCCAACATTGATTGGTGGGGAAGGGGAGGGTTGGGGTGTTAGGAAAGTGTTTAGGCTTGACACCAAAGAAACCTCCACTTTATCACGTTAATAATAACGGAAATAAGGTCATACTATAGTGTACGTTTTCCATAAGTGCCCCAACACATTTTGGCCATGGTTGTAGTTCGAATGTGAAATTCACACAAAATGCTTTTTGAGTGATTACAAAGATAACTAAATACTTTTCATGCGGGGGCTATATGGAATTTTTTTAAATGTATTCCTTGTACATTGAAATTTCACAATAAAATGTCCATTGGAAACAAAGGTGTATTGTTCAGATACAAAAACGTAAGGGATTAAGTTTACTATAATCTGACTTCATTGTTAGCTTTGAAGTACCAATCAGCTTATTTCAATAGAGGTGGATGCCTGTGTCAATAAAGGGGAGGCAAGAGATATACAAAATAGCAATCCGAATGAAAAGGTGCACTTTTTTTCTATAAAAACTTTGAAAATAAGCCCTTAAATCACAAAAGGTCCGCTTATGATCCAGTCGCACCCCAATAAATCCTGGCTACGGGCTTGTGCACGCACGGCCGCAGTGTCGCCCTTCCCGCGTATCAATGTCTATCTGTCTATTTTGCTTCCCCCCCCCTCCGCATGATCAGTCTCTCCGCTCCCTCCCCGGTCCCTTTTCTCTCCTCTCGAGTTCTTCTCTTTTCCGTCTCTCTCTTAACATTCACATAACTTACGGAAACGAATACGGATATTGACTTGCTTTAAATTATTAGTAAGTGACAAAAGGCTAGAATAAAAGATTAGTCACACCTGGGAGGCTACCACTTCAGAATAACAATGACTTACAAAAACGGATACGGAAACAGAAACTGTAAAGATAAAACGACGGATAGTGCACAATCCATGGCTATAATACCTTGTTTTGAGTTAATACACCTACCAGGAGATATGACAATCAGATTCGGTTGACTCTCTTTCAGGAAACCGGGGATTCTTCGAACTTCGCACGGTTTTTCTTAAAATAAATCAAAGATAAATAATTGCTTTCTTTTAATTAATATGCAAGGACCTATGTTGTTCTTATATGCATCATTAGTGAATATTATTGTTATGGATATCAGTGTGGAATAACTGAGTGTCGGTCTACAGTGTTGTCCCAACAAAATCTATTGACACACTTTCAAAGGGTAAGAATTCTCTTAACACCAATAATCTGGTGGAATTTAAGAAACTACTGACAAGTAAGCGCCTCGATAGCAATCGAAAGAGGTTACCTAGTTTTACGCACTCTAAGTGAGGTACTTAGTCTCAATATTGAACTAAATCAGTATGGTATCCAGCTTGGCGCATGTAATATGTTACAACAGTCAGTTTATATAATTTACATCTGCACTGCGCAACTACTGAAAGTTAGAAGGAATAAGTAGCATACAAAAATTCTCATCTCTAGCATGGCTGTAATGCCGATAGATTTCAAAAACGAACTCAAAGTTCTCTACTTATTGGAATCAGATTTAATTAAGTAAACGAATTAAAATAAAGAAATGTTCACAATGACAACCTTTCTTAGCGAGGTGACTAAGAATCTGTCCAAGATGCTGCAAACTGAGACAATCCTCCAAGTCAGACTGTTTCATTGTTGTGAGATACTCTGTCCAAAGCTGCGCCAAGCTTAACTCTAGAGACCTGGATGAGTTGAAGTATAAAATTTGTTATAAAAAATGTATAAAACAGTACGTAAACAGTATGTATTAATTCTTCTTCATATTGTCTTTTATTATTATTATTATTATTATTATTATTATTATTATTATTATTATTATTATTATTATTATTATTAGTAGTAGTAGTAGTAGTAGTAGTAGCAGTAGCAGTAGTAGTAGTATTAGTATTAGTAGTAGCAGTAGTAGTAGTAGTAGTAGTAGTAGTAGTAGCAGTAGTAGTAGTAGTAGTAGTAGTAGTAGTAGTAGTAGTAGTAGTAGTAGTAGTAGTAGTAGTAGTAGTAGTAGTAGTAGTAGTAGTAGCAGTAGCAGTAGTAGTAGTAATAGTAGTAGTAGAAGTATTAGTAGTAGTGATAGTAGTAGTAGTAGTAGTAGTAGTAGTAGTAGTAGTAGTAGTAGTAGTAGTAATGGTAGTAGTAGTATATTCAATATAAAATAACTAACACCTTTTGGTTTTTAAGACATCTATTAAGGTGCAGAGTGTTTGATGCAACCCTAGCATACTATTTGTGTCTCTTTTTCGCGAATGAAAATATTCAGAGGGATATTGACTTCAATCTTTGTATTTAGAATAGTGATTTTCTTACATATTTCGGGCAAACTTTGTGACATAACATGGATACCTTGGGTACTTATTGTAGTACCAATGGATTGAAGAGACCCATAGCTATTATATGTTGGTATAAAAAAAAACCGCTCATAATACGTTTAGTATGGACAATTTAGAATAGTTGCACTCCCCTTAGTTGGACGTGTTACAAAAATGCCCCGGTATACGGGTGTTAAAATGTAATCTAGAGAAAAAAAATGTGATTTCTAAACTTTATAAAATCAATTTGTCGTATCCCCATCGCGATTTGCCCGGTTAATTCACGAAAGTCGTATAAACCGAAGTTTGATGTTACAATTTTTAAGCGCACGTACATTTTTTGCGAGGTTACTTCAGCAATTAGACTCTCCGTCATTTCCCGCTCAGTTTGGTTGCTCTGTGAAATTTTCTCTGGTGATAACTTTTGCCTTTTTTGATCCACCCTTTGTATTCATTCAATGATTTGTCTTCACCCAATTCCTGAAATGCTGCTTCGATGTGCTCTAGCGGAAACTTGAACCTTTGCAACTTTCTGACAAGCTTACGAAGAGCATCTTTTTTGACATCTTTGATATCTTTCCTGGATTCTGTAGCTGTGGAATCTTTCTCTGAAGCATCTGGTTTTCCGTGTTTCAATGTTGGATCATCTTCACCTACGACCGATTTGACCGCATCCTGTATGTCTTTCGGGGAGCAAACGCGTTTGACACTAGATAGCAGTGCAAGCACCTGGGGATTGATATGCTGGGGATCTATTGGTCTTGTCGCATTTCTTCGGAACACTGTAAGAGACTGGCGTAAGAAAACAACTTGCTCCGTCGTGTAGTAGTTTAGGTGGTAGGATTTAGAGCGTTCTGTATCCATATATTCTCTCCAGTCGGCCAGACACTTTCTGAGAAACTTTCGAAGTGCATCTAGCTCTTTCAGGAGTTTCTGCTTTCCTGATAGTGGTTTTGAGCTGCCGAAGTCAACATGAACAGATACCTTCCCTAGACGTTGGCAATAGAGAGTCACTTTCCACTGAGAAAAAAGGAGACATCCTGCTTTACATAGATCCTCGTATGCGTCAGCAACTTGCTGAGCTGCAGTAAACACCTATATCAACACAAACGTCAATGAAAATGATAATAATAAGAGTGACACGATGTAATCAAATCAGGCCAAAGTTAAACATTTTGACAATTTAGTTATTACCATTACTAAACACAGCCAAATTATCAAAAGTGTAATCATCGTGAGCATAGGAACCGTTGTTTGGAAATTCGTGCAATTTTAAAAATGACAAATTACGAATTGACCACGCAAAAGCCAATGCGTGGTATCAGCTTATTATGTGGCCCGACGCAACCCGTACAAGAATCATTGTACACTTGTCTGCGCACAATTAAAAGAGTGGGGTATTTGATTTGCCTTTTGATATGCATGGGTAAACCTTTAATGACAATGAAATTAGACCTCTCAGATGCGTGTAGATGTGTAGACATTGAGAAGAAGGGTTTAAATAATCGATTAACCTGCCGGCCTATTCAGGCGACATAATTATTGGCACTCACGCCAGCTCCGCCGCGTGATGAAACTCCCTATGTCATTTTTTTTCAAACAACGGTTCCTATGCTCACGATGATTAAACGTTTGATATTGAATTTGGTATCAACTATCGATGAAAAGTGTATAAAAAATTATTATATACATTATTTTGCCATAAACGCATCAGACTCTGATTAAATGGGGATGGAACTAGTGACGACTTTTTAATGTGGCTGTGTTTAGCTAGACAGTACACAAGCTTACTGATTTTTGATATTCTTTGTATGTCTTTTTAATTTTTTCTCCTTATTGATGCCTACAATGTAGGCCCTACATCTCAATTTCATTATTGCCTGCTTTAGATAATAATAACAATTATAATAGATTTTGTTCATAAAATTATTGTATCGCAGATCCAGTCAACACCCCCTCTCCGAAAAAAACCCCTGATAAACTATATCAAATTGCAGGAAACAATCGTAAGGCCCGTGGACTGCATAAGTATTTAAACAAAGGAAGCATTAAGTGTCATAATTATCCTAACCATTAAGGCCAATTATTGCTTAAAATGTTGTTCTCTTTTTTTTCATTATAAAACAATTACCTGTATGAAATAGTCGATATGTGACTTGCCAGATTCTTTTTGCTTCTCGCCCACGACAAGATTGAGTTTTCCTTGGAGATCTTTCAGTTCCTCTACTGTGTATAGTCTATCCTCAGTTGTTATTGTCAACCCTGTGGAGCCCTTCACTTTGAGAATTAGACTGACGCCTTGCAACTTTTTTCCTTCCTGAAATCAATAAACGATAAATATCACAAACTTAAATAAATTTGCTTGATTGGTTCAAGCAACATCATTTTGGAGACTATGCAATGATTCTGACGCAAGTGGGAAACGTGATAATTATTCATCAGTCGTCCGTTCAATGCAACAAAACTTTGTTTGTATCAAAAATCAGAAGCTGGGAATATTTATCTGTTTAGATCTGTGAGTTGTACAAGTTGTAATGTCCACGCATTGTCCATGCATACTGTACTTAATAATACACAGTGTTTTGTTAACTAAAGTCGTGTTCACATGGTCGGACTTAAGTCACTTAATACCGGTAATAAGTCACTATTACCGGTTATAAGTCGCTTATTATCGGTATTAACCCACTTATGTCCGACCGTGAGAACACGACGTTATACAAATTATTAAGGTGTTTTGTTGTGCATTCGGAAATGAACAGAATGGGTCGTATTATTTAGCTAATTAAATTTAAATAAATATGTAAACAAGGCCCTCAATTTCACACAAATATAATTTATGGAATAAAACATCACACAGAAGCAGACCAAGATGAATATTTTTATGAAGAAAGGAAATCAATGTTCAAAATAGGTACAAAATATGTGTGTATAATATTGTAAAAGCTGACGGGATTCGGAGTTCTAGAATGAAAATTATATGATGCTTTGTTAGGAATATAAGAAATAATAAAATCAAACCATGTGACATACCAGTATATTTTTAATATCCGCCCTTTAACATTTTGGAATGCATACTGTTTAATTGTTTTTGTCATGATTTAGTTTTTCAAAAAAGTAATATACCATTTGGAAAGTGTTGTCCAAGAGCTTTCCAATTATATATGTCCCTCGAGAGTTGATGGATTCCAGTTGTGAAATAGCGGGTGTCTCCCCTCCTTGTTGCTCTACTTTGATTCCTCGTAGCCAGTGTATGTACCTTTTCGCATCTCTCTGAAAAAAAAATGAAAAAGACGACCGGCAAAATATTTTTAGACATTCACAATTACCCTATTAGACCTCTCTCACGTCACTTAGACCTTTTTCTTGTAGGCCTATATGAAACTAACATCAAATGGAATGACTTCAGCGATGCAATTTTGTGTCGCCATCGACTGACAAACCGACATTGATCTGATGGACAGCTTGTTGACACCTCGACGCACATGACTGGTTTACTTTTAGTATTTGCAAAAGGCGCACATTCCTGATTATTTGCGTATTTTTGGACTATGAAACTCAAATTACTCCCTTAATATGACGCTGACTGCATGGTAATTGTCCCATCACTTCTCTTCTTCGTTATTGTCGATGCGTCTACATTAAGTAGTATGCATTATGCAGCTGAAAGTAAACGCATTTCTGGTAAAAGGGACAGAGAGATGCGGTGACGCACTCTTGCATCGCCACTCCCTGATTGGTCGGTGTTGTTGCTGGTTCGACTGGCATGTGAGAGGAGCGTGCGTTGGCCAGTCATTCGCGGCGCAACTTCACTTACGATTTGTTGCTTTTTTGTTAACACGTACATTTGTCTCTTTGCAAAGACCGCTCGACCGTTTGTTTATAGACGTGACTTTCAGTCTAAAGTGGCTGTCTTTGTACGATAGGCTCATAAATCGCGTTCGTAAGTTTTTTACTATACTTCTGTTTGTCGTTTGGCTCCATGTTTTCTGTTGTCTGTGTTCTGTGTTATTTATCTTGAAATCATCCATATACCACACCCTAAGAAAATCATTATATAAGTGGGGTCATTAAAACCCTTTTCCATCGCGCGGATATAATCCCATCCTCCGAGGAAGCGAAAGTGAAAGAACAAAACCATCTCAAATCAGCACTAGGTACCTGTGGGTATCAGAACTGGACATTCGCAAAAGCCCTCAAAACTTCGGATTCCGTCACCACGAGGAGCACTCGCCCTAGGAATATCACTATCACGTATATAGCAGGTGTTTCGGGGCAACTGAAGCGGATTTTCGGAAAATACAGCATTCCGGTATCCTTGAAACCCTGCAATACGCTGAAGCAGAAACTTGTGCATCCAAGGACAAACCCCACGACATAAACAGAGCAACATCGTTTATGCTGTACAGTGCAAAGATTCGGACCGTGTAGACTCGTACATAGAGGATACAAAACAACCTTTGCACAAACGCATGTACCAACATCGCAGACCCAGCTCATCAGGGGTCAACGACTCTGCTGTATATTCCCACCTCAAGTTTACCAACCATACTTTTGAGGACAAGGAGGTTTTAGTGCTCGACAAAGAACACAAGTGGTTTGAGCGAGGGGTCAAGGAGGCCATATATGTCCGCCGCGAGGAACCTTCACTCAACCGAGGAGGGGGACTACGCCACAACCTGTCAAGGGCCTACGACGCAGCCATCAAGCGAGTTCCTCGACGACTCTCCCGTGACGTCACTCTGACCGAGTCATGGGTCAACACTTCAGCGCCAGCCTATTAGGCCTGACGATGCGTCTGGGATGAGACGTGATACTGTAGCCGACTCAAAACAGTAAGTCCAGATGATCAGTTCGATACTTAATTTTAATTAATTTTTCTACCTTTTCACAAATATATAACTGCTCTTACTATATATATCTCGTTTTTATCATTCTGCATATGGAGAATCATATCCTTACCTTTTGCATCAATTATATTGTTTTGTGATGACAAAGGAGAGGAATATTGCTTGCTTCGTCACAATGCAAAATGAAATGTTGATTCCTTACCCCCCCCCCCAAGTTTTTCATCGAGCATGAACAAACACCCAAACGACTTAAGGGATGGGGTATGAACGTTTGGACAGTTTATTGTGGGACATTAGAGCACATCAGACATATCGAATTGCATTCTGAATACGAAGAAAAAAGTCTTCAATATGAAAGGACAAAATTTTCAATTGATCGTCGGCTTATCCTCCCAGCTACATACACTTTAAGAATATATCATTAGATTTATAACAATTTGTCATAAAATTTGTATTGTCGTGAATTTCAAAAAATAAAAATCATTTGATATCAGAAAGACATTCTTCGTATTCAGAATGCAATTCGATATGTCTAATGTGCTCTCATGTCCCACAAAAAATACTGTCGAAACGCTCAAAACGCTCATTACAGATCCCTTAAGCTAATCGTGAATCCATAATTCGCGCCCATTTTAGTGAGAACATTTTTATCCAGGCACCTTATCCGAGCGAACCTCGCTATTCCGAAGGTTCACTATTCCGAAAATTAAAAAGGTTCTCTATTACGAAGGTTCTCTATTCAGAAAACAGAAAAGGTTCTCTATTCCGAATATGAAAAAGAGTTCTCTATTCCGAATATGAAAAATGGGTTCTCTATTCCGAAACCGAAAGAAGGTTCTTTATTCCGAAATAAGCCACCGTGTTCTCTACTCCGAATATGAAAAATAGTTCTCTATTCCGAATATGAAAAAAGGGGGTTCTCCATTTCGAAATCTAAAAAGGTTCTTTATTCCGAATATGTCGTTGTTGGGGGGGGGGGAGGTCATCATGTTTGTACAGTAAAATAAAAATATATACTTTTTAAAATGCTCTTGTAAAATACGTCCGAGATATGTCGACATTTAACTTGGGAGTAAAGTATAGTCACTTCCTTTCATATTTAAGAGAAAATCTGGTGAAAATCGCATGTTCGGAGAATCTTTAGTCGAAAATCAGTATTGCCTAAATTTTGTACAGAGCCAGAATGTGACGTTTAATATTGAAAATTGTGGTAAAAATGGCTTAGTAGGACGAGAGTTAATATTGTTATGTGATGAAAAATTATGAAAACGTTCTTGATGTTTTTGTTTACAAACATTATACCTAATATTACTTTAAGCCTTGAACATTATCTCTTACAATCACTGTTTAAATCAAAATTAATTTCCAAAAATTTAAAATATCATATTCTTACCAATTTCAGTGGAAGTTCAGGATCACTGTCCAAAGCTGACCATAGCTTTTTGCAGGCCTCAAGCAAATCATTGCAGTCGGAATTATCTTTGAGATCAAAAATAATTGGTGCATAACCCATAGCAGCTCCGTGGAAGCAAGACACTCGATCCATTTCCAAATCGGTTTCTCCCGCTTGTATCATAGCTAAATCCACGAACACCTTGAGCTCGTTGACATCTGTAGCAATGTACAATACCAACCTTAAGGGTTGTTATCCGACATAACAAAGCACTCTTATCAACCCAACACCTTACCCCGGATAAGGTAAAAATCTGATAACAAGAGAGTGGGTGAAGCCCACTATATGTTTATACAATTCTAAAAGTGTTCTTAATTATTGCATCCGCATGGCTTGAAAGGCAATGGTTTGAACATGAAAAAGAAAGAAAAGATAAACACTAATCACCTCCTTGGAACAATTTCTTTTATGTATAAAAAGTCCGACTTTCAGTGGCGTAGCTAGGGATTGTAACGCCCAATTAATGCTAAGGCTATATAATGGCGCCTCCCCCATTCTTGAAACAATTGCGAGTAGGGCCTACCATTAATTAATTTTGGTTATATCGAAGTTGAATATTGCTCTTAAAATGATCTTTCAAATGATTTTGTGCTAAAATTCGCTTAAGAATTAAGGTCATTTGGTAGCTGTGACCAATACGTTTAAAAATATAGGACTATTAAAGAAGTCTACAACATGTTACAGATCCGCAAGACTTATAAACACGTAATATTTACACATTCAAGTTCTTTTGTAATATATATAAAACTTGTTTATTCATTTATTAATGTTTTAATTTGACCCTTTTCTAAAATAAAAAATAGTTAACAATCACATAAATCAATAACTTACAATACAAGACAGGACAGTTCTCGAAAAGAAAACTTATTGATCATATTTCTAGATAAGTAATCGGTTTTGGAATACATGTTCGAATGGTGAAGGTTCTGTTCTCATTAGCAGGTACACTCATTGACGTGTCTTGTAGGGTAGTTGTGGATTTCTGAGTGCTTAGTAAAATAACCATTGAAGGCATTTAGAAAAACAAAACAGCCACTTTCTTCAATTAAATCAAAATCAAATCAAATTTAGTTCCATGTCATATTACAAACATTAAAATATACATGTAAGTTACTATGGTGTTTATATTACATTATTTAATGTGGAATGAAAAAATTAGATAAGTTGTTTTGTTATCATGACATGGAGGAGCGTTCGAAAGGCCAAAGGGCCAGCAGTGAACGACCCCTTTCTTAGGTTACGTTACCTTACGTTACATTACCTTACATTAAATTACAATTTAAATTAACTTTACAACAAACTTTAAAAAATAATACCTTAAGCCTAATAGATGATATTACAGATTATATTCAACTAAATCAACTGAAATTGCAATATATAAACATGAATATGAAAAGCCTGGACCCACGAAAAAATAGCTAAATACTTCTCCTGACTTTTAAATCTAGTAAGACATGGTGATTCCATTTCTAAAGTGTGATTTGAACATACTAAGAGTTTTAAAAGTTTTGGCATCAAAAGAAAGATTATTCCAATGAATGGGGCCGGTAGTTCTGACACCTTTAGATGAAAAAGTAAGTGGTTTTATTTCTAGCCAGTTGGTAATTATTGATATATCTTGTACTGTAATTATGGATGTTTTGCATTAAATTGAAGTAGCTACTGAATAAAATAAGAATGTGAGAATCACACCCAAATCTACCATAAGTCTATGGTGAATCGATGTAAAGAATGGAGTGGACGTCATAGAACTGGCCTACTCTAGACTCAGTTATATAACGCAACAGTTTGCCTCACATACCACGAATGGCATTTTAAATTGGTGCATATTTTTAAAGAACATCTTTTTAAGAGTATTTGATGAAAAATTAGTTATTGAAAAATAAATTGTGAATGTTTTATTTCATAATTCTTTGTCAATGACGGAGTGAAGTACGAATGAGTAGTGAGGATAAAAATCTTGATTTGTAATTCATTCATGCATGTAAAACATTTGTCACTTTTGAATGACAAGCCAAGGGTGTTTACCGATTATTTGTATGCCTATATTTGACCCCCGAACGTAAAACTGTTGCCGTTTTGTTAATTTAGCTTTTTTTCCCTCTAATTATTTTCTCCACATTTTTTTAGAAATATTAATATTTAGAATATGTCACAATATTGAGAGATATCAAGCTTTCAAATTGGGTATAAAGTTCTTCTTGCATCACCTTATTTAATTTTACCCTATTAAAATTAAAGCATATTTTTAAGGAAATGATTTTGAATCTGAATACACATTGTTTCTTGTATAGACTCCTCTTTCTATATTTTAATGGAGTTATTTATGACACGTGGCTACCAAAACAAACACATAATGTTTAAAGGTTTCCACAGCTGTTGAAGATCCGGGGGAACAACCATGGCTACATAAATAGGGTTTCATAGAGTGCATTTTATAATTGATTAGTTACAGGGTATAATAAATTCGGTAAAGCAAGTCTACCTTTGATCTCTGCGCGCATCCATTTGATGAACTCTGGGGCTTTGGCCGCTTCTTCTAAACATCTTAGCTGTTTGAATCCTACTTGCTCCACTACTTTGGAGGCTGCAATCACGCCCTGATCTATTTGTCGTAGTTCTTTGTTCTTGAAAGATGGCTGTCCCTGTCAATAGCAAAATATATATTGAGGTAGTGTTATTTTATGTGAGAATGCTACTTTACACGTAAAAAGCGTGTGCGATTTCAAGATAAATAAATAAATCAATTTTACCATTTCAGAAAGTGTCTTCAGTGCCTCGAAGTCGCCTCGAAGATTCAAAGAATCCTTCATTGACAACAAATGTTTTGCCATATCTGCTTGTTGCTGAATACCGCGATAGCTAAAAATTTGGTGAGACCTCGTTTCGATCCAGCCTGTGTTAGTGTTGTTGTAGACATCTGCAAGTGTGAAGAGTTCTTTTCGTAGAACAATTGCCTCATTGAAATTATCGGTCAGATACTTGTCAATGTCGCCTAGCTGCATTGTTTCATCGGCGACCTTTTTGAACAGCGTTTTCAATGTATGGTCATAAACTGGCTTCCACATGTGATTTGCTACGTCATCCAGTGATGTTAGTTTAGTTCCCGCTTGTTTTAGCAGAAGTGCTTTTTCATTCCATAAGGAGTGGAACAGTAGACTCTTGCTGCAAGTGTAGAATGGTTTCAACATGGCCATCACCAATGGTGACATGTTGAAGAAGGTCAACTGGGGCTTAAAACCCTCTGATGGCTTTGCCGCAGTTCCCTGGAACGTAATGGGATTGCAGATATCACTCAGTCGAAGGGCTGTCCTTGTGATAGCCATCCTATCATCCAACCCCTTCAAGGGTACATCTATAGTATTAAAGATAAACAAATGCCACATTATTTAGCTGTCATTCGTTTACTGTTACTACTTCACTAATTCATTTCTAACATAAGAATAATGTTTTGATTGTCGGAGACATCCTTTAATGAAGCGACCTCGCTCAGTTTCTTTTGTCATGAATGAGCGCATCCAACCAAATATTAGGACCCAGTCATTTTTACACAGAAAAAAGGGGCCCAGTCAAAAATATGGTAATAACATTAATAAAATACATAAAACAACGTAATTATGTTATAACAGCATGATTTATTACTCGGAGTTTCACGCCTAAAACGGCGATCATCAGATAAATAGCTGAACACTGAACTGTAACTCCAAAACAAAACAAATAAATTCACAGCGTTGAAAGCGTACGCGTCTTCACTAGAAAAGCACGACAGCTCGCGCATGTTTAAAAACGAATGACACAGTATATACGCACGCATGTTTAGCGAAAAACGCGATGGGCGCAGCAACTACGCATGCAATGAAGTGCGTAATTATTTCTTTTCATACACGCACGCACGCAATTTTGAAATGCGAAAAACAAATGTACGCATGTTTAGCGAAAAACGCAATAGGCGCAGCATATACGCATGTAATGAAGTGCGCAAATTATTTCTTTAAAATGCTGAAGGCGCAGTAGGCGTAGCAACTACGCAAGTAATGAAGTGCGCAATTTATTTTTTCTTTGCGCGGCTTGGTGGTTTTTATTTATTTATTTATTTATAAGATTCGGCCGAAGCCAGGCTAATCCCAATAGTGCTCAGAGGCTACTAAATTTAAGGGACGCCATCCGGGTATGACGGGACAGGGATATGGGAAGAGGTCCGATTCGGCATTTTGAGATGAGTTCGGTTTTATTATTGTGGGTGTTAGGCCCTTTCGCACGCAGTATTTCTAATTTCTCTTCAATGCATAGGTTGCATTGTCCTGAGTCACGTCTGTGTGTGTTTGATTCTTTCAAGATTTCCCAGTAGATAGAGTAGTTGCTTCCTTTTCTTTTAAGTTGCCATACATATTTTGAGAGTTCTGTTTCCTTCTCATATTTGTCATGTTTGAATGATTTGGTGTGGTTGTTGAACCTCTGTTTAAAGGTTCCGCCTGAAAGTCCTATATAAGATTTAGATTCTGTATTCGAAGTTACACTGGCTTTATATACTAAAGCACTAGTCATGCACTTTCCACGGAGGGGCAGGTTTCTTTGACTCTACAGTTGCAACTTTTTGTTGATGGCACTTGGTTGGCTTTTTTGGTGATTTGTGAGTTGTGAGATTTGATGATTGATTTCATATTCTTCATACAACTGTAGCTGATTTTCACCGTGTTCCTGTTAAATATTTTGTTGAGTTTGTGTCCACGCGGGAAGTGCTTGGCCAGAAGCTTGATGAACGTACTCCCTACATTTGATTTCACGGCTTTGTTGTACGGAGGGTTAAACCAGGTGACTTTTCTGGTCTGGTGCGGCACCCCGATGTAAGTTTATTTCAAATATGCCTTCTTCACTTTTCCCTCATACACGGTCTTTATTAGAGTTGTACGAGACCCCGTTGGAAATAATATGAAACAGGTGTCTAGGCTTTACGAACTCCATTTCCTAATATATTCCTGAAATATGTTGGTGAAAAGTTAATTGACCTGTTGATCGTTTTTCAAGATAAATACACGCCACATGCGAACATTTGGGGTATAATTGTCCCTCTCAAGAAATATCATGGGCATTGGGAGCACAAACAGTCATGGACAAAAGTTTGGAATATTTTTATTTTTGTATCAAATGCAGTTTTCAAGCATATCAGGAACATATTTATTTTTCTGGAGTAGCGCTCAGTTGAATTTAATTGAAAGATATGAATGTCCTTTGATGTTTACATCACACGGTTTGTCAATTAAACACATAATTACCTGAGGAAGCGTATTACAATGGAAGGATCACACAATCGCAGCACTTTTTGGCGGTCTCTTTGTATCACAAAATGAGATTAAAGTCACTAGCAAACTTAATTGCTTAAACAAAAACTTCAACTCTCACTGTGACATGTTTAGATAAGTCTCTTGCTTGAGAAAATACAACTCAATATTTGGTGTGTCCACCCCTTGTCAGCTCAATGTCACGTTCGCGACGTGACATTCTCTCAACCAGGTGTGCCAAGGTTCCTTGTGGAATATCTCGCCAGCAAGCAATGAGGGCTTGTCTAAGTTCCTGCAGGGTGATTGGTTGGTTGTCCATGTTACCTATCCTGCGGAATACTTCTGCCCATAAGTTCTCTATAGGGTTTATATCCGGGCTCAAAGCCGACCAGTCCAGGTGTTCTACATTCTTATTTTCAAGGAATTCATTCACACGTAGGGCTCTGTGCGCCGTGGTGTTGTCATCTTGGATCACGAAATTGTTTCCGAAGTCTCTCCTTGCAAACGGAAGCATAACTGTATCAAGAGCATACAGGTATTGGTCCTGGTTCATGTGTCCTTCTAGCATGTGGAGGTGTGATTTCGGCCTGCCGTGAAACGCTCCCAATACTGTGATTCCCCCACCATCACCCTGGATTCTAGGAAGGATACAATTCTCAAGTAGGGCTTGACCAACATGTCTTCGGACCTTAAATCGGTCATCTTGTCTGTAGATGAGGAACCAGGCCTCTCCACTGAAGATCACATTACGCCAGTGGCCTACTGCCAAATCCCTATGTCTCTGTGACCAAAGAAAGTGCGCATGTCGATGTCTTTGCAGAAGTATCGGCTTTCTTATTGGTCGTCTTGCGCGAAAACATGCACTAACCAGTTTATTGTTTATAAGTTTCCTGGTAACAGGCGCGTTTATGGACCTCAGCCATTCTGTTCGTAGCCGAGATGCAGACTTCGTGCGGCCATTGCGGCAGTCTCAGGAGAGATCGTTCTTCCCTGGTGGTTGTCTTTCGGGGCCGACCTGACCTTGGTGTAGGTGTAGTAGTTCCGGTCTCTCGACGTGTCTTCAACATTTTGGAGACTGCATCTTATAATGTTTTTACCAAAGCAGCACCAATATCCTTCTGTTTGGGCGTATAAGTCTGCGCTCAACTTGTACTCCATGATCAGAAATATCATAATCAACAGACAGATGCAACAAAGTAAAGCTGGTTTCTTCACACCGTAATGCAAAAGCCAATATAACCTAATGAATCATATCGCTATAATAAGTTCGAAAAGGATGCCTGATGGTTCATTGATCAGGCATAAGAAGCAATTGTTCTACATTAGGTATTGTGTGATATGGAATGGTACGTAAGACCTTGCCAGACACCCGTGATCCATTTTGCATGGCTGACGGGTCATTGAAGATAAGAAATCTGCACTTAAAAAAAGGGTTATGCAAAAAAATATTCCAAACTTTTGTCCATGACTGTACAATCATTACTATAAACCCGGACATCTAGTTTTTGAACCTATACATTTCTTTGTAACGGTGAGATTTATAGTTGCCAATATTTAAGTGTAAAGTAAAACGCCGCTACGTCACTTCCGCTCCGACTACCTTAAATTAATGTAAGTTTGATTTTTAATAATAGTTTAATAAATTTGATTTCAACCTGTTCTTAAGACGTCCACTCTATATAGGTATTAATACTATGTCACACACTTACCTATCTCGGTTGTTCTACAGGTAATGAGGAGATGGCCGACTAGAAGCTTATGATCTTCAAACGCAGCGACTTCATTCTGCCTTATGTTGATAATGTCTTTGAGGTTTACAGATAGATCTCGCCAATATTTAACCTTGTAGAGACTAAAAAGATCTGTGAATTGTGTCAAGTACTTCTTGTGTGTGACGATCTTGAGCTTTTCCAATGTAATTCCACCTGAGATAATTTCTGCATACGCTAGTTGTAGGCATGAGTATGCTTCCTCTATATATCCTCTTGCTTCTTTGGTAAATGCTTCCATAAGTTCTTGCGTATCTGAGATTTAATGTGGATATGAAAGAAAATATACAATGATCAGTATTGTGTTAGCCGCAGTCTGGGGCCCTCATATACTTAGTGATTGCGTTGCGCGAGCAGTCGAGCGGGTAGAGCGAGGCGTCCAACCGAAGCGCCTTAGTGCTAGTACACTAAAGCAGCATATCAGCAAAATAGGGGGTATTTAATTGGCAAATGCTGACAATTCTATGTCAATATTTAGTGTCATTAAAAAGGGTGTTTGAAATTCTAGTCATTGAAAACCACAAAAAAGGGGTTTTTTTTGGCCAAATTTTGTTCTCGATTTTGCATAAAAAGGGGGATAAATTTAATGAAAAATCATTGCAAAGGGGGTCTTTGAACGATTTGGTAACTCTCATGGTTACCAACTTTTGTGTTGAGTTGAGGAGCCGGGCTCAGTGTCCAATGCGCGGATTTAGGGTTTCTCTACCGGAAGTCAAATTGTGCCGAAATTTCTTCCCACAATGCAATATGAGTTTTGCATAACAACGGAGATGGATTAACCTCTGAACTGTATCTATTGTTATGCAAAACGCTTATTGCATTGTGGGAAGGAATTTCGGCACAAATTGACTTCCGGTAGAGAAACCCTAAAACTGGATATTGGCTGGAGGCGAGAATATTTTTGTAGAAAAACAATGTAAGTAAAACAAAATTAATATTGTTTGTAATATCTAATTTAGACATTTCGAATAATTTGGAAGGTTTTCAACATTTTTAACGTGAAATTATGGTGTTGAAAAATTAGCCCAATTGTCGAAGAGGTCTTGATTCTTAAATTAACCAATTCTTTAATTTAAAGGAATTTCCCATGTTTTAAAAGAAAAGGTAAGTTAAATGCATTATTGCGATTTTCCAAACGTAGACGTAGGACGTACGTTTTTACGTACGTTAACACGTACGTTTTTACGTACCTATGTATTGCAGTGAGGCCACATACTTTACCAACGCTCGTGTTGTGGCGCTATGTCCTATAGTCAGTCATCTGGTGATTTATTTTGCATGAAATCAGCCCGGGGTGGTCGGTGGGGTCAGGGATCAATAAAGGGATCTTAATCCTCTCTAAGTCATACATAAATTCGCCCAGTCTCATTTCCCTAATATTAAATTTAAAAAAAAAAAGGAATTTCAGTTCGGCACAGGTGGGCCTCGTTCGGTAGCCATATTGAATTTTAAACATATAGGCTATAGGCAACTCCAACATTGATCGGGTATAGACCACTTGACATGTGACGTCATTGCCCGGCAGTATGCGCGCGAATTCTGACAATTTCCATTGTTCTTTGCCCTGTAGTGTGCGTACGCATCGTAGTTTGCTCATGGCACGTGCATTTCAAATCGCCCACCATATTTCATATCGTACAAGAAAGCCATTGAACAGTGTAGCGGTTTGTTTGAGCATATCGGCTGACGAGTCCCTCGCCTTTGTTGATAAACAATGATTTCATATTAGCATAATGACAGTGCTCATCAGTTAATAGCCACTTGGTGAATAGATGGGCATTATCAGCTATCAAAGAGATGTCTTATGCAGCTGCCAATCACGATAGAGGCTTGAAAACATTTTGTTATAAACCCAAAAGTGATGTAAGGACAAAACTGTGCATGTTGGTACTTGATTGTTTGGATTCTTATGTTGAAAATCCCTTGTAGTAGTATTTTTTATGTGTAGTGTATATTGTTTATAAATTATACAGAGGTCTATACTTTGAATTTGTGTGTAAATAAATAAATAAATAAATAAATAAATAAATAAATAGCCGATCAGGAATTGTGCATATATGCATAAATATATTTGAACGTGTTCCTAATGTTCCTAAAATATCTGAGCTAAAATTTCCTTGCCCTCCCCCACCCAACTTTCGACCTGCAAAAAAAATGCTTGCCTCCCCCCCGTTGACCTGCCAACCTTACCAAACTTTGCCCTCCCCCGCTATAATACTTCACCACCTCGGGGATACACAAAGTTATTGCATCACCCCTCAGCTGTACAAAAAACACATGATATTTTGACTATAACATCCGTAGAGAAACACTCGTTCTCTACGTTTCCTTTACCTAGACTCGAGGTAAAATCGAAAATTTCCACGTGGAACCATGGTGGAACGTACGTTTTAATGCTACGTTGAGTCCAAAATGTCAAATCGCAAGGTCATTTTTTATACGCAAAGTATCACACACATTTCAATAGACAATCTCTGCGTATGAATATTGCGTTTAAATTTAGTCCAATTTTAACACATCGCTGTACCTTTATTATAATGATTTGTTACAAACAAAAAGGATCATAACAATAATTAGACTTTCCTTCGTATGTTCATTATCTTTGACTGTCTTTAACATAATGTGAAATGGACAAATTTTGTGCATTTTCAACGATGTATCTACGTCGATTTTGCACGTGGAATATCTTCAAAAATAGCTAAATACGTGACCTCGCTTCGATACAGGAGAGTGGTTTTGAATAGATCAACGTACGTCCGATGTCTACGTTTGGAAATCGCAATCTCTCTAATAGAAATGGGCGGATTTTTTTGGAATCTTTACAAAACTACATTTCTTTCTTATAGTATCCACGTGCGGTATCCCTGCAGAGCAACATCAGGTACTTAACACACACGTGTCATACTTTCAAGGAATTATCTATAGAAACATTGGATATGGTTTCAATTCTGGAGTGAAAATTAATCAACCGTAGTCGGCAAGGCACATCACATCAAAGGCTACTTTCAAGTAGATGTGTAACTACTTGAGAATAAAGGACTATGAATAGGTGCGACAGGATAACCTACGGGATTATCTCAAGGATATAATTCCGTTCTTCCTCCTTTTTTTTCAACTTTCCTGGCTCAAACAAACCGTTACACTGTTCAATGGCTTTCTTGTACTATATGAAATATGGTGGGCGATTTGAAATGCACGTGCCCTGAGCAAACTACGATGTGTAAACACACTGCAGGGCAAAGAAAAATGGAAATTATCATAATTCGCGCGCATACTGCCGGGCAATGACGTCACATGTCAAGTGATCTATACCCGATCAATGTTGGAGTTGCCTATAGCCTATATGTTTAAAATTCAATATGGCTACCGAACTGTCATGTGGTCCATTGGATTAGTGCGCGGGACTTGAGTATTCTGTATGTAGCAGCGGCGTGGGTTATTTGTTTTTTTAATTTAATATTAGGGAAATGAGACTGGGCGAATTTATGTATGACGTAGAGAGGATTAAGATCCCTTTATTGATCCCTGAACCCACCGACTACCCCTGGCTAATTTCATGCAAAACAAATCACCAGATGACTGACTATAGGACATGTGTGGCCTCACTGCAATACATAGGTACGTAAAAACGTACGTAAAAACGTACGTCCTACGTCTACGTTTGGAAAATCGCATTCTCTCTAATTAAAAGGGTCGGAAAACGTTTCTGTGATAATTGTTTATCCCGGATTTGTTTTAGTCTTAGGCAGACGACCAACTGAGCTAATCGGTTTAAGTAATAGTACTAAGTATTTTTGTGTATTACAAGCTATTGCAATGGAAATAAAAGTGTTTAAACCAGGAATTCACTGTTTTTATGACATATTCACGGCTGTGTCTTTTTTCTTACAGGTTCTATCTTTCTTTACCTAGCCGGGACACCGGCTAGGTCTTGTGATGCTATCGGATCTTTCTTCTTCTTTCTTCTTCTGGCAACAAATTTCAAAATGCTTCTTCTCTTACATGTTACATCCTACAATGACGTCACTTGCACATATGCATCGGCTATATCCAGTGTCTATAGGGTGTTCACAGATTTGGGGTCAAAGGTCATTAAGGGGTCATTTCCGGTATAAAACCATATATCTTCAAAATGCTTCTTCTTCCACAAATTACATGTGATGGTGACATGCTTAGGACATGTGACTTGACTTTAGTCGGTGTCTATAGGGTGTTCACAGATAAGGGGTCAAAGGTCATTAAAGGTGTCATTTCCGGTCTGAAAGCTGAAAATATTCAAAAAATCACTGTTTTTACAAAATACATCGCATAGTGTTGTCATTAGCACACATGCATTGCTACTAACTAGGGTCTTTGGGGTGTCTACAGTTTTGGGGTCAAAGGTCATTAAGGGGTCACTTCCGGTCAAAAACCAAAAATCGTCAAATATGTTCATTTTTTTTTAATCTCAAAACGTAACCAGACCAGAGTGACATAAACTTCATATATGCATTAGTGTTACTTGATGTATGCACGGTATTTTTATTATTTTGGTCAAAGGTCATTTAGACGTCATTTCCGGTTTGAAGCTAAATAACTTCAAGAATTTTTATCTCCATAACTAAGCATAGTAGATTTTTAAAATTTAAACTGTAACAATGCATTTTCTCGGTGTATATGAGGTTTTTTTTATATTGGGGTCAAAGGTCCTTAAGGAGGTCAAACGTCAAATTTAAAAAAAATGTTTACAATTACGGAAAAGTAGCTGTAGCTCAGCCTATGGAAGACGGATAAAGCCCCTACATGCTACAGTGATGCACCAGTAATGGTGTGAGATGTCCATAATAGCCGGTCAAAGGTCAAACTTTAAGACTGGCATTTCCGGCCCCGGCTAGGTCCAGATCTGTAGCCAGATCTAGTTCTTTCTTTCTTTCTTTCTTTCTTCTTTCTTTCTTCTGTCAACCATTACATTTGCTCTCGCACTCACATGCTTACATCGCTTTTGACCTACCTTGGTCACCATGCTCCTTGACCGTGCCCCTCCATGTCACATGAAACTTGTTGGGTCAAAGGTCACGCAGGGGTCACAGGGGTCAAAATTACGTAGGACAGAGACGCCACTTGCACACATGCATTGTAATTACCCAGTGACTATAAGGTGTACACAGATTTGGGGTCAAAGGGCATTAAGGGGTCACTTCCGGTATAAAACGAAAAACCTTCAAATTTTTTTTATTAGCTAAGTAAAACATGGGACAGTAACGGTATGTTCACATATGATCTGCAGTCACCCAATGTATATGTGGTATTTTTTTTATTTGGGGTCAAAGCTCATTAAGGGGTTACTTCCGGTATAAAAGAAATACCTTTAAAATGCATCTTCTTCCACAAATTATGTAGGACAGAGACGCCACTTGCACACATGCATTGTTATTACCCAGTGTCTATGGGGTGTACACAGATTTGGGGTCAAAGGTCATTAAGGGGTCACTTCGGTATAAAACGAAATTTCTGAAAAAATTTCTATTAGCTAAGAAAAATATAGGAGAGTGATGGTATGTTCACACAGGAATTATGCCTACCCAATGTATATATGGTATTTTTTTATTTGGGGTCAAAGGTCATTAAGGGGTAATTTCCGGTATAAAACGAAATACCTTTAAAATACATCTTCTCCCACAAATTACGTAGGACAGTGATGCCACTTGCACACATGCATTGTTATTACCCAGTGTCAATGGGGTGTACACATATTTGGGGTCAAAGGTCATTAAGGGGTCACTTCCGGTATAAAACGAAAAAACTTTATCAGCCAAGAAAAATATAGCACAGAGACGGTTCATTCACACATGAATTGATGTTACTCAGTGTATACGTGGTATTTTTTTTATTTGGGGTAAAAGGTCATTAAGGTGTCACTTCCGGTCTGAGACAAAAAACCTTCAAAATGCCCCTTCTGCCACAAATAACATGGCAAAGTGATGCCACGTGCACACATACATTGACATTAGCCAATGTCTATGGGGTTTTCATATATTTTAGGGTCAAAGGTCATTAAGGGGTCACAACACGGCTGTGTTCGTGGTCTTAGACCACAGCTAAGTCTAGTTGGTGTTTTTTCTGCTTTCTGTTTAAAATTATGTTAAATTGATTAATATCTCACATTCTGTTTAAATGAAAACTTGTAGTAGGTTTTATTCATGAATATTTACATAATAAGATCACGAGTTTCATCTGAGCTAACATACTGTAATTTCATCCACCCTTGTATGTAGTCTTCAGTCTGAATTATTAGTCCTAACAAGTCGCTTTACTCCGTTACTTATTAAGGTAGGCAGCGTTATTTTTAAATTGAAAAAAAAAAAAAAAAAAAAAGTGTGCACGCATTCGAGTCTTTATGATAAGGATAATGAACTGAGTGCAATGCATTAGTCAAGATAATCGCACGCGCCGCGTGGAGTTATTGCACATTTAGCTCGAGAGCTGATAGGCTCGAGAGCTAAATGCAATAACTCCATGGCAAGTGCGATTATCTTGACGAATGCATTTGCACGAGTACGTCATTATCCGTCACATAATTTGAGTGTATTAAAACAATAGGCAATATTATTTGTTGCATTCATTATATTAGTTTGAATATTAAGTAAAATATCTTAAATTTTAAAAACACCGTCAGGTCATTGACCAGGTAGCATTTACTAGTAACTGGTCAAGAAAATCAATCACTGTAGAAGTTAGCTATCAATGGTATCGATTGCGCCATACGTCATACTTTAGTAACTTATTCACGCATGGTTTGTAGCCAATTGACTTTATGTTGTGATCATTTAATATCGTGGTTCCGAACACAGCGAGCACTGAAGCAGTTGACCTAGAAACAATCGATTTTGACGTCCCACTACATGTAGTACTATGGTGAATGGAGAGGAGAGAAAAAACTTATATCTAACAAAACACGTTTCAAAACGTAAAAAGGGGCCAAGTTTTAAAAATCATTCCTGTGTGGCTTTTCACCCTTTTTTAAACTTGGTCCCATTCAGTAAAGTGGTACCGTAATAACATGAAGAATGAGTCCTAATTTCTACATGCAACAATTAGGTTTAAGACTGTTCGAAAGCGGTGCAATATGACGTAGGCTATGTATTATCAAAAACATTTGAAGGTTTATGTTTCATTATATTGCGTGTTCATAGAGAGTAGTAGAGTATTATATATACTTAGCAAATTGACTGTCTGTCAACCTGTTACATATTATAGGCCCTACATCTGTACATAAGGCGCAGGATCGCACAAGACGATGAAGAATTTAACAAAGTGAGTATTTGCTACTTTTGCTTAAATACATTATAACGTCTTTACGGAAAAACTTCAATCAAGCACGAACATTAATTAATTTACTCTACAAAATGAACACCGACAACTAAGAAAACAAACAAGTAGCCTAAAGATGACTTCGTATGGGTCTTTAGAAACTTTCATAAATGGGACCAAGTTTAAAAAAGGGTGAAAAGTCACACAGGAAAGATTTTTTAAACTTGGCCCCTTTTTACGTTTTGAAACGTGTTTTGTTAGATATTAATTCTTTTTTTGAGGTAAAAAGATATTGCGCGGTAAGCGGTTCTTTGTAGACATGCGAGGCGAAGTAGTTGGATATCCATATTTCGCGGTTAATGGTTCTTTGTAGCCCTGCGGGGGCAAATAAGTTGGATATCCATATTACGCGATGAGTGGTTTTTGAAGCTTCGAGGGGCAAACTAGTTGGATATCCATATTTCGCGGTTAGCAGTTTTTTGTAGCCCTGCGGGGGCCTATGTTCGATATCCTCATTTCGCGGTTAGTGATTTTTAAACGACCCGTAACCACCCCAATCAGCTGCATGGGGTAAAAGAGTTATTTAGAAAGATAATAGCTGAACCCTATAGTTCACCAGGGACTGGAAACGACATATTGATGACTATATATAGAATGCATTCAATAAACCCATACTCTAGCTAAAATACAGGTTTACATTTACTATCTTACATTATCTTGCTGTATTTCAGCTAGAGCTCCAAACGACAAGCTTCCGGGTTTTTTGGAGAACAATACTGTTACGTAAGATGAAGAAGAAACCCGCCTCGGAGCCCGCCCTACTCATTATTTCATTGTACTTATTGCAATTTGCCTCCACACATTACGTAAACAACACAAAGCTTTTGTGAGGATTAGTGAGTGGATAAGAAATTGACAGTGGAGGATACGAAGGACACGCCGATTGTTAGTTGCCAATCATGAATTGCCGCAACGTATTAATATTTTACTGCATGGCATTCCGCAAACACCAAGACAAATTATGCCGTATTTTTCCAAAGATCATCTCATATGAAGTAAGCTGAATGCGATCTGTACTTTTGTAACATTCCGATCGCTTTTGATCACCTATTATCGGCGAATTTGCTTGAAAACACGTGAGTTCATGTTGTGTAAGCATAATTAGCATAGACACAAATGAAATTACGATGCAATACAATGCAATTTGAATGCGCAGCAGATCTATAGAAATAACGTTGCCCGGTTTTATGCAGAATTAGACCCTGTCTGCGCCATCCGAACCATAAACACACGCATTATCAGACAACGAATGTTCCATTTCCTCATAGCTTCTCACGTTGTACACACGTCAGTCGAATTTGGCGGTGTTGGTTTGTTAGCCCTCCAAGTTATAACATCGTTCACTTTATGTTGAACATTTTGTGTAATAACATAAAGATCATTCTGATCAGTGTGATGATATCATTTCAAGAGGTCACTTCCCGATTAACATGATTAAGTTAAACACATTCCAGTTTGCGAGAGGTTTATAATGAATAAATGAATAGGTGTTATTATTTCGAATTATAATTATTTAGGGAGAGTGTTTTAGGATTTTGTTAGAAAAGGGATGATTGTTGATCATGTTTATTTTATTGTTGCATGTATTTTCCTTTCATTTCCTGCAAACCTAATAAAGATATTTTGATAATTGAAAATAGTCTGTATCATAAATAGTAGAGTTTGAAAGAGTCAACAAGCGTCAGAAATTATAATTTGCCATGGAACTTCGGTCATATTTTATTTGAAATATAACTGGATGTTAGGGTCTGCATGCATGGTATACATAGTATGATAATATACAGACACTGACCTTTCCCTAAAACTATTAAGCAGCAAGTTGTGTATCACACCCATCATGGGTTCGAACCCCTTTATTGTATTTTATTGTTAAACCTGAATAGCGTGATTACTTTTGAATGAGCGGCAGCACACATATTTTGTTTGAGGATAGCTCAGCACACATATTTTGTTTCAGGATAGCTGGATCTATCTCCTTTTCCTCACATCTTCTCTGTAGTACAAAGCTGTCTTTTTATCTAGTGTTTAGACAATGTTTACTCAACCATTGCCAGCAATGGATGTTGCCATTTTTGACGACTTCTAACTTTTGAAATGCCCAAAATGAATCAATAAAACCGTGTGTAAGATATTTGCGGGGATTTTTGGGCGCGATTACAAAAAATTAGAAAATAAATGGGCCCTGCATGAAATTATTGATTGGCTCCAAACAAAGAATTTGAACCGGTGTCCTTCACCGTAGTTATGGCGGAGTACAGTCCATTCAATCAAATGTTGTCATCAACCTATTTGATCGTAGTGCATGTGTGTGACACGAACTGTCACGGTAGATTGCAATCATGCTTTTGTTGAATGCATTTGAGTAGTCTGCCATATTTACGGGATGATACGTCACATGCAATGCCTCTATAGATTCTATAGAATTTAAGTATGATATATTTTCGATGGTAATATATTTTCACTTTCAAAGTTTGTAGTTTTCATAATTGCAATTTCTGTATATTATATAAAAAGCGGGAATAAGTCTATAAATGTAAGAGTATCGGATCATTTTGAATGTTAATAAATACGAAACGCCGGCGGTAGACACCAGCGATATCAGGGATTGCCGCGATTCCTGCAGTAGCTTTTATGAATAGAATACAATAGTGGATACAATAGCGGATACAATATAGCGGAACAATAGAGCTCTCTTACGGGTAAATAAACCTCGTCGCGTTTTGCTAAATTTCACTTCTTCTTTTTCATGAACTAACCGTTATTTCATTAAGTATCCGTTATTTTTAAAACTTGGCAAAACCTCGACGCGAGGTCTTTAATATCAATATCAACTGGACTTTATAGTTCCACAATTTAATTTTTAATTAATAGAAGCTCGATTATTCTCATTTGATGTTTGATTTATTTGAGTTCATTAATCATAATTTATGGCAATGATAGTTGCAAAATAGAACAGTTTGTAACCTATGATTTACAAAGTGCGCATGAAAAAATACCATACACTATAACTATTTTAACACCACGGAATGTATATTCGTACTTTTTTGGTGGTATATATATCGAACATAGTTATATAAGTTATATAGTAATGTGAAAGTAGTATTTCTAGTATTTGAGCGTGCAAGTATTATCTAAAATCTGTTGTTTAGCGTGTGGGTTTTAGATAATGTATTGTTTAGCGTGCAGGTTTATATAAACCTGCACGCGAAGTAGTAAACCTCCCATGGATATAATTGGCATATTTCTGTTTTAGCAGGTAAAAATGCCTTGAGCTTTTGCCTATCAAGTGTCTCAATTTGAACTGACACCCCCCGGGGGTGGCACTCGAATATGAAAGTGCCCACCAGCGTACGAAACTAGGGGTCATTCGGTGTTGGCAATATAAAATTGACAATCAAAGATAGCTTTTTTACCCAATTTTACAGTACAAAATAGACTCATTTATTTTGCTTTCATGCTTCATGGGCACATGACGTATGTCAATATATGGGAGTGCCCCCCCCCCTTATTAGCAAACATGTTATTTACAGCGTTTGCTTTACATGCACAGTGCTCATATGCCTGAGGGATATGGATATCTGTTGATGCCACTTACGAGGGTCAGTCTCATGATAAGATTTTTTGGTTTTAATTATCTCCAATTTAACAGCATTTTCTAATGTACGCCACTCATGTATATCAGATTCAAAAGGTTTTTGACGAGATTTTTAATATGAGTTGTAATCCAGGGCTTATCATCATTTACAATGAGCCTTTTTCCCTTTAATTGGGAAACACACATTAGTGACGGATTCAAGCATGGAGTAAAATAAATCAAGGATTCATCTATTGCTATGGCAGTTAATCCGATTATTACGTCACTTCTAAACTAATATAATATGCATAGAGCGCGACCTGCTTGTAGTGCAGGGCGATCTATTCAAAAATTGTATTCGTCTATTGCTATGGTAGTTAATCCGATTATTACACCACTTCGATGGCGAATAATAAGAGAATCACTATTTCACGCATTCCCACACCTCAATGGCAGCCATAGCTGGGACTCCGTCGGCTCCATCTCACCTAAAATGTAAAAAGATGCGGTCTTGGGGGTATTTTAAACTGCATTCTATCACCCGTGATGCACGCACACAAAAGAATGATAACAGTATACAACACAAAAGAATATAACATCGAATTTTAAGCGGCTTTAATCCACCCAATTGGGCTGTCACAACACCAGTTTGGTGCTGCGGGGACCCATTAATGGCCGACCAAATCTTGACCATGAATTGGCTCGCTGGATTCGTCTATAGCCAATAAGCCAATTTTTAAGCAGCGGATTAGTTTAAACACTTTTACTTCCTTTGGAATAGCTTTAGTATCCCAAAATACTTCGGAATGTTACTTAATTGCTCAGTTAATAGGTCATCTGCCTCATATTCAAAATATCCGGGCCAATTCCTGATAGTTCTGGGTTTTTCAGTTTTTTATTAAACTATGTTAATATCTCCCATCACTGAATTTCTGTTTAAAAAAAAAAAAGTGTAGGAGTTTTCCATTTTTTTTTTCATTATTAACATTACATATAAAAGTAGGGTATCGACTGAGACAACACACTGTAATTTTTCATCCATCCTCCTGGTATGCAGTCCAAATTAACCCTGGCATTTCGATTTGCTCTGTTTAGGTAGACAACGTTATTTTAAATTGGAAAACAAGTGTCAGACCTAAACCTTTTCCTAACACCCCAAATCGCCCCGTCCCCACAAACAATGTTGGGTGCAACTAGGCGCACGTAACCAAACAAGAGCGGTTATTGCACCGCAAACTAGTGGACCGAGTTAAGTCTTCCCTCAATATTTGTCATGCCCCCCATCCCACCTTTGAACCCCAAACCCTCAAAATTACGTAAATTTCTCTGTGAAAATTTGTCGATTCTCACTGCCTTTGACATTGGTTGACCTCTGTCTGATGACCTTTGACCTTGCATGACATTAATTAATTTATTACTTAATACGATTAAATCATTAAATATTTTCTTGGTAAAACCATTCCAAATATTATGCAAATGGTTAATCACTGGAATTTAAAATGTTCGCTTGAGGTGCACTTCTTATGATCTAATGACGTGAAGTAGTAAGTGCAAGTTTACTAGTGGTTGGGGTTGCTTACAATCACAAATATTGGAGGCTTTGAACCTCGAAATACGCTTTTAAATACGGAAGCTATTTGAATAACAATTAAACTTAACGATTTTGGGATGGGTTGGACTACTTTTGATTTAAAACCATTTTTCCAGCAAACACAACACGTTTTACAGAAAATGTTAAATGCCGTGTTATGTAAGGCTATGGAAAGTTTCAATAACACTCAAAAATATATGTGAATACTTGCTGCAAAACATTCCGACATAGCCTAAGGCTACCTAAAAAGGTTAAAAATTGAATTGAAAACATTTTGATGCCATTTTCAAATGTTGTTGTAGTGTTTTATTTTTCATTTCAAAAACGTTTCTGTAACACGTTACTGTTTATAAAAAGTGTTCACCTAAACCAAAACGGGCTTATAACACTATTATACTAAACATTGTTGTGTTTGCTGGGTTATCAATGATCTTCTGTCCCTATCATAGCAAAGAAAAATCACAACAAAAATATAATTTTATTGTCGTGGTTCACTAACTGCAGCATGTCATGACAAGTATTACGAATTCAGCAGTGTGTCGAACAGTGCTTCACCGTACTTTTGCGAGTCAAATTGTGACAAAACTTCATTTTTAAAATCACCTAAACAACGAGGAAGTTGATTTGTTGCCTAATTTACTTTATCACTGAATTTATTGTAAACTTATTGTATGTGGGGAACAAACCCAAAATCGCAAATGGAAGATTATCTAGTTTTTATTTGGACATGTTGAACAAATAAAATGGGAGTATTCCTTTTTCAGTCTCTTTTACATAATATAATTGCAAAAACTTAAATCAAAATACTTGCATCGGTGAAATTTGACGCATTTTAAATAAAACAAAATTTCTGATGCTAAATTATTGGAGTCGATCGGGTTACGGACCTTTAAGTGGCCAAGATAAGAGTGACCTACGCCACGACACACGTATGTTACGATCCTTCAAAGTGAACCATTATCTTGATTATGCTCAGTATATCTTGTAAATCATAAATTCATAATAAAAATACGAACATAATTGCGCGATATTCTCTTATCGATTGCTAGCTGAATATGATTACGAAAAACACATATTTATACATGAGTTATCACATGTCATATCAGAATAAAATATTATAAAGGTGCGTTTTAGTGCATGGTATAATTTGTATATATAAACATCACCTCCCAATACTTCTATCACCCCAGTCCTATATCTTAGTAAGATTAACGTAAGTTGTAAGTAGAATTTTAACGTTCTTTTTTTCTAATTTAAATTAAAATGTTCCTTTTTTGAACATACCTCTAAACTCCAGGAAGTTCCTTATTCTTGTCCACTCCAAGACATGACGCAGAACAGCTGTAGGATTGGCAGCAAGCGGCCACTTACGTACCAACAGTTGTGACAGTATCGAACCAGTTTTTTCTCTGATAGATTGCTTTTCAGAAATTAACGACTGGAACCACGAAAGAAGTGGCTTTTCATCTTCCTGATAATAAATAAATAAATAAATAAATAAATAAATAAATAAATAAATAAATAAATAAATAAATAAATAAATAAATAAATAAATAAATAAAAAAATAAATAAAAATAAATAAAAATAAATAAAAATAAAAATATCATCATCATCATCATCATCATATCCTCATCATCATTATCATTATCATCATCATCGTCATTATAAATGTCGAAATTCCGGCCAGACCATAATACTTTGATTGATTTAGCAATTTGGCTCAAAATAGTGACAATTATTGGCACATATCATTTACAAAATCAACAATACCCCATTAAATTGTATAACTGAAATGTCAAATATGTTACCTGTAACATTGTCGTGATGCAACTGAATAAGCTTTCACTAATTGTCTTCCCAAGTTCATGGTGGTATTTGTCTGTGTCCATGTAAAATATCTGTATCATATGATCTCTTTGTAACTGCAAAAGTTTTAAGATGAGATCAACAAAACGGTATAATTATTTCAGTAAAATAATGGGTACACTTGGACAAAATTGGAACACCGATGTTTTTGCTTGTCTCTAAGCACCACCTGAACCACATATCCAAAAAATGAACACCTGAGCGCAAGAAGACAGTACGTCCATATTTTGCATTTTGAGATTTGATCGTTTAAAATTTTTAAATAAGATAATTTGGAATCCAAAAAAGGCATAATATTGATACTTCTCAGGTATAGGCAAGAGGAATCATTTTGTATATCAACCAAGTAAATATCTGTAATATTGATCGATATTGATCGATTTATCATTTTTTTGACTTACATATGCAGATGTTGGAAATACTTAAACATACTGGTTATCTGTGTGCAAATACGAGCAATTTGACTCCTTGTTTATTGAATTTGAAGGTTGTTTTAAAATTTGACCTCAGCTGACCTTTAACCGGAAGTGACCATCTTTAATACTCATTAACCGAGCTCAAAATGTATGATGAATTATATATTTTCGTAATCGTTGTTTTGACATGTCTCTTGACGACATTAGACATTATTTTCATTCTTGACCCCTCTTGACCCCTCACGTGACCATATGCGCTCAGGTCTTCAAATGCTAATTTGCATAAAACAATAATGGCCTCTAATGCAGGGCATAAATTTAAAAATTGCGTGAATATGGATTTTTTTTTAAATCTAATAGTATTCCCCTCATTAATAGGATTTAGCAAAAAAAGTATGGTTTGACGTTTCTTCGATGCACAGTTCTTGAGTTATATGCATAAAGGTTATACAGGGGAAAATCCAAAATACTCGATTTTGATCAAAGGGTTTCAATTTGTTCGCTTGGAAAATATCGCTTGCCATATTTATAGGTGTTTTGTATGATAGCAATTTCAACGGAGTAGCTTTTCGCGGGAAAAGGTCATCGAACATTATACAAGTTCAAATTTAAATTTTCAATGTGTGTCAAAAACCACACCAGTGTATTCCTCTGGTCGAAAGGATTCAACAGATGTATAGTTTGACCTATCTATAACGTACCGTTCTTGAGTTATTACGAAAAAGATAAAGATTACGTTTTTATATTGCACAATCTAGGATGTTTCGTTAACTACGAATCAAAAATAGGTCGATGTCATACTAACCTCTTTTGCTGTGTTATCTAGGTAACGAAACATCCTAGATTGTGCAATCCTATCTTTATTTGAATTCTTGTATGAAAACGAACATTTTGACAAATCGGAGCACTTTGATGTTTCTTACTCTCTTCGATCCAATAAAAACGTGACCTTTGACATTTTTGGTAATAACTCAAGAACTGTACGTCCTAGATTATGTTAAACTATGCATTTTCTCAATCCTTAGGGCTAGAGGAATACATTGGAATGTTACGGTTTGTAACGCAATTTGAGCAATGTTGAAATCTGACCCTGTGTACATTTCGATGACATTTTCCCGCCAAAAGCTAATCCTGGTCTATTGCTATTGTTTCCCCTTTCTCCCTATGTGGTACCTCCCAACCCCCGGGAACACCCACTATTATAACTTTTTAGTGTCAAACTGATTTTGGCAGAGTAAGTACGAGACACTCTTCAAAATTACCAAATCCTGGCTGTGCATATTGCTGAATTATTGAGATAATGTAATAAATTAGTATATCAGTTTTTCATAACGGTTTACACGTGTCATGGTTCCGCGTATCTTCCGATTAAAAAAAATCACCGTTTCACATAACGACCTATTTGTGTTTTTGTGAAAATCACCGTTTCACGTAACTACCGTCTCGAGTTAAAATAAGCACCTACTGATAATTTCTGAATTTCTATTGATCGGTATCCAGTAACCATTGAAGGAAATCTGTTCTGCTCTCATTTGCATTGGATTATCCTTTCTTGTTTCTTGCATTTGTGATAATCAACAAAATAGCCTACAATTTCCTGATTGGGAGTTGTTGCCAACAGATGTAACCCTTGAAAATTATTCTACTTAGTTCTCTGGGTTAATATGATGAACAAATTTTATCTTTCCCCAGAGTAGACCAGTGCACATAAACGTTGAAAAAAAAACCAGTGCATCCGGCCGGATTCGAACCGGCGACCTTCGTATAACCGGCACGACGCTCTAACCAACTTTTTTTTTCAACGTTTATGTGCACTGGCCTACTCTGGGGAAAGATAAAATTTGTTCAGATGTAACCCTTAGTCTTCCATTTCTTGTAACTATTTTTGATCCCAGAATATTTTGATTTTCTCATGTTTTGACCTTCAAATGTTTACGAAACAAGAACAATAATTAAATTAGAGCCAATTTCGTTTAATGGATAGGCCTACTGAATACAAGGCAATAAGAATTTGCTGCAACTTTTAAATCTTGGGTTACATTCATTAAAATGTACGCTACGACATCAATATTGTGAACATTGCAACAAATGAGGTGTCATATTGCGCAGAAATTCTGCTTCGAATGCATATCCCAAATCTGGCAAACAATCAACCGTTTTAGAACAATGGCCATTTATTAAGGGGTGTAATTACTTATTGGTAGGTGTTTTCAACGGTGTTGCTTGCGTCGATTCTCACAATATGCAATTATTATTGTCGTTTTGCATAATAGTGATTGTTTTTTCATATCCACCAAATCTGATGACAATCCGAGAATCTATACTTTATATTTGACCTCAGATGACCTTGAAATGACATTAAACATTTTGGATCATTGTGATCATATCCAACAAGTTTCATGGCAATCTGACAAGCTATCGGTTGACGTCCTTGATGACCTTGACCAGACTTTCAAAAATATTTCGTTCTTGCATTCACCATATTTCTTGACAATTCAACAGACCTAAAACTTCCTGTGAACATTCAGAAAACATTTTTGGAAAACTTCATGCAAACATTTTGGCACAATTTTATCCGACAATCTATACTTTATATTTGACCTCAATTGACCTTGAAATGACATTGAACATTTTGGATCATTGTGATCATATCCGACAAATTTCATGACAATCTGACAATCTATCGGTTGACGTCCTTGATGACATTGACCAGACTTTCAAGATATTTCGTTCTTGCATTCACCATATTTCTTGACAATGCAAAAGACCTAAAACTTCCTGTACGAACATTCAGAAAACATTAATGGAAAACTTCATGCAAACATTTTGACACAATTTTATTTTAATTTAAGTGTTTACATAATATTTTGCAAAAAATGTTTGCCAGCAACAATTTTGCAATACCATTCTGACAACATTTCTTAAATGATGTAATAACACGTTTTAGTTATGGTAAAAACATTTTAATGAAATTTAAATGTCGGGTTATATAAAGGTCATAAATCGTTTTATATGGAAAAAACACTACAACAACATTTGAAAAATGTTCTTGCAAAATATTGTATGTCTGTGTACACCCTATAAGCCCAGGCTATAACCAATGTAAAAAGGTAACCTTATTACTTTACCATTTAATAAATTTAGTAAAGGCTGTAGTAATTTAGTAGTGGAGCTTTTGCTCAAGTTTGGTAATAAGAGTCCAGCCGAAATCCGGCTGGGCTATGAAAATTTACAATGCGTACTGCATGATATCTTTATTGATATGAACATATTGCAATAATAAACTTAGCAACTTACATCCTTTATGCGGTCAGCAAGTCTGTTGGAAAATGGCTCACTCCATTTCTTGATGCCCACAAATTGATCACCAATTTCAAAAAGTTGGCTCCAAATCTGTAGAAGATAATACAAAATAATTTATATTAACTAGATCACATGCTATTACTTTTGCGGGGTCAGGAAGAAACAGGTTCTACGTGTAATTGGATCCATAAACTCATTTATATTTCAATAGCCGTAGAATGAAGCTTAGATTGACACAACAGTATAAACATAAATGTAAAACTAGATGGCACAGTTGTATTTTACCAAACACGAATATCTATGCCCGTGACCACACCTAACCCCCTATATTCTATTCACAAACGAGAACTTGTTGAGCACCATGTGAAAGCCGTTGTTTTAAGTTTTCATTTGATATACATGTAATGCTCATAACACATAATACCCTACCAAGCCTTCACTCTCTCTTATACCACACTAGATCATATCTAAAACACCACCAGACTGGACCACACTCTCCAAAATGCCCCACCAGACACTCACTCTCTCTTGTAATCTACCAGACACTCAATCGCTCTAAAACACCACCAGACTGGCACAAACTGTCTTTAATACCCTTCCAAGCCTTCACTCTCTCCACCAGACACTCGCTCTAAACCACACCAGACTGGCCCATACTCTCTCTAATACTCTACCAAGCCTTCACTTTCTCTTATACTCCATCAGACCATCACTCTTTCTAAAACACCACCAGACTGGATCACACTCTCTCGAATACTCCACCAGATACTCACTCGGTCTAAAACACCACTAGACTGGCACTATCTCTCTAATACCCTACCAAGCCTCCACTCTCTCTCTCTTATACCTATCAGACCAGTACTCTCTCTAAAACACCACCAGACTGGACCACACGTTCTCTAATACCCACTAGACCCTCACTCTCTATTATACTCCACCAGATACTCACTCGCTCTAAAACACCACCAGGCTGGCCCATACTCTCTCTAATACCATACCGGCTGTCACTCTCTCCTATACTCCACCAGACACTCACTCGCTCTAAAAGCCCACCAGACTGGCCCACACTCTCTCTAATACCGTACCAAGCTTTCACTGTCTGTTATAGCCTATCAAACCATCACACACTCTCTCTAAAACACCACCCGACTGGACCACACTCTCTCTAATACCCCACCAGATCTTATACTACACCAGACACTAACACGCTCTAAAACACCACCAGGCTGGCCCATGCAACGACCATTGCTTGGATTGCGACTGTAGTGAGTGAAAATCGTTCTTATCTGAACCATAGTCGTATAATTACGATTAAAATTAGGTATAATCAAAAGCAATAAAAAATACAATTAAATTTACGAGTATAACAAAAAAAAAACAACATATATACGATCACTTGAAAATTTGGGCTACGACCATAGTAATAAATACGACAATGTGAACAACATTTTTTTATTCGGGTTTCAATAACCCTCGATAACCCAAGAAAGCCTCTATTGAAGCTTATTTTCATTGGGGTCCGTTTGAATACAGAGGCGGGTTGGGAACAGTCAGCGGTTAACACCCAACTCTTTTCGAAACTAGCTTTGAGATACATGTACAGGTATCATGAGGCTTAACGTCCCATCCAAAGAACGGCGTACCTTCATGATTCATTTACCCAGTTCTAAATGAACCGTCTGGAGAGCGAAAGTCTGAATTTAATCTACCGAGGTTGGCAATCAATTTCAGACATTTTTCGCTTAGTCAATATCTCAGCAAATCTCCAACACCGGGAATTGATCCCGGGACCTCATGCATCAAAGTCAAGTACCCTTACCATTAGGCCACACTCTCATGGTCGCGTAAACATAAGGGATCAATATTTTGATTATTACGACCATAATAATTTTGGTTGTTATTATTTCGTATTAAGGGTACTCGGTACGTGTTGCCTAAAGGTAAACACTTCAATTGATTCGATATCTCATACTAAAGTATAACGTAGTGTGTGCTGCTGGATGAAGGATTGCCTCTAGCTATACATATTGGTGAGGGAACTAGGATTAGGGCTAGTGTTAAGTTTAGGGGTAGGGTAAATATATGAACAGGCATTTCAAGCCTTGTCAGTCTTTATAAGATTATAATGTGTTGCTATGCTCTGTTATTTATGGTAGAAAAAACATTCCGAATGAATTGAATATCTGACCGAAAATGACAATGTAATGTGCAAGCGACCGTCACTCTGCTACGTTATTTTGACTTTTGACCTAAGAGTGTCACACGGCAACCTCATCTGTCCCACTGAAGAGATTTGCGTAAACGGTCCTGATGTGTTTGCTGAATTGTTAGACAGTGCACGATTTGAGGTTACTATTCCGAACCCAGGCATACTGCCCGTAGTATGGCCCTCTATAACAATACGCGTACTGTACGGAATAATATTAACACGTCCGTCAATAGCCTCAGATTGAGCATGTTATGTGAATAATTGTGCTCGCGTATTTGGGTGCATGGGGCCCTGCACGTGGCCCGGGTTGAATCCGTAGCCCTGGATGGCTGGATGACGTGCGTCGAACTAGAATTATATTAAATCGTGGGTTATGCTTTTACGACGGTAGCTCATAACACCCGGGAAAAAACTTACTAATTGTCTGGTTTATATAATATTCTAGTCACCTTAAAACATCACCCACCACTTATTGCAACACCATCCATTTCGCATGCGTCTATCTCCCAAATGCTCACACAACATGCACAAAAACATATCAAAAGTCCCTCCAAATCCAAGTAGTGGAACAGTGCCGAATGTGCATTAATCCGAAATGACCGCTTATGCAGGGTGTGAAATTTCAAATTTGTTCAAATCTTGCTAAAAAAAACCCAAACCAGTGTATTGCTCTCGTCATATTATAAAGAATTCAGAAAGAGCATAGTTTGGCCTATCTATTTCATAGGGGAAAAGGTCAAATGTCAAAATTTCTGATTAGAATGGTCTATTGTTCCGCTTGCAAAAGCATTTAATAAAAAGAATAGTTTGTCATATCTCAGGAGGTTTGTTACCTTGGTAACATGGCAAAGAAGATTGAGCCATGTTTTGTGGTGTTGCCTATATAACAAAACATTCACAACAATGCAACTATTTTTGCCAAAGGAATAATTTGAGACCAGTTGGATTAAAATTGGAGCATATTTTAATTGTAAACGCCCATGGGCTCAAACATTTGGCATTTGACCATTTTGCCTATAACTCAAGAACTATATGTCGTAGACTGGTCAAACTATACTTTTTCTTAATCCTTATGATGAAAAATGTCACGCCTGCATAAGCGGCCACTTTGAATTTATGCAAATTAGGCACTGTTGCAATTAGTGGTGGGTTAACCCCTTATTTTTCTTAATTTGACTAGCCTATAAAGCATTAATAATAATGTATTAATAATGCACGCGCACCTCACCCCTTCCCCCTACCATTCACTAACACATAATACACATGTTTCTATTATATTCAATATTTGTAGCCTATATGCAATGTATGAAATGATCACATTAATTTGTTTTATTTGTAAACGTTCGTATAATCATCCGGGTAAAGGGGGAGAAGGTTCAACACATTAAACAAATTAGCTACCGGTCACTGTTATGGTGAGTACTAATAATGTTACCTGCAACTCGACAGGACAGCAGAGGCACTTTCCATCTTGGCTTATTACAGGTGGGAGATAATCACCTAGCCAATCATTCAGTTCAATTCTAATTGCTCGCTCAAACTGTAGCAAGAAACTTCCATCACCTTCGTCTGATGCTTTGTATGCATAGGTAGAAAAGCACTTTGCAAATACACTGAGGCTGAGCAAGACAAGATCATGTTTGTAGTATTTTGCTTTGCCTTCTGAGATTGCAATTATCTTTTGAGTAATCATGCCAGTGATGATTGCTATATCCTTGCCGTTTGTCTCCTTTCTGTAACAAAGTATATGAAATGCTTTTTAATGAGATGAATTTTTTGAATCGTAGTCTAAAATCCCTTATAATTATAATCCCTTTCAATGACTATGTTTACATAATTTAAAATATTAAAACCTTATTTTAAAATACGTATGTTTACATATTCGTAAAATACATGGTGTCCCAAAAGTCTCGATACCATTTTGAACCGTCATATCTTTCCCACGGATTGACTGAGGGGAAATCAAAAGACATATTTTGAAAGAAAAAATTCATGCAATTATTTAGATACCAGGCATAATAATAATGAGCAACCTAATTTATCTACGTTAGTTTGGGCAACGAATTCTGACTAACATTATGTCAATGGTATATGGGACGAAATGAATAAATCAATCAAGCAAACATTCAAGCAAGCAATCAATCAATAAAAAATGAAAATAAATATATAAATAATAAATAAATAAATAAATAAATAAATAATATATAAATCAATAAATAAATAAATAAATCAATAAATCAATAAATCAATAAATCAATAAATCAATCAATAAATAAATAAATAAATAAATAAATAAATTATTTAATTAATTAATTATTTAAGTAAGTAAGTAATAAATTAATAAATAAATAATTGGACTCGCAACACTGTGTTTCACGTTGTTAATCGAGCACTCTTTTGCAGCAGTTTGTGATAAATATTAAATTAATAAGTATATAAATACATTTTACCAGAAAAGAAGCAAATATTCGCCACTTACAACTTGTCAATAAATGTACCAGACAGACGGCCATAGAGATATGTCGTTAACTTAGTAAGCCCCTGTTAGTTATAAATAAAAACATTAATGGTAATCGAAGGGCCAATTAGCAAAACAAGAAACTTTCATAGACCCATCTAACCACCACTCCCCACATTTACCAGCAACGTATCCAGCCCTGTTTAACGGGACAAATTTGGCAAATAGAGTTCAGTCTGGTGAAAATGAGCAAGTGGACGTTTCATAGAGGCCTATGGTTATTTTTGTACATGTTCTGCATGTGATTTTAGAAATAGAAGATTGTGTCAAAACACCATTATGCGTCATGCGCCACGATTGGAAACATGGTAAGATAAAATGTCACTCATAGAAAAAGTACTCGTTTTGGACACCCTACACTTTTAATTGAAAGCAATAATAGTATAAAAAGGTGGACCAAATGGCTTAAATTATAAGTTTACCAGGCGGTTACCCGTATTTCGTGGTTCTCGGCTGTCATGTTTATTGGCTTTTACAGATATCGAAATCAGGGTGTGTCCTTTTGCTGTGATCACTTTCCTCACAGCTGAGCTCAATTTTAGCTTTTTGCAATTTGACCTGACTTTCGCCCTCAATTTGCAATTTGACCTGACCTTTGACCTCAGATGACCTAACGAACATTAACCTGATCTTCCTTGGCCAAAGTTGTACCCGCCCACCAAGTTTGAGCTCCATAGGAGCAATTTGAAATTTTTACCTTTTTTGACTTATGACGTCTTAGCCCGTAGGTCTGACGAAAAGGTCACCGTGGAAATTTTGTTTCAAGGTCAACACAATGGCATGGCTAAATTTGCCATTTAGCGTGTTTGGAATTTGACTTCAATTGGACTTGACCCCGTCGTTGACTTTGACCTTTAAAATATTAACTAGTTCTTTCTCATACCAAGCTGCACAGACACACATTGTGACAGACATATTCCGGTGAATTATAGTAAGATTTGGCATTTTACAATGTCTATGGGAGCATATCCCCTCCCCTTTATCCTTTTACTTATCATATTTATTGGTCACTACTATTTGAATATTTTTATCCTTGGGGTGAGACCACCTCCTTTCCTTTCCGCTATTTTCCACTTCTTGCTGCGGTCTTCTCTTTCCGTTGGATCTCATTGCAGGAGGAGGTCTCGACCCTTGGTTTAATATGTGTGCTTTATGTGATATTTTTGATATTTAAATATATGTCATGCTTTTTACTGTTGTTGTTTTTACTGATTGTAAATTTCACATCAATTCAGCTTTTAGCTGCTACCGTGTCTTTATAATAAACCATAAATGAATGATCAATCCCCCAGGGGTGATACCGCTTGAAAATGTCACAATCGGGTGTTGTTCTTAAAGTTTTTATATGATATTTAAAAAACAACGAATTATCATTATTGTATGAGAGGTATTACCTGTATGGTAGAACTCTGAACTAGCCTTGTATGATTGTTCACAATTGCGTGGAGTATACAGATCACCAACTCTGTCGAGCAAATTCCGCCCAGTATGACGTCTAATCTCTCTGACCATTTGTCTAATGTTATCAACTGTGTCCACATGAGTGAACGCTGGAGCAATGGGTCTGCAGGATTAAGACTATCTACGTATCGTACAACATTTTGCATGGCGAGTGTCCCACTGCTATTCGTGGAGTGTCTACAGTGGAAGGTAAAAAGGTACGTTGTACACACGTATATTGACACGAATAATGAGCTTCAAATAAAGCACTATTATATTTCCTCAGAAGGACGCTCTCACAAGATTGTAATGTACTTTAGGGCTGTGCAATAATTACGAGCCCCCCCCGGCTCAAACGGCTCGCCAAAATCGCTTGGCCCCCCTCTCTACCCGCCAAATATCGCTTGCCCCCCCCCCCTTTACCCCGCCCCGCCAAAAATCTCTTGCCCCCCCCCCCCCTTGCACATGCCAAATTTTCGGGATCGCAATGTTGCGAGCACAGCGAGCAGGAAAATTTGCATATTTACGCGTTTTTGTACGGTTTTCCTAAGCCTTTTTATAGCGTTTTATTTAAAGGGCGCCCCAAGAATGTGTGCCAAAAATCAGTTCCTCCCCCCCCTCTCGGCTTGCCAAAAATTTCTTGCCCCCTCCCCCAATTTTACCTTCCCCCAGGGCTCATAATTATTGCACAGCCCCTTAATAAACATACGCTGCAAAAATCAGGGGTCCTTACACTACACACGCTAATAGTAAGACGTCATATAATGACGCATATTAAACCTTCTTAAAAGAGTAATAGTTTTTTTACCATCATAAGCGCCAACCTAGCTTAAAATGTGTGTGTTTGTGTGAGTGGGGGAGGGCATCGGGATTGACGCCCATGTGTACCGGTCACAGTTGTTTGGTCATTTATATTAATATTAATATAATGCTCATTTCTAGATCTAGACAATACCAACAGCTAACACACGAATATTCACACATATTTTTTTTGCTATTTTTTACATAGATTTTCTGTATCAAATTATTCATTTTTGTTTCTGTTTTTTTTTGGTAATTTTTGGATCACCCTCCCTTTATTAACTTACCAATTTCAACGAATGAGGTATTAAAGCCGAGCTGAAGATGCAGCTTCTGGTTCTAATTATGACGTATGTCTTTGTTTAGGATATACAGGGGTGACAATAACCAGTACCTTAATTCTTTTGCGGTCTGTATAGTAGCATTAATTTTGTAGAAATAGGTATAACGCCCAATACAAGGCAATTGTGTTCACACTGCGCATACAGGTGCTTATTCTATTGGTTTGTAGTACGTGACATTTGACCTCTGGTTTTGAGACTACCTAAATGCACACCTAGAGATCAGCTTTCAAACTCAGGGCCCTGAAGCTGCTTTAATAGCTGCGAAACAGTCGGCTCTTTTTACACAGCCGTGACGTTAGTCACGGCTGTGTCTTTTTCTTACAGGTTCTTTCTTCTTTCTTTTTACACAGCCGTGACGTTAGTCACGGCTGTGTCTTTTTTCTTACAGGTTCTTTCTTTCTTTCTGCCGACCACTACATTTGCTCTAGCACTTACATGCTTACACCGATTTTGACCTTACTTTGTCACAACCATCATTGACCATGCCCCTACATGTCATATGAAACTCGTGGGGTCAAAGGTCACGCAGAGGTCATAGGGGTCAAAAACGTGATTTCAACTAAAAATGCTTCTTCTCTCACAGAGTACGTAGGACAGTGACACCACTTGCACACATGCATTGTTATTATCCAGTGTCTATAGGGTCCTCACAGATTTGGGGTCAAAGGTCATTAAGGGGTCACTTCCGGTATAAAACGAAAAACTTTCAAATTTTTTATTTGCTAAGACAAACATAGGACAGTAACGGTATGTTCACACATAAATTGTAGTTATCCTGTGTATATGTGGTATTTTTATATTTAGGGTCAAAGGTCATTAAGGGGCCACTTCCGGTATAATACGAAATACGTTTAAAATGCTTCTTCTCCCACAAATTACGTAGGACAGTGACACAACTTGCACACATGCATTGTTATTATCCAGTGTCTATAGGGTCCTCACAGATTTGGGATCAAAGGTCATTAAAGGGTCACTTCCGGTATAAAACGAAAAACCTTCAAATTTTTTATTTGCTAAGAAAAACATAGGACAGTAACGGTATGTTCACACATGAATTGTGGGTACCCAATTCATATGTGGTATTTTTTTATTTGGGGTCAAATGTCATTAAGGGGTCACTTCCGGTATAAAACGAAAAACCGTCAAATTGTTTTATTTGCTAAGAAAAGCATAGGACAGTAACGGTATGTTCACACATGAATTGTGGGTACCCAATTCATATGTGGTATTTTTTTTATTTAGGGTCAAATGTCATTAAGGGGTCACTTCCGGTCTGAGACGAAAAACCTTCAAAATGCCCCTTCTGCCACAAGTAACATAGCAAAGTGGTGCCACATGCACCCATGCATTGACATTAGCCAATGTCTATGGCCGTTTTCATATATTTTGGGGTCAAAGGTCATTAGGGGTAACAACACGGCTGTGTTCGTGGGTTAGACCACAGGTTAGTCTAGTTCTTTCTTTCTTTCTTCTTTCTTCTGCCGACCACTACATTTGTTCTAGCACTTACATGCTTGTACCGATTTTGACCTAACTTGGTCACAACCATCATTGACCATGCCCCTACATGTCATATGAAACTCGTGGGGTCAAAGGTCAAGCAGAAGTCATAGGGGTCAAAAACGTGATTTCAACTCAAAATGCTTCTTCTCTCACAGATTACGTAGGAGAGTGACACCACTTGCACACATGCATTGTTATTATCCAGTGTCTATGGGGTCCTCACAGATTTGGGGTCAAAGGTCATTAAGGGTCACTTCCGGTATAAAACGAAAACCTTCAAAATGTTTTATTTGCTAAGAAAAACGTAGGACAGTAACGGTCTGTGCATATGTGGTATTTTTTTATTTAGGGTCAAATGTCATTAAGGGGCTACTTCCGGTATTAAACGAAATTCCTTTAAAATGCTTCTTCTCCCACAAATAACGTATGACAGTGACGCCACTTGCACACATGCATTGTTATTACCCAGTGTCTATGGGGTCCTCACAAATTTGGAATCAAAGGTCATTAAGGGGTCACTTCCGGTATAAAACGAAAAACCTTCAAAATGTTTTATTTGCTAAGAAACACATTGGAGGGTGATGGTATATTCACACGTGAATTGTGTTTACCTGTTGTACATGTGGTATTTTTTCATTTGGGGTCAAAGGTCATTAAGGGGTCACTTCCGGTCTGAGACGAAAAACCTTCAAAATGCCCCTTTCTGCCACAAATAACATAGCAAAGTGGTGCCACTTGGACCCATTCATTGACATTAGCCAATGTCTATGGGCGCTTTATATATTTTGAGGTCAAAGGTCAGTAAGGAGTCAAAACACGGCTGTGTTCGTGGTCTTAGACCACAGCTAAGTCTAGTTTAAATTTTGGATCGTAGGACCCATAATATTAATTCTAGAACTACTGAGCCATATTTTTGTAACACCGACTACAAATATAATTATAAACGTCATAGCCGATATATTTGGTACCAATGTTTAGTGCCACTATGACGTCATAATATGATAGCGCCCATGCAAATTTGGTAAATTCTGTCTATTTAAAAAAGTAATGAAGAAGGAGGCGGCCTATATGCTTCACCCTGGCAGGGCGTAAGACAATGCGAAACACAAATTAATATATGCGAGGATCGGAAATAAACGATGCAAGCCAGGGAAAGTATAATTTAAATGACGTGATTGGGGGGCTCGAGCAAACTGGCATATGAAAATATTGAGAGAGAAAAAATCAGGACTCAGCGGGGATTGAACCCCGGTCGCTGGATTACCGGTCCAGAGCTTTACCACTGTACTACCTGAGTTCACAGTCGGTACTCGGACAATCTCAACTTAAAGCCATATTATAACATTTGCTGAGGAAGACGCCCTCACTGAATTTTTAAAATTCCTTTTTTACACGATTAAATTGTACTTTATTAAACCAATAATAAAAAAAAAAATCAAGATTCTAGGTGCTGTAGTTTTGTCAAAATCCGAGATTTTGAATAAAACGCCGGAACCGGCGCTTTATTATTACGATGGAATTACTAGTCGAACGCATACACGATGTTCATAACACATAGTACGTACAGCGTGCGGGACTGTGATATACATTAACAAAGGGTCGTACCACAACATGACCGAAGGAGTGGTACGTATTGGCGACATGTGCGCTGGTAGTAAATTCCAATTTTCTTTGCTTTGCCGTAGTTGTTCGGCTCAAAAATAAAAGGGATATATCTGACAGTAAAAGCTAACATTTTTGGCAAAGAAATGCCAATCTATTTTGTTTGAAAATGTTATAATATGGCTTTAAGTCCCCATGATAACTCTCTCATTGTGTCTCAGCGGCCAATATATATATTAAATAATGAAGAAGGAGGCGGCCTATATGCTTCACCCTGGCAGGGCGCAAGACAATGCGAAACACAAATTAATATATGCGAGGATCGGAAATAAACGATGCAATCCCGAGAAATTATAATTTAAATGACGTGATTGGGGCTCGAGCAAACTGGCATATGAAAATATTATGAGAGAAAAAATCAGGACTCAGCGGGGATTGAACCCCGGTCGCTGGATTACCGGTCCAGAGCTTTACCACTGCTGTACTACCTGAGTTCACAGTCGGTACTCGGGCAATCTCAACTTAAGTCCCCATGATAACTCTCTCATTGTGTCTCAGCGGCCAATTATATATTAAATAATGAAGAAGGAGGCGGCCTATATGCTTCACCCTGGCAGGGCGTAAGACAATGCGAAACACAAATCAATATATGCGAGGATCGGAAAGATGCAAGCCCGAGAAATTATAATTTAAATAACGTGATTGGGGCTCGAGCAAACTGGCATATGAAAATATTGAGAGAGAAAAAATCAGGACTCAGCGGGGATTGAACCCCGGTCGCTGGATGCTAGCCAGAGAGTGGTCACCAAATTGAAGTTTTTGACTTAACTATAAGTGTAGTTTTATATTTGGGCGTGTGGAGCCCGTGACTGTTGACTTCGGAGCCAAAGGAGGCAAAATGCGCATCTACGGGGTATGGTCCATAAGTGTGCCACCTATTGGCCCTGGGACCTTTGTAGTTTTAGTGATAACCTTGTCATGTTGGTGTGTTTGAAGGAGGAAGAAAACGTTATACCCTGCACAGTGTGTACAATTTATAAAGCAATTATAGTCCGCAGGACAGGTTGCTCCTAAAACTAGCCTGTCCTGCATGAAAGTAACCTGTCCATGTGATATTATGTCTAGCTTTGGTTTTCATGTATCTGTGCTTGGGCGCTGTCTTAGTGTTTACTTATCGGACAATGTGGTGCATTATCCAGTTGACCCGCTACTAGATTAACTTTCTCGAGATACATACGAAATATTGTCGTTACTAATGCTGAAATGGGCCAAGATATTGTTAGTCCAGATATTTCTACGGTCGGTAAGCCACTACAAGTTATTTAGTGGCAACATAATCAGGGCATTCGATGACAAAGTATGCCATCTCAAACGTACGGACGGGCGCTGTTTTACACACTGACCATGTATGCTTTGCAGGTAGGCATAAGATGATGGAGAAGGAGGAAAAACTACAGCATAAACAGAATATGCCAAATCAACCATTATTCCGTGCTCAAATAACAATAGTCACTAACCTCAATAGTGGGTGGGAAACCATACGCAGCCACAACAGCCTGGCACCTCCTCCTCATGCTGCTCACCAGCCTGGTCACATATTGCTATGGGATGGCATTTCATTCTTCAACCAGTATTCGTCGCAGGTCATTCAATGTGGTTGCATTGACTAAGCACAGCACGACCTAGCTGGTTGAGGTCTAGGCTGGTGGCAGGCCATTCCATTCTATCTACCCCATATTCTGTAGGAAGTCGTTGATTACCCTGGCTCTCTGGAGGCGAGCATTGTCATCTTGGAGGATTGCATTAGGACCAAAATTGCGAAGATATGGGATAGCAGCTTGCTGCACAGAATAATGATCAATTTGGCACATTCTGTTTCAGACCCCACTGCATTTACAAGACGTGTACTCAGCCGTGAAAAAATTGTAAAGGGGATAAATAAGTTGTTCATTGATATGCAATACGATATGAACATGTTACAAATAGACTAGATATAGATGCTTGAAAAAACTTTCCAAACTTTTGTTGAAGAGTTTAGATAATTACCTTCCAGTTGCCTGTATGTCCTCTTCAAACCATCCCATCCCCCACCAGGCTTTCTTGAGGTGCGGTTTCCGACGACTGAGCTCTTTGGTCATATCTGCCTTTTCGTAAGGATAGGAGTCCCCGCGTAGAAAATGCAAGAGTGGCAGAGCGTATATCCAATTTAATTTGCCTCTTTGAAGATATTCTGAACACGTTTTTTGAAGAGCAGCACTGGCTCTGAAAAATATTACAAGTCGACGAAGTGAATTCTAGATATATCTTGGAAATATACGCATGATAGGAATCTGCAACATTGTTATTCCAAGGAAACAGGTGCAACTGAGATGATCAGCTTACTTTGGCGATTCAGTGGACACTTCACCGTTAAGAACACAACTTGGCATGTATAACATGCTCTGTTCTGAAACATTGAAAGGTCGAAACCGTGTGCCGGTCTGAATACAGCTAACATAAGCCTTGTTAAAACTAGCTGAAAATATGTCTCATTCATGTGATCGGTACAACCGAAAAGACTTTATTTTATAAGAATTGTCTTGAAGTTTTCCATTCTCAATTATACAGTTTAGTATTAATGTAGTATGCATTTTCAATCATTATGTGTCATTTGCCAAATGTACGAAAAAAAAGCAAAAACGGGGATGTTTCTACAAGTTTACTTACATTACTGAAGAGATTCATCAGGAATTCAGAAATTAGATTTAAAAGTTTTCATAGTAAAACTCCAGGCAAAACTCCATACAGTTTCGGCAATCCAATCTGTTGCCTTTCTCAATGGTAAATGCTACTCAATCCTTTGTTCAATGATATGACGCCATCTCATTAACTGGAACAGTCCAATCATTCTTGCGATGGACGACACAAGAAACACCAGATGGATAAGGGAGTCTACAAGGGGGAATTCCAACTTAGTCACATAAAATAACCAATTAATCCAAACAGTGTTATCATTCGATGACGTCATACCATCTAACAAAGGATTGATTGGCATTCACCATTGAGAAATTAAACAGATCGGATTATCAAAACTGTATGGAAACATCTTTTGTTTAAATTTAGCTATGAAAACCTTTAAATCGTCTGGTGCATTACATAGTGATGGATGTTGGACTCCGCCAGAAAAAAAAGGTTTTTGAGTTCAAATAGTATATGCCAATTTGTGACCAACCATAGCAGAACACTAACAATAAGAATTAATCGCTATTAAATGAGAAAAATGATTGCAAAGTTATACGTCAGTATGTGAAAACATGAAAAAGTACCTCCCAAACATCCTTTGTTTATCTTTGTTATCTGGTTTATCTTGTCGATCTATTAGGATCCGTCACACATCCTTCAGTATGTTATGCACATGAAAATTGGATCAAGGAAGGACTTCGAAGCATCCGTCGGTTCTTTACGCTTATTCTAAAACGCGTTTTCATGATAAAAATGACTTCCCACAAGTGTCCACGACATACATGACATATTGTATTTGATTATACACTCCCGATCTTACTAGTTACACAGCCGTGAAGTTCTGCCGACCACTTCATTTGCTCTAGCACTTACATGCTTACACCGATTTTGACGTAACTTGGTCACAACCATCATTGACCATGCCTCTACATGTCATAATATGAAACTCGTGGGGTCAAAGGTCACGTAGGGGTCATAGGGGTCAAAAACGTGATTTCAACTCAAAATGCTTCTTCTCTCATAGATTACGTAGACAGTGACACCACTTGCATACATGCATTGTTATTATGCATTGTCTATGGGGTCCTCACAGATTTGGGGTCAAAGGTCATTAAGGGGTCACTTCCGGTATAAAACTAAAAACCTTCATAAAATTTTATTTGCCAAAAAAAACATATAGGACAGTAACGGTGTGTTCACACATGAATTGTGGTTACCCAATTCATATGTGGTATTTTTTATTATGCTAAGAAAAACATAGGACAGTAACGGTATGTTCACACATAAATTGTAGTTACCCTGTGTATATGTGGTATTTTTTTATTTAGTGTAAAAGGTCATTAAGGGGCCACTTCCGGTATAAAATGAAATACCTTTAAAATGCTTCTTCTCCCACAAATTACGTAGGACAGTGACACCACTTGTACACATGCATTGTTATTACCCAGTGTCTATGGGGTCCTCACAGATTTGGAGTCAAAGGTCACTAAGGGGTCACTTCCGGTATATAAAACTAAAAACCTTCAAAACATTTTATTTGCTAAGAAATACATATAGGACAGTAACGGTGTGTTCACACATGAATTCGTCGTCCGTATTCCATAGTGGCGTATAGTGGGGCGCCGCGAATAAACAACTTTCCGAGAAAATCGGGTTTGAAGAAATGCCAATTTAAAATCGAGTTGTGTAAATCAGACATTCATTATATTTTGTAAATAATGTGAAATTTCTGTAGTAAACTAAATATATTTTATTGTTATATATTTTTCAAAAGAAATAAATACATACTATTGCTGGCAAACTGAAAATAAAACTATACGTCACTATGGAAAACGAACAAAACGCAATACCCTAACCTATCGTTAACCGTACGCCACCTCGGTCGCGTGTAATCCCTATGGCGTTACTTTTCGTCGTTCGTATTCCATAGTGGCGTATAGGTCGTACGCCACTATGACATACGATTTTTTTCATTTTTGCCGATATTTCATAATTATAAAATGTGTATAAAAAGTGGCGTATGGTCGATACGCCACTATGGAATACGAAAAATGTCACTTTGTAACTATACGCCACTTTAAATTAATTAATTACTAATTAATTAGCTAATTATGACTAATGAGACTTAGAAAAAATGAAAGAGAACATCATTAAAAACATATGTGCCAATTTTCAAAAAAATGACCAAAAATCACTATACGCCACTATGGAATACAGCCGACGAATTGTGGTTACCCAATTCATATATGTGACTCGGCAGCACAAACGAGCCGTAAATTCCCGAAATTGTATTCTGAGTTGCGGTGTAAAATGTGTACGAAGGTCGTATTCATCGGTAACTTAAGCTGGCTAGACATCGATCTCATTTTGATAGTGAAACACTAATCAATTATCCTATTGTTGAAGTGGATAATAAGCTTCTACCTTAGATGGCTATAGAACTTTTAATAGCTCTGGTCTTTGTTTGCTTTTGCTAAATAAGTGGTGGGTTACCAGGCGTTGTATTTTGTATAGGTATGCATAACCAACAATTAACAATGAGAAAACTTTCTTAAACCTCGTTGACTTGGGGACGATTTGAAATGACCGCCAATTATGACTGTTTGATATTTATTGCCAGCAATGTGGAAAAAGAGACACACATAGAAACGAAAAAAGCTATCATTTTGTTGAAGGAGCAAAGTTTAACAAACCATAACTCCGCTTCTGGATATCGTTTGAAGTCAAATGATATACCATTTTTAAGTTTATGATGTTTATTTTTTAAACACGAAATAAAACAAAATTGACCGGGGGAGGAATTTACGGCTCATTCGCCGTGAACGGTCACATATGGTATTTTTTTATTTTGGGTCAAATGTCATTAAGGGGTTACTTCCGGTCTGAGACGAAAAACCTTTTTCAAAATGCCCCTTCTGCTATAAGTAACATAGCAAAGTGGTGCCACGTGCACCCATGCATTGACATTAGCCAATGTCTATGAGCGTTTTCATATATTTTGAGGTCAAAGGTCATTAGGGGTCACAATACGGCTGTGTTCGTGGGTTAGACCACAGCTAAGTCTAGTTCTTACTCTCATGATATAGCTAGTCACTCAAGCTGTAACTTCTTTCTACAAAACGTCATTGATTGTATTCAGTTTTTACCAATTTACACTGTATTATCTCTCAACTTAGAACCGCTTCTAAATAACTTTTGATCATCTTGCAATAACCTACTAATTAAAAAGGATTATATTCTCATTTATTATTACTTTACCATCCCTTTTATATTGGAAAGTTTTGAATTTGTGTAATTGTCGAAGCAACTCGAACCATTCAAAAGTTATTAAAATGATATTTTACTAAAATAATGATCCATTGAAATATCTCATTTATGTAAATGATTTTGGTTTATACCAAGTTATCAACATCCATCAAGAAATCCCGTTGTTTTCAATGAACAATACTAAATTGTGTACGTTCAGATTGAAAAATCGTGTTTTTAGACAGTGACGGATGCTGGGGGATACGCCAAACATTTATTGTTGTTTATCCGTAAAAACGGTGCTTTACATAGGGATGGATCTTAAATACGTCACTTTGTAAAACTTCGGGTAATGTCATATATCAAGATACCTCAATTGCATAATTAATTAACTAATTAATTATGCAAACTTGAGCTTCAAATCTTGGTAATATTAGACTACTCACTATTTTACAGAAATTATTTATTTTTAAATACATTGGCCAATTTTCATGAAAATGACAAAAAACACATCCGTCAATATGTAATGCATCCGACGAACTATGTGTTTACTTACAGATCACCTAAGTCAGACTTAATGCTTTTGATCAGGTCATTCAATGAGTTTTGTGCACTGCTGGTGTACATAGGGAGTTTTAGTCCATTCAACACATTATCCATGAGATCTTCGGTCAGTTTCAGCAGTTTCTGTTCTTCGAGCAACACCATAATGAGTGCAGATTTCATTCGTGTTTCTTGATTTGCAACACTGTCAGAGCCTTTTGATGATGAATAGGAATGTATCATTTCGTCGAAACAACTCAAAAGGATCTGCAAAAACACAAATCGTATTGACATTGTCATACATCAAGTAAAAAGTGTAATGATAGTGAGGATCCATATTTGATTCAACCCGTCTTCTTAATTTTATTTACACACTCCATTCATTACCAATCATGCTTAAAAATTAATTAATGATATCATTGACTATTTATCAGTGTCAAAGTATCCATCATTTAGCTGTGGAATTCACAAGGAGAAAAAATAAAATAATTTTTGAAATCTAAAATATAATCGTTCCAGATACAAGAGTCTGAAAATACAGATGGAATTTGCCCGTCATAAACCCTACAAAAATAATGGCAACAACATGATATGTGATGATATCTCTGGCAACACCAAAAAGCTCTGGTCTTTCATTTTCAAAAACTTATAGAGATGTGACCATACTCTAGTTACTCTGCTCATGAAGGATGGTCTCCTGATAAAGTTATTCAAACGAACCTGGCTGAACGACCAAAGCATGCATATCTACTTATTGAATGAACGCGCCAATGCACATTACATAATAAAATATGGTGTCAGAATAATTTGAACCCATCGCCGAAGCTATTGGAATTGGAAATCTGTACTGTTGCGGCCAGCTGACTATGCAAGATGGTCTCATTAAACCATAGAACATTGTAATGTGTGACATGAACTAAAGTTATTTGTGGATGGGCTCAGGAAAGGCCCTCTTATTGTGTTACAGATAGTGTGTCATGGCATTGAGTATGCACCAAACGAACGATCGTCGTCGTTGTCGTCCTATGAATCATGTCTGACCCGTTGTGACCCTTTTGATGATATCATTTCAGCTATTTCGGGCTTGTGCAAGACGATAGGCTGCAGTAAGAGATGGTCATGTACAGTCTTTGATTTTATCTGCCCAACGTGTCTTCTGTCTACCTCTTCTGCGATGCCCCTCAGCATGACCTTGAACAATGAGCTTCTCCAAGCAATCTCCAATTCTTCAAATAAAACATGACCAAAATATTGATCTCCTATCTGGCTTCTGACAAATTAATTTGTTTTGTGTTCTTTCCAAGAAATTCACAACATTTTCATCCAGCACCACTGTTCCAAAGCTTTGATTCTAGATCTATCTGGTCTTCCAAAGCCCATGTTTCAGACCCATATATGGCAATCGGGAAGACGATCACACCACATAAAACTCCAACGTTAAGCTCTTGTGAACTGCACCGTGACACAGAATGGCTACTTTATAACCCGCCCAGCACCGCTGGAGCTACAAGGCAACCTAGCTGAGAATTGGAAAAGATTCCATCAGAGGTTTGACTTGTATAAACAGGCGTCAAGACTATCAGATAATTCTGACAAGCAACACACGTCTACTTGTTTGCATATTATTGGGAGGGGGGCAGATACTCGACATTGATAACTCTTTTTACATTTGACAATAAAACAGATAAGTTGAAGTTAAAGGAGGTCAGCCAATAATTTGAGGAGTACTATAATCATAAAAAGAATGTCACGTACATGTACCAACGGTTTTTAATTTTCTCAGGTAATCAAGAGCCTAATATTTGAAGATCTGTAGCCAATTTTGCAAATTTGATATTTGCCCAGCACGCTCATGAATGACAGAACCATATGTGGTATTACTGATGTTTCATTAAGAGAGAATCACCTGATGAAACGAAGATCTAGCAGTAAAGAAAGATATAATATAGATGCAGTGCAAAGAAAATAACAAAATAGCAAACCAAAGAGTTATCCGAAACCCTAACCAAATAATCAATGCCGCAGATAACCACAGCGCAAGAAAACCCTGCGCCTGAAAGTTATTGAAGACGATAAAGACGACTGCGATTCTATTGGTGAAATATTGGTGGAATATGCAGCACATAAGTTAAATTCAGATTTTGGTACCTTTGTAATTGGCATAGATGTGCTAACATAGCCTGCTAGTGGTTCGGTCGAAAGCCGTGTATTTTAGACAAAATAAAGCATTTGCACGATTCTGGACTTTTGATACTGACAGTACAAAAAGTCCGACTCGAGATCGAAAGAAGCTCACTCTCCACGTACCAACACGCGTTGCGTATTGTTTCTACTACTTATTACATCAGTAGTAGTGTAAAAAAGGGTGTGCTGACTCATTACTCTCTATTTCTGTCAAAACTCCCTTTTTACACTAAAAATACACAGGATTAATAATTCTGTCTATTTCTCCTGTATTATTTACCCTCTAAACCCCCCTGCATTATTTACCCTCTAAACTCCCCTGTATTATTTACCCTCTAAATTCCCCTGCATTATTTAACCTAAACCTCCCCTGTAATCTTCCCTGGGTTTTAATTCACAAAAACAACACAGGATTACACAGAAAAACAATTTACACAGGATTACACAGAAAAATAATTTACACAGGATTACACAGAAAAACAATTTACACAGGATTACACAGAAAAAAAATAACAACACAGGATTAAACAGAAAAACAATTTACACAGGATTACACAGAACAATAATTTACACAGGATTACACAGAACAATAATTTACACAGGATTACACAGAAAAACAATTTACACAGGATTACACAGAAAAACAATTTACACAGGATTACACAGAAAAAAATAACAACACAGGATTACACAGAAAACAATTTACACAGGATTACACAGAAAAACAATTTACACAGGATTACACAGAAAAACAATTTACACAGGATTACACAGAAAAACAATTTACACAGGATTACACAGAAAATAACAACACAGGATTACACAGAAAAACAATTTACACAGGATTACACAGAAAACAATTTACACAGGATTACACAGAAAAACAATTTACACAGGATTACACAGAAAAATAACAACACAGGATTACACAGAAAAACAATTTACACAGGATTACACAGAAAAACAATTTACACAGGATTACACAGAACAATAATTTACACAGGATTACACAGAAAAACAATTTACACAGGATTACACAGAACAATAATTTACACAGGATTACACAGAAAAACAATTTACACAGGATTACACAGAAAAACATCCTTGTATTTTTAATTCACCCTAATCCAAATTACACGGAAAAATTCCCCTGCATTTTAATTTATCCAAAAAAAAATGCAGGGAAAAAAAATTCCCTGCATCTTTTTAACCTCTTCATCAAAATCAAAAATTTTTGATTTTTACTTTTAATATATTATTTCACAAAATTATCCACAAGACCAAATTTGTCTTGATAATTTTTAACATAGTCATATCTTTTTTTCAATCGGTGGTTCGTTCGTAACAAACTCAAGAGTCTTTTTAAAACCTCGAACTCCTCTGTCCTTTCAGGAAAAATCCAAGGTGGTCTTAAACACAATCTCATCCTGTATCTATCCTTATACCACCCAATGTAACACATCAAAAGGTTGATTGCCTGGATTCTTACTTTGTTTCCGTTGTAACCGCTAGCAGCAACAAACAGGTTTCGAGACTAGTACCATTCCACATATAAAAATCTCCTTTGGACGAGTCTTCCAGTTTTGGAATATTTCATCATCAGCGAGCTCAAAATAAATCGAATCTGCCATTTTTATTAAAATAAAGATGATCGTAGCATTTTGGATTCTCACGAGCGCTCTTTTGGATTCTCCTGAGAGAAGAATCAGGATGGAAGCCAAGCGTATGACAGAAATTTTAAAAGCCTACAACGATGCTAAAGAGACAGAATGAGTAGGTCGTGCAGAAATAAAAAAAACCTCTTGTGATTATTAATCACAAGAGGTTTTTTTGTTGTAGTTTTGCACAGTTAATCAGATTTATACCAACTTTTGATAGTTCCATCAGGCAAACGTTCACTTTTCAGTTGGCCGTTTTTGTACCATCTCCTTGATGCTTTATCAGGAAATATTTCAAACTCCAGTTGACCGTTCTCGTACCAACTTTTGATAGTTCCATCAGGCAAACGTTCACTTTTCAGTTGGCCGTTTTGTACCATCTCCTTGATGCTTTATCAGGAAATGATTCATACTCCAGTTGACCGTTCTCGTACCATTCCCTCGTGGTTCCATCCGGTAATTTTTCACTCATCAGTTGACTATTTATGTACCACTTCCTTTCAGTTCCATCCAAACATTCGTACAGCAATTGAGTTTCCATACTTTTATTTACAATATTTTTTCTTTAAACTAAAATAAAATCCCGTGGCACAATTAAGTGCCACGGGATTTTTTTTTTTTTTTTTTTTTTTTTTAGTTTACCACACCCAGTTTAAAATGTTTGTAATCAAGTAGGTTACTACAAATGCGGCGTATCCAGTAACTAAAGGATCCCGTCCAGCACAAAATTCCCAAGGTTCTCTAGGTGCGCCGTCTTTGTATCTACCTTCAGCTTTTACTAACCCGTTTTTGTACCAACACGTCATGTACGTGGGATAATTATCATCAAACACCATCTCAGCCTTTATTTTTGTTTTTTCCTCGTCATAGTACCATCTCCAAACGCCGCATGGTTTTTCTTCATCATCCCACATTTCTTTTCGATACTCTCCGTACGCTTTTAGGTTCTCAACCCAGTTGTCATCCGTTAGATCTGGAAGATCCATTTTATTTAACACAAAAAGGTTTTTTTTACCATAGTTTACCACTTCCATTTTATAAAGGATGTAACGCCGTAGGTTGCTACAAATGCAAGGTATCCAACACCCAATGAGTCCATCACATCCCAAGATTCCCACCATTTTTTAGGTACATCGCGGTAGTATGTTCCTATAAATCCGTTTTCGTAAAAAACAAACATCCGCGAGGGATGATTGCCAACAAACTCCAACTCAGCCTTTATTTTTGTTTTTTCCTCGTTGTAGTACCACCTCCAGGCGCCGTATGGTTTTCCTTTATAATCCCACATTTCTTTTCGATGCTCTCCGTACGCTTTCAAGTTCTCAACCAAGTTGGAATCCGTTAAAATTGGAAAATCACCCATTTCTTTTTTATTTATACAAAACAAGTTTGATTTCTAATTTTTTATTTTCTACGGCTTCAGAGTATCTCGGAGGCTCTCCAGGGCTTCTTTTTTTCCTCTTTCCAGTCCAGCCTGTTCTGCCTCTGTACGAATTTCACGTCCTCTATCAGCCGTAAGTTCAATTAGATCCGCTCTGGTTCTGTGCTTGATTCCAGCCTTGTGACCTCTGTAGTTTTCCAACTCTCGCCGAATGTGGTGGAAGTCTTCGTTGCTGACCCGTCCGTCTTCGAGGGCTTTGGACACCAGATCATTTACCGTATTCAAACTGGACTCAGCCGTTCGTTTTACACTTTCGTGCTTTTCCAATTTTTTCATGGTAGCCTTTCCAAGAGCTACACATGCCGCGCTAACTAGACCACCAGCGATGGCGATTCCACCGAGTGGAATGCTCACGATCGCGCTAATTCCACTGGCCAGCGTCCCCACAGCCCCTGTTCCAGATCCGACCGCGATGAGTCCGGAAACTTGAGCCGTGTTGTAGAACATGTTCCACGCTGCCTTGTATTTTCTCCTCAATTTTTCCGGCTCGTTAACCTCGTTGTCCAAGAAATTCCTAATCTCTTCGATATTTTTAGTCGGAATTCAACTCCTCGATCTTCACTTTCCTGAGGAAGATCGGGATAAAGTGGCGGTGCGTTAGGTTTCTTCATGCTTATTTATTTATATCACGTTAGTCCAGCAAAACTTCGTGCTCCGTAAAATTCGAGATGTGATTTTCAACAAAATGCTGTATGATTTCTTGCTTGGTTAAATTTTTTTCGTAGAAGCTAAGTATTCCCAGTTGCTCAAAATTCATGTTGATTCCAAGGAGACTTACCAGGGCTTGTGTTTTGTAGACATTTGCTGAAACCCCTGTTGATCCAAAAGCAAAGCTTATTTTCAACGTACTCGATCGAGACATGATGCAAAATCGTAGTGTCCGTTTGAACGGATGCGGAAAAGAGGGTTTGCCGCGCGTTATCTAGCACTTTGAACGATATCGAGTCGTCGGTCCAAGTAATATTTAGGTACATGAAGAAATTCTGATTAGACTGAAACGTCAAAGAACAAGCGTTCGCTGGAGCGTTCGGCGGGTTCACTCCCGATTTTACCGAAAAAGAGAGGTTCCAAGGCTGAACAATAAAATGTGGGTTGTTGAAGAAAATTTCTAAAGGTCTAGTGAGTCGCATGGGGTCAAATCTTTCCGGGATTCGGCAAATTCGTAAACCCGGCAGTGATACCAATTTGCATAGGCCTAGCGTTGAAAGTGTTGTTCATTCCGTTTTTAATTTCGATCAACTTGTCTCTCTCCAAGTCGATGTTTTTTTTGGCTCGGATGGAAACATAGTGCGTTCCGTCTTCGTTCATCCATACCATAAATCTCCCCAAAACATGCAAGCTGGTATCGTGCTCGTGTCCAATTTGCCGGTCTACGTACTCTTTTGTCACAGCGTCCTCGTTGTCCGTGGGAGTTCCGAGACCCGTGACTCTATTGTCGCTCATAGCGAGTTCGCCGGTCATCGAGTCGCCATCCTTCGAAACTTTTCTGTCGTTTAACCATGCGGTTAGGCTGGTCACGGAACCCATAGTAGCTGCATCTTGAGGGTCGGTTGGATTCATCAACCCCGTTATTTTTTTCCTCCCATGTTAATCCTTCCGGTCATTCGCGCTCCAGTTTTTTTGACGTACGCGGAAAGATCTACATCTTCGCCAGCTATTGACGTCGATTTTTTTTTGATCGTTGGTCCCCGGATAGACATTCTTTCTTTTATTTTATCGGATTTCAAATTCCAAATCCAGCGGTTGATCGTGATTATCGAGCTTTCTCGAAGAATTTTTCCATTCTACTTTGAAGTCGAAGTCGAGCTCGTGGATGGTTCCGTTTTGCAGTTTTTTGAAACTCGGCTTTTCGTAGGTCGAAACGAAGTATTCCCCGAACGCGGCGTTTGTGAGATCGATAGACCCAAGAACCTGACCTCCCTGCAGAACGTCGTCGTTGTTTTTGAGAGTTTTTGTCCGTGGTTGACAGCTGATTCAGGTATACGAGAATTCTTCGAGGTAAAAATTCTATCGCCCGATCTCCCGTGTATTCACCATCTGCTAGCCACCCTTCGTCGTCCAATCCGAACATTTTTCGAACGCGGTCCGGAAACCAAATCTGATACTGCTCGGGGATTGTCATGTTGAGTTTCCCATCGCGTTTGTCGACTTCGAATTCGAAACCGTCGATCTGGCTCGTGAATTCTTTCGCGAGCAGGTCAAAATTATACAGCCCCGGGCTTATTTTTATCGCTTCTTCAGGTCCCTGCCCTCCTTGAGTGTACCTCCATTCGAGTTCTTCTTCGACGTTGAACCAACCTACTCGACCCGAGATCCTTTTGATTCCAATTTTAAGTTTTTGCCGTTATTGTCTATACTTTGCAACGGGCGATAAGGTTTTCCTTTGCCGGTGCCGGTAATTGTAACAAACATTTTTCTTTTATCTTTCAATAAAATGAGAACCGGAGGAGTATTCGAACCGACGCACGGTTTCAGTCTCGTAAATCAAGAAATTCAAGTCAGCAAAAAAGGAAAATTTTACGTAAGATTTCCCAGTTTGTGGCAAAAGTACAAACTTCCGAGAGTCACGGACAAAACCGTGTACGATGACTGGCTCTCCAACCAGATGCAATTCTGGCAAAACCAGCTGAACTTCGCGGTCTGGTGCGCCACGTCAGGATCCGGGGTGTCCAAAGACTTCTCAGTCACAAAGATCCGATGATTCGATCCGTGTTCAGATTTCACGCATATTATCAGATCAGAAGAATCCTGTCGGAAATGTCCTGTCCACTACCCTCGGAGGAATCCTTCAATCCTCTGAACAACGGGATCGACACCCACGCTTACGAAAGAATTTGCAACGAATTCGGAGTGTCCGCGAGAGCTAATTGGAGACAAAAGTTCGATCTTTCCAACGGAATGGGCAGTTACTTCTTCAACAAACAATTTTACGACTGGAAATTCGTGACCACCAAAAATGGTCGAAGCTACCAACGGAGGAAACTACAGTCAGTCGATGGACTGGAAAGTTCACTTTGATGCGGACAGCTTCGGAGGTGTGGACAATCAGACTGACAAGATTCTGTACATTGAACAGCTGTTCGATCACGATCCGGATATAACCGACAGATCCATTCGGAAAGGAGATGCCATGGCTGCTATCGGCAGTTTCGTGGCAGACACTTGGAACGAGGGTTTCACACGCGCGGGAGTTTCGAGAATCAACGACTCCATCAGGACTTACACGTGGGCAATTCTCGGATCCCAAGCTCAAGCCAGATCTGGCATCCTGCGTTCCGGCAAGGCGTTCGACGCTCAGAAACAATTTCTAGCAAACGTCGAGGATGCGATCAACTCGGTCGTGGATTTTCCGGACTCGATAAACAGATACCAGAGAACTCTTCAGTACGCTCAAAGCAAACTGGATTTTGTCGTGGGTCACGGACTTTACTTGCTCCCGAGCAACATGGAAATCCTCGTGGGATCCGTAAACGGATACAACAATTTCATCCAAATCGCCACGGATGACATGCAGATAGGGCTAAACTCAGACGTAAACACCGACTCTCGACCGAATGTTGAAGACAGTGCTCCTGAGGAAAGTCCGTTGTTTGAAACGGTTAAAAGCCCATCTTTGGCTGAAGGGGTTGAAAGTTCACTTATGGTAGAGGAGGTTGAAAGTCCGTCCTTAACTGAAGACCTTCTACTAATGCATGATGAAAAAAAGCTTTCTTTAATTTTGGGAGCAGCCGTTATTGGATTAGCCATCGTATATTTTCGTTAAAATAAAAAGATGGATGTCCCACCAGCCGAAGAAGCAAGTGAAAGGGAGAAGCTGATAGAAGAGAGAGAGAAAGCCGCTTACAATACGAGAGTTGAACTAGCATTTACGTTTGTGTGGATGACTTATCTCGCGGCAAAAATTTGGTGGCTTAAGTAAAAAAATAATCCTTAGCATTTATTTTTTGCTAAGGGTTATTTTTTTTGCTCGTCGTATTACTTTTTTCTTTTTCTCGTATACCTCTGTTACATTTTTGTACAAAATTCCTCCGACCGCGAGAGCAAAGATCCATAGGTGTTCCGCTAGAAATCCTACCACGGATCCGGCTGTTTTCATCACAAAATTTACTACGGCTCCGATAACTCCTGGAAGAGCTATCAAGGCTTTTTCTCCTAATTTTAATAGAAGATTTGCGATCTTTTGCAGTTGATCCTTAATCCAATCCGACCAGGTTTTTGGCTTTGGAGGCTCCGGTGGCTTTGGACCAGGGTCTGGTCCTGGACCTGGTTTTGGAGGCACAGGCTTAGGTGCTGGAGTGACGGCTGAAATTGCTGATTTGGTGGCTAAGAGTATTCCCTCAACAACGGTAGCAATTGTCATACCAATTGCTGTAATCAATGATACGATGGTAACGCTCTATAAACAAAGTTTTAAGTCTTTCCTTTAATGTTTTATCTACATACAGTACTTTGCGAATTGTTTCTCGAATCGCCACAAGCTGATTTCTAAGTTGAGGTTTTATGGCATCCAAAATTTCTTGTTGAGCATTGTTTTCTTCTTCGAGCCTCTTGATTTCATTTTTAAGCACCTCTTTTCTTTCCTGCTCTGTTTCTGGATTATCTTTTTCTTTTTTTTTCTTCTATTAACTCATTGTTTATTGCAATTTTTGCCTTTGCTATTTCAATTTGTCGTGTGATTGTGTTTGTGTATTTATGTTGTCTTTGAAGGTTTCTTACAGTTCTTGGGGTAAATGAGTTGACATCACCTGGTAGTTCATGTTCAGTGGTTTGCGGTTCAGTAAATGAGGTCTCAGCCTCTGGCGACGCTGCCCTTACATCTTGATCAAATGATGTTTTACCCCGTCCTCTTGGGTGCTTAATATCAATCTATCGATGCTTTTATTTACTTCTTCTAATTCTACTTCTTCTTCGTTATCTATTTTATTAATCTGAGTCTGTGCTTCACTGACCACATTCAAAGCCGCAGCCTCAACTTCAGGTGATATTTCGGGTATTAATCCTAAGGCTTTGAAAAAATTTACTCCTGTCCCAGGTGTTTTTTGCAGAGTTGACTGCTTGTAGAAATTTTTTGGCTTAGATTTGTGAGTCAATAACACCCATTTTTCACCCCATCTAACCCATAAACGACCATCTTTGTCTCCCTCAAATTTATATATACTGATATCTTTTTCCACCTTATTAAATTGTTTGAACGCATTAATACGAGCATCCACCTCTTCTTTGGATGCTCGAGTTTCTTCAGTTAGACCAAGCGGAACTGTGTCTCTTGCCCAATTTGGTCTTTGCCCCTGATTAGGCACTTCAATTTCACTTTGATTAAGTGAACTATCAGCAAAGCTGTCATCTTGTTCATCCTGAGGTAATAGAGGACTTTTTTCATCAGCATCAAGATCGTCAATGCGATCCATCCGTATATCATCAAAATACCTACCTGCTGACATTTTGTTTTTTATTTTACACTTTTTCTGAATGAACTTTGTAATAATAAAAAGAAAGATGGCAACTGAATACGGATACAAATTGGACCCATACCGACAACTTCGTAATGCACGAGGAATCAATGGTATTCGACGCAGCATTCGAAACACACACGTTCCAAGTACTATCAATCAGGGTGAAATCCTCACAGTGAGGTTCCCAGACCTTGGAAAAATGATGTCATAGTCCCTGGAACTAGCAGACTTTCATTCAATGTTGATTTGAATTCTGCGGCTGGTGGAAACCAAGATGTTAATCGAACGATCGTAAATAATCTTGGAAGAGCGATAGTGTCAAAAATTGAGGTCAAATTGGAAGGACAGAGCATATACACCCTGAACGATGCTGACATTTTCCTGTGATATCAAGATCTTTGGAAAACAACCAAGGAGCGATCAAATGCCGTCTATCAGGGTATTCAATCTGGAGCAGGGCGTAAGCACAGAATAGATGCCGGTGACAAAGGTGCCGACGCCAAGGATATTGCCGTGGACAAGAATTATGGCAACATGTTCTGCATCCCGTTGGACTTTGAAATGCTGAGTTCCCACAACCCATTTTTCCAGTTCGAGTTAAAAGACAGACTCTCTTACGAACTAACTTTTAACAACTATGGGAAAGTGATAGTTTCCACAGACACAGCTGCCAGTTACTCCATTTCTAACATTCACCTGGAGTTTGATGTGGTAAGCTCACAAGAGACGGCGATGATGATCAAAAACATGTACGATGGAAAAAGCGTGGTTATGTACGATAGAGTTATGAGACACAGCAAGGAGTCGCTGGACAAATCAAACACCGTCTGGAATATTGTCCTGGCACCACGAGCAAAGTCCATGAAAGGCATTTTGATTCTTTTCGTAGATCCCGCGGATGGAGGAGCCGATTACGCTCCAGATTCCGAGAAATTATACAACCCAAAAATCAAAAAAGTCTCAGCCACTCTAGACGGGAACCCAAACCAGCTGTATGCAAGCGGAATGTTACCTCACAACCATTTTGAAGAAATTCAAAAGCACTTTGCGGATGGAAAATTCAGAACCGTCCCACACATAATCAAAGAAGCGGAATTGGCCGATGTGATTTTACCAGATTATCTCACGACCAAGTATGGACTCTGGTTGGACATGAGAACCACGGATGATGGCACGTTGCATGGATCTGGTAGGAAAATTGAAGGAGCTAGTCAGAGTATTCAGATCGAGATCGAAAAAGAAGCCGAGGCTGCAGGAGCGTTGAACGCTTACGTGTACTACATACAGGATGCAAAGGTGAATATCGAAGCCGGAAAATTGCAGAGCGTGAAATACTAGAATAAAAGATGTTTCCAAAACACGCGCACTCGGCTATAATCTGCGGAGCCACCGGCTGTGGCAAGACTGAATTTGTTCTGGATTTACTCGAGAGGGAATACAAGAATTTCTTTGAATACATCATAATCGTTTGCCCTACCTGGACGCGCAACAAAGCGTACTTAAACAGATCCTGTTTTTTTAAGGACGTTGATGTCATTCCAATGGATCCTAACTGGTGTCCAAAGTCCGACGATTGGCTGAACGATTGTTTAAAATTTGGCTACAAAACTTATGGAATACAAGACGGACACACACTTTTCATTATCGACGACTGCAGCTCTGACAGATCATTAACCAAAAAGAAACAGATGCTTTCTCAGCTAGCATTCTCGGGAAGACACGATAATTGTTCCGTTTGGGTGCTTACATAAAAATATAACTCCATCGTTACCGATCTCAGAGAGCAGACAAAATGGACAGCCCTGTTTTACACAAAAGATCAAGATAGTTTTGACGAGACTCTAAGGGAGAACGATATAATCCCAACTCTAGAAGAGAAGAAAGAGATCAAAAAAAAGCTAGCTAAACAAAAACATTCCAAACTAATTCTAATTACCGAGCAACCGACTGAGTACTGGTGGCAAAAATAATCTTAAGATAAAAAAGCAAGATGACTGAAATTGAAGATATAGTTAACGAGGCGATGACCGTGGACGTTCTGCCCACCATAGGCGGAATGTCTACCTTAGACGGTACGGCTACACGGGAGGAACCTGTGAGGGAGTCTGGCGAAACGGAACAGCTGCGGGAACGGTTGATCGGCGTAGCAGAGGCAGGAAAAAGCAAAGAGTATTTGGGAAAGATCATAACCTCCGCTGAGATCGATAGGCTTGATCAAAAGAGTCTGATGAGACTCTACGCCAGATACGAGGCTCACATGGGTGGGATAGTGACCAGGTCAATGAAAAAGCACTTCGTTACCGCTTACGTAAATTTGGTCGGACTCTTCCTTCCAAAAATTTGGCGATTACCGATCGCGATGCTCTGGAAGAGTCTCTGAACGAAGGACCCTTTATTGATTTAGCTTTAAACAAATGGACCTGTGGGCTGTATCATAGTTTTGGACATATGCTAGCTCCGTTGGAGGCTATTCTGTTAACTAGCAACGGTGTTAAAAAGTTGACTTTCCACCAGAAGCGAAGTGCACAGTAGACGACTCCCAAGTATTGATGTGATTGATTAACCTTTGAATACTAACGGCGACTCAAAGGGTTAAAAAAAATGCTCAAGAGGAACGATTCCTCTCGAGCATTTTTTTTTTGGTTTGACTAAACTTTAAAAAAAAAAAAATATTACAAAAGTTTCAAAACTAAAAAAAATGTTCGAGAGAAAAATATCCTCGAACATTTTTTCGACGACTTCTTTATGATTTACTGTGTAAAAATTTACACCTTTTATTTTTTTTAAATTTGCAACTCTTTCCATATCTACACTCTTGTTCAAAATCTCTGGGAGAGTGAGCGTCTTTGCATTCTTTGATGTTGGGGCACGGCTTATTTTGCTGGTAAAACTTGCACAGTCGGATTATCACCCTGGGGGCGCGTCGTTTTTCGCGCTCGAGCCTTTCGAGACGTTGCCGTTCTAACCTCTTTGCGCTCTCCTCCTCCTTCTATCTTCCTCCGCGATGGTGGTTTCGGTCTTGAAGAGGTTGCTCCACGTCTTTGGGTTGCTTTTTTGGATCACGATCGCCGGCTCGGGTTTTGGAACAACGTGCGATTTTTTATGCAGATCCGGTCTCTTGCAGTCGCACTGTCTTTCCCAGGTTATCTCTTTTTCGTAGACCGAGTTCTTGCAACCGAACGAGAGGAAGTGAACCAGCGTCACCGGGGGCTCGTTCTCTTTGTAGGGCATTTTTTTCCTGGGAAATTTGCTCTGCGCGATCTCTTCCACCAGAAGTCGTGTCTTTAGGAGCTCGACCTCTCTTTTCTCGGCGATCCTCTCTCTGCTTCTTTTTACCCTCTGCGATAGGGTGAGATGCTCCCCTCTTGAATCGCAGTACAGCGGATCGAACGCGTCGCATTCGTCGCTGAAATCTGATTCTTCGGAGAACGAATCCGTCATCTTACTGAGTTTCCGTGTCCGCTATTAAAACACCAATCTCGGTTCCGATAATCAATGCCTGATTTTTGTTTATAATTATTTATCAAAACTTTAAAATGAAGTTTCAAAGAAAATTTCAGCTTTCACTCAGGTGTTACTCAGGTACTTGAGTAATGTTACTCAGGTGTTACTCAGGTACTTGAGTAATGTTACTCAGGTGTTACTCAGGTACTTGAGTAATACTTGAGTAATGTTACTCAGGTACTTAAGTAATGTTACTCAGGTGTTACTCAGGTACTTGAGTAATGTTACTCAGGTGTTACTCAGGTACTTGAGTAATTTGCTCAGTTTTTTTTTTCTAATAATAAAAGATGAGTGATCAAGAAACCAAATCAGTAGACATTCCGCCTAAGGTAGACGTTCCACCCAAGGTGGTCGTTCCAGCAGCGGACACGACGCCTTCGACAAAGGTGACGGCAGGAGTGAATCAAGCAAAAGTCAAAAACCCGAACCGGGTTGCCGCTGGAAAAGCATTAGCCGCAAGAAACAAAGAAAGGGTAGCAAAAATAAAAGCCTCTGAAAAAATGCAAGCAACACCATCCAAAGATACACCTGAGACCATGCCTTCAGACGTGCCAAACTGGTTGTCAGGTCCAGTTCTTGTTGGAGGAGCGGTCGTCGTCGTTGGAGGGATAGTGGCATATGGGTATTCTACCTTAAACGGTACGACTGAAAGCCCACCCACCGTGACCACAGCGGTCGATCATCAACCAAAAGTCGATCCTTTCGATGATTTTTAGTTACAATAAAGAAGATGGCAGAAACCAATCCAAACGTAAAAATGATCGTAAACGGCGCGTATCACGCAACAACGATAAGCCTCGGTATATGGGCTAACTCGTTCGTTATGAAAAAGTTCCTAAAAATGAAGCCGGCTAATCTCTCGCAGCTTGATGTGGAGGATATCGTAAAGTTGACTTTGAGCGTCTATTCGGCTACGATGCTCAGAGATTGGCTCGTGAATCAAGGAATTCTTCCGGATCAAATTATGGCTTAGTCCAAGGGAAACATTCTGTCAAGGTAGGTATATTAAAAACCCTCTTAGCACTATCTGTGCCAAGAGGGCTTTTTTAAATTAATAATAAAAGCATGACACTTTTGAAAATTGAAGATCTAGAGTTGAACAAAGATTACAAAGTTACCAAGATCGATGTTGAAACCGGAATTCACTTCCTCGCCAATGGTGACCGATTAAAGGTAGATCCTCTTATTTGGGCCGATATTCCTGATGTAGAGGATGAAATTCGTTGTTATAATTGGTTGGCTCTATACATCGTAGCCGTACCGTCAGAAGTAAAGAGGGCGAGTTAGCGCAGCGGTAATTCCCTCGCTTTGCACCACTGAGGTCCCGGGTTCAAGCCCCGGCGCGGCCCAAGGACTCATGTGCACTTGGTTTATCCCGATCCATGCTCGCTCTCGCAGGTTTTCTCCGGGATCTCCGGTTTCCTCCTGCTTTCAAAATCGGTGATTAGTTGTTTCGTTATCAAAACTTCCTTCACCCAATGGAATTTGGGGAGCTGCAGAAAATGGGTGGATGTTACAATCTAAGTGCGGATAGGTTTGCGCCGGGTTCGGCTGCAACTAGCCTAGTTGATGCGATCTGATTGTGATGATTCACCACGCAGCGAAATTACAGCGCTTTGAATCCTCTGAAAAAGCGCTATATAAATTCCGAAATTTATTTTATTTTATTATTTATTATAAGAGCCCGCTGTTTTATTTTTTCATACGGGAAAAGGACAATTCTATGAAAAATATGAAACCGAACACTGTATGAATTGGTACGACTATTATATGGCTAATTAGTGATTTTTTCAACCACTTCCTGAAATTATAACCGCGACTGCAAAACATTCATTTTTTTAATTTTAAAATAAAGAGAAAATGGCGTCGATCGCATTCATGGTTGGTGGAGCTATGGTTAACGCTTTAGCATTTTCAGGGAGCAATTATCTGTTCAACTCTCTCAGTAGTTCGGAAGAACGCAAAAGACACGATCTCGCTCTCGAAAAACTTCAGCACGACCGAGATTCTTGGAATCTAGCGCGTCTTTCAAGAATAGATTACATCAACGATCAATTAAAAAACAGGGTCACGCGGAGAGAACCTTTTGGACGTCGATGACGCGATGAGACAGTATTATAATTTAACGGGAATTTTGATGGATTCTTTTCCACCCGAACCACAACTTTATGATGGAGAGTATCTCGACGAAGATCAAACAAAATCGATTCAGAACGGGGAATTAGCTTTGCTCGGACTGGGATTGCTCGGAACCGGTGTGGTCGCTATCAAATACTTTGGATAAAAGTATTTGGGTGGGAGCCGAACCTCTAATCTCTGGAAAAGCGTCGAGAGTTACGGGATAATTTCTTCGTTTGAGTAGGTAAAAAAGAGTGTAGTGGATGTTAAAATTATTTCTCTTGGGTTTATTTTGTAAATAAATTTTCAGTATATTATCAAGATCGCATAACAAATTAGCTCGATCGTGCCAAAAATCGACGGGAGAATTGCCCGTAATTTCGTAGTAAATCTTGTGAACGGCTTTTGGGTCTGATCTCAAGACTTTTAACAAGTCTTTTTTACTCAGGGACTCGAACATTTTTTTATTTTTTAAATTTTTTAACAAACTCGTCGATCAAAATCTCAGAAGTACTCGTAACATTTCCACTGTATTTTGAGTTACAATTTGGTATGCTTTGCACTCGCGCGGGTTCTTTAAACAACTGATTAAAATCAGTACCGTATAGACAAATCGGTTTTTTGTTCTGTTTTCGGAGGCAAGTTTTCTTTTTACACAATTTGCAAAAACAGCGCTTATATTTACTCGTACACTTCATTTTTGTAACAAACTCGTCGATCAAAATCTCAGAAGTACTCGTAATATTTCCTAGATAGATTTCGATGTATTCTTCAAACTGGTAGGTCTTGGTTTCGCAGTATTTTTTCGGTTGTTGAATTTGGTCGATGTTAACTCGGGGTGAGTTCTCGTTAAGAGACGCGTCATTTTCTAAACCACAATCATAACACACATCGTCTACTATATATTCTGAGTTGCAATTTTTACATTTTGGTATGCTTTGCACTCGCGCAGGTTCTTTAAACAACTGATTAAATTCGGTACCGTATAGACAAATCGGTTTTTTGTTCTGTTTTCGAAGGCGAGTTTTCTTTTTACACAATTTGCAAAAACAACGCTTGTATTTACTCGTACACTTCATTTTTGTAATAATAAAAAATCCCTTTAGACTGAATGTCTAAAGGGATTTTTTTTGTTGGTTATGGTAGACTGTACGTCTAGTCTGAGTCTTCATCATATTCCAACTCTTTCACTACAAGGTCAAAACTGTGGTACATGTTCCCGGTTGTTTTGCTTTCTTTTTTGCCCGTGGGTTTAACAAAAGCTATTGATTTACCGAAGTCCAAGTCCAAGTTCTCTAGCCTTTTTGTTAGGGCAGAACAACTCCAAACTCGAGTGTTATCACTGAGAGTGATAACTCCGGATTTTCCAACCCTGGTTTCCATGATCTCAAAATTGGTAATTTTGTAAATTCCACCTTCTTCTAGTTCAACCCATTTCAAAATTGAGGATCCTTTTTGCTCTTCTAACAAGTGCTCAAATTCCACCTTCAGTATGCATGATTGTTTTGCCATTTTGTTTGTAGCAGGGATTTTCTTAAACTGTTTTTATTTTTAAATCGAGGCTAAAAATAAAAGATGGCTGAAACTAAAATGTCTAAGGTTTACTACAGTCCGAGAGGGTATTGGAAGGGTGTTTCTGCGATAGACAAGCTGGCGAAAGAGGTTGGAGTGACAAAAGAAAAAGCTAGAAATGTTTTTAAAAAGCAGACTCAGTGGCAAATTTACCTACCACCTCCGAAGTACATTCCCAGAGCAAAATTTAACGTAAGTGTACCTAATGAAGTTCATCAAGCCGATTTGTTGTTTCTCCCTCACGACAGACCGAGTAAAGGAAAAAGCTTTACAAGTACGCGTTGACTGTGGTGGATGTCGCGAGCAGATACAAGGAAGCTGAGCCTCTGAGCTTGAAGGAATCTGGGGAGGGGGCCAAGGCATTTGAAAAAATTTACTCTCGAGTTTTAAAGTGGCCGAAGCTTCTGCAGGTCGATCCTGGAAGAGAATTCATGGGCAAAGTGAACGAAGTGATGAAAAAGCACAAGGTCGATATCAGAAGAGGGTTGCCTGGTCAACATAGAGCTCAGGCAATTGTTGAAAGATTTAACAGAACTTTGGCTGAAAGACTGTTTGGCCATCAGTACTCGCAGGAAATACTGATGGAAGCTCGTGGTCAGAAAAATGTGAGGTCTACCGAGTGGGTGGGTAGGCTTCCGGATGTGATCAGAGCTTTGAACAGCGAAGAGACTCGGCTGATAGGAATGAAACCGGTTGATGCTATCAAGAAGAAAAAGATTGAAACGTTGCCTTCAGCTCCACAAAAGTTGAAAAATGAGATTGAAATTCCAGGTAACGTGAGATTGAGATATCTTTACGCTCCCGGAGAGTTGGAGGGAGGTGAGAGAAGACGCGCAACCGATCCCATTTGGTCTCTGGAAACTTACACGGTTGATAGTATCGTGAGGACACCGGGTAATCCAATTTTGTACTATTTGTCGAAGGGAGCACCAAAAAGAGCGTTTGTTAGACAGGAGCTTATGATAGTACCCGAGGGTACACAGTTGCCACCCGACAGAGTTTTGAAGTAAACTTTCTTATTCAAGTTTTACGGCGTAGTGTCCAATCGCGTACGTGTGTATTCCGTCTTTGCGTATGACTCTTTTGTCATCGTTGGCATCTAGCGCGATTTTGTTGACGGTTTCTGTGTAGATTTCGTGATTGTAACTCCTGATCACATTCATCTTTCTCTTCTGAGGTTTTTTGTCCATAACGCATTGCTTGTAGTTGTCAAAGGCAATACTTCTTTCAACGACCGCTTTTTTGATGCCTTTGCACTTCTTTTCCTCGTTTCCCTCGTGTATCCTGAAAGCGTACAACTTTGGTCTCAGTCCAACATATTCCACTATCTGCTTTCCTCCGGCTTCGTCCTTGAACTTGCCGGGGACTTTTTCGTTCTTTCCGATCGGAATTCCCGACGGATGATCGGTCGGGTAGTTGGAAGTGTCGAAGTAGCGGTCCACGTCTGGAGCGATGTCCTCGTAGAAATCTTCGGTCTCGATTTCATAAAGTAACGAATCGGTGTCAGTCATACAGAGCTTCGCCTTGTCTCCGTATTTTTTCTTGATGTAATTGTAGTGAAAGTCGTACATCTTTGTCTTTGAGATATCAAGGATGCTCGCTCCAAGATATAACGGCTTGTTGAAGTACACCGAGTTCTTCCTCATGAGAATACCTATGAGGTTTTCGTCAAAGCTGGTGGATCGATCGAAGGTAGGTTTTGCGATCAACTTACGCGCTTCAGCTCGGGTAGACACAAGATGAAAGTCTACGTAGAGTCTAGGGTTCTCTATCGTTTTTCCAAAGACGCTGTTGTTCATCAACTTGAAGAAATCCTTCTCAAACTCCGATTCAGCTTTTGTTCTAAGACTGGTATTCTTGTCGATGTACGATTTCATGAAGGGTTTTTCTCGGTATTTTACCCCTCGGTGAACCTTGGTCACTATGAGTCCAAGCTCCTCGTACTGCTTCAGAGCCACGTGGTGGACGACGTACTTTTTCTTGTCGTTCAGATTCGGGATTAGCTTTTCCACTTTGTTCACGATCATTCTTTCCGGAGCTAGAGGAAGCTCGTTGTGAAGGTCGTGAAGCTCTTTGGAGTATTCCAGATCCACTTCAATGGTGCACGGAATTTTGCGCCAATTGTCTAGCTCGCTCGGTGTCATCCACTCAAAGCCACCGACCGGAAGCGGTTGCATCATGGCCCATCCGTAAAGGTTGTTTGAGTCGACGTACACCAGGTACTTGGTGGGCTTGCTCGGATCGTAATCAGCACCCATGTACTTGTTGTTGGCTTTGGCATGTCTGGTAGGTATCAAGGAAATCCCACCCTTCTTGTTCTTTTCAAAAAACAGTGTCTTGTCGTAATCCGTAAAAAGTTCCAGACGTACGCCCGTCGTCTTCAGCATGGCGTCGTAGGAAATTCCGGGGGTCGTGTAGTACCAGCAAGGATCCAGCTCGTTGTTTTTCAGACTGTTTTTTCTGAAATTTTCGAACACGTCGGCTAAGAGAAGAACGTCAGTCATGAGATACAGATCGTGGTACTCCCTCAAGGTTTTCATTCCAAAGGTATTCCACACCTTTTGAGCATGCTGGTAATCGTCGTCGGAGATTTCCACGTCGTAGAGCTTGGAGTAAAACGCTTCTTTGGGAGGAAGACTGGTCTCTCGAAGTTTCTCGAAAGAGTTGACGTAATCGTAAGGGTACACTCCTTTTCTCAGAACAAGTTGCAATTTTTCACCTTTGAAAAATTTTGCGATTTCGGGAAAATCTGAAAGATTCTTCACGAGCGTATCCAAGCCGGTGGACAGAAACTTGAAGCTATCGAGAAACCTTATCTCGTGTTTGACTTCGACTGGTTCGATGCACTTTTGGTGAGCCGGTCCTAAAGATTCTTTCTTTGGATACGACACATCGGCTACGACCTTGTCTTTTGGTTTTAGCGGTTCTTCGCAAATATGACAGACTTCGTTCGGTCGCGCGACGATTGATTTCCTATAGGGAACGAAGGAACCTACCGGTATTGTTTTGCTGAAGGAGATGTACTTTTCCTCGGTGGTCGGAATGCAGTCTATTTTTCCCTTGGTCTTACCGAGATTTTTGATGAATAGGTGAGCGTCGTATCCCGAGAGATTGTGAAAGAATACTGGAAAGAAACTCGGCATTCTGTAAGAAAGATTGCACTGATTGTGAGCGGCTCCTCTGAATTTTCCAGTAAAGTGACAGTGATCTCTAACGGTTCTGTTGTTCTTGTCTTTGGGGGTTAGAGGTTTCTTACAAATGTGACATGAGGTGGCTCTCTCGTACATCTTTTGCTCTTCGGAACTGATGATCATATTTTCCGCGAGTATGTAAGGATTGTTTTCTCGTTTGTAAAGCTTGTTGTGAATCTCTCTAGTGAGCTTCTCGATCATGTTCACAAAAACTAACGATACGTCCTCGTTTTTGCTTTGCTTGGTGTACACTATAGGCTCATGAGAGTACACGGAATCATCCAAACACTTGACGTGTATGCAAAAACCCGAAGGTTCGTGCTTTTGGTATTTTGACGTTTTCCGAAAAAATTCAGGTTCGCAGGTTTGAATCGGAACCGTAAATGATTCAAAGTCGGCGTAAAAGGCGATTGGAAATCTCTGCGACTTGAATTGGTTCCTGAGGGATTGAGTTGGGGCTTCTCCGTTTTTTGTCTCTTTTGGCATCTTAGCTCTCAAGGCTTCATGAGAATGACATGTTTCTTCGTGGCTCCTTAGTGCTTCGGGAGCAAAACCTGCGTAGCAGTTTCTGCAGTGCTCGTAATGCATGTTTTTCTTGGTCGTTATCCCTTTCAAAAGTCCACCCATGTTCTTAACCACGGTATAGTGACTGGTTTCTTCGCCTTTAGAGTTTGTTCCTGTAATCAATAGCAGATCGACTTTTTGCGGTCGACCGAGGTTCTTACTAGTTACTAAGGGAACAATGGCTGGTCCGTACTTTGTATCTCTGTCAGTACCCTTTGGTACGTACATTCCTACATTTACGGAGATTGTAGGATTGTTCTTTTCAAACATAGAAACATCCGAAATGGGAGTAGGAAAGGAGATACCATCCCAGTTGAGCTCTTTGGATTGCTCTTCAAGTTGTTTAGTTATTCTTTCAGAATTTTTGTTAACTAAATGTATGGCTCGAGTGATAGAATACTTGAAGCATTGGTCGTCATGATTTCTAGGATTGATGATCACTTTCTTGTTGACTAGAAATTTTGGAGTTAGAATGTACGTTCCTCCATGCATCGGTTGGTATTTTTCCATGTGAATTTCCAACTTTTCAATCCTTACAAACGTCCACCCACTTCCATTGGCTTGGTACTTATTCAAATTTTCTAAAATTTGACCCGTCGTGATTTGGTAAAATTCATCAGGATCCGTACCTTGTAGATACACCCTCGTGGTAGAACGAAATCCTGTGGTGACGATTGGGATATCATTATCGTCGGCTGCCAGGTCTTCTTTTTCAAGCGTGCACCAAAGATTCATATGAATCTTCATTTGAAAGTGGTTATTAAAAAACTGATAAGACTTTGTTTGATGGTCTGAAAGAAGGTGATTGGTGCGTAGCCGGCTATTCCTTTGATAATGAATTTTATTCTAAAATTCTGAAGATTTGCTTTGACTCTTTTAAACTTGAACGGATGACGTGGGTTTGCAGGAGGTACCACAACGTCAAAATTGTTAGAGGAAATGATGTAATTTTCCTCGAGTTTTTCATTGAGAGCATCTTTGCTCAGTCTCGAGTATCCTCGAAGGCCCGCGTCTTTTGCAATCGCGTGTAATTCTTTTACGGTGTACTCTCCTCTTTGTCGTCTTTCTTCATTTTTTGCTTCATCGATCGCCTTGTAATCCGGAGGAGGTTTGCTGATTAAATTTCTCAAATAATCTTTTTTTAGTCTGGAGTATCCTCGATATCCATTATTTCTAGCGTAGTTGCGAAATTGCTTCGCGGTTAGAAGCAATTGAGCTACCGGCATTCTAGCTTTATTCTTTATTATATTCTTTTTAAACCAAAATATTTATTTTTCTAAATTGATTTTTTTCCGCTTTCTTTTTTAGCATAATATTTTTTAGAAGCCTTTTTATATGATTCTTTGTGTCTCAAATATAGCTCTTTCGAATATTTAAGCGGATTACACAGCCCAAGTTCAGTACACAAAATTCCATCATATCGATTAATCATCGTATGATAACCAAAAAATTTGTCTGGATTTTTCTTATGACTAAGCTGAATCCACTGTTCCTTGTAAAATACAAACAAATGCTTGTTTTCAACTTTTGACTCGAGAGTAATTTCTTTTTCGATATTGCGATAATTTTTAAACGATTCCATTTTTTTATTATAAGATTTTTTTATTATATCAAAATTTCTTAAATTATTTTTTTAAATTAGGAAAAAATCTAAAAATAGTGTGTGCCCTCTCCCAGCTGGTATTAACTAGTAAAAAATAACAGCGCCATCTCTGTTTAGCATTTCCACATTCCGATCCGACACAAACATTCCAAACAGTATCAAAAAAAAAAAAAAATTTCAAAAAAATTATGTCGGATCGGAATGTGTATGCCGGATCGGAATGTGTGATACCTTTAGGTATGTCACCCAATTTGTATCAAAAAATCTGGCAACTGGATAAAATCAACAACAAAAAATTCCCTGCAAAACTATCCTAATATGCGTAAATAGGGTTGATCGGGCAACATGCTAACAAAGGAATGTGCGTTATTAAGTTTCAACTCCACAATGCCTCGGGCTAGGTTTCCGCCTGGTTAGACATATCAAATTAATTCTTCCCGCAACCGCTTTGTCTCACTGCATGTTATTGTGTGTAAGTGTGGGTGACAGACAATGGATCTGCGGGTTATGTCTCCTGCTGAGCTTAACCCTGTCTGGTCTCCAGCTAGTAACTGTGTGTGAAATTTTTGAAGTGTAATAATTTTTGTGTCATGTATTGTACTTGACTGTAAAAATTAACTGATTGAAAAAAAATTGTTTCCAGCATAAAATTGATTTTTCTACCGTTTTTTGAGGGTTTATTGTGTATATCAAGTTAACAAGTGTTCCCAGTCACAGTATTGAATAGAAAGTCTGTTGTACTTTTATTGTACTGATTTGAAAAAAAATTGTTTCCAGCATAAAATTGATTTTTTTTTTCTCATTTCTCTGAGTGTATATTGTATTGAATATTGAAAGGGGTTAGAGGCGGATAAAATATAATCAACTATGGAAAAGGTTACCCAGTTTTTATCAAATATGGCTGCCGAATCAAAGGTGTCAAAGTGCAAAGCGCGAATAGAGTTAGCACGGAAGATGAATCAGCGAAGTAAGCTAATTCAAAAGCGAAAACTTCAAAAACAAAGGATAAAAAAGTTAATAAAAGAGCTTACAACAACTGAAACTGAAATAGAGTTGGCTGAATCGGATATTCGACAAATAGAAGAGAATGTAAACAATGGTTCAGATGGTGAGGAGGACTAATAAGGAACTAAATTCACTCTCTACCATGTAAATAGACTAGTACTATGCTTTGTACATAGCAGTTTTAACCCCAAAAATCCTTCCATGGTAACACACCATGGAGGGATTTTTTATGAAAATGAGTAGCTTGTAAGCAAATGCCGATTAGATTAACCTCTGTAACCTTTTGTCTAAGGCTGGTTGTTTGTGTTGCACCATTGGTACTGGCAAGTGGGTCTGTGTTATATATCATGTGCAAAGAAAAGGACATGCTTTATAAAACTGTTCAAATGTTGATCAGTGTTATTTAATATTCTGCGATATTTTGACAATTTTGTAACAAATCAAAGGTATTTTCTGTATGGATATATTTAGCATGTTTAGCAGACAAGTTTTTGGTCTTCACAACAAAATTAAAAAGGTAAGATTTTTTGTGTAAATTATTGTTCTGTGTAATCCTGTGTAAATTATTGTTCTGTGTAATCCTGTGTAAATTATTGTTCTGTGTAATCCTGTGTAAATTGTTTTTCTGTGTAATCCTGTGTTGTTATTTTTTCTGTGTAATCCTGTGTTGTTATTTTTTCTGTGTAATCCTGTGTAAATTGTTTTTCTGTGTAATCCTGTGTAAATTGTTTTCTGTGTAATCCTGTGTAAATTGTTTTCTGTGTAATCCTGTGTTGTTATTTTTTCTGTGTAATCCTGTGTTGTTATTTTTTCTGTGTAATCCTGTGTAAATTGTTTTTCTGTGTAATCCTGTGTAAATTGTTTTTCTGTGTAATCCTGTGTTGTTATTTTTTTCTGTGTAATCCTGTGTAAATTGTTTTTCTGTGTAATCCTGTGTAAATTGTTTTTCTGTGTAATCCTGTGTAAATTGTTTTTCTGTGTAATCCTGTGTTGTTATTTTTTCTGTGTAATCCTGTGTAAATTGTTTTTCTGTGTAATCCTGTGTAAATTGTTTTTCTGTGTAATCCTGTGTAAATTATTGTTCTGTGTAATCCTGTGTAAATTATTGTTCTGTGTAATCCTGTGTAAATTGTTTTTCTGTGTAATCCTGTGTTGTTATTTTTTTTCTGTGTAATCCTGTGTAAATTGTTTTTCTGTGTAATCCTGTGTAAATTATTTTTCTGTGTAATCCTGTGTAAATTGTTTTTCTGTGTAATCCTGTGTTGTTTTTGTGAATTAAAACCCAGGGAAGATTACAGGGGAGGTTTAGGTTAAATAATGCAGGGGAATTTAGAGGGTAAATAATACAGGGAGTTTAGAGGGTAAATAATGCAGGGGGTTTAGAGGGTAAATAATACAGGAGAAATAGACAGAATTATTAATCCTGTGTATTTTTAGTGTAAAAAGGGAGTTTTGACAGAAATAGAGAGTAATGAGTCAGCACACCCTTTTTTACACTACTTCAGTAGCTACTATTTTAAACAAAATACACAATTTTAACTGTTTTTCATATTTGAATTGACCGTTAGTTTGCCTCGGTGACCTTTAATTGCTTATTTTGTTTTCTACTACAAAAATTAAGCGTCTGTTTTAAATCAATTTAGACTCTACTTCCCCCGTGTTAGAAACACTGGACTAGGAAGTTTTTCCAGTCGATTGGTGGCACACTGTACGAAAATCTCGATTTTCTCGAGTCGATCTGAGTTGAAGTAGAAAACCTTTCTAAAACTTCTGTTTTTTGACTAATTTGTCGATGTATTCAGGGGAAAAGTGGTTTAATGAAATTCTGTAGACTTATTCTTTATTTCTAAGCAACTTTGACAAATTTCCATTTTTTTTAATGTTCCTGTGAAATCACTGAAAGGGCCTTTAAGGGTCAATTTGCCAAATTCTGCTTTACCAAATTTAAATCTACAGCACCACAATCACGTTTACAGCGACAGCATACACGCAGACAGAATGTGGATGAAGTGAAACCAAAAGGAACGAGAAAATCCAGACTAAAGTTGCATCCACAAAACACAAAGCTCACTTGATACTCAGGTGGCAATATAGAGGTGACCGGACAGTGTATGATAAGACATGCAGCACTACATTAGTTGCGTTGGAAGAAGGGGCTATAGTGCACTCTCGGAAATCAACTTTTAATCGACGTCTCTACATCAGAATCAATAGACAGAAAACGATAAGCTATTTAAAAAAATCAAAAATTGTTCCAAGGGGTCGACAGGAGTCAAATTTCATACTAAAACGTTAAGATTTCACAAACCACACCAAAGCATTTATCTGATCATAACGATTCAGAAAAAGTATAGTATACAAATATTAACCGTCTATGAGTGTGATGGTCGAAATATAATCACGAGGTGAAAGATGGATTGTTCCATTCCACGAGCTGGAACAATACATCTTTCACCGAGTGATTATATTTCGACCATTACACCAATTTAAGACAGTTAATATGTGTTTTATATCACTCATGCATAAATTCTATTACTAAAATACTATTTAAGGTAGGAAATACATTTTTTCTTCAACATAACACCATGTTTTGCCGTGATATATTTCACATTTTGGGGTCCACCCCATAACTAAACTCGGCGAGTCCAAGAGTCAGCGCACGGCTTGGCGCAGGCGCACTACGCCATAACACATGATGGTAAAGACTATCACACGGAGTGGGTGATAGTAAAAATGGCAAATGGTAATCTACCAATGAACTGTCTAGAATTTATGTATGAGTGATATAATTTGAAATATCTGCGTCACACCATTTTTGAGTTATAAGTGAAAGGGTCAAAGGGGGTGAGTTTTTTGACCACACGGGAGTGAAAAACTAAAAGTGTACCGATTTCAATGAAAATGGTCTCAAATTATTCGTCATGTAAGATTAAGTCAAATAAGGAATATTTTGTACTGTCCCGAATGCTTTGTTACTGCCAAAATTCGACAATAAAGGTCAACATACATGCAGCCTATAGGGCCTATTGCCATGAACTATTTTGCGATGTTTCCTAGGTAACGAAACATCCGAAATGGTGATAACTATTCCTTATTTGACTTTAGTTTACATGACGAACAATTTGAGACCATTTTGACTGAACTCGGCGCACTTTATGATTTTGACCCCTGTGTGGCCAAAAACACTGACCCCATTTGACCCCTCAACAACCCTTATTTTTAGGGGGTGAAATCGGTCAAAATTTGACAACTTTAAAACTGCCTTTTAAAAGTCACTCTCGCCAAAATGGCACTTTAGCCCTTCTTCCCAAGTGGTCTTCCATTATTGGCATTTGTAATTTACAATTTTAGTAAGTACTTGTGAAAAATTCTTACCTCGCCTATTTCCAAGTCATTGTATTTGTGAAGTTTGATGCCAAGCTTATCGATGATATATGCTTCTTGGAGACCGTAGTTAATCATCTTTACCCTTTCCAAGACCTCCGATAACAGATGTATTTCATCTTCTTCATCTTCGATAAAGAAACCACTCCATTTTGGCAGATACGTTTTGACTGTCACCTCTGTTCGGTCGATGCTTTCCTTTGCATTACCTGATCCACGGATTTTTTGAAGCCTTTCTTAAGTAATTCTACTGATCCCAATACAAATCCCTTTTTGTCAGGATCTTTCTCCATCATGGTATCGTATTGATTCCATATGTTCTCTGTATTAAAGAAACACAGATTACTTATTAGAACATCAATTGGCCTCCAAGTAATACCGGTATGCGGCACTCATGTGCTATAACAGAGTGGTGGGACTGGGGTCTGAGCATTAAACGCCCGTTGGTTGCAATGCCGAACCGGGATCAAAGCATTAATGTTTGGTGGTGTTTGTGTGGGACCCCCCCCCCCCCGACCAGCATGACCAGTTCATGAGTATGATATTATGCAGCGTTCCCAGTGTTTACACAGCACTGATCGTCCGTAGCGTGGACGTGGACATGGCCTTGGTACACGTACCGGTAATCCAAGTTGGTATTTACAATTTACTATGTACAGTTTTATTAATCCCATACTGCAGTTACTGTCCGTTTTCCTATACACAATACACAGTGCTCTTACCATTGACGCGTGACCTCTACAAATAGCGTACGTTAGAAGTATGGGGAGTTGCCTAGTTAACGTCGCTGTCTGAAAAATAACCGGCCGATATTTAAAGTACTCTTCTAAAATTTTAGAAAATATAGTTTTGCAACATGTCCTAAATTTTTAGCTAATTTAGATGTTTGGAAATATGCGTACTTTGGTGTTTTAGTGTATGTTATAGGTAAAAGTACATAGCCTAGTTAACGTCGCTGTGTGAAAAATAACCGGCCAATATTAGAAGTACTAATCTAAAATTCTAGAAAATATAGTTTTGTAATATGTCCTAAATTTTTAGCTAAATTAGATGTTTGGAAATATTCGTACTTTGGTGTTTTAGGAAGGATATGTAAACGACAGATAACACCAAAAAATATGAAGAAATTATTTCCAAACCGTGTTAAGTCAACAATCATTATGTTGCTCATTTTCAAGAATGCTGCTTAACAAAAAGCAGGCCATTGTCTCATTTCGTGAACAAAGGTCCACATACCATTGTTTCCTTGCGTTTCCTTTATAATCGGTTACCCAACTGAAGCTATACATACCAGCTCATTGCGATACCGCACATATAAAACAGACACATGTGCACAACCAGAGAAGATCTGATTTAATCAGTTGAGCTGTTTTCAATGAGTGTTATCTTGGTTTAATAGCTTTTAATGGGGTTTAAGTCCTTCAAAGGTCGCGGTGAATTTTACTGTAGACATGACTGCATCATGCATAACCATGATAACACGTGTAAGTTCAGAATGAAGAGTTAGAAGAGATGGGGTCGCTCACCTGTAATGAGTTTAAGAACTTTTAATTCCAAAGTTAGTCACCTGAAAATAATACTAATTTGGTTTAGCAGCCATCTTGAATTTCAAAATGTCCGACATGTGCAAAATACTTTTGCCTATATCTCGGCTAAAAATTTTGGCAACCCATGTTTGTGATTACAGACAAACTATCACCTTAATTGTAGCTCATTTGTTTTGCCCGCCATCTTGAATTATGGCTAGATTTGGCATTTAACGTGTTTGGCATTATACTTCAATTGGACTTGACCCCGTCGTTGACCTGTAACCTTAAAAATATAAACTAGTTATTTCTCATACCAAGCTGCACCCTTCCGCCAAATTTTGACGACCCCCGAATAAAGCGCCGGACAGACACACATTGTGACAGACAGATTCCGCTGAGTGATAGTAACATTTTGGAATTTTACAATATCTATGGAAGCCAATCCCCTCTCAATCCCCCAGGGGGATACCGGATACAAATGTCATATTCCTAGAACAACACCTGATTGTGGGAGTGATTCTTAAAGTTAGATACATTTACGATATGCAATATTTCGTTGACATGATCTTAATTTTACAACAAAGTGTGCAATATTTGTTTGTGTTTTACATGTCTTGAATGACAAAGAGAACAGTATTTACCACGATAAAGTCATTGATATGTACATGAATTAAATTTTACAACAGCATGTGAAATATTAATTTATCTTATAATGTTTGTTTTTGTTATCATGTTTGATGTGGAAAAAGAGAATCATAATACATGATAAAACAGTAAAAACAGTACAATTTTGTATTTTTGTGTAATCGATCCATTATTTTGATTTCACGAAGGAAATCTAGATAAACTTGATGCTATCACTGATTTACATGTACAAAAGTGTCATAATTATGATTTTGCCCTTTTGTTGTTATTTAAGCACATCTCGAGTTTAAAACAAGCAAAATGAAAATAAAAATGTAGATATTTATATAGCGCTTTATGCCGTAAACAGCCTTGAAGCGCTTTACATATATTCCGCCGTCATTAGAATATGTCGGAACCACGTTTGCAGCCTACAAGTGGCGCAGGGTCCATCAGTGCAACGACTGTGACTACCCCTAACAGCTTCCCATTGCACCTGGGTGGGGTGAGGCAAGCGAGGCAAAGCGCCTTCCCCAAGGGCGCAACACGGTGGTGGGACTGTGAATCGAACCCACGTACGTCGATCAGGCTCTCGGATTACAGAACAAACGGCATTTGAAAGCTAAAACTGCACCCTTGACGTTGATGTAATCAACATGTGACAACATTGTTTTCTACTTGCCAAAGAGGGCGCTTTTTACTTGCACAATGTTTTTGAGACAGGCCGGATATCCAAGTTTTCGTGCGTTACACGCGTCTAGTTTTTTCAAAATAAAATGGTGGAAAAATAATACAAAATAGCAGATTTTTGGAATAATTTGTTTGGGGTCTGTGTGTGCGGGAGGGTACAATTAAAATGCTAACCCGCGGTGGGGGGATCAAACAAAATTCACCAGGAGATAGGAGGGTCAGAAAATGACAATTCCCTATAACAACACGCCAATTTTGCTTAGGTCTGGACCGTGGATTTTCCCAACCTAAGTAAACAAACAAACAAATTTCATGCCTAATTTCAACATCAGGATTAAAACAAAATGTATATCCAAGCACTATGATTTAACTGACATTACTGGAGAAAAACATATTGCTTTATATTTGACCGAGTAAATTGATTTCATAGCAAAAAAAATGTATCTCTGAATTGTGAAGATTTTAACATGTATCGATCGACTTTTAGCGCGACTATGCATAACAATAGAATTCTTGACCACCGTGACCCCACCCCGCCAATGTGTTTTCACCTGTGGTAATTAATCATGCATGTTAACTTATAATTGTGACTGTCCAGGTCGAAACGCTCGTAAAGTCGGTCCCTGGTCAAATTTGTTTTCTTCCGTGTTTAGAAAATATACCAAAAAAACGTTGACAACGTAAAGAAATCAGCAAGTTTAAAAAACCCACCTCGGCTCACTTTTTGAAACTTGGTCCCATTTTGAACACCAACAGCAAATCAGTGTTTTTATTTTATTTCAACAGAATACAGCGTTTCCAACAAGATTACAAGCCTACTTGTTATTCGTTTAATTCAATCATTAATCATGATATTATAAAACAAAACACAAAAAGATATTGGCTTATCATGCAAGAACAAACCTTTCAGGTCGTTCCAGAAAGCTTACAAATTAATATCGCATCTGCACATTAAAGATACACTTCTGGAAATGTTTTAAATTGATATAAATATGATAAAGTTTAAATCAGTACCTTTTACAAATGGGACCAAGTTTCAAAAAGTGAGCCGAGGTGGGTTTTTTTGAACTTGCTGATTTCTTTACGTTGTCAACGTTTTTTTGGTAGATTTCTTTTCTTTTTATGAATGTAGCCAAGCAGCTCCAAGCTTGGAAAGTCATCAGGCTACGAACTGCACCATAAAACGAATAAAACGAAAAATGGATGTTTGAAGTTGCTATTCTTGATTCATGACAATAAATAATTTAAAAAAACTTTATCAGTCGTTTATTTTTAAAACTTGCTCGTCACGCGTGACTGTAATGTTCAGAGGCGTACACAATGATCAATAAACATTTTAATATACTTTAATTATTCAAGGCTACGTAAATATGTAAAGAAAATGTAAATATGAACAACACACACCCAATGTTGACAATGCCAGAGAGATCCGATTTAGGCCTACTTCATGTCGGAACTGGTAAATGCGCATATATTTAAGCCTATACTACGTAAGCGTCTAAATGCCCCAGATAATCGTGTTTTAATGTTTGTGGTTCTTTGATTTGCGGGGCAATCTACTTGGCTATCCGAATTTCGCGGTTTGTGGTTCTTTGTAGCCCTTCGGGGCAACCTAGTTGAATATTCCTATTAAGCGGCGGTTGTCGGCGATCTTTCGTGGTTTGTGGTTTTCATCAAGCTCTGTACTCTATCGGGAGCTAATTTATAGTTTAAGCTTGTTGAGTATCCATATTTCGTGGTTTGTGGTTCTATATTGAGCGGCAGTTGTTGTTGATCTTTCGCGGTTTGTGGTTCTTTATAATCGATAGGCCTGCGGGCAATCTAATTGTCGGGCAATAGTTCCATATCCAAATTTCGCGGTCTGTGGTTCTTTATAGCCCTGCTCTACTTGGATATCAATATTGAGCGGCAGTTTTTGGCGATCTTTCGCCGTTTGGGGTCTTAATTTGTTGGATATCCATATTTCGCGGTTTGTGGTTCTTTATAATCAATAGGCCTGCGGGCAATCTGGTTGGATATCCAAATTTCGCGGTCTGTTGTAGTTCTTTGTAGCCCTGCGGGGCAATCTAGTTGGATACCCCTATTAAGCGGTGGTTGTAGGCGATCTTTCGCGGTTTGTGATTTTAATTCCCCTCATTAAGTCCTGCCCTGTATCGGGAGCTTAATGTATAGTTTAAGCTTGTTGGATATCCATATTTCGTGGAGTGTGATTCTTTGTAGCCCTGCGAGGAAATCTAGTTGGATATCAATATTCAGCGGCAGTTGTTGGCGATCTTTCGCGGTTTGTGATTTTAATTTATACTATTTATATCAAATATAATTTCAGTCTGAGCTGTGATAAGAGCCACTGATAAATGTGTTTTAAATGACGAAGATGCCATGCCATGATAGTCAGGTATGATGATAGCATCTAGATGGTGAAAGTAGGCCCTAGGCCTAGGACTAAATGTGAATAAAAAATCAAACATGTTTGTTTGATGAAAAAAATATAATATCACAATAGCAATGGATGTTCGAAATGGTGTTATTCTTGATTTACGACAATAAATTGATTAATAAAACATTAAAAAAAAAGTGGTGGGAAGTTTCGAACTTGAGCAAAAATTCATGAATGGATTAGAAGTCCATGGCCTTAACCACTTCGCCACAGGGACGTCCCGTTATTACGCTGTGTGAAAGTGGAGTATTTATTAATATGAATATATGCTGTTGTCCGGAAAGAATAAAAGAATGTGAAAAACTTGATTTTTTGGCGAATGGGGTCAAAAAATTTGTATGTAGGGTATCCAGGAAAATGCCTGGGTATATTTGAAAGTGAATCTGAAAAATTAGTGCGACAGTGACAGCCATGTATGGCTGTAGCATTGACGAAAGATTGTGGATATCAGTATGATTAGCTATGATTTGCCACTAATTTTGGCTATGAAATACCGCGTGAAATAAAGCAAGAATGTTTGTTTATTATCAAACAATCGGATTGACTGTAAGATTGGTGTAACTTTTTGAAATAAAGAGTTGTTAAAATATGACACTTTGGACAGTAAATACGATTTAGCATGGTTTTAGATATATTTTGTACCCAGTGAAAAATATCATAGAACAATAGCGTTTTGTTCCGTGTAAATATAGTCTCGCGGCGCATCTGTTTATTCTTCTTTATCAGTCGTTTTTTTTAAAACTTGCTGGTCATGCTACCGCGTGACTCTAATATATCATAAGCTTTACAATGATATATCATTTGACTTCAAACGAAATCCAGAAGCGGAATTATAACTTGTTAAACTTTGCTCCTCCAGTAAAAGGGTACATTATTTTGGCAATACATTATTTCTTTTTTAGACATTGTTTGGTATTAAATATCAAATGGTCATAATTGGCGGTCACTTCAAATCATCCCCAACTGAACGAGGTTCAGGAATGTCCTCTCATTGTTAATTGTTGGTTAACCCACCACTTGAACAGGATTTAGCCAAAGCAAACAAAGACTTAAGCTTTTTACTAATGCTATACATAAGTATAAGCTTATTATCCTCTTCAACATTAGGATTAAAGATTGGCGTTTGACTGGACTAAAATGAGAAACATGCCGGACAAATATTAGGGACATATGAATACAACCTCTATGCATATTTTGCACTGTAACTCAAAATACAATTTGCCGACTTTACGAGCGGTTTGAGATGGATGGTCACAATTGTCCATGGTGCTTTCTTCCTAAATGAGTTTTGAGAGCCAATTAGGATACACAAGTATTGTAGACCTTGGGTTTATAATACGTTTATAATATTCTGACCAGGTTTCATAATTATAGCATGTATTATGAGAGTAGAATAATGCATTTTGAAGATGATGTCAACTTTTAATCCCTACAGATCCATACTTGCGCAAAAAATTGTATGACGCTTGAAGTTTGGTAGTCATAGATTGTCAATTATAATAGGTGTCCACGTTGAAATTGCATTTTGTACGGCGGCGCCACGACGGTTCATGCAACGCGCCTAATTTTCACAATGAAAAGGTCTCATTTTAAAAGTAAAGTCATGATGAGATTGGTTTTTAGTCAAAATCAAAAGCATGCTGTATTGAAGTAGAAATATGACCACTCAATTTAAAAAGTGCTTAGCCCTCTTGTGACCATATCAGATGTTAGTCTTAACGGTTTGCCCCTTTGTTCTCCTGCTTTGAACCGACACTGGCAATATGTACGCACGTTGTGTACGCCGTATGAATGCACGGACAAAGCAGCACGTATGCAACATCACAATCTCTTTGACATCACGCATGTTGTAGGTAATTACCTTGGAACGAAAAGTTGCTTGGAAGCAGCAAACAGCGAAACCATTCATCCGTTGAATCCTTATCATCCTTATGCTGTATGCACTCCCATACACTATTTGCATGTTTCCCTTTTTTACGGTCATGAAGAACGTACTTGTAAGGAACCCCATTCCCACTCCTGATACAGGTCTCATTGAATTCACCATGTCCTTTCAATTCAACGTAACCTCCACCGAGCTCCCTGGATATCAATCAACAAGAATAGATAAACAACAAGCCGGGAAACACCTACAATAACCCTGATTGTGTTCATTTGTAAGTATGTAACTCAATAGATATAGACGAATCCAACGAGCCAAGTCAAAGTCAGGATTTGGTCGGCCATTGTTGGGTCCCCGCAGCACCAAACTGGTGTTGTGACTACCCAATTGGGTGGATTAACGCCGGTTAAAATTCGATGTTAGATTCTTTTTTGTTGTAAACTGTCATCATTCTTTTGTCTACGTGCAACACGGGTGATAGAATGCAGTATATATAAATACCCTCCAAGGCCGCACCATTTCACATTTTAGGTGTGATGGAGCCGACGGGGACCCAGCTTTGGCTGCCATTGAGGTGTAGGGATGCGTGAAATTGGATTCGTCTATACCTAATTCATTTAATGTTTAAACGTTGAAACGCTTAGAATAATTACCTTAGCATGAAATATACGCACATTAACATTTAAAACCATAATTTTCAGTTAAAACTCATACGCGTTTCAGATAAAATTCACATATCCAAAAGTTTCACGCAGGATGGGAGAACATAGACATCACCTCACATACCCACCTAATTCGGCGATTAAGGCCTCGGATGAGTCCCCACCCCGATATTTAATTTAAACAGGAGCCTATGACTTTGAGTAGGTTCATACAATTTTGCATTTATGTAGCATACTGTCGTCGATTCTTTGGCACGTTTTCCACTGACATGTACCCATTACGGACTGTTATTTGTAGTGTTTAAGAGATGCTCATAGGCGCACTGCTGTAAGATCGTTGGCGCATACATGAATACGCAATGCGCTAGAATTTCGTTTCAATACAGCAATAAATGTATCTCTCAAACTTGTTAGTATTCTTTTTTTATTTATAAACTTACTGTTCAGTAGACATCTCAACGATATCACTTGCAAAATATCCAAATGCTTCACCACCCATGCGTACAGCTACTATGTGTTGAGAACTGTCGAAGTGGAATTCAGGCGGGATGATTGTGTGAAAGTGTATTGATATACTCTCGCCTCCTGTTAATTTCATGCCTTCTAAGTCCTGAAAGGTGAAATGAATCAGAACATATCTTAAATGCATTTTATTCATTACCTAGCCGGGACATCGGCTAGGTCTTGGGATGCTATCGGATCTGGCAACAAACTTCAAAATGCTTCTTCTATTGGGGCAACAAATTTCAAAATGCTTCTGTCTATAGGGTATTCACAGAATTGTGGTCAAAGGTCTTGGGATGCTATCGGATCTTTCTTCTTCTCCTATACTTTGATCAGCTCGTAATCGGCGGGAATTATTAGGCTTTTATCACTACGCCGAAAAGTAGACCCATGTTAAAAAGTACATTATTAATAGTATTAAGTATAGGACTTCAAATAATAATTCGTAATAGTTCTGTCGAGATGTCACAAGACAATTCTCCTAATAAAATATATTGATATTAATCCGCGATGTTATAAGGCCCGCCGATTACGAGCTGATCAAAGTATACCAACAAATTTCAAAGTACTTCTTCTCTTACATACTACATCCTACAATGATGTCACTCGCACATATGCATCGTCTATATCTCGTGTCTATAGGGTGTTCACAGATTTGGGGTCAAAGGTAAATAATTAATGGGTCATTTCCGGTATAAAACCAAATATCTTCAAAATGCTTCTGCCACAAAATACATAGTACGACGATGTCACTTGCACATTTGCATCGTATATATCCAGTGTCTATAGGGTGTTCACATAATTGGGGTCAAAGGTCATTAAGGTACGGAGCTTCATGGGTGACATGTAACAATTTTTTGTTTTGAAAATTATCCCGAGATAATCATGTTATCTCGAGGTAATTATTCATGTTATTCCGGGATAATCAGATTATCCAAGGATAATTATCCCGGGATAATCATGTTATCCTGGGATAATCAGGTTATCTCGGGATAATTATACCGAGATAAAATTATCCCGAGATAATCATGTTATCCCGGAATAATCAGATTATCCCGGGATAATTATCCCGAGATAATCATGTTATTCCGGGATAATATGTTTATCTCGGGATAATTGTACATGCAATCTCTTTAACATAGCAATGTTGCTCACGCAAATAGCGTCAATTTGATAATAGACGTCCATATCATAGGATGTACGGCGATGGAGTGTACATCTGGTAGGAAACTGGTTATACGATGGACTGTGCCACTGGCTACGCCCAGTCAGGGCGCACACCACCAATTCAGCGTCCCATTAAAATACACGGGAAAACACGCCTTTTCTTTGCACGATTTTATATATTTTCGGCAACAAATTGACTATAAAAGTATTACTAGTGCAAATTTAATATATGTTTCGATGTACGGTAGTCTTGTGATTAATTTTCGAGATATGGGAGTTTAAAGAGTACCATGCCCATTTTGACCCCATCAATACCCTGAAAACCCGTTTCTAGCCATTTTCTGGCTATCTTCAGTAGATAGCAGATCAATGTATATAGCTATTTTTAGTAGATAGCAGATCAATATAGCTATCTTCAGTAGATAGAAGATCAATATAACTATCGTCGGTAGGTAGCAGATCGATATAGTAATCTTCTGTAGATAGCAGATCAATTATAGCTATCTTCAGTAGATAGCAGATATAGCTATTTTCAGTAGATAGCATATTATTATAGTTATCTTCAGTAGATAGCATTTTAATATGTAACTATATTCAGTAGATAGCAAAACAATATAGCTATATCAAGTAGATGACAGATTCATATAGCTATCTTCAGTAGAGAGCAGATCAATAGCTATCTTCAGTAGATGGCAGATCAATAAAGCTATCTTCTGTAGATAGCAGATCAATATAACTATTTTTAGTAGATAGCAGATCAATATAACTATCGTCAGTAGATAGCAGTTTAATATAGTTATTTTCAGTAGATAGCAGATCAATATAGGGACCTATCTATCGACTAGCTTCAGTAGATCAATATAGCTTCAATAGATCAATATAGCTATCTTCTGTAGATATCATATCAATATAGCTATCTTTAGTAGATAGCAGATCAATATAGCTATTTTCAGTAGTAAGCAGATCAATATAGGGCCTAACTATCGAGAGTTGATAGCAGATTAATATAGCTATATTCAGTCGATATCAGATTGATATAGCTATCTTCAGTAGATAGCCGATCAATATAGCTATATTCCGTAGATAGCATATCTTCAGATTAATATAGCTTTCTTCAGTAGAAAGCAGATATAAGCTATTTTAGGTTAATATATAGCTATCTTCAGTAGATAGCAGATCAATATAGCTATCTCCAATAGATTGCAGATGTAAAAAGCTATCTTCAGTAGATAGCAGAGCACTGTAGGTATTTTTAGTAGATAGCAGATTAATATCGCTATTTTCAGCAGATAGCAGGTTAATATTTAGCTATCTTCAGTAGATAGCAGATCAATATAGCTATCTCCAGTAGATAACAGATCAATACAGCTATCGTCTGTAGATAGCAGATCAATAAAAGGGGCCTAACTGTCGTCAGTAGATAGCAAATCAACATAGCTATCTACAGTGCATAGCAGATCAATGTAGCTATCTCCAGTAGATTGCAGATGAATATAACTATCTACAGTAGATGTTTCGATGTACGGTAGTCTTGTGATTAATTTTCGAGATATGGGAGTTTAAAGAGTACCATGCCCATTTTGACCCCATCAATACCCTGAAAACCCGTTTCTAGCCATTTTCTGGCTATCTTCAGTAGATAGCAGATCAATGTATATAGCTATTTTAGTAGATAGCAGATCAATACAGCTAACCTCTGTAGATAGCAGATCAATATAGCTATTTTCAGTAGATAGCAGATCAATATAGGGACCTAACTATCGACAGTAGATAGCAGATCAATGTAGCTATCTCCAGTAGATTGCAGATGCATATAAGTATCTTCAGTAGATAGCAGATCAATATGGATATCTTCTGTAGATAGCAAATGAATATCACAGTCTTCAGTAGATAGCAGATTAATATAGTTATCTTCAGTAGATAGCAGATCAATGTAGCTATCTTAAGTAAAGTGCAGATCAATATAACTATCGTCGGTAGATAGCTGATCGATAAAGTAATCTTCTGAAGATAACTATCTTAATCTGCTATCTACTGAAGATTATTACATCGATCTGCTATCTACCGACGATAGTTATATGGATCTATCTACTGACCACGGCTATATTGATATGCTATCTACCGAAGATACCTACATCAATCTGCTGTCTACTGGAGATAGCTACATGGATCTGTTATCTACATAAGATAGCTATATCAATCGGCTATCTACTAAAATAGCTATATTGATCTACTATCTACAGAAGATAGCCATATTTATCTGCTATCTACAGAAGATAGGTATACATTAACCTGCTTTCTACTGAAGATAACGATAGTTATCTGCTATCTACTGATATTAGTTATATTCATCTGCAGTCTACTGGATATAGCTATATTGATCTGCCATCTACTGAAGATAGCTATTGATCTGCTATGTACTGAAGATAGTTATATTCATCTGTAATCTATTGGAAATAGCTATGTTGATCTGTTATCTACTGAAGATAGCTATAATTATATTAAAATTTTATCTAATGAAGATAACTATATTAATCTGCTATCTACTGAAAATATCTATATCTGATTTCCACTGAAGATAGCTATATTGATCTGCTATCTACCGACGATAGTTATATTGATCTGCTACCTACTGACAACATCTATATTGATCTGCTATTTACTGAAGATAGCTATATTGATCTCCTATCTACTGAAAATAGTTATATTATCTGCAATCTACTGGAGATAGCTACATTGATCTGATATCTACTGAAGATTGCTACATTGATCTACTATCTACTGAAGATAACTATATTGATCTGCTATCTACAAAATATAGCTATATTGATCTGCTATCTACTGAAAATATCTATTGAAAATAGCTATATTGATCTGCTATCTACTGAAGATAGCTATATTGATCTGCTATCTGCAGCAGATTTCTATATTGATCTGCTTTCTACTGAAGATAGTTATATTGATTTGCTATATACAGAAGATAGCTATATTGACCTGCTATCTACCGAAGATAGTTATATTTATCTGTAATCTACTGGATATAGCTACATTGATCTGTTATCTACTGAAGATTGCTATATTGATCTGCTATCTACTGAAGATAACTATATCGATCGGCTACCTACAAAAGATAGCTATATTGAACTGATATCTACTGAAAATAGTTATATTGATCTGCTATCTATTGAAAATAGCTATATTGATCTGCTATCTACTGAAGATAGCTATATTGATCTGCTATCTACTGAAAATGTCTATATTGATCTGCTATCAACTGAAGATAGTTATATTCTGCTGCAATCTACTGGAAATATCCCGAGATAGTCATGTTATCCCGGAATAATTATCCGGAGATAACATGATTATCCCGGGATAACATGATTATCTCGGAATAATTATCACGAGATAACCTGATTATTCATGGATAACATGATTATCTCGGGATAATTATCCCGAGATAACCAGATTATCCCGGGATAACATGATTATCTCGGAATAATTATCTCCGGATAATCCGATTATCTCGGGATAATTTTCAAAAAAAGTTACATGTCACCCATGAGGCTTCGTTTAAGTGGTCATTTCGGGTTAAAATCTAAAAATCTTCCAAAAATTCATATTTACTACATGTAACATAGTACGCTGATGCCACTTGCACGGAAATGATCCTTATGACATCCTAAACATAATTATTTAAAATATTTATGACCCCAAAGGGCAAAGTTTAGGGGTCAAACGTCAAATTATAAAATTGGTCCAATCGAGCTGAAATTCAACATGAATGATTCATACGACATTCTAAACATGTTAAAATATTTATGACCCAAGGGTCAAAGTTTAGGGGTCAAAGGTAAAATTTTAAATTTGGTCCAATCGAGCTCAAATTGAACAGGAATTATTCTTACGACATTCTAAACAGGTTATAAATATTTATGACCCCAAAGGGCCAAAGTTTAGGGGTCAAAGGTCAAATTTTAAGATTGACACGTCCGACCACGGCACGTCCGGCTAGGTTCAGTTCTGTCTACAGATCTAGTTTATAGCTATATTGATCTACAATCTACAGAAGATAGGTATACATTAACCAGCTTCTACTGAAGATAATGATAGTTATCTGCTATCTACTGATATTAGTTATATTCATCTGCAGTCTACTGGATATAGCTATATTGATCTGCTATCTACTGAAGATAGCTATTGACCTGCTATGTACCACGGCACGTCCGGCTAGGTTCAGTTCTGTCTACAGATCTAGTTTTATAAAAAATTATAATTGTAATTCAAGTGTTAAACTATCCCGGCATTAGTTCCACTACTGCATTGCTGTTCATTTACAGTGAATAAACATTTACTCAATGAGTTTAATGCGATATGTGCATTTTCTTTCTAAAATGATTGGTCACTGGTAATTATTGCCAATCATTTCATATTAAAAACATTGTGTTTGCATGTTTACTTTTTTAAAGCTCTATGACATGTTACCCTAAATATTGTGAATGTTATTGTAAATCGTAAGATTTAATATACCTTTGCTTGGATTTCATCGCTGGATTCATCTTCTGTGTATATAAACATAAAGAAATACCTTAAATGATAATTATACTTGCAGAAAATCGAACATAACACTAAACACAAGTAACACAAACGCACATCATCCTGTTAAATCAACGAAATAGTATTGTTAACAATTTTTTCCATCAACCATATAGCCGCCATCTTGGATTTTAAAATGGCCGCCATTTCAAAAGAATTGCCTAATAACCTGAGCTGAAAATGCTATACAAAGTCGATTACGTTGACAATAACTTCCATTTATCATGCCAAAAGAATTGAGAACGTGGAATCAATTTGATAATATCTCACTGGATAACAACCATCTTGAATTTTAAAAAGGCCGCCATTTCAACACCTATACGTTTTATAATTTGGGATTTGATGGCGTATGAAATTCATTGTTGTGGCAATACCAACGTTTTTTATGCCAAACAGTGCAAAAAACATGGTATTGATTTGCTTAAATATCTCAATGGATGAAAGCCATCTACAATTTCCAAATTGCCGTTATTTTAGAACAAATGTGCTAACAAATTGAGATTTCAATGCCATACAAAGTGATTTGGGGCCTTAACCTGGTATTATAATGCCAATACTATCATGTAAATAACACTGATAGCCAGAATGGAGTCAAGTGACTCTCAAAGTGGAGTAAATTAACACTAACTCTCAAAAGGAGTCGCCTGACTGTCACAAGAGAATCCGTTGACTATTGTCTTAACTTGTGGAGTTAATTGACTCTACATGTTGATTGTTGAGTCGTGCACAACGACGCGTGGCAGTTATTTGACACTTACTTTCAAAAGGAGACGGACCTGACTTTCACTACAGAGTCAATTGACTCTACCCGTGGAGTCAATTGACTCTACATTCAGAGTCAACGACGCGGTACCACGTATAGCTGTGGTAGCGGCAATTACCAGCAAACACAAAACGTTTTCGACATCATTCGCAAAAGGTTATAAAAGGTTGTCAGAAAACGTTTAAATGTCGGGTTATATAAAGGGTATATTAAGAGTATTAAACGTTTTCATAACCTTAAGAAACATTTTTTGATAATCTACTGCTCAGCAAACAAAAATGTTTTACAGAAAACGTTTAAATGTAGGTTTATATAAAGGGTATAAAAATGTTTTAATAACATTCCAAAAACATTTTTGAAAACTTGATACAAAACATTATAAACAGAATGTTATTTTGGGGTTGAAAAAATATTTTGCGAAAAATGTTTGCCCAAAATATTTTCTATAACGTTTTAAAAACGTTTTCATGACCTTTATATAACCCGACATTTAAATGTTATTAAAAGATTTAAAAAAAACATTTTAAGAACATTTCTGTGTTTGCTGGGTTCAAATATTTTAACATAATGTTATTTAAGTATTGACAAAATATTTGGCAAAAATGTTTGCAAAAATAGTTTACAATAACATTTTTGAAAACATTTAAAAAATATTGTTGTAGTGTGTTTTCATACAAAACGTTTTAAAACGTTATCATGACCTTTATATAACCCGACATTTTAATGTTATTAAAATGTTTTTACCTAAACCAAAAGCCAAAATATAACTTATTTAAAACGTTTTAATACGTTTTTGTGTTTGCTGGGTATGCATTATGCTGCTGATGTTGGCTGCTGTACAGCATGCTGGTCTTTCGCACGGTGTATTTGGGGGTGTTTGGACACGGCTGTTTGATGTATATAGAATTGGCTTCATTATTAACTAAATGCAAACTATAGATGGCGCTATTTATCCTAAATCATATTTCTTTGTTTGCAAGGGTTAGGTGATTAATACCGCCATTAAAACAGCTGGAATAGGTGAAACAAGCAACAAGGACATTTTATAAACATATTTTATCAAACAATAAAAGGAATCAAACTCCAGTTTGGCTTGCAGTGAAGTACTGGGCGGTATCCATAATAGATTCTTAAATGGGGCCACTAGAAGTCTATAAATAACCTTATAGAGAATATATAGCATGCCATTCATGGTAGCTGTTTGATCGGATTGCCAACATGTCAATCACCATTTAAGTACAATGCCTCATTTCAAATATATAGTTTTAGTTTTGGTTTTGGTTTTGGTCACGTGGTTTCCTATTGTCCTGCCTAACCACTTGAATCACAAGATATCGAACTCATTGTTTCTACCCTTTGTTTAAAACTAAACATTTGTGCAGGTAGTTTCGGTTTTGGTTTCAGTTTCTTATAAGTGGTGTGACAAATAAAATTACAGGATTTTCGAGTTACCTGATCTAAGTATACAAAAGAAATGTTTAAATTTCGCAGTGCAATATTCACGAGCAGAGAAGTCGAACAAAGCAGTCTACATTTGAAAGCATTGATTTAGTTTGAAAGCATTGACAAGAGACTACGAAATAGCCTAAGCTGATTTCACTGTGAAAATATATAGACCATCGAAATATTTCCACAGACATTACAATAGACACTTGACAGATTATGACTTCAGTGATATAAACACTATTATACACAACTCTATTTATGTGCATGTCGCATGACGGAAGATCAATATCATAGAAAGCTGGTTTAAACTGACTTTTATTCAATTTATTTATTGGAGAAGGGAGAGAGAGAGAAAAGAGATCGCCAGGGAAAGAGTTTGTGTGTGTGTGGGGGGTAAGGGTAAGGGAGAAAGAGAAACAGAGGGGGAGAGCATTGGAAGTAGGAAGGGAAGGAGGGGAGAGGGAGCTCAAGAGTGGAGTGGAATAATAGGGAAGAGTCGATATCGAGTGTGGGGAGGGGGAGGAGGAGGTTATATATAGGTGGCGGAGGGAACATAGGTAAGAGGTATGGGTTGTGCTTTCCGGGGAATAATCTAATTCATAATCAAATCATCTACATCATCATGCATCGTTTATATTTCAGACAAATAAACAAAACACCCCCACCCCTCAATATATGCACATGATTTCTACATGTAGGCCTAGGAATCGTATATATCCATCCTTTATGTCTCAACGATGTCTATGCATAACTTATTTTATGGTGTCATGGAAGTGTGCCACCTACGGCAAGAGAGCATCAAAAATCGCCCGCGTTGTTAGATATCGATAATGAAAATGTTAGCACAATAGGCTATTATATACGTATGGTTATAGGCCATTATACTTTTGATTATATATACCCTCTTGTGTCCTCCCAGCACAATAGTTTATGATTGCATACCAGTTCATCTCCACATTTTAATCCCTTGATTTTTGGTTTCTGAACAATAGAGAAACCAAAACTATATATTTGAAATGAGGGAATGTATGATATTAACCTCATTAATACTGAGTTTTCATTGGCAAAGCCTAAGTGTCATCACTTTCAACTGTTACGGTATTTGATCAGTACTGCAACAGTTCTCACTGATCACTGATGGTAACATAACAGATGAAAGCGATGACACTTTGGTTTCACCAATGAAAGATCAGTATTAATATGAGGTTAATGTACTTAAAAATGGTGTTTACCACGCATGCAATCCAGATTGTATACCTACCATGAAGGGCATGCTATAAAATAAAGGCATTTATGGACTTTTAATGACTCAGTTTAAGAATCTGATATGGATGTCGTTCAGTGTTATTTTGTTTACACAGTAATATATAGGTTTCCTTGCCACTATTATACTCGGTTATGGCCCCAAGTGCACAACGTCTGGCATCCACATCCCAAATTGTTAAGCACATTTGCTCTAAAATGGCGGTCATTTTGAAATTTTAGATACCCTTTATACATTGATATGTGTAAGCAAGTCATTGGCATAACGGGGATTCCCCCTAAACATGCTAAACGTTGACATAGGACAAACGCACGGCGCATGCGCGGCCCGGGATCTTTAAACAAACCGGAAATGTCACTTTCTCCTGTAAACATAGAGTTCGTACATGGAAACTATGCTGAAATTTCACCTTTTTACTGTCTATAAATAACGCGATCGGATGAAACTAACTTGCCGAATATAATCATTACAGTCATGACTTTTAATCAGCATCAATGGTTTGGCTTGGTTTGAAAAAATAATATCGAAAAACATCGTTTTACAATCCCTCTTGATGTCAAAAACATGAACGTAAATTTTCTCGTAATTTTAGTGTAAAAATGTTGCCAAAACCATGCCAGTGGCAAGCTGAGTTTTTTCATTTTAAGACCTGAAACTAAGAAATAATGTTTGGAGGGGTGTTTTCTTATTAAAAACTTTTGAGACGGAGAATTGGTTCACTCCCCCCCTTTCAGATCTCAAAATATCAGCCCCCCCCTTTTTTTTTTTTTTTTTTTTTTTTGACATGAAAATTATGGGTCAACCCCATAGAAAGGCATTTAAACGCAATTTTCCCGGGAAAATTTCTGGTCATTTTTTTCAAGGCCCCCCTTAGAAGGGTCACAACTTTTAAGGGCCCCTATTTTGCATCAGGTCCCTCCTAACAAGTGTTTGTGAACGGTCCCTATAATATGCTATGAAGTATTCGAAACCTGTTCAGTATTTTTGGTACAGCAGCTTTATATCCAGAGCAGGATTTAATATTGGGCCAGATGGGCCCAGGGCCCCCAAATTGCACTGTACCCCTGGGGTGGTAAATTATAGGGGAGGCAAAGATTTTTGGCAGGCCAAAATTATATAGGTGGGCAAGTATTTTTTTGGCAGGTTAAAATGGGGAGTCAAGCGATTTTTGGCACAGATATTTTGGGCACCGTTTCCTTATTACGTACGCCATAAAAAGTGTAGGAAAAGGTTAGGAACACGTATTATGCAAAATTGCGAGCTCGATGCGCTCGTACTATATGATAAGACAATTTAAGGTTTTAATTCGGGTTCCCCAAAATCTTGCATGTGTAAGGGGGGCAAAAATAATTTTGCACGACAAAAGGGGAAGGGTTTTGGCACGGCAAAAGGGGGCAAAGATTTTTGGCATGGTCGAGGGGGGGGCAAGCGGCCAAAAATTCTGCTTGTTTTGACGGTTTCGTGCACACTGTCACTGGCTTTTCATATAGCATAGTCCTATCGAAACAAAATATGCCCGTCCTCCTGAAAATCTTTTCGACGCCACTCAATCTTATATGGAAACCAAAACTTGACCATCAGGGGTTGCAATAAGTTTTTTGGCACAGATATTTTGGGCACCGTTTCTATATTGCGTACACCATAAAAAGTGTAGGAAATGGTTAGGAACACGTATTATGCAAAATTTCCAGCTCGATGCGCTCGTACTATATGATAAGACAATTTAAGGTTTTAATTCGGGTTCCCCAAAATCTTGCATGTATAAGGGGGGGCAAAAATATTTTTGCACGACAAAAGGGGAAGGTTTTTGGCACGTCAAAAGGGGCAAAGATTTTTGGCATGGTCGAGGGGGGGGGGGGGGGGCAAGCGGCCAAAAATTCTGCTTGTTTTGACGGTTTCGTGCACACTGTCACTGGCTCTTCAAATAGCATAGTCCTATCGAAACAAAATATGCCCGTCCTCCTGAAAATCTTTTCGACGCCACTCAATCTTATATGGAAACCAAAACTTGACCATCAGGGGTTGCAATAAGTTTGAAAATTACAGGCTTGGCGTGCTACAAAACACACTTCTAGAAATGTTAAGGTGGGCTTGTCAGCTTGGCTATTGGGTTTGCTGTTAAATTGCTCTCGGTAGTCTGTAAGAAATTTAGAAATTTGAGCTGTGCTATAAATCGCACTCGGGCAGGTGAATTAAGATGTGTGATCGCACTGGCGTGCCTTAAACAATCCCTGGCACATGCCTTCCTCACGGTAAGGGACCCAAAAAAGGTAAATTCGGTCCTGGGCCCGGGGAAGGGGAGGTGTATGTAGGGCTATTAAGACCCCCTTTTAGAGCGTCACTGTCACCCAAAGACCCCATATTTGTTTACGAACACATGCCCTGTCACACGAAGACCCCCTATTTTTCCAATTGATCTGTCACCCAAAGACCCTTAAATTTTTCAATTTGAACAGCAACTTGACATTTAGTGCAAAATCACCCAGTCAGAACTCTTTCCCCCAGTAAAAACACAAAATTACAAAAATTACCACTTTTTGCGGTAGTTTTTTTACAGGTGAAAATTTCAAAAAATTGTTAAAATCATGGAAATATTTCCAGAAAAAAACACTGTTGGATTCTACACCTTGAAGATGAATTTTTAGCAATAGATAAAATGACATGATAGAGCTACTGGTTATTTAATTGTAATCAAAAAGTGAGAAGCAGTCAATAAAGTAAAACAGTCAATTCAAGGAAGAAATTAACTTAAATTTCTAGAAAACAATGGGGAAAAAAGGAGGTGCCTTAATGTGCAAGTTAAGTGCAAAAAATAAAAATTAAATTAAAAAGTGTTTTTAATGTATCGATGGGTCAGGGGAAATTGTGATCCTTGGTGGTGCAATAATTGTATTGACCAAGGGGTAAATTATAGGGTGCTAAAGATTTGTTGGCTTGTCAAAATGAAGAGCCCGTTTTCAAATGAGAAGAAGCCAACGAACCAGCAAATTCTCAATGTATCTCAATGTATAGTTGTTTTTGCTGTATTGATAATTTAAACAATAACTGTGTGCTATCTATATTGAGGTCACTGCCGGAAATAGGAAGGGTAGGTTTTGGGCTGATGTAATCAAGGCCCAACACAAACCCCCAGGGGGAGGGGGTGACCATACGGGGACGTGCCGCTAATATGGGTAGCATTTTCAGCCTTTTGGTATATCAATTTTTCGAAAAATAGCCCAATTAATTTCACCCTCAATCTAGCCAAAATTTCGAAATTTTCCAAAAAAAATTGGGAAAACTGTAAATACTAAGACAATTTGGGTTAAATTTGGCCGAAAATTTTGACTTTTGGTATATCAATGGGTACAAATTTCTTGAAAATTTGGTATGAATCCACTTTCAAATTCTCTTCGGCATGTCCCTATCACAATCAAACTTGAGTACCCCGGGCACAAGCCCTGACGATTTCATGCAATGACCGTAAAAGAAATTATTGTCATTCATTTCTGCCATTTTACAAATTTATTTCATGAAATAACGTCGCCAGTCACAAATAGTAAGTCCAGTTGACTAGATTTTAATTACCAATAATTTGGATATTTCATGAAATAACATAATTTATATCCTCCCCCCAATATTTTGTCAGGGGGGATGGGATGGTCCATACAATCACCGCCCCCCCATGTTGATGTCTGTATGTGGGTTTCTGACCAAATTAACCTCATATTTGGCCATTTTAGCACCAAGCCAAAAGTTTCAATTTGTTTGTGCTTGCGCGAATATATTCCACTTTTGCACCATATTTCATCATTTTAGCTTCAATATGGCAATTTTTACGCGCTTCAGTACCAATAACTTATTTGGTCGCCAAAAGGTGCTGGATTCACTGTACTTCAAAAAAAAATTCCAAACCCCATCCCCCAATGTCAAAAAGCAATCTACGCCACTGGGGGGAGGGAGGGAGGGCATAATATTGAGGACTACCAATAAATTTTGTCTATATTGCTGACAGGGGCATTGAAGAGTGTTGGAAACATGGCAGGACCTAGTGGGAAAGTGTAGTCAAAATTATTGCAGGCCAATACAGCAACCTACAGGTGGTGAGGTTAGTTGTTGTTTTTTTTTTTTTTTGGGGGGGGCAAAGTCCATGTTGAGGGGTGGGACAAAGTTAGTGTTCAAACTGACAAACAAAGCTGCATTGGGCTATTACCAAATCTATACACATGGCAGACTTGTTCTTTTAAAAGCACCTACAAAGGGATTGTAGATTTCTAATGTAGTCACCCATTTAGGATCCCCTTTTAAAATTCACACTCCCTGTGTGGAAGATTAAGGTCATGTCTTCCATAAGTAGGAGGTGATCTCTGAACCACTTTGTGAGGTATTTTTTCAAAACTTGTGGAAATAGTTGTAGTGGCATTGTGTTAGTGGGAAAATGCCTCTTGTTTCATCCGATTCGGTTATTTTACTCGCTGGACATGGAGTCTGAAGATATCAAGCTTTTTTGCATGTTTCAGCATAGGCCATAAAAGGTAAACCATATTATTTCCATGTTATTTTTGTAACATCACTTGTCATTAAATATTTTACAATGGTATCAATGTATATCAGAAAGTATTTTCATTCTTTTGATATCAAAAACGGAAAGATCCAACACCCCCACTTGACATCAAAATGACGTCATAATAGATGTCATATTTGTGGGTTGCACCAATACGCATGGAAGGTGGTACGCAATGCCTTTTTTCCACCACACGGAACAAAGGGTGGTGCAATATTTATGTGTACCCCAGGGTCAATGGGGGTGTGTGTGTTGGCAGATTGAATGGGGGAAAAGCGATTTTTGCCAGGTCCAAGAAAGAGGGGGAGGGGCAAGCGATTTTGGCACAGATCTTTTGGGCACTGTTTCTATATTATGCTCTAAAAGGTGAAGGGAAAATGTTCAAATAATGCAAAATTTCCTGCTCACTGTGCTCGTATTATATGATAAGACAATCTAAGGTTTTAAACTTGGGGTCCCCAAAATCATGTATGTGTAGGGGGGGCAAATAATCTTTTGTTTTGGGCATGTCAAAGGGGGTGGGCAAAGGGTTTTTTTTTTTTTTATTGGGGAAAAAGTTTTGTTGGCACAACCAAAGGGGTGGGGTGGGCAAGCGATTTTTGGCAGACAATTTTGGGAATGGACCACCCCGGGGTACACATGATTATTGCACCACCCCTTATAAGGAATATACTCTTAATTTCGGCGTCTTGGATCATGTCTCTACCATAAATAATGTGCCCAAATTTGTGTAGGTGTAAAATGTATAGATTAGAATTGGGTATTTTATGTTCCATATTTGAAACAAACAATCTTAATTGCAATATTCCGAGGCCAAGAACCAAAATAAAGTTAGCCAGTTCATACATGTATTTTATAAAATTGTGTGCTACCAATGTGTGTACCTTATCAGAGCCAGATTCACAGGTACAGTTTTATATTGTGGTTTTAATGAATCAAAACATTATTCCAAAATGTGGGTTTTTGAAGTCGAGATAACAGTCGAGTTCATGCGAGTTACCATTTATTTCTTTTATTTTCAACCAAATATGTAGGTCCTCTATTTGGAAGTTGTGAGCCCAGTAGGCCTTCACTAGTTAGTAATACGATTCAAAAGTAACTCGTCATCAATATTTTGATATTTTCACATGTAGCACCAATACTTTTAAATGTTGTATTAAAAGTGTGTGTTTATGGAAATGAGTCCTTGCTAAGTAGTGTGCACTATCACCGCAGTTTCCTTTGGTGGTCCATCATAATTCCCCCAGTGCGTAGCTGGAGTCGAGCTCCTGCAAACCCACCAATTAAACCACTTGCTACCAAAGTGCCTAGCCACTCGGCCCCGTTACAAGACGAATAATTTGATGTATCATTCAACAAGATTGGAGAATGTTGTTCCCTGTACGACATTTCGTGACGTCTAGAGGTCAAGTCCAAAATGTCTCCATATTAAAAAAAAAATAGATTCATGCGCTTCATATGTGCAAATTATGATGTTTCTATTAAAAAGCGCACAATTATTTGGCTTAGCAGCTTAACTTAAACATGAATGTATACAATCCACAAATTTTAGTGGTTTCTTCTCGTTGTTGATTAAAAAGTTTGTTTCACTCAACGTTTCAGGCGACTGATATGTACCCTGATTCCAGCGAAGACCACTGTTGACGTGATTGTGAGTCAGCGGAATAGTGAGTGCACGTCATCAGGGAGTCGTCGGTTGCACTCTGTGAGGAGTTTTGGTAGTTATCAGTTGGGGATTTTACGGGTCAAAGAGTTCATTGGTACACTCTGTCAGCATAATATATATTCTTTGCGCACGTTTGCGTACAAATCCATGCACAGATGATAATTTCTAAACAGTGCTGCTTTCACCATTCACTCACGTCTTTCTTCGGGAAACAGGCCTAATATTCCAATGTTTAAACTTACATTGACAGATGTTTTGTTTCAGCAGAAGAATATAATCCCTTTTGGGGAAAATTGCGCTCTTTGGCGCACTCTAGACCTTCTTCGTTATATGTAATTGGTAGCTATAATTGGTAGGACATTGAGTATACAAAACAAATATGTCTGGCTCGCAAATACCTTGAATGCTATAATTAATCACATTTTAGTCAACAATAAAGTTTACATCATAAAATCTACCACGAAAATCTCTTGCATCATTTATTTAAACCAAGCTTGTAAAACGGAAAAGTTCTAGTTTTATTAAAAGATCATTCTGCATTATGCAAAACAATGGTCATTAAGCAATCTGAGATTTTCCGAACCATAAATGGCCTATTCTCCGATAAAGTGTTCAAGTTTGGTCTCAGGAATGACAAAATGCCAACCACGAAGAATTCATGAAAATCATTCCGAATCGTAAACTTTAATAGTTTCAGAACACAAAACAATGCATGGATGATTTGTCAACAATATTTAATTTTTGAGCAATATTACTTGTACGTATTGAGGGTAACTTATCTGTGGTAACGTATCCGTGAAGCCCTTTCCCACCTTTGTCTTTAATCGTGCAAGTGTAAAAACTTACCGACTTAATACCCAAACTTGATCAGTCATCACCCAATGTATTAAAGCCTGGTATGGTATTTGGCTTCATTTATCACAGCGTTTTTTCCGAGGGGAGTAGAATTTAGGTAACGTATCTGTGACGACATGAACGTAACGTCAGGACTTTTTGCCATTTTCCCGCATACATAATAAAACTATGGAGCCTGCTTGATCCACCATATTATGAGAACATTCATCTAGCCAATTATTTTCACAGATTGTTATCCATTAGAAATATGGTAACGTATCTGTGAACAATATTAGCGACATAGTCTTAAAGACCTGTTGGAAAAATGTAATAACCTGTGTTGCGATGTTTTATACTTTATAATTAGCAAATGTAAAGTACCTATAATCCATTATATGCGCGTATGTTTAGCTAGCAGTAGCAGGGACACATACGGAATGCACCTTGGCTGGCGACATGGAGGAAAACAATGAACATGCATAATCAGCTTTATTGTTTTATACTTTCTAGGCATGTTACAACCTCTGGCCTCACGCATTTTAGCAAGCAACTCCTAAGTATTAGTTATATTAATAAAAATTATTTCTTTCTGACGAAACAAGTCTGAATACTACTTGAAACTCGGGGCGACACAGATTTGGCATTTTAATAACATGATATGAAATATCTTTAAACATAAACATAGTTAAACGATCAAATTAAATTATCAAGGCCAGTCACATCATCAATGCTACACACGGCCCATCCAAACAGAACAAAGGAGTGCGCCCGCATACGTTTGACATCAACTTTGGCCATTCCCTGACAGCTCAGCGCGGATCATTGCCCTGTCGGTCAACAGAGCGAATTCGCTAGCCGCCGCAGTGGATATAGGAGTCCAATTTTACAAAAATCTTATAAAAGCAAAAATGGCTAGAAATCAAAAGATTAACGTAGATTAGAGGGTATATATGTAAACAATTCTTAAACTTAAAAACATTGTTTTATGCCAAAAAGTATGGCAATAACATTGAGTTTTATGTACCGTATAAGGCTCCTTACTGGTTTTCCGCTTTGGCAATGTTTTATCACTGTTTGAAAGCAACTTTACCTTACATGGTGCACCGCTTCGATTGTTGCGTGCAGTACAGCGATTGAGCCGTGGCGTTTAGTCAATTTCGTGCGTATTTCATTAGTGGAGAAAACAAAAACTGAACGCACGAATCGGCAACCTAATCATCAGTAACGAAACATTATGGACAGTGTAACTATTCCTTATTTTGATTTGTTTTCTTTAGTAAATTCACATGTTTGAGCACCCCGGTTCCAAAAAATGGGTTTTTGTGTGTTTTTTAAATTATTTTATTATTATTATTATTATTATTATTATTATTATTATTATTATTATTATTATTGCATTATACTACATTGTGTACGTGTACATTGGTTGCATTATATACTGTCAATTGTTATGTTGTCTATAGTTTTTGTTTTAAGTACGTATACACACGATAAGGTTTTTGTTTTCAAACATAATTGGAAAAAAGGAACTTTAAATGGAACATAAATGGAACTTTAGAAACATAAAAGTGGTCATCAGCAGGCCAACTTACCGTCTTCTATTCTTTCAAACACCACGTACTCTTCGTCTTTGTCTAGATGAATGCCACGGATGTTGAAATCAATAATCCAGTCAGGGACTTTTTCACTTGAAATCAACTCATTTAGATGATCAAATGTATCGATTTTGCCTTCACCATATTCCGGAAATTGCACAACTATCACCACATGCAAATCTTCTTCTACAATGCCAACAATATGAATGTGGTACAACGGAATGTTCAACTCTTCTGCCAATTTGTGAATAAGACCATCTTTGGTGAGCAAGCTGTTTTTTCCCTCAACAGTCTCACAAGCCATCACAATTTCCATACGAATGTATCCGTTCACTATAGCAAAAAGAAAGAAATTTCTCGTAGTCACTGACCATGCTTTTTTCATAATAAATTCGATTTCCTTTGAAACAGCAAGTTGAAACAAAATCAAATTAGCATCTTCAATGTGTTTTGGAATATGATTGGTGACAAAGTCTAAATTAAGCCAGTCCTTGAAAAGAAAATCCTGACCACTTAAACTGCTACAAAAATGCAATGGGAAAAAAATAGTGATTTATAGTCCACTTCGCAAGGCACAACGCCTAGACCACCTGATCTTCACGTATGTACATGGGAAGCACTGTGACATTGCGTACTGTATTGTCACGGTGAAGACCGTGCTTGGAAGAGTATGCTGTATGCTAGCATACGTATGGTCACGGTGTATACCGTTGTCAAAATACCACGTACTTTAGTACAGTAATAACGCCCTCTGTTGGTCATAATTACGTATTTTCAACGTAGTGAAAAAATATTTGAGGTAATATGCGACCCCATAGAATATAAAAAGCAGAATATTGGTATGTTAAAAATCAAAATGAGGTATGGGGCTGGCTGGGGGGCGTTATCTCAAAAGACAATATTGCTAAGACAATATTGTTCAAGGTTGCACCGCAGGCTTATAAAGAAACAATGTTGCTCCAAAACAATAGCAAACAAGCTTAAACTATAAATTTGCCCCCGATAGAGGGCAGGGCCTGAAGAATGAGGGAAATTATGGGGTAAAGAGTAAAAAAAGTAGGCTATGAAATGGGTGACGAGCTGTCCGTAAATATAATAGAATTTTCGTTATGGGCGCACACCTCTAAATCACTCCGCGGACGATGTAATGTGGATGAGTTCCGGTAAAAACGAAATATTTTAAGAGGTATTTTGGGCCTTTCTGTGGACTTGTAAGGAAAAAGAGAAGCATCTTATAGCTTAAATAAAAGTTTGAGACCTATACACGAACTTGGATCCAAAAAAAGTTGCATAATCCTATTTTTGAAAAAAGTAGGCCCTCGGATTGAGAAAATGACCAGAAATGGGTTTTCAGGGTAAAAACGGGTCGAAAATGGTCATGGTCCTGTTTAAACGCCCATATCTTGAAATCTAATCGGAAGACTACCCGTACATTGAAACATATATTAAATTTTCATCGATTTGCAATCGATTGGTGGTATATTTATGTTCAATTTGTTGCCGAAAAGGTCTAAGATCGGGCAAAGAAGAGACGTGTTTTCACGTGTATTTCAATGGGACGCGCTATTGGTGGTGTGCGCCATTTGTGCAACCCTACTGAGTTCCGGTAAAATTCAGAAAGCTTTTGAGGTATTATGGGCTGCTCTTTGGACTAATAATCAGAATGAGTAGCGGATTGTAGCTTAAATGAAAGTGTAAAGCCTTTGCATGAATATGAATAACCAAAAAAGTCGCATTTTTGAAATTGTCGAGAAGATAGGTCCGCGTATTAAAAAAATGGGCAGAAACAGGTTTGCAGTCTGGAAAGCATGTCAAAAACAGTGAGGGCGCTGTTTAGTGGCTCCTAGCGGGAAAACGAGGTGGAAGACTTCCCATACATTGAAACATATGTGACTGGACGCGGCAAACCAGCCGTAAAGTCGGGCCCGGTCAATTTTGTTTTATTTCGTGTTTAGAAAATATATATCATAAGCTTTAAAATGGTATATCATTTGACTTCAAACGATATCCAAAAGCGGGGTTATGATTTGTTGAACTCTGTTCCTTCGACAAAATTGTATTTTTTATCGGTTCTACATGTGTCTCTTTTTCTACATTTCTGGTAATAAATATCCAACAGTCATAATTGGCGGTCATTTCAAATCATACCCAAGTCAACGAGGTTCAGAAATATCCTCTCATCCTCTCACACTTGAAGTGTTTAGTCGTCGTATGGGAGCATCCGGCCTTGGGCCTACCGGCCCTGCTGTCTTGATGTTTTTGGTTGATACTGGGCCCCAGCATCAACCAACAACAATGAGTAATCTTAAGGGTGACGGGCTGTCTCTAATTTAAAAAAAAACCAAATAAACTTAAAGTTAAAACCTTGAGTAACCTTAATGTAACGACCTTGTTTTTATATTCTATAGTGTTATAGTACCTGGTATTTTATTACGTGGTATTTTGACAACGGGATACACCGTGACCATACGTATGCTAGCATACAGCATATTCTTCCAAGCATGGTCTTCACCGTGACAATACACTACGTATTGTCACAGTGTTTTCCATGTACAATATGTGTGTATTAGGTCCCTAGACGTTCAAAGGCCGCTCCTATCCGGGGGGCTGGAATGATAATAAATATTGCTGCCCTTTCATCAGGTTGGCCCATTATTTTTTGGATGTTTTGAAAAAGTGAAGGGCAAAAAAAGATACTACGCGTTAGCAACCTAAACACATTTTTTTTATGTATAATTCCATTTGTTTCACAATTATTTTTTAAACATTTTTGACGATTTTTACGCCCTTATTATTCTTTTTGCCGTCACTTCTTCTTCTGCCGCCCCTTCCTTTGTGCCGCCCCTGCTTTTACCACAGGGGGCTCGCGCCCCCAAAGCCTCCCACAATATGCGCGCATGACGTTGATCCACATCACAAGCCTCGGCACACTTTAAAGGTTTTCACTGAACGCTACGGCCCCATATCATTTCATAAACCATTAAACAGCAACACAGGGACTTGCACCTTAGAATGGACCTTTGCATCTCGGATCAGCTGCAGCTCCCCGAGGTTCGTACGGGTAACAATATTGTTTTGTTCAACGAAGTCTTCATTTTATCAAAATATTATTCATCGCTGAAGATCTTATATAAAGTGCAAAGCAAAGTTGCGCAAAGCACGACACTTTACGAAACTGCCATGCCGATTGGAACGAGTTGTAGTGACGTATTTTGCATCACCCTTTCTGTGATGCACTTGACCTTGGAATATCATTTAGTCGCTCCGATCTTTCACATTCAAAAATTCATAGGTGAATACCTAGGGACGGTCGGTGCTACTGCTATGCAAATAGTGGCAGCGGAAAATATAACAGCAATGGAAAGTAATGGAAAATTCAGGTTTTCCAAGAAGAAGCCCCCCCCCCCCCCCACACGCGCGCGCACACATTTTGGTATAATCCAAAATGCAATCGACCATTTATTAAGTTTATTATTAGTTATTATTACCCAGCAAACACAAAAACGTTTTAAATAAGTGATATTTTGGCTTTTGGTTTAGGTAAAAACGTTTTAATAACATTAAAATGTCGGGTTATATAAAGGTCATGATAACGTTTTAAAACGTTTTGTATGAAAACACACTACAACAATATTTTTAAATGTTTTCAAAAAATGTTATAGTAAACTATTTTTGCAAACATTTTTGCCAAATATTGTGTCAATACTTAAATAACATTATGTAAAAATATTTGAAACCAGCCAACACAGAAATGTTCTTAAAATGTTTTTTCAAAACCTTTTAATAACATTTAAATGTCGGGTTATATAAAGGTCATGAAAACGTTTTTAAAACGTTATTGAAAATATTTTGGGCAAACATTTTTCGCAAAATATTTTTTCAACCCCAAAATAACATTCTGTTTAGAATGTTTTGTAGCAAGTTTTCAAGAATGTTTTTGGAATGTTATTAAAACGTTTTTTATACCCTTTATATAACCCGACATTTAAACGTTTTCTGTAAATCATTTTTGTTTGCTGAGCAGTAGATTATCAAAAAATATTTTTTAAGGTTATGAAAACGTTTTATACTCTTAATATGCCCTTTATATAACCCGACATTTAAATGTTTTTTGACAACCTTTTATAACCTTTTGCGAATGATGTCGAAAACGTTTTGTGTTTGCTGGGTAGTTGTGCATCAAGTGCATGAGCGGATTTATCATCTTCACTGAGAAATACAGCCATTATTAAGACCATAATTATTATGACATTTGCATAAACAATGGAATTGTATTGTTTGGTATAAAATGTTAGTTTTTACCATCAGGTAATACAAAGAAAATCGCTATTTAATACTAGCGCATATGTCGCCAATGCGAGAAACTCATTCGAACGCGAGTCGTGTCGGTTCTTTTGATATGTCACACCTGCCCGCACGTCATGTACGTACTGGGTTATGCACATCGTGTACGCGGTCGACTAATATTTCCATCGTAATAATATCCTGCGTTTTAGTCAAAATCTCGAATTTTGACAAAACTACAGAACCTTAAGTCTTGATTTTTGCAGGGTATGTTAGTTTACTCTAAAGTACATAACAATCGTGTAAAAAACAGAATTTTGAAAAAATTGAGGGCGTCCTCCTCATTAAATGTTATAATATGGCTTTAAATGTTCGGTCAAAACAAAAGTTGCATTTTTCTACATAGGCTTTGTATGCATATTATTATTATTATTATTATTATTATTATTATTATTATTATTATTATTATTATTATTATTATATTATTATTATTATTATATTATTATTATTATTATTATTATTATTATTATATTCGGAATTTTTGATCCGTGTGTCATTGTACAGTGGCATATGGCACTATTACTAGGCTTTACCGTGGCCGCCCCAACCCCGGGGGGCTGAAGAAAAATTTTGCCGCCCCTTCCTCAACAGCCCGAAAAGGTTGACCCAATTTTTTTCTCGGTCGTTTGAAAAAGTGAAGAGCAAAAAAAAAAAAAAAAAAAGGGGTTTCATGCGCTAGCGCCCTAAAACCAGCCCATTTTGATGTATATTACCATTTTTATGCTTTATCAAATTTTCCGCCCTTTTTCATTTACTAATTCTTTTTGCCGCCCCCTTAGTTTTTGCCGCCCCTGTTTTTGCCGCCCCCTTCTTCCGCCGCCCCTTCATTTTAGCCGACCCCTGCTTTTACCTCGGGCTGGCGCCCCAAAGCCCCCCAAAAAAAAAAAAAACGCACATGTTACGGTTGATTGATTGGATGAATGGCTAAAATTTTGGTTGCTTGAACAAAATAATGGAGTCAAGAAATGCTTTGTTTTTAGCAAACTGATCGCGTGCACACTTTAAACAAGTAAATTATACAATGTTAAAAACTCAAATAATTTATGGGTATGAATCCAGACCTCACAGGGCGCAATTATTGCGTCACGAGATAGCGTGTGTTCAATAGGACCCGCCACTCCACCATATGATGTTATTTATTAAAGCCATATTATAACATTTGCTGTTGAGGACGCCCTCACTGATTTTTTAAAATTCATTTTTTACACGATTATATTGTACTTTATTAAACCAATATACCCTGCAAAAATCAAGACTCTAGGTGCTGTAGTTTTGTCAAAATCCGAGATTTTGAATAAAGCGCCGGAACCGGCGTCTTATTATTACGATGGAATTATTAGTCGAACGCATACACGATGCTCATAACACACAGTACGTACACGGCGTGTGGGACGGTGATCTACACAACAAAGGGTTGTATCATAACATGACCGAAGGAGTGGTACGTATTGGCGACATACGCGTTGGTAGTAAATTCCAATTTTCTTTGCTTTGCCTTAGTTGTTCGGCTCAAAAATAAAAGGGGATATATCTGACAGTAAAAGCTAACATTTTATGTCAAAGAATTGCTAATCTATTTTGTATGATAATGTTATAATATTGCTTTAATCGAAGCTGGTTACTCTTTGTTGTGTTATGCAGCACTGGCAACTACCTGTCATGCTTCAGTGGGCAAGTACCTCTACGAGCGTGTTTATTTTTTCTATTTCAGTTTTGTGTTCTGACAACCTAGTTTTAAATAAACGACCTGTTTCTACAATGTAAGATGATACGACCAGAGGACAAGAAGTTGTTGTACCCAACTGCTGAGATCATCCCTCGCATTTATGGTAGCCCAAAAATTCACTGTTGCTCCCCATTATAGATTCGGATAGAAGACACCCGTCCCCCACATTCCTTTACCGGGGAAAGTGCACGGAATTTCGATAAAGTGCGCGCGTAGCACAAGAAAATTTGCTATTTCAATGCTCAAATTCAACGGAGGATGTACCGGAGCAACCGAGCCAGGGGCAAAATTTCCCAATCGTCCTATTGATCTGCTACTCAAAGAACATTACCCGGACAACTGGTAATGGGATCCGTGTAAGAGATCCCAATTCTTGATTGGGAGGGTAAAACGCTCAAAACGTTCTAGTCCGGCTGTCAAACGTAATATTTCCACAGAAGCTTGTTTTGATGGTCCATAATTTAGTTTTGATGGATTTGGCTTATCAAGACCACACATTTGATTTGATATTTCATTGCTAAGTCGTGACCAGTATAGCGAAATTACATACAATAATTACAATATAGAGATACACATAAGAACAATAATAATAATTTAACTTAAGCGCGTTTATGTCAGTACTTGACTACGTGGAAAGTATAGAAAGCGTTGTTCATCACGATTAAAACTACAACGCATTTTAAAGGGTACTTTTCGCAACATTTTATTAACACTCCAGGCCAACATGCTTCTATCAGCAGCATGGTCGCATGTCATACACTGATCATATCATGTTGCAAATACAGGGTGTCCCAGAAAAAAAATTACCGGACGAATGAATTTGGACGTAAGTCGAGAAATAGACATCAGAATCCAAAAATCTAAATATCAGCGTATAGCCCATCTTATTCTACATCTGATACGCTAATTTGACTGGAATATTTTAACTGATTGCGAAGAAATGAGCGATTACATAACGCATACCTCAAGTCACTTCATTCCAAGTTTGAAAGAAAGATCATTCAACACAATGCGCACTAGTGGTTAACACTCTCATTTGGGCTTATATTTTGTTCGATGAAATCCTTTCGTTCTTTTTAAACAATCTGTTTCTTTCAAAACTTCTAATTAGGTTTTGCTCAAATTTGAAAACCTGCACGATATTGAAAATGAAAGCTTGCATCTAAGATGATGCTTGGTACTTGTAAATATCTTTTTTTCGTTAATGTTGATATAAATGTTGCATAAAGAATTATTGTAAAAAGAATTCCAGCTGGCTTAAACAATTTCTCACAGACATTAATGTTTTTGGAATATTTCTAAGAAATTGTAATGCAAAACTATAATGTTGCATAGTATCAAAAATTACACGTAAAGCTGTAAGCAGTTGATCATTGTCATTCTTGGCTCAAATGTTCTTTGGAAAGTTAAAACATAATATACAGCGTGTCCCAAAAGTAACTTAACATTGTGAATTTGCCATATCTCAAATATTTCCTACTTCATACCAAAATGGACAACATATTCACATACCGTAGAATTCCGTCTAGAAGCATATATGCCTCTAAACGAGTTTTTTTTTTAACGAAAGATATGAAAGCCCAATACCCTTCTCAAAAACATTGCAACAAATATACATGTTTGTACAGCCGCCTTTATCAGTAATATAGTTGTTCAAACTCCAAATAACTTTTTTGCTGAGAGTGTCTGCCTCTTGTCTCTTGTGTCAAAAAAACCTCGTTTAGAGGTATATATATATATGCTTGTAGACGGAATTTTACGGTAGATTGATCTTTTTGAATTATTCTGATACCAAAAACAGCATTATTGATGACCACTTGACCTTACTGTACCACTGTACATAGTGTGTATCAAACCCACAAAAGCAAGCTCATTACACAGCGAATTTGCAAATTCGCTGTGTTCTGTCTTTTGCCAATTCTTTCTTTCTTATACAGCGAATTTGCAAATTCGCTGTGTTCTGTCTTTTGCCAATTCTTCTTACACAGCGAATTTGCAAATTCGCTGTGTTCTGTCTTTTGCCAATTCTTCTTACACAGCCGAGAGCTGTGTTTTGTTTCTTACGAGATCGTCTACCTTTCTTCTGTCAATCTTTACATTTGCTCTAGCACTGACATGCTTGTACCGATTTTGACCTAACTTGGTCACAACCATCATTGACCATGCCCCTACATGTCACATGAAAATTGTGGGGTCAAAGGTCACATAGGGGTCATAAAAGTGATTTCAGCTAAAAATACATCTTCTCCCACAAATTACGTAGGACAGATTTGGGGTCAAAGGTCATTAAGGGGTCACTTCCGGTATAAATCGAAATATCTTCAAAAATTTATTAGCTAAGAAAAACACAGGAGAGTGATGGTATGTTCACACATGAATTGTGTTTACCCAATGTATATGTGGTATTTTTTTATTTGGGGTCAAAGGTTATTAAGGGGTCACTTCCTGTATAAAACAAAATATCTTCAAAAAATTTTATCGGCCAAGACAAACATAGCACACTGACACACGAATTGATGTCACCTAGTGTACACGTGGTATTTTTTCGGCGGGGTCAAAGGTCATTAAGGGGTCACTTTCGATGTCTGACCGAATACTTTCAAAATGCTTCTTTTCTCAAATTACACGGCGCAGAGATATGTGCCTGGTGCATATATATTGCCTATAGCCAGTGTCTATGTGGTGTAAAAATAATTGGGATCAAAGGTCATTTAGAGGTCATTTTAATTAAAAGACTTATAGCCTTCAAATTCGACATGTATGCACAGCATAGCAGCCGACAGTCCTACACGTGGTAGCGCGCAATGGTCGAGGGCTTTTATTACACAGCCGAGAGCTGTGTTTTGTTTCTTACGAGATCGTCTACCTTTCTTCTGTCAACCTTTACATTTGCTCTAGCACTGACATGCTTGTACCGATTTTGACCTAACTTGGTCACAACCATCATTGACCATGCCCCTACATGCCACATGAAAATTGTGGGGTCAAAGGTCGCGCAGGGGTCATAGGGGTCATATATTATAAAAGTGATTTCAGCTAAAATGCATCTTCTCCCACAAATTACGTAGGACAGTGACGCCACTTGCACACATGCATTGTTATTACCCAGTGTCTATGGGGTGTACACAGATTTGGGGTCAAAGGTCATTAAGGGGTCACTTCTGGTATAAATCGAAATATCTTCAAAAAAATTTATTAGCTAAGGAAAACACAGGAGAGTGATGGTATGTTCACACATGAATTGTGTTTACCCAATGTATATGTGGTATTTTTTTATTTGGGGTCAAAGGTTATTAAGGGGTCACTTTCTGTATAAAACAAAATGTCTTCAAAAATTTTTATCGGCCAAGAAAAACATAGCACACTGACGGTATATTCACACATGAATTGATGTCACCTAGTGTACACGTGGTATTTTTTTCGGCGGGGTCAAAGGTCATTCAGGGGTCACTTTCGATGTCTGACCGAATACTTTCAAAATGCTTCTTTTCTCAAATTACACGGCGCAGGGATATGTGCCTGGTGCATATATATTGGCTATAGCCAGTGCAATGACGTAGAAAAACATAGATCGCTGAGCTCGAGCTGGTACGTTGCCGTTTCATTGACAATCACACACTGAATAAGCCATTATGAAATGAAGGGACCTAACAAAATCAGCATCAAATACAACTAAAATGGAAACTGAATTTACTCTAGCATGTATGGATTAATAGAATTAAATAAATTACTTGTTTTAGCATATTCAACTTTACTGTGTACCATTTTTTTATCAAAAAATTGCTGAATAATAAAGGCAAGCACGCTCCTAAATCTAGTACATTCGCCCGTTGCCATGCAGCGCTACAGGAACGGCGACTGAAGGCGAAATTTCGTAAAGTGGTAGAGTTGTTTAGCGTGGCAACACTGATGAAATACCAGGTTCAGACGTGTTTGCCTTTATAATTCAGCAATTTTTTGATAAAGACAATGGTATACTGGGAAATTTAATGCGTTTTAATACATGATTTGTTCAACTTTGTGATCTATACAGCACCCAAACCGGGACCCAAACCTGCTTCACGGATTCGGCGAGCAGGGCACTCTATCCTTTCTACCTCATTGAGCCAGTGTCTGTGTGGTGTAAAAATAATTGGGATCAAAGGTCATTTAGAGGTCATTTTAATTAAAAGACTTATAGCCTTCAAATTCGACATGTATGCACAGCATAGCAGCTGACAGTCCTACACGTGGTAGCGCGCAATGGTCGAGGGCTTTTATAACACAGCCGAGAGCTGTGTTTTGTTTCTTACGAGATCGTCTACCTTTCTTCTGTCAACCTTTACATTTGCTCTAGCACTGACATGCTTGTACCGATTTTGACCTAACGTGGTCACAACCATCATTGACCATACCCCTACATGTCACATGAAAATTGTGGGGTCAAAGGTCGCGCAGGGGTCATAGGGGTCATATATTATAAAAGTGATTTCAGCTAAAAATGCATCTTCTCCCACAAATTACGTAGGACACTGACGCCACTTGCACACATGCATTGTTATTACCCAGTGTCTATGGGGTGTACACAGATTTGGGGTCAAAGGTCATTAAGGGGTCACTTCCGGTATAAATCGAAATATCTTCAAAACATTTTATTAGCTAAGAAAAACACAGGAGAGTGATGGTATGTTCACACATGAATTGTGTTTACCCAATGTATATGTGGTATTTTTTATTTGGGGTCAAAGGTTATTAAGGGGTCACTTCCTGTATAAAACAAAATATCTTCAAAAATTTTTATCGGCCAAGAAAAACATAGCACACTTACGGTATATTCACACATGAATTGATGTCACCTAGTGTACACGTGGTATTTTTTTCGGCGGGGTCAAAGGTCATTAAGGGGTCACTTTCGATGTCTGACCGAATACTTTCAAAATACTTCTTCAAAGGTTCTTTCGATAGTATTGGTCAATTTTCTATAATAGATAATTGTCCTTTCCTTTTGATGCTAAAACGCTCGTTTATGTTGCATCAAGTAAATAATTAACTCAGATCCGTATAAATTGTAACAATTTAGCTCAGTGTCTTCTTTTAAAAAGAACTATGTTACGGGTTACACATTTTGGACTCGGAAGGTTACGGTGATTAACTACTTTCCCGGGACTCCTTTATCGCCGCCTCTTCACTGGGCTCTTCATCGTAAAGGTACATACCACAAAATAGCTTTCCATAGACTTTACGTGCAAAATAGGGGTCACGTTTTAGGCTTTAAGTCGAGTTACATCTTACTTTGAAATATATATTTGATATCATCTTAATCAGAACAAAATTCTGCATAACATATCTGAAAATGACACCAAATTTTAGGTCAACTTTTTGAGAAAAATAGCGCAATATAAAAAGGCCCAATTTTCCCATGTTTACATCCGACTGCTGACCGCGTTTTGACCTCGTGTGTTCATGCGCTCATCATCGTAAACATCACTCAAATTTTCGCGTTTTCTGTTCAAATTAGTAGGCTAGAGATCACATTCACAAGTTCTAGCAAAACACGATTTGCAACACTAAAAGTGTTAATATTGTACCGATTTTGCACAATTTTTATGCAAAGACTATAGGCGTGATAAACTTTTGCCGGAAACCGCTTCACAGGCGGATTTAGTAGTATGAACCCTAAAACATCTTCATATACCATTAATTAAAGAGGGCCATCCTCAAGCGTTTACCACTGAAGCAAAATGTAAAAGGTCATTTTGAGGCGATGTCCAATTTACACCGTGCATTACCACTATTTGAAGATTCTAATTACTTTTGTTGTGATGAGTATTGTATAATAATAAACACGTACTTTTATGCAGAGCGATACGAACTCTATTTTCGGTATGGGAAGCTTGCCCAAATACAAAGAATACAAAGCATACGATCAGATACATGGTCAAAATAAGCAAAAATACGACTATTAGTAGGCCTATATTCTGGATTCACCAAAACATAACCTGTTTTTTGATATCGAGCACACCATCGTCAAAAACAACCCTATTTTTTAAACATCGCGAACATAAAATGTTTGCCAACATAGTTTACAAATAACCCCTTTTTAGCGAAATTGGGAACAACCATGCGTTGTGTTTACCCAATGTATATGTGGTATTTTTATTTGGGCCAAAGGTCATTAAGGGGTCACTACCGGTATAAAACGAAATACCAACAAATTTTATCAGCCAAGAAAAACAGCACAGTGATAGTATGTTCACAAATGAATTGTGTTTATATATAAGTGGTATTTTTATTTGGGGTCAAAGGTCATTAAGGGGTCACTGCCGGTCCGAGACGAAAAACCTTCAAAATACCTCTTCTGCCACAAATAATATAGCAGAGTGATTAATACATGCACACACACATTGACATTAGCCAATGTCTATGGAGGGTTAATAAATTTTGGGGTCAAAGGTCATTAAGGGGTCACTTCCGGTATAAAACGAAAAACCTTCAAAATGTTTTATTAGCTAAGTAAAACATAGCACAGTAACGGTATGTTCACATATGATCTGCAGTCACCCAAAGTATATGTGATATGTTTTTTTGGGGTCAAAGCTCATTAAGGGGTCACTTCCGGTATAAAAAGAAATACCTTTAAAATGCATCTTCTTCCACAAATTATGTGGGACTGAGACGCCACTTGCACACATGCATTGTTATTACCCAGTGTCTATGGGGTGTACACAGATTTTCGGTCAAAGGTCATTAAAGGGTCACTTCCGGTATAAATCGAAATATCTTCAAAAAATTGTATTAGCTAAGACAAACATAGGAGAGTGATGGTATGTTCACACATGAATTGTGTTTACCCAATGTATATATGGTATTTTTTATTTGGGGTCAAAGGTCATTAAGGGGTCATTTCCGGTATAAAACGAAATACCTTTAAAATGCATCTTCTCCCACAAATTACGTAGGACAGTGATGCCACTTACACACATGCATTGTTATTACCCAGTGTCTATGGGGTGTACACAGATTTGGGATCAAACGTCATTAAGGGGTCACTTCCGGTATAAAACGAAATAACTTCAAAAAACTTTATCAGCCAAGAAAAATATAGCACAGAGACGGTACATTCACATATGAATTGATGTTACTCAGTGTATACGCGGTATTGTTTTAATTTGGGGTAAAAGGTCATTAAGAGGTCACTTCCGGTCTGAGACAAAAAACCTTCAAAATGCCCCTTCTGCCACAAATAACATGGCAAAGTGATGCCACGTGCACACATACATTGACATTAGTCAATGTCTATGGGGTTTTCATATATTTTGGGGTCAAAGGTCATTAAAGAGTCACAACACGGCTGTGTCTTTTTTCTTACAGGTTCTTTCTTTCTTCTTCTTTCTTCTGTCAACCAATACATTTGCTCTAGCACTCACATGCTTACATCGATTTTGACCTAACTTGGTCACAATGATCATTGACCATGCCCTACATGTCACATGAAACTCGTGGGGTCAAAGGTCACGCAGGGGTCACAGGGGTCAAAAACGTGATTTCAACTCAAAATGCATCTTCTCCTACAAATTACGTAGGACAGTGACGCCACTTGCACACATGCATTGTAATTACCCAGTGTTTATGTGGTGTACACAGATTTGGGGTCAAAGGTCATTAAGGGGTCACTTCCGGTGTAAAACGAAAAAGCTTCAAAAATTTTTATTCGCTAAGTAAAACATAGCACAGTAAAGTCATTAAGGGGTCACTTCCGGTATAAAACGAAATACCTTCAAAAATTTTTTATTAGCTAAGTAAAACATGGGACAGTAACGGTAAGTTCACACATGATCTGTAGTCACCTAATGTATATGTGGTATTTTTTTATTTGGGGTCAAATCTCATTAAGGGGTCACTTCCGGTATAAAACAAAATACCTTTAAAATGCATCTTCTTCCACAGATTGTGTAGGACAGTGACGCAAATTGCACACATGCATTGTTTTTACCCAGTGTCTATATGGTGTACACAGATTTGGGGTCAAAGGTCATTAAGGGGTCACTTCCGGTATAAAACGAAAAACCTTCAAAATTTTCATTTGCTAAGAAAAACATAGGACAGTAACCGTATGTTCATACATGAATTGTGGTTACCCAGTTTATATGTAGTATTATTTTATTTGGGGTCAAAGGTCATTAAGGGGTCACTTCCGGTATAAAACAAAATACCTTTAAAATGTTTCTTCTTCCACAAATTACGTAGGACAGTGATGCCACTTGCACACATGCATTGTTATAACACAGTGTCTATATGGTGTACACACATTTGGGGTCAAAGGTCAGTAAGGGGTCACTTCCGGTATAAAACGATATACCTTCAAAATGCCCCTTCTGCCACAAAAAGCATAGCAAAGTGATGCCACATGGACACGTGCATTGACATTAGCCATTGTCTATGGGGTTGTCATATATTTTGGGGTCAAAGGTGATTAGAGGTCACAACACGGCTGTGTTCGTGGTCTTAGACCACAGCTAAGTCTAGTATTATTTCTTTCTTCTTTCTGTCAACCATTACATTTGCTCTAGCACTCATATGCTTACATCGATTTTGACCTAACTTGGTCACAATGATCATTGACCATGCCCCTACATGTTACATGAAACGCGCGGGGTCAAATGTCACGCAGGGGTCAAAAACGTGATTTCAACTAAAAATGCATCTTCTCCCACAACTTACGTAGGACAGCGACCCCACTTGCACACATGCATTGTTATTACCCAATGAATATTTGGTGTACACAGATTTGGGGTCAACGGTCATTAAGGGGTCACTTCCGGTATAAAACGAAAAACCTTCAAAAATTTGTATTAGCTAAGTAAAACATGGGACAGTAACGATATGTTCACACATGATCTGTAGTTACCCAATGTATATGTGGTATTTTTTTATTTGGGGTCAAATTTCATTAAGGGGTCACTTCCGGTATAAAACGAAATACATTTAAAATGCATCTTCTTCCACAGATTCTGTAGGACAGTGACGCCACTTGCACACATGCATTGTTATTACCCAGTGTCTATGGGGTGTACACATATTTGGGGTCAAAGGTCATTAAGGGGTCACTTCCGGTATAAAACGATATACCTTCAAAATGCCCCTTCTGCCACAAAAAGTATAGGAAAGTGATGCCACGTGGACACGTGCATTGACATTAGCCAATGTCTATGGGGTTTTCATATATTTTGGGGTCAAAGGTGATTAAGGGGTCACAACACGGCTGTGTTCGTGGTCTTAGACCACAGCTAAGTCTAGTTCTTTCTTCTTTCTTCTTATGTCAACCATTACATTTGCTCTAGCACTCACATGCTTACATCGATTTTGACCTAACTTGGTCACAATGATCATTGACCATGCCCCTACATGTCACATGAAACTCGCGGGATCAAAGGTCACGCAGGGGTGACAAGGGTCAAAAACGTGATTTCAACTAAAAATGCATCTTCTCCCACAACTTACGTAGGACAGCGACTCCACTTGCACACATGCATTGTTATTACCCAGTGTCTATGTGGTGTACAAATATTTGGGGTCAAAGGTCATTAAGGGGTCACTTCCGGTATAAAACGAAAAACCTTCAAAATTGTATTAGCTAAGTAAAACATAGCACAGTAACGGTATGTTCACATATGATCTGCAGTCACCCAATGTATATGTGGTATTTTTTTTATTTGGAGTCAAAGCTCATTAAGGGGTCACTTCCGGTATAAAAAGAAATACCTTTAAAATGCATCTTCTTCCACAAATTATGTGGGACAGAGACGCCACTTGCACACATGCATTGTTATTACCCAGTGTCTATGAGGTGTACACAGATTTGGGGTCAAAGGTCATTAAGGGGTCACTTCCGGTATAAAACGAAATACCTTCAAAATTTTGTTATTAGCTAAGTAAAACATTGGACAGTAACGGTATGTTCACACATGATCTGCAGTCACCCAATGTATATGTGGTATTTTTTTATTTGGGGTCAAATCTCATCAAGGGGTCACTTCCGGTATAAAACGAAATACCTTTAAAATGCATCTTCTTCCACAGATTCTGTAGGACAGTGACGCCACTTGCACACATGCATTATTATTACCCAGTGTCTATGGGGTGTACACAGATTTGGGGTCAAAGGTCATTAAGGGATCACTTCCGGTATAAACGAAAAACCTTCACAAATTTGTATTTGCTAAGAAAAACATAGGACATTAACAGTATGTTCACATATGACTTGTGGTTAAACAATTTATATGTAGTATTATTTTATTTGGGGTCAAAGGTCATTAAGGGGTCACTTCCGGTATAAAACGAAATACCTTTAAAATGCTTCTTCTTCCACAAATTACGTAGGACAGTGACGCCACTTGCACACATACATTGTTATAACACAGTGTCTATATGGTGTACACACATTTGGGGTCAAATGTCAGTAATGAATCACTGCCGGTATAAAACGATATACCTTCAAAATGCCCCTTCTGCCACAAAAAACATAGCAAAGTGATGCCACGTGGACACGTGCATTGACATTAGCCAATGTCTATGGGATTTTCATATATTGTGAGGTCAAAGGTGATTAAGCGGTCACAACACGGCTGTGTTTGTGGTCTTAGACCACAGCTAATTCTAGTTCTTTCTTCTTCTTACACAGCGAATTTGCAAATTCGCTGTGTTCTGTCTTTTGCCAATTCTTCTTTCTTGCACAGCCGCCATCGGCGCTGTGCATTGTTTTTACCGCGTTCTTTACACAGCCGTGACGCTAGTCACGGCTGTGTCTTTTTTCTTACAGGTTCTTTCTTTCTTTCTGCCGACCACTACATTTGCTCTAGCACTTACATGCTTATACCGATTTTGACCTAACTTGGTCACAACTATCATTGACCATGTCCCTACATGTCATATGAAACTCGTGGGGTCAAAGGTCACGCAGGGGTCATAGGGGTCAAAAACGTGATTTCAACTAAAAATGCTTCTTCTCTCACAGATTACGTAGGACAGTGACACCACTTGCACACATGCATTGTTATTATCCAGTGTCTATGGGGTCCTTAGCAACTGGGTGTAGGGCGGTTGAGGGGCCTCTTGGGGTATAGAGCGAAAAACCTTCAAAATTTTTTATTTGCTAAGAAAAACATAGGACAGTAACGGTATGCTCACACATAAATTGTAGTTACCCTGTGTATATGTGGTATTTTTATATTTAGGGTCAAAGGTCATTAAGGGGCCACTTCCGGTATAAAACTAAATACCTTTAAAATGCTTCTTCTCCCACAAATTACGTAGGACAGTAACACCACTTGCACACATGCATTCTTATTACCCAGTGTCTATGGGGTCCTCACAGATTTGGGGTCAAAGGTCATTAAGGGGTCACTTCCGGTATAAAACGAAAAACATTCAATTTTTTTTTATTTGCTAAGAAAAACATAGGACAGTAAAGGTATGCTCACACATGAATTGTGGTCACCCAATTCATATGTGGTATTTTATTATTTGGGGTCAAATGTTATTAAGGGGTCACTTCCGGTCTGAGACGAAAAACCTTCAAAATGCCCCTTCTGCCACAAGTAACATAGCAAAGTGGTGCCACGTGCACCCATGCATTGACATTAGCCAATGTCTATGGGCGTTTTCATATATTTTGGGGTCAAAGGTCATTAGGGGTCACAACACGGCTGTGTTCGTGGGTTAGACCACAGCTAAGTCTAGTTCTTGCACAGCCGCCATCGGCGCTGTGCATTGTTTTTACCGCGTTCTTCTTCTTCTGGTTTCTTCTGTCAACATCATAATCAGCCATCGTAGCCACATGCTTTCAGGCATGATGACCATACTTGGTCAGTAGAACCGTTTGGTGGTGCCACAGATGTCACATGATCAACTTCCGGTCAAATGTCATCCACTTCCGGTCAATGGCCAAAACTTGGATTTTCACTAAAAATGCTACTCCTCCCACATATTACATAGCACCGTGACGTCACTTACACACATGCATCATCTATAGCCAGTGTCTAAAAGTTGTTCACAGAATTGGGATCAAAGGTCATTAAGGGGTCACTTCCGGTAAAAGTCTGAAAATGTTGTAAAAAATATTCAAAAAATCACTGTCTTTACAAATTACATAGCAGAGAGTCGCCATTAGCACACATGCATCGTTACTAGCTAGGGTCTGTAGAATGCCTACAGTTTTGGGGTCAAAGGTCATTAAGGGGTTACTTTTGGTAAAAAACCAAAATTATCAAAAAAGTTTAAAAAATTTTTATCTCAAAATGTAAACAGACCAGAGTAATATAATCATCATACATGAATCAGTGTTACCTGATGTATGCGTGGTATTTTTATTTTGGGGTCAAAGGTCATTAAGGGGTCACTTCCTGTTTTTAGCTAAATAAGTTTGAGAATTTTTATTTCGACAACTAAACAAAGTAGAATTTTTAAATTAAAATTGGAACAATGCATTTTGTCAGTGTACATGTGGTTTTTTTTCCATTGAGGTCAAATGTCATTAAGGGGGTCAAAAGGTCAATCATAAATTTTTTTTTTAAATCAAAATTCATGTATAAGTTCCGATTAAGCTGAAATTCACCAGGAATATTCCTTATGACATCCTAAGCACTATGTAATATTTTTGCGGGGTCAAAGGTAATTAAGGGATCACTTCCGGTTCTCACAGATTCGGGGTCATAACTCATTTGTCACTGCTGGCTGTGCATACTCGCGGTCGCAGGCGAACGCAATCAGATCTCGTTCTTTCTTCTGTCAACATCATAATCAGCCATCGTAGCCACATGCTTTCAGGCATGATGACCATACTTGGTCAGTAGAACCGTTTAGTGGTGCCACAGATGTCACATGATCAACTTCCGGTCAAATGTCATCCACTTCCGGTCAATGGCCAAAACTTGGATTTTCACTAAAATTCCTTCTCCTCCCACATATTACATAGCACCGTGACGTCACTTACACACATGCATCATCTATAGCCAGTGTCTAAAAGTTGTTCACTGAATTGGGATCAAAGGTCATTAAGGGGTCACTTCCGGTAAAAGTCTGAACAATTTGTAAAAAATATTCAAAAAATCACTGTCTTTACAAACTACATAGCAGAGAGTCGCCATTAGCACACATGCATCGCTACTAGCTAGGGTCTTTAGGATGCCTACAGTTTTGGGGTCAAAGGTCATTAAGGGGTTACTTCCGGTCAAAAATTAAAATTATCAAAAAAGTTTTAAAAAATTTTATCTCAAAATGTAAACAGACCAGAGTAATATATTCATCATGCATGAATAACTGTTACCTGATGTATGCATGGAATTTTTATTTTGGGGGTCAAATGTCATTAAGGGGTCACGTCCTGTTTTTAGCAAAATAACTTTAAGAATTTTTATCTCGACAACTAAACAAAGTAGAATTTTAAAATTAAAATTGGAACAATGCATTTTGTCGGTGTACATAAGGTTTTTTTTTTTTTTTTTTCAAAGTTCATTAAGGGGTCAAAAAGTCAATCATAAATTTAAAAAAATCAAAATCCATGTATAAGTTCCGATTAAGCTGAAATTCACCAGGAATATTCCTTATGACATCCTAAGCACTATGTAATATTTTTGCGGGGTCAAAGGTAATTAAGGGATCACTTCCGGTTCTCACAGATTCGGGGTCATAACTCATTTGTCACTGCTGGCTGTGCATACTCGCGGTCGCAGGCGAACGCAATCAGATCTCGTTCTTCTTCTTTCTGGCAATGAGCTCTAGCTCCGCAAGGCATTGGCAGATTTCAACCATACTTGACCCAAATGACCATTGGGCTAGTGCAAAACTTGCATTTGACTTTGACCTGGCTGTGACCTTTGACCTAGCTACAATGGTCAAAAACGTGATTTGTTTTGCTTTTTCTTAGCAAAACGTGACATTTGCGTGATTTGCCACGTTTCGCCCTAGCTCTGCTATGCTTTGACCGATTTTGATCATTATTATGTTTTGATGGATCCAAGTTGTGATAATATTGGATCCAACACATAATAATGATAAAATTGGATGATTTACGCCCAATATTTATTGGTCTCGCTATAAGTTTTAAAATATTGGACTCGACTACGTCTCGTCCAATATTTTAAAACTCATAGCTCGACCACTAAATATGGGCTTAACCGATCCAATTTTATATCATACTTGGTCACAAACACCACTGACCATGTCCCCACATGTTACATGACATTAACTCCATTTGACCTTTGACCTGCTCACAATGGCTAAAATGCGATTTTTACTATAAAATGTATCTTCTTCCACAAATAACATGTGATGGTGACATGCTTAGTTTATGTGACTTGACTTTGGTCGGTGTCTATAGGGTGTTCACAGATAAGGGGTCAAAGGTCATTAAGGGGGTCATTTCCGGTCTGAAAACTAAAAATATTCAAAAAATCACTGTTTTTACAAATTACATAGCAGAGTGTTGCCATTAGCACACATGCATTGCTACCAACCAGGGTCTTTAAGGTGTCTACAGTTTTGGGGTCAAAGGTCATTAAGGGGTCGCTTCCGGTTAAAAACAAAAATCATCAAATATTTTTATTTTTTTATCTCAAAACGTAGAGTGACATAAACTTCATATATGCATTAGTGTTACCCGATGTATGCACGGTATTTTTATTTTTTTGGTCAAAGGTCATTTAGACGTCATTTCCGGTTTTAAGCTTTTAAGGTTTACTTTAGGGTCAAAAGGTCAAAATATGGTTTGCAGATAGCTATTCGCTGTGTACCCATATTCTATTGACTCTAGTTATGTTATTTGTTCAAGCACACGAATGATGTGCTTCCCTGAACAATAGAGTCGGTTCACTCACTGCACACGCTACATTTAGGTATGAACATTGATTCATGGATTACATGGCCTAGCATAAGCGTGACTGCTATTTTAAATTATAATTAGGATATATTGACAATATTAAACTTTACATAAAAACAGTTGAAGTGAAGATGAACTTTCTATGGATCAATGGATTCAGATCGTATGGTTCTTTGCCGAGACAAAGTCGGACAAACTCATTCAAGCAAAGTTTAAGGAACATTTTAATGTAAATTATGCACCCAGCCGAAATACAATCCAGCAACTAGTGCAGAAATTCCTATCAACTGAATCTGTTCATGATCTTCCTCGGGCAGGACATGGAAGAACAGGAAGATCGGCTACAAACATCGATGTCATACGAAGAGCGGTGGCGATCAGTACATCGACTTTTAATGGAGAACAACGTACCGCATACAACTGTTCATCGAATCCTCAGTAAAGATCTTAAGCAGTTTCCATAAAATCCAGATAAAACAGAAAATGAAGATTACGCATTGAAAACAAACAAACAAACATAGCAAAATTAAACAAAACAGATTTTAAAACGATAGTATCACGTCTCAAATGACGAGACTTATTTTGCGTTTATAAAAGTGGGTTTTACGGTACGGTGGATATCCGTTAATTTCATGCCAAAGGGTCATGACCACAAAGGCATGTTTGGTATCATAACATTTTTAAAAGAATTATCTACATACTGTGCAATTTTTTGTAACAACACTATTAACCAAACGCAAGTTATGGCAAATTCACAATGTTAAGTTACTTTTGGGACACCCGGTATTTGCACAACCTAAAGAATTGAAGTTGGAAAGCTTCCCATTGCAGAAATCAAAGTTTTTTTCGGACAAACTGTTATTCATCTTCAGTAAAAGCATAAAAATAATAATGAGATACACAAACTTAAGGAAGCGGTGAGCGAGTATGAAGAAGCGTCTGTTGATCAAACTTGGAATGAACTGCATTGATGCGCGCATTATGTAATTGTAAATTTCTTCGCAACCAGTCAACCGAATAAAATAAAATTTTCGTATGTGATGCACAATAAAATACTAGACTATGCTCCAGATAACATGCATATATTGGCCCAACGTTGGTTTTCGAACGCCAATCTTGGCATCGGCATTATTTTGCTGCCCACATTAGGCCAATCTTGGCTTACCATCGGTAATCTTCATATTGGCATCAAAGTGGCAGTCTAAATTGGTCCAATATAGGCCCAATATTTCGCTCAAGCCCAATCTTGGGCCCATGAGCAAATGATATTGGGCCATTATTGAACATAAATTGGGTCACCATCGGTCCAATATCGCCATGCTATCTGGGGCGCTACATTTTGAATTTCGTGATTCTGATGTCTATTTTCTCGACTTACGTTCAATTTTATTCACTCGATATTTTTTCTGGGACACCCTGTATTATAGTTCAGACAAAATCTACGTCAGTTACGATACGTACTATATTAATAAAGTTTAACAACTTTAGGGAACAATCCAAAAGTTTGATGACGTCCGTTCGTTACGCTGACCCCCATACATCGTAAGTGTGAAATGTTTTAATGACTGATATTTTAACTAGTCACGTTATCAGTATTTTTGCCCCACCCCTCCCCCTACTTTCGTTTATTGGGTGTCATCAAACAATAATTGTTTGGTCCCTTAACCCTGGAAATACGCGGAGGGGGTTGTATCAACCCCCCTCAAGATTTTGTATCCTTCATAAAATGCTAATCGTAGATACATCCTGTGTGCTCATTTTGGTAATAAAATATTTACCCAGTACCTTACCCGGGGGTAGGACCGGCCATCAAAGATCACCATAGAGGGTGGATCCTAATGACTTTCATTTCGCTCTTGTGAATATTATACTTGTTAGTTAGGTGAAAATAGTCATTTCCTTTTATATTCAGGAGAAAATTCGTTGAAAATCGCATTTTTTGTAGAATTTTAGCCGAAAATCAATCAATTGCATGTGCGCCCTCTCATTGTGACATCATAGCGTGTGGGGAATGTTTGTTCTTATTTTGGTATCACTGTATAGAGGAGACCCATAGCTATGCATTAATACCAAATATCATTACAGTATATCGTCGGCCGTATCACATACTAACGTATTCGACATTTTTAACATTTTTGAGAAAATTGGTATATTAGTTTGTTATATTCTACTCTATAGATCACTTGACATCAATGTTTATCAACAAAGGCGAGGGATTGGTCTTTCGATATGCTCGAACGAACCGCTTCACTGTTCAATGGCTTTCTTGTACTATATGAAATGTGGAGGGAGATTTAAAATACACATGCCCTGAGCAAACTACGATGCGCACGCACACTGCAGGGCAAAGAACAATGGAAAGTACCATAATGCGTGCGCACACTGCAGGGCAATGACGTCACATGTCAAGTGGTCTATATATTCCAAAAACCATGCCTCAAAGTGGCTTAATTAGTAAAATATTTAATTATGTCATATTTACAAAACCTTGAAATGTCTGCATCACATAACAACGTATAACGACCTATACTGCGCAAGCTCAGTATATCGTATCTGCAATTTGAAGAATTTGCCGTTTCACATACTGGTGTATTTGCGCTAAGTATTTGCGCGACTCTGTCATTGCACGGCAAAATTGCTGTTTTGTCATTTTCACATCCCGGTTTCACATACTGACGGCATGTTTAGGGCCATAACTTAAAGGTACATACTGCAGTTACTGTCCGTTTTCCTATACACAATACACAGTGCTCTTTCCCATTGACGCGTGACCTCTACAAATAGCCTACGTTAAAAGTATGGGGATATGCCTAGTTAACGTCGCTGTGTGAAAAATAACCGGCCAATATTAAAAGTACTCTTCTAAAGTTCTAGAAAATATAGTTTTGTAACATGTCCTAAATTTTTAGCTAATTTAGATGTTTGGAAATATGCGTACTTTGGTGTTTTAGTTAATGTTATAGGTAATAGTACATTGCCTAGTTGACGTCGCTGTGTGAAAAATAACCGTTCGATATTAAGAGTACTCTTCTAAAATTCTAGACAATATAGTTTTGTAACATGTCCTAAATTTTTAGCTAATTTAGATGTTTGGAAATATGCGTACTTTGGTGTTTTAGGAAGGATATGTAAACGACAGATAACACCAAAAAATATGAAGAAATTATTTCCAAACCGTGTTAAGTCTGCAAACCACCATGTTTCTCATTTTCAAGAACGCTGGTTAACAATAAGCACGTATTGTCTCATTTCGTACACAAAGACCACACAGAATTGTTCTCTAGCGCTCGCTTTGTAATCGTTCACCCAACTGAAAGTATAATCCCAGCTCATTGCTCCATTGTACGTGTAAAGCAGACACATATGTTGTGTGTATTTAACCAGAGAAGATATGATTTAATCAGTTGAGCTGTTTTCAATGAGTGTTATCTTGGTTTAATAGCTTTTAATGGGGTTTAAGTCCTGCAAAGGTCGAGTTGAATTCTACTGTAGACATGACTGCATCATGATTAAACAATTGACTTTCGTTTTTTTATTGTGTTTATTCGCCTTGATCATACGCTTCGCGCCATATATAATAAGACCCCCTTCTGTGAAAAACTTAGACACAGAGACCCCAAAACATGCTATTTTGACCCATTTTTTCAAAATATTTCTTAAGGTGTTTTTAAAAACATCTACATCAGTTATGAAAAGCAGTCATTGGATTGAACCTAAATTGATTTCCTGAGATGTGTGTATTCAAATATTGCCTGTTAAATTTTTCCCATATTTGTACATAATTATGAATTTTTTGTGATAATTTTTGAGTGGTATTTGTTACATTACCTACGAAGACAATTTTTCATAGCACTAGATATACCTTAAAAAATGGAAATCAAGCTTTGATATGTCCAATACTGAAATGCATTGCATTCAGACATCTTTATTATTGTGTTTAGCTGCCAGAAAGTCTAAATGGCACAAACATGACAAAGGTAGATTTGGTAAAAAATATGCATTACCTCCGAGTACATGTTAAAAGCTCTGTCATTTCCACAAACTGAGAGAATAGTAAATTATATTTAAGCAATATGTGCAGGGTAATACACTCTTTAATACTACCAGGTTTCAATAGCCTGCATTTAACTATTTCTGTAAGTAAGTATTCGTAGGTAGCTTTCGGTAGCCGAATGTTGCCTACAAATACAATTTGACTTCATGACCCTATTGTGAAACACCGCCATTCATGCCAATGCCCATATCGGTACATCAAGGCCTGTACATTCGCTATCAAATCATATGTCAATGAAAGTTGCGAATTCACATACATGCCTCCCATGCCAAACTGAATACGGCGTAGTTGTTGAAAAATATGTACTGAAATAGACGAGGGTCTGCTCATTTGATAGACAAATCTGATTCGAAGATGATTAGAAGGGGATAAATTCTTGGATTTGTCAGCTGACACGTGTGCTTCATTTTAAACGTTTACCGACCTTCTTGTTTCTGAGTAATTTGTGTGCAAATTGGTTTATTCGAAGATAACTTTTGACGTTTTTGCTAAGGTTACCTACGAATACCATGGACAAAAACGACTGTTCTCATTGTCTCATGATCTAGACAACACATGATGGACCCTGGTATAAAGCAAATTGTAGTTGCCCTCAAACGAAAGGCCACAAGACATAACTGACTCCAAGATGGACTTCACAAGTCTGCAATAACGGTTTTAAGCGATTTGTGTGCAATTAAGCAAATTAAAGGTCACTTTAGTGCCTTTGTTTCTTACTTCAATCCTCATTCAACCGCTGTGAACCGACATTATTAATGCATGATAGGGTCTTTAGTATCAATAAACGCACATAAAGAAAATAATACATGCAAAGTGCTTTATAAAATGACGATTTGATTGCGATATCCACCAAAAGTCTAATTCTTACCTACAAATACTGAAATGTTACTTACGAATACAGAATAATACATGACATGTGTAATGAAGTGTCCCTACCAATGGAAATTAATTGTCAAAAAGTTTAAGCGGTACCCCCGGACAATATTATTACCCATATGCGGATTCATTCAACAATTATTTATCATGTAAATTTGTAAAACTACTTGTATATCAAAATAAAGTGTTCAAAATCTTGCTAAAAACATCAAAAAATGTTTGATCTAAGGTAATAACATTTATTCATTTGGAAGTACCATCTGAAACAGATCTAAAACTACCATTTTATTCATTCATTAACAAAAAAGCATTTGAAAAATTTGAACCTCTAAACTCAATAGATATTGTTAAATATCTCATGTTATCTACGAATACCCGGGTTTCTTCACCTATCATTTTATAAAGCGTTAGGTGTATGCTTATAGTTCCTAATATTCCTGAAAACAGATATCCCACTCTTTCTTATAAAATATGTAAATTGATTCATACTCATTTGATAAATAAAATACAGAAACTGATCTAAACTTCATTTTCAAAAATAAACTAGCATAAATTGAATAAGATCATCTTGATCGCGTTATAAAAATGAAAACAAATATTTTCTGGTTGAGCTAGCATTTTCCTGACACTCTGTGGTCTACATTACACGAAAAAAGCATTAATGGGGATATTCCATTTGTTTTAAGTTGATTAGTATTGCGATAGTGAAAGCATCCTAGTGGTATTCGTAGGTAACATTGGGTTTTGTTGTCACATTTACTATCACACGTCCTGGATTTATTTTTCAAGATTAGTAATGGCACGTTTGGTTCCTATAAGGCCAACATGCCTTCAATCAATGGGCAAAATGAAAAAAAAAATTGTAGAGACATTTTTATTTTGGACTTATTTTTTGCCCGTGTACACTTTTGGTTGGATTTGACCATTAGCGCAACTGTTTCACATACTGACGTATTTGTCATTTGAACGGCGAAATGGACATTATTCCTTTTCAAATAGTGACGTATTTTATCTAATATTGATTTTTTGAAGAATACGTTATGCTCTGATAGTGATAAGTGAATTATGATGAAAATATGTTATATTTGCATTACTGTTAACCTGGTTTTAATGGACAATAATATTTAATCAAGATTATGCAGCAAAGAAAATCGCTAGATTTTCAAGTTCGATTTTCTCGAAATGCGTATTTTGCAAAACATCAGTATGTGATACGGCCGACGATATGCATTTATATTTGAAAATTAAGGCGGGGGTCGCAAGAACCCACTCTTCGTAGTTCGTGTTACATGTACAAAATATTGCTCAGTAGTTAATATACGCACCTTCGGGTAAAAGTGAGGGTGCAAGATCTTGAAAAGAAATGGGTTGCCGTTCCAGCTTCTTTGTGTACTGCAATAACCGTTGTTGGATGTCTTCACCGCCATCATCATGACATGCCTCGCAAAGAAGATGTTCAATGTATCGCATGCTTTGACTACTCAATAGGCCGTTCATTTCCAGGGCAGAAATGAAGCTTTTGCCATCTTTAATCTGTCGACTTTCCTTTGGTGGAAAAGCTTAAACAGATACACATAAAGAAAAACTATGTTTTAAAATCCGAAACACATTCAAATTTACCAAAATAAATCATCGGCAGAGTGCTACACTATCGTAAGTGACATTTTTGGCCAAAATGAGATTTTGACGAATTATGGAAGGCCATATAAAAACACACATTTTAAACCAGGTTTTAAGTTTCAAAATTGCTTAATTATTTTTTAGTTAATAAGATAAAATATCGTAAGTGCAATGCAATTTTAATAAATGCATGCAAGACTATCGTATGTGCCACTTACGATAGTCTTGCACGCTAATTTTGTTTTTCATTTGCTGCAAGACCATCGTATGTGCCACATACGCTACTTTATTGGGCCTAAACAACAAAATCACGGAATGCTACACCATCGTAAGTGCAAAACAGTCTCTAACACATCACTGGCTGTGAGGCTGACGGCTGTATGCGTTGTCACCAAGCTGGCTAAGTTCATAGCTCCCATGACTGGTAATAGAGACGACAAATCCGGTGTTTTTATTCTTAGATTCAGTAATAAATCTTGAGAAATAACATTAGGGCAAAAGGTGTCTTGCTATTGTAAATATTATGTGCCGAAATAAATTAACAGTTTTTAATTAATATAAAATGGCATATATTGGAAATTTGAGACGATATTACGCATATCTAATTTAGCACTTAATGCTACACTATCGTATGTGGCACAAACGATAGTGTTGCACTCTACATTCAATTCTAATTTGAGTGCAACACTATCGTATGTGGCACTTACGATAGTGTTGCACTCTACACTAATTACTATTTGAGTGCAACACTATCGTATGCGGCACTTACGACATCTAAATCAGTAAATAATTCATCAATTTATTAACTTTAACACTATTTATATAGTTTATATTATTAAAATTAAATTGCTTTGCATTCCCATGTAATTTTATGGCTACATGGAAACAAACGGCTACGCAAAACACAAAATGCTCCTCCTGTAAAATTGTCCAAAATGCACTTACGATAGTGTAGCACTCTGCCGACGAAATGTCATCGTCCGTTGACAAAATAATATAAAAACGAATAAAATATCGTCACTCTATTAAAGAATCTCATTGTTCAAAGGTCATTCTTTTCATTTGATGGGCCAATTACAATTGCTTAGTTTGGGTATTTATAGCAAAAGACTAATTACGAGTGCAATAGTTAAAGTATTCCTTGATCATACAAGAACAGTATTGAAATATATGGGAATCTAGTCGACGGCATACTCACAAGATTTTTTAATTTCGTCTAGCAGCGGTTCATTGCTGTCGAGGAAATTTGCAATCTCCTGAATTAAAGTTTGGTAATCGATGTCGGTTTCCAATTTGTGCATACCACTGTGTTGTGTGCCGCTGTTTGGGTCACCTGTATTGACAAAAATATGAGTATAGTCCTTCAAAGTTTTGTGGTGGTGCAGTGTGTCTGTGGATGGATGGTTGCCAATCCTTATGTGCCTATGCTTTGTGCGTGAGCAGCCCTAGTCTCGCGACTAGGATTCTCTCTCTCTCTCACACACACACCACCACCCCTCCTCTTATACACACCCCACAGACCTCACACACACAAGCAAAAGCAATACAATTGTCTGTTTATGGTAAATGTGTGCACAAAGATAACAAAACATGACCTTTTCGTCTTCTGGGGGAACTTGAAATGACCTGCATCATATTTTTTAATCATATCAACATCACATTGTCATTCAAATTGCACCAACTTTAGAATGTTACCCATTTCGACCCCACAACATATCCGCCTTCATGTATAAGCTACTGTCCGAGTGGTGAATTAATCGGACAGCTAGGTTATGTCCACATGTGTAGGATATGCAAGATTCTGAAAACATAATAATGGTCACAATAGGTCAAATAATGCAAGAGCTAGAGCACATTATATGCGATGTTGACAGAAAGAAAGACAGAGAAGAAAGAAGCAGCTGATAAAACTATGCTCAGCTGGACAACTCGATGTGATGCGGCGGTCTAAAAAAGACTTCGAAGTCCAGCCGTTACTTTGAAATGGCATCTGATGAACTTAAAATTGTCTTTTATATTATTAATAATAATCTTCAAATCCTACATATAAACCAGGCTAGTGCAAAAACTAATTTGGCAACATGGTTCATATTTGGTATGGTTCCTATAGATGTGCCTTTGACCCATTTTCAAAGGTCACTGACCCAAGGGCCCCAAATGCAAAGAAAATATCAAGCATGCCGTTTGTCATTTTTCAGCAGCAGCAGCCAAAATTACCTAATTAATTAATTAATAATTAAATATTTAAATTCAGCGTATATATAAATACCACTTAGTACATTAATAGTTCGTCACGGCTGTGTCTTTTTTCTTACAGGTTTTTTTCTTCCTCTATTCTATCTTACACAGCCGTGACGTTAAAGGGTTACTTCCGGTATAAAACGAAATACCTTCAAAATGCTACTTCTCCCACAAATTACGTAGGACATTGACGCAACTTGCACACTTGCATTGTGATAACCCAGTGTCTATGACTCATACAAAAATTTGAGGTATTTAGGGGTCACTTCCGGTATGAAACCAAATACCTTCAAAAATCTTATTACCTAATAAAAACATAGGAGAGTGACTGTATGTTCACACATTAGCGGTGTTTACCAAATGTATATGTGATATTTTTATTTGGGGTCAAAGGTCCTTAAGGGGTCACTTCCGGTATAAAACAAAATACCTACCAAATGCGACTTCTCCCACAAATTGTGCAAGACATAGTGACGGATGTGTGACGGATGTTAGGGAGCAACGTTTTCACGTTTTTACATACTAAAGTATAATTAATGTGATAGATGTTTCAAGATACTTTAGATACTAGTTGTTTGTTTTTTACAATACAGCAACTTTTGGATGATTTTACTTGTTAGTCTTCTGCTATGATTGATCACAAATGTGTACATCCATATCAAAACGATGATCATCCCCAAGTCACATGGTTTAGGAATACAGAGAGCATTCTTTAACCATATGACTTGGTAATTATTGGAAGTGACCTCCAATGAAAATGTGAAATGAGACACATGTATCAGCCGACAAGTGCATCGTTTTGATATGGATGTACACAAATTGGCATACTCTTTGATCGCGTCTAACTCAAAAACTTTTTTTCTGGCGGAGTCCAACATTCGTCACTATGTTATGCACCCGATGACATATTTGAGGTCAAAGTTCATTAAGGATTCACTTCCGGTATAAAACCAAATACCTTGAACAAATTTTATCAACCAAGAAAAACATATCACAGTGACGGTATATTTACACATGAATTGATGTTACCCAGCGTGCACTAGATTTTTTTTTATTTGGGGTCAAATGTCCTTTGCGGGTCACTTCCGGTCCTAGACGAAAAAATGCCTCTTCTAATACAAATAACATGGCAGAGTAATGCAAGTGCACCATGCATTGGTATTTGCAAATGTCTTTTGTACAGATTTTGGGGTCAAAGGTCATTAAGGGGTCACAACACGGCTGTGTTCGTGGTCTTATAATTAAAGACAGAGATAAATGCAATTTATCGCGTCTGATGTCACTGTCAATTACGATCCTTGATTGGTTTACACAGGTTAATCAGCGCGTAAAAGGCAGACCGATCTATCTGGTGCTGATCGGAGAAAAGGAATAGCAGCAAATGGCGAAAAATTTCGTACTTTTACAAGGCAAAAAGCAGCTTTTCTAGGCATTGTGGACATGGTGCATTCACCAAAGAAAGTTTCCTACTATAAGGACCTAACTTTTGAGATGGTTTGCATGTCGAAAGGTGCAAAATTAACAATACGGCGCCCGGTTATAAATCCGCGTTCAGCAAGTCATCATCACGACACTTTGTAAACAAACCGTGCTCGAGTTTGATTGACAGGTGACGTCAGACGCGATAAATTGTCTTTATCTTTGTCTTTAATTATAGACCATAGCTATGTCTAGTTCTTCGTTCTCCTTCTGTCTTTACATTTGCTCTAGCACTAAAATGTTTACACCGATTTGGTCACAACTATCACTGGTCACATAGGGGTCACATTAATCAAAAACGTGATTTCAAATCAAAATGGTGCTTCTTCCACAAATTACGTATGAGATTAATGCCACTTGCACATATGCATTGTTATTACCCAGTGTGTGCAAATCATATACAGATTTGAGGTTAAAGGTCATTAAGTGGTTACTTCCGGTGTAAAACCAAATAACTTCCGGTGTAAAACCAAATAACTTCAAAAGATTTAGTAGCTAAGAAAAACATAGGAGAGTGACGGTATGTGCATACATGAATTATGTTTACCTAATGTATATGTGGTATTTTTTTGTTTGGGGTCAATGATCATTAGGGGTGACTTCAGGCATGAAACGAATTATTTTCAAAATGCTACTTCTCCCGCAAATTACGTAGGACGGTGATCAAACTTGCACACATGCTTTCATATTACCCATTGTATATGAATCATACACAGATGTGAGGTCAAATATCGTTAAGGGGTCACTTCCGGTATAAAACCAAATACCTTCTAAAATTTTATCAGCTAAGAAAAACATAGGAGAGTGACGGTATGTACACATATGAATTGTGTTTACCCAATGTATATTTTTTATTTGAGGTCAAAGGTCATTAAAGGGTCACTTAAGACTTTTGGGTGCAGGTCACTCTTTTATTGTACTTTTTAAGATTTATCTTTGTAAATTTTCCTTGCGTATCGATTTTATTTTGTATTTATGTAAAGCGCCTAGAGGCCTTTTTGGCATTGGGCGCTATATGAAACGCCTTATTATTATTATTATTATTATTCCGGTATAAAACGAAATACCTTCCAAAAATATCAGCCAATAAAAAAATAGCACAGTGACGGTATATTTACACATGAATTCATGTTACCCAGTGTACACGTGGTATTTTTAATTTAGCGTCATAGGTCATTAAGATGTCACTTCCGATGTAAGAAAACCGTCAAAATGCCCCTCCTGCCACAAATCACATAGCAGAGTGATGTCACATGCACAAAGGCATTGACATTAGTCAATGTCTATGGGGTTTTCATATATTTTGGGTACAAAAGTCATTAAGGAGTTACAACACGGCTGTGTTCGTGGTCTTAGACCACAGCTATGTCTAGTTATTCTTCTGTTGACTATTACATTTGCTCTAGCACTGACATACTTACATTGATTTTGACCTAAGTCACAACCATCACTGACCATGCCCCTACATGTCACGTGAAACTCGTGGGGTCAAAGGTCACGTAAGGGTCACAGGGGTCAAAAACGTGATTTTAACTCAAAATGCTACTTCTACCACAAATTACGTAGGACGGTGACACAACTTGCACACATGCATTTTATAACCCATTGTCTGCAGATCATACACATCTTTGAGGTCAAAGGTCACTAAGGGTCATTTCCGGTGTAAAACCAAATACCTTCAACAATTTTATTAGCTTAGAAAAACATAGGAGAGTGACGGTATGTTGGCACATGAATTGTGTTTATCCAATGTATATATGGTATTTTTTAATTTGGGGTCAAAGGTCATTAAGGGATCATATCCGGTATAAAACAAAATACCTTCAAAATGCTACTTCTACCATAAATTACGTAGGACGGTGGAGCAAATTGCACACATACATTGCTATTACCTACTGGCTATGACTCATACACAGGGTTGAGGTCAAAGGTCATTTAGGGGTCACTCCCGGTATAAAACCAAATACCTTCAAAAAGTTTATCAGCCAAGAAAAACATAGCACATTGACGGTATACTCACACATGAATTGATGTTACCCAGTAAACACGTGATATTTTTTTTTAATTTGCAATCAAATGTCTTTAAGCGGTTACTTCCGGTCCAAGTCGAAAAACCTTCAAAATGCCCCCTTCTGCCACATATAACATGGCAGATTGCTGCCACATGCACACATGCATTGACATTAGTCAATGTCTGGTTTTTTTTTTATAGATTCTGGGGTCACAACACGGCTATGTTTGTGGTCTTAGATCACAGCTATGGGATGTCAGACTAGTTCTTTCTTCTTCTTCGGTAGACCATTACATTATTCTAGCAATGACATTCTTACACCGATTTGCCCCTACATATCACATCAATTTCGTGAGGTCAAATGTCACGTAGGGGTCACAGGGGTCAAAAACGTGATTTCAACTCAAAATACTACTTACCCCACAAATTACGTAGGACAGTAACGTCACTTGCACACATGCATTGTTATTACCCAGTGTCTGTAAATCATACACAGATTTGAGGTCAAACCTATGAGACCTGACGGTATGTTCACACATAAAATGTGTTTATTCAATGTATAATGTGGAATTTTTTTATTTGGGTCAAAGGTCATTAAGGGGTCACTTCCGGTATAAAGGGAAATACCGTCAAAATGCTACTCCTCTTCTCCCACAACTTACGTAGTACAGTGACTCAACTTGCTCACATGCATTGCTATAACCCAGTGTATATGAATTATGCACAGATTTGAGGTCAACGACATTAAGGGATCACTTCCGGGATACAACGAAATATTTTCAAAAAATTTTATTAGCTAAGAAAAACATAGCAAAGTGACGGTATGTTCACACATGAATTGTATTTACCCAACGTATATGTGATTTTTTTTTTCTATTTGGGGTCAAAGGTCATAAAGGGTCTATTCCGGGATAAAACGAAATACCTTGAAAAAAATATTAGCCAAGAAAAGCATAGTACAATGACGGTATATTTACACGTGAATTGATATAACCCAGTCTACACTAGTTATTTTTTATTTGGGGTCAAATGTCATTAAGGGGTCACTTTCGGTCCGAGACGAAAACCTTCAAAATGCCCCTTCTATACAAATAACATGGGATATTGATGCCATGAGCACACATGCATTAGCATTTGCCAATGTCTATGGGATTTTCAAAGATTTTGGGGTCAAAGGTCATTAAGGGGTCATAACACGGCCGTGTTCGTGGTCTTAGACCTGAGCTATGTCTATGTTCTTTCTTTCTTCTTCTTCAGCTTCTTCTTCTTTCTTTCTTCTGTCAACCTTTACATTTGCTCTAGCACTGACATGCTTACACCGATTTTGACCTATCTTAGACACAATCATCACTGACCATGCCCCTACTTGCCAGTTGAAATTCGCGGGGTTGAAGGTCACGTAAACATAAATAATAACAATGCGATTTATATAAAGCGCCTTTTACAAATGTAGTCAAAGCGCTAAAACAGAGAAGACATGAAAGGAAAAGAGCTATACAATGGGAAAGAGGTGAGTTTTAAGGAGATTCTTGAAAGTGGTAATCATTGTCATGGAGTAATCAAAAACAACACCCAGGTTACAGATGCTAGGGGAAGATGGAATTTCTTGATTACCAAGATGAAAGGTAAGATACTGCAGGGTCTTATAGTGGTGAGCAGATGAAGCAACAAAAAACTCAGTCTTAGATTTATTGAGTTTCAATCTATTTCTGAGCATCCATGCCTGCAGATCATTAACGCACTGGTTCAACTTAAATAATGCACAAGCAGCATCGCTGTGACAATTCGGATCAAATATCGTATATATCTGAACGTCATCAGCGTAAATATGGTAAAGAAGGTGATGACGCTCAATGGTTTGACCAACTCTCATGGTGTAGTACGAAAAAGCCTGGGGCCGATGAAAAAATCCATCTATGTGAATTCTACCAGTCCTACCCTCAAGATATGTCTTGAACCAGTTTTGCGCCTTATCCTTGATACCGAAATCACCAACGAACCGTTCCAGAAGGATACCGTGATCCACGGTATCAAAAGCTACTGAAACATCTAACATCAGGAGTAGAACGGCCCGCTGGTTGTCAATCGCCTAAGTCATTCTGGACACAGGTTAGCGCAGTCTTGGTGCTGTGAGCAATATTATATGGTGACTGGCACGGATCCGACAACTCATTGGCGTTGATGTAATTGGAGACCTGAGTAGAAACCACCTCTTCAATAAGTTTGCTTCCAAACGGCCAATTTGAAACGGGGCGATAGTTGATTAAGTGGTTCCTATAAAGAGAGGGCCTCTTCAGGACTGGTGTTATTACTGCTTTACTAAGCTCTGCAGGAAAAACACCTGAAGAGAGGGAATCGTTGACAATGGTAGTCAGAATATGAGCAACGGTCTCAAGATGTTGTTTGACCAACCATGTGGGCATGGGATCAAGAGGACAACTCATGATTTTACATAGATCGTCTTCATTAATAAGTTAGAATTCAAATAGGTTACATGAAAGAACAGATTGATTGTCATTACATGATACAACAGATCGATTCTCAGGGTATGTGGTAAAGTTACTGCTACATGGATCATACATACCAAGTTCACACCTTGTCTTGATTATCTTTACCAACAAAATATTCACAAAAAATTCAGCAGATGAGTCACTATCAGGGAGAACATTACCACTAACATTAACATAAATGTCCTTAGAGCTATACATGTATAGTCTGCAAATTTATTTTTTATAGAAATTAGATTTTTCTCTAACAGAAACATCGAAAGCAGTACTCTTTGTGTCAATGCATCCAAACCGGAGAAAAAGTAAAGAAAGAAGGACCCTTCACAAGATCATTAACGTTTGTGTGACCTTGCTCAAGAACAGAGTTTATCTTCTGTGCAAAATCAGTAGCAAAAATTTGGTGGTCAATAGCTTTGAAATTACGTGAGACTCAAAATGTTTTGGAAATCATAACTCTTGTTACATCAGGAACACAATGTATCATGAGATGGTTAAAGTAGTAAGTAGGATTTATATCCCATTTGCTGACTAATGTTTAACTATAACAAATCTAACGCGTGGAGAAGTCTATGCATTGGGACATCAACGAGCTGTCGATACCCCATGGAGGAGAGAATGGTGCAGAGCTGATTCACTTCAGGCTTTGAGTGCAGGTCACAGTGGACATTAAAGTCCCCGAGGACCCAAAGTTCTTCCAGACAGAAGATTCACATTACTAAAGGAACTCTTCGAACTCACTGAGGAAAGCTGATGTCTCCGGAGGGAGGGATCTGGCACAAAATTTAAATTGTGGAAGGTGTTTGATATAAGGGCATTTTCCTTGAAATGTTCTATTTTCCACCTTGAGGTGAGATTTGTGAAGGATACCGATTAGACCACCGCGGGTACCACGAGGAAAATTCATAAATGAATATTCCGGGTGAGTGAGTTCTCATATTGTGATGTGCCCTGAGTAATTTAATTTGATTATTTATCTTTGTTTACAATTAAAATCTATTTCATGAGACATTTTAGGGATTCCCCTCTCAGGAAATTGAATGGATAGCTGGGAATCCTCTTTTCAGTGTGTTGTTGCACAATTGGGAAAGTCCCCTGAGATTGTAAAGTGAAAGTGATGTCATGGGATTCCCCTCAGAAAGTGATGTCATGTGAAAGGTTAATGTTAAAATGAAGACTTGGGAATTGCCAAGATTGGTTCATGTTTTGTGAAAATAGTAATTTGCTATTAATATAATGGGATTTCCCAGTGCTTGGTATATAAGAAAATGTAAACATAATTCTTTACAATATAGTGTTGATCTGGGCTAGCTAAATGCTTACAGTCCAATTCCTTCAAAGAAAGGAAATTGCGAACCAGAAATATTTTATGTAGTCAATGTACTACTGCCTGCAAGTGTTGTCGAAGAAGATCTAGAATACGTCAAAGAACGTACTTCTTCCAAGAAAGGAATATATATTCTTCTGTCGGCTTGCTGAAGTCTGGTTATGGAACCACACATATGTCAATACAAGTGGGGACAACTGCAACGCAGTCCTACTTTCTGAAGAAATTGTGTGAAAGGTAAAAATAGCACCATTTTGGAGATAGAGAACGGCACAAGGAATTAATTGTTTGAAGAACTGCGCAAGGAGTTAAGTTTGGAGAAAGCAGCACCATTTTTGTGGGAGGATTTTATACGCAAGGATATGCAACTGCACAAAGGACTTCGCTGATTTTCGCAGGACAAGTGAATAAGGATTATACATCAGCCGTCCAGAACATTGCAAGAACTCTATTACCATCAAGACAAAGAATGCTGGCTAAGTACTAATTAGTTAAAAGAGTGATTATATTTGATTGTATTGTTTGTGCATTTGTTGCCATATATTGTACCAATCATATCTTACTTTTGTGATGTGCCCTGAGTAACTTAATTTAATTTAATTATTTAACTTTGTTTACAATCTGAAAGTATGTCATGAGATGGGAAACCCCTTTGTGCGTGTAAGATAATGGTGTGGAAAGTCATTTTGGAATTCCCCCCAAATTATTGTAAACAAAGTCAGAGCTATGTTCGGAACTTGGAAATCTCCAGTTCATTATTGCACCATCAGAAAAAAACCCAGGAAGTGATGTAATGTGAAAAGTGAATGTGTATAATTAATCTTGGGAAATCCCAAGATTGCAGTAATCTGTTGTGAAAATGTGATTGAAGTAATGGTTTATTAATAGATGATGGGTTTTTGCATGAGTACTGGTATAAAAGCTGGAGGCTTTTGTTTGGACTTTGCAGAATGTCATGGGAGATTGTGAAACTCCACATGTGTGTGATGGTCTTCGTGCTTCAAAAAAGAAGTACATTTTAACCAGTTTATGTAGCCAATAATTGAGCTATTTTAATACAGCAATGAAGGAGATAGCGAGCAAACAAATGTGCTCTTCCTCATCAAAGGATTAAAGTTCTTCTGTCGAATTGCTGGAGTTTGCTGGGTTTGTGAATACCACGCATCTGTCAAAAAACAGCGGAGCTGTGTTAAAGAAACCTGTTCCCTGGAGAAAGAGTAATTGGTGAAAGAAACACCATTATTGGAGAAAGCAGCGCAAGGAGATATATTGTGGAGAAAGCAGCGCAAGAAGATAAGTAATAGGAGCAAGCAGCATACTTTTCGTGTGAGGATTTCATACGCAAGGATATTTATAAACGCAAGTGTACACTGAACTTCGCTGATTTTCGCAGGACAAGTGAATAAGGATATATTACATCAGTCGTCCAGAACATTGCAAGAACTCTAGAATCACCAACAAGAAGACCGTTGGTTAAGTACCGATAGAATAAAACTGATTCTGTGATTTTATTGTGATTGTTGTTATATGTACCAAGCATACTTTGTTTTCAATTAAAGACTTAAATTTTGTTAGCTTATTCAAACAGTGTATTTGTGTTGTGCATTCGTGTGAATTTGGGTAAAAGGTGATTTTGGCCTTCAGTACGACTCGTAACAAAATGATAACATCATTAATGTGGAATAACCATCTTTCAACAAGAAATACAATGTCTTGATCACACACCAAGACAAGGTTGCATAGAATGTTGCATTGCAGATTAATTGTGAATTCCACAGGCTAATCATCATGTGATTACTATCTGTTAGAAGGGAATATCCGACGTCAGCATTCTCAATGTCATCACGGATGTTGTTTGGAAGACAAGGGCGGCAATCAGATGATGGTCGGCCAACATCAAGGGCCCGGTTGCTCAAGTAACGGCGTTTTATACGTAAACTAGCTTGAGTGCCTCTATGAGTGATGGGATTGCTGTTGATTCCAAGATCCACAGCATGGGACCAGATATCAGGTTTTTTGCAACAGCCCCAAGTTGAAGAGGTGTTTCACGTGTGTACTAACAGTCTGTTTATGAGGTGAGTGTGCTACATGAATATCACTTGGTGGGCCAGGGTTGGGGCTAATACCACCAGCTCTAAGTATATGGTAATTCACAAGGGGTCAAAAACGTGATTTTAACTCTAAATGCTATTTCTCCGACAAATTACGTTGGACAGTAACGCCACTTGCACTAATGCATTGTTAATAACTAGTGGTTAAATACCACTAATTATGTATTACACGTGTTTCAATGGGAAAATGCCTAATTTCGGGTTGAATTTTCTCATATTCAGAACTCTCACAGTTCAATGCCACCAATATCAGGTGAAACTATATGATTTAGATGCCAAATGATCAAAAATTCAACATAGGTTGACCTGACACTTTTCTTGTTTTAACGCACTGAACCGTAAACACCTTAAAATGACAGTGCGCCCTGGAAGCTGAAAGTTACAATATGGTAGGGCGACTATTTACTAAAAACCGAAGCCGTGCGTATGAATTTTGGTACTATTACATCAAAAATGTCATATAATGAGAGAAAATTGACCATTTTGAAGCATCAAACTCTAAAAAGTACTTTTTGGCTATATAACTTGATCAATTTCAGCGATTTTAATGCAGTCTTTTCGAATGCCATGAAAACAAATAGTTACTCATCGTATTTCAATGTATCGCCCAGGCCTATTAGTGGTATTTAACCTAGTGTCTGTAAATCATACACATATTTGAGGTCAAAGGTCATTAAGGGGTTACTTTTCGGTGTAAATACCTTCAAAAATGTTATTAGCTAAAGAAAAACATAAGATAGTGACGGTATGTTCACACATGAATTGTGCTTACCCTATATATATTTTTATTTAGGGTTTAAGGGGTCATTTCTGGTATAAAACATTCAAAATGCTATTTCTCCCACAAATTACGTAGGACTGTGACGCAACTTTCACACATGCATTGCTGTTATCCAGTGTCTATGTATCGTACACACTGTGTACTACACAGATTTGAGGTCAACTGTCATTAAGGGGTCACTTCCGGTATAAACCAAATACCTTCCAAAAAATTATTAGCCAAGAAAAACATAGCACAGTGATGGTATATTGCAGTAATACGAAGCTCCGTGTATCTCCATTGATTTTTGAACTTTGACTGATATATATATAATTATATATAGTTACTCATAAATAAAGCAGCAAGAACGCCCTGCTGTATACCAATAACCATTGAGTATTATACCCGTAACGCGCATACATCGGGCACATAGATCAAAAATAAATAGGCCCCAGAGCCTCAAATGTTAAAACAAAGGGTCGGCCGATTTTAATAAATAAAACACCTACAGTGCTGTGAGTTAGAATACTGATGGCACTTGGACATTATACCTTATCATTTGATCATGAGCCCCATAGGTAAAATATAATGGGTCCCAGGCTACAGGTTTCTCAGCAAATAAAGCTTTTTCAGGGTTCAGAGTTGATAAATCAAAAATATACTGCTCAAGGCTATCAGTATATCAACTCTGAACCCTGACAAAGATTTATTTGCTGAGAAACGGCCAGCCCTTTTTTTAAATGCTGGGCCTTGGGCCCCATTTTACAGGGTGGTCCAAAACAACTTTACCCAATTTCAAAGTTTCATATCTCAAAATTGAAAAAGCTGTTTCAAAGTGCTGTGGCAAATTATTACCGACCATCTTCCTGCGAATACTCGGTCAAAAAATGAATGACAAAGAATTTAAATTACAAATGTGGCGGCAGTGTATATACAGTCGAAGGGTCAACATTGAATTTGTTGAATGCTGCGTCACAGCACATTATACATCGAGTGTTTTTCCCCACGGACGTGATGGTACCCAGGCACGTTTCAATTTTCAGATGGAATTCCGGAACTGGAATTAAAATAGGTATAAATTTACGTAGCAAAAAAAAAGCAGCTTAAAAATGCAGCTAACATCATACATATTATTCTAAATTAAACAGACAGAAATTTGTTCCGTTATTCTGGGGAAAGCTATATTCATGTAGACGTGTTATACCCACAATTCTCTACTTCGTTATGGCTCACACATTATTCCATCTGATATAACTTGTCGCATCACTGCAAGCTGTTAATATTCACAAGACCTTCTATGTTTTGGGTATAATTTATGTTACAACGCTATTTTATTTGCTTTCTAAAATACTTGGGCTCCATACTAATGTTTTATGCAAAATGCAGGCATGTAGGTCAATGCAATAAGCTGAACTCTTGGTACTTTCAACAATGACACAGGGCATGCATACTCGGAATACTTTTAGAAGAGTTGTTGCGAGAATCGATCATGCTTCAGAGAATCGACTCTCCACAAATTATTTTGTTTGTGTGAATTTTATCCTCCTAAATTCATGCCTATTCCAAAACGCAGTAAGTTGATTCTCATGATTTTTGCAAGATGAGTATGATGCGTTTATGAGTATTATATTTTATTCACGCAAGTTCGAAATTGCGCCACAGATGACAAATCCCATAGGCTTACGTGTAGACAAACATTATTTTTAGAAATACGGTATGCAATCAAAACTTGAAACAGATTTTTCAACTGTGAAAAATCAACCTTTGAAATTAGGTCAAGTTGTTTTTGGACCACACTATTTAACCAATGGGACTCATGTACGTATATACTATAGGTATAAATGTCAAGTGCCATCAATATGCTAATTCAGAGCGCTGTATGTGCTTTATTTACTGAGAAACTGTCGGCCCTTAGTATTAACCTTTGAGGCCCTGGGCCTATAGTATTTATGGGGTCATGTACACACGTTAATGTATAAATTAATGCGCTATCAGTATACCAACGCAGGCCTATGCAGCTTCATTTACTTTGTAACAGCCGTCCCTATGTTTTAGAGTTTGGGCTAGGTGGCCCATAATATGTGACATATGAAGCTCAAATATAAGCCTACATAATATCCTCAAGTAATATCAGTGTACCAACTTTTAGCCCTGAACCTGATTTATTTGATGAGAAAAGCCCGGCACTTTGTTTTAACATTTGAGGTCAAGGGGCCCATAATATTTGACTTATTGCAGCTCATGTACATACGATAAGGTAAAATGCTAAAATCATATCAGTATACTAACGGACGACGTTGTATTTGCTCTTTTTACTAGCCGGTCACATGTTTTAGCGTTTGGAGCCAAGGGGCCCATAATATGTGACATATGGAGCTATTATATACCTATAACAATAGAACTTGTGCTCAAGTGCTATAAGTGTATCATCTCAAAGCTACTTTATTTACTGAGAAACAGCCGGCCCATAATATTGGTATGCCAACGCAGGGCGTTTTAGCTGCTTACAGCTCTGAGCCCTAAACCTGTTTTATTTGCTGAGAAACAGCCGGCACTTTGTTTTAACATTTGGATCCCTAGTGCCAATAATAATTATGTGACATATGGAACAAATATATACATATAACAATAGAATGCTCCAGTACTATCAGTGGGGTGCAGCCCGTCACTCAGAAGACCCGGTAGTCAGAAGACCCGCTATTCAGAAAACCCATTATTCAGAAGGCCCACTAGTCAGAAGCGGGCCGTCTAAATAACCGACTTTCTGAATGGTTTTTTGTTGTATTTTATGTTAAAGTCCCGCTACTCGCAATTTTTTCTGACTATCGGGTCTTCCGGCTAGCGGGCTGTATCCGTTACCCAGAAGATCCGCTACTCTGAATGCCCACTATTCAGAATTCTGACTAGTGGGCTGTTTTAATCATTTGAAAGAACTGAGGTAGCCTTAATCCTAACCCTAACTCTAACTCTAACCCTAACCCTAGCCTTAACACCTTGGTCTGGGCGGGCATTTTATAAATGAATTTAGAAGAGCAGCAACGACACCACTTGCATTACATTCCAGATGTTAAATCTATATGCATCACATGCTATAATATGTATCCCTATGGAGAGAGTGCCCGTTGAGGGCGCTATAAATGTGATTTAAAAAAACCGGACTCGTACGAATTTTCTAAAATTTTCTGCTCTTCTCCGAAAAAATAAAAAGTCCTATACCTCAATGATAATGAAACCTAGGTGTTAACTCTAACTCTAACACTAGCCCTAACCCTAATCATGAGAACTGGGTATTCTGAGTGTGAATAGAGGGCGTGATTCTGCAATGGCCCCGTTAATCAGAAGGCCCGCTTCTCAGGTAATATTTTTTGATTAGCGGGTCTTCTGGTTAGCGGGTCATTTTAAATGAAAACAAGCCCGCTATTCAGAATTTTGAATAGCGGCCCTTCTGGGTGACGGGTTTTCTGAATATAGTGGGCCTTCTGAGTAACGGGTCTTCTGAGTGACTGTTGCCCCCTATCAGTGTAGCCACTCTGAGTTCTAAAGCTAATTTATTGGCTGATAAACAGCCTAACCTAAGAAATAAAAGCACTGTGTGTGAAGCACACATGACCAGCGTTCTGGTGTGAGCATGAGTCCAGGGGCATAGCTAGGGTTTTTGGCGTCCGTGGTAACGGTAGATGGTGTCACCTTGCATGCTCCCACAATCAGTGTTTTTCTTAAAAAAATTGCGCGCGGAACGCAATGGCAAATTTGCACAAATATTATTACTTTTGTAGTGCTGAAGGGGAATTTTTTTCATTAAAAGGCTTAAGAATGACTATTTTTACTGAAAGAATCGCTCGAACATTTTCTCAGTTTGGATGGGCGCCGAATTCATGATTTATGTATAGTTATAATGTATCAGTCGATTCGGCGCCCCTCCAACACATGCCTCTTCGTGCGGAATACTCCCCTAGTTAACTACCAGCCTGCAATTAAAGCTCCTAATGGGTCGGGGTTAACTAGTCAGGGTGAGGGGTTCAGGCCTGCCATGAACTCTTCCGTGGTCCAGGGGGCAAGGAGGCGGAATCTACTGGATTTTAGCTTTTCAAACCATTAAATAGTTGGCTATTTGGAGAGGTAAACATAGTCAAAGTTGTACATCGTTAGAATGCTTTATCCATGATTGGGTTTTTTGGCAAATTATTCTTTTAAGATTTTTTACCGACTTAAGACTAAAATTTAAGACCGTTTTCCTATTTTGCCCAACCAGTTTAGAATTGAAATGTTCCCCAACTGACAAACCTCCTCCAAATCCCTAACCCCTCCCCATACGACACTGAACACTGTGTACTTTTCACGTTTCTAGAAAACTTGAAAGAAAATGCACAATGTGTTGCAAAGATGTTTTTGAATTTCCAAATCATTATTCATGCAGAAACAATGTTTTAGGACAGACTTGTCGCAGTCTAAAATGTTTTTGTTTTATCATTATTATTATTATTATTATAACGTGGTAGACTTGGAACAAATCTTTACTTAGCTTACAGGCATATTACACCAAATCATTGCACCAAAAGTGCACCAGTGGTGAGTTCCGGTAAAAACTGAACGACTACTTGAGGCAATTTGGTGTCCTTTGGGATTTAGTTTTCTATGAGGTTGGCATGTTCTAATTTCAACATTTCAACAAAAGAATGCAACACACGTTAATCACTTAAATGGACCCGAAATTAAAAAAAAAGCAACGGTTTTACATGCAAAATAGGAGGCTCTTATGTCAGTTCATGCATGGTTGCCGAATTCGGCACCGTGGATCAGCTGCTGGCTTTTGAACTTGGAAATTTCATGTATCGGGGTACTGTGAAAGCCAGTTAGATTTCATGATGGACTTTGAATGTCTCTGATACTAGTGATGTGAGTAATTAAGATTGTATCTGGGAGCTGTTTATAGGCCTATGTTCAGAAGTTAAGCTTATTATAGATTTCATGCATGTGAAAATTAAGGCTGCTGACAATGCACTTGTCAATTGATAAGCCGTTTCTCAGCAAATTGAATAGCAGGGCAGTTGAAAACAGACGGGCATTGACACAAACTTTGTCAAACGTAGGGCCGGCCATGTGCCGGACCTTTTCCAGGGCTTTCATTGGCTTTTCCAAGTCCAAAGAGCTGGGAATTAAAATAGATATGATTGAATTTATTTTTCTGATCAAAACGGGATTCCCCCATTTATCTCACACATTCTCTTGCATGATTACTTAAAAGGGGTTCTCGTCTCTCATATCTCTCTCATGAAATAGCTTCAAATTGTAAACAAAGCTAAATATTTAAATTAAAGGCCCATTTAAAATTAACAGATGTGGAAATAGGAGTATAAGCTGCCAGGAGATACCAGTTGTAGTCCTACTCATTCATGGCATATTGGATGGCCTAGGGGAAAGGCAAGATTATCCTTGCCTTCAAGGTGAAACAAACCTACTCATGTTACGCTCTAGCCATGGGCTAGCCTAGTGTCAGATCTTACCCAGAGAAAGATGACATTCCAATATATGCCTTTAAATTACTAAGGGCACATCACATATTCAATATTAATATAATAGGAGATGTATAATTATTTAACTTACCATTTTTATTTTCTTTCATATGGCAGTTGGGATGGACTTCTAGAGTTTGTTTTTGTGTCTTAAACCGAATCTGTTTGTCATCAGGTGAAGTAGGCGGTTCTCCTACATCTGTAGCCTATAAATGCAATTGAGTCAGTTGACAACAATTAACAACGGTCAAATTAATGTTTTTTTAAGAACTTATTTCCACATCAGCGTGGTCTTAAATATTAGGGTATAGAATTGAAGTCCCGTTCTCAAAAGTTTTGAAGGTGTTTTTTTTTATAGATTTCAGGACGGTGAATAAAATGAGAGGGGTCTGCACCATCGAAAAGTGTGGGGAACTCTCGCTAGAGGGCGTTTTTCAAAATGGCCGCCAAAATCCCTTTAAAGCACCATAACTTGGTCAGAGAAGTACCCAGCAGCACGATTCTGATATCTATACCCATGTTTTCAGGGTCAAGGAATCCAATAGAGTCATATACAACAGCCTAGGACCTATAGTTCCAAGATGGCTGCCAAAATTTCAAAATGGCCGCCAGTGAAAATTAATTAATATCTCGGGTTCAGAAAGTCCTAGAAGTAGGATTCTGGTATCTATACCCACGTTTACAGGGTCTAGAAATCCATTGGAATAATCTAGAACAGCACAGGACCTTAAAATCCCAAGATGGTCCCCAAAATTTAAAAATAACTACCACTAAAATGCAGAATTTTGGCTATATCTTATCTTATCTGTGGTTTAGACGGCCTTATCCGGGGTTTACGATCCTTATCTGGGGCTAAGATGCCTTAAAGGGACCATTGAAAGAAAATTTGATTTGGTATCAAAATAAAGCCCATAAAATATAGAATCAATATCTAAAACAATTGAAGAACTAACCATTTTAGAAATAAAATACAATGAAAACAACGTGCTCGATTTACCCCCTTCCGACGCTACATCGCGCGTCATTTATCAAAAATAGAAAATTGGGCGCTTTCCGGATGACGTCATTGTGGTTACGCGTTTTGTGTTTTGTTGACATTTTTGCCGGGATAATTTGACAACAGCGATCGCGATCTAAATATCAGATGCAATAATAATGATAAAACAACCACTTATATAATTATTTAAAGCTCAAGTAAAAACAAAATACCAGCTGATTGTCAACATGTTATCAAAAAGAGGAAGTGGAGGTCCTTTTCATTAATCATTTATTATTTTTTTACAATACAAATGGATCATTTAGGCCTATATATATGTATTATTCCCATTATTAGTTGTGTAACTTGTAGAGGAGGATGATAGAATCGAGGCTATTGTTATTTGATGGTTCTCTGAGAGGATTATTAAAACAAAGTCTCTAAATTGAAATGCTTATCATGCTTATTGGACAGAAGCAAATCTAATCAATTGACGATATTATTAACTTTTGAAACATTAGAAAAAAGACGTTTTGCCTTATAATGAAGAAAATAGCATTAAACATTTCAGACTCCCTCAATTGCAATGCCATGGCCCATGGGAAAGGAAGCGGGCGGGGACGATCAATATTGGGGTTTTTTTTATCATCATCAAGCATGCAGCTTTCTATTTTACTTATTCATAAATTCAACCCCCGGTCAACATGACCAATTAAGATATGATTCCGATGACTTTATGTAGGCCCTACATGTAGTAGTAGTAGTAAAACTTTATTTATTCAGGGTAAACTCAATTCAGTAATACAATACTGGTCTCCCATGAGACATGGCATGTATAAAACCATAAAACTAATTATGAGTAGGCCTAGGCCTATTATAGTGACGATGACGAAGGGAATATCGCCGAGATTTGCCGCAACACATAAATTGCAGATGATGTGCCGGCGCGAGCACCTCCCGCCCTGTTAACACGATGCCGTCGGCCCGACGTAGGCGACTGGTCGGCGAAGTCGGCAAGGGGTCGGGGTCCTGCTGAAGTAGTCGGGCGGACATCGGCCCTACGTCACTAAGTGAACGTCGGCCTGCTGACTTTGGGGCGACGTCGGGTTGAGGTCGGCCCTAAGTGAATGTCGGCCCGCTGACTTTGGGGCGACGTCGGGTTGAGGTCGGCCCTAAGTGAATGTCGGCCCGCTGACTTTGGGGCGACGTCGGGTTGAGGTCGGTGAAATTCATCAAATCTTTGATGTTGGGCCAATGTTATTAATCCATCCATTGACCAAATTTTTTATTTTTACATGTATATTACTTTATAAAGAAAACAAATCAACAAATTTAGTAAATGTTAGTAAAATTGGTCAATATCCTTTAAATAATACAATTTAGCAGGTTTAGCCATCATTGCTTATATTAACTTAAAACACTTCATCAAATATAGAAACCCCGGTAGCTCAGTCGGTAGAGCGCCAGACTTATAAACCGAAGGTCCCTGGTTCGAATCCCGGTAGGTCCATTAAGGTAAGTGACTTGTGTAAATTAAGCTAGGAAATGTGTGTTCGTTGAAAAATAGAGAGTAGGTAAGTGTTAAGACTCGGTGTAATCAGAATATACGCTACTAACTAATATTTTGATTTTTTTTTTCATGATTTTTCGTTTCATTGGGCTGACTTGCCAATCGTTGGATCGACGTTGGATAATGGTTGGTCCAACGTAGTTCCAAGGTCGGGCCGACGTTGTTGAAGTCGGGTTAGGGTCGGCACCGGCTTTTAAGCAGTCGGCAATACGTCGGCCGGTGGTCGAACCGAAGTCGGGCCGACCTCGTCGGCAGGACATATACCCAATGAGCAGCCGACATCTGAGCCGACGTTCAGCCACCGTCCATGGCGACCAATACCCGACGTCGGGCCAACCTCTTTGTGTTATCAGGGTATTATTATTATTATTATAGGCCTATGTATTTTTTTTTTCCGTAGGGCCTACCTTAAAATATTCAAGAGATGATTATTTTTCCCAAAACCTGACAATTGGTAAAAAAAACCCTTTTCTTCCATAAGTTAACTTTCAAAAGTGCTTATTTTCATACCCCAAATATGCCAAAGTAGGCCTAGGCCCTTTTATTTTGCAAATCTATTCCCCTATACCATGTGTTATACGGGACACTTGCCAATATTATTTTAGCCGTTGGCACTGGGGCAGTAGCTGAACGGCAGATGAAGAACATGACATGCAAGCTGTTCTTGAAATAAATTACGAGGAGCGCCTACAAACATAGGCCTTCAAAAAGCCTATGCTACCAAATTAAAAGTACAAACATCAAATGGGAAATATTATAGGCCTACACTTATTTTAATCCATGGATGGTTAGGCCCGGGGTAGGCCTAGGCTATGCGAAATTGATGTCAGTCATTTCTAAAAACGAAATATCCAGCCGGGCCCGCTGTATTTTACAACATACCTAATTAACATTAACTTTGTAACTGTAGGCCTACCTTTGATAAAACGCTCGGACACTTTGCACTTTCAAGTTTCAGTGGGAGTTGAGATTGGATTAGCGCCTTTTCCCAGATCTCGGAGGGTCCAAAGCGCTGTAATTTCGCTGCCATGGTACTTATCACAATCAGATCGCATCATTTAGGCTGGATGCTGCCGAACCTGGAGCAAACCTAGCCGCACTTGGATTGTAACATCCACCAATTATCTTTTCAGCTCTCTAAATTTCATTGGGATGAAGGAAGTTTTTGATAACCAAACAACTAATCACCGATATTTGAGAAGCAGGAGGAAATTGGAGATCCCGGACGGAGAAAACCTGCGAGAGCGAGCATGGATACGGCATCCCATTCATTCACATAAGTCTTTGGGCCGCGCGCCGGGGCTGAAGTTGAACCCGGGACCTCAGTGGTGCAAGGCGAGGAAACAACCGCGCTAACTCACTCTCCCGAGCCTGGCTTTTGTTTTGAACCTGGTCCCATAAGTGTGTCTCTACACGGAGCGACCGTTTAAAGAAACAAACAAACACACTTTAAAATCACTCGCAATTCAGCTTCCAAACTTCGGAGTCAGGATCGGCTTGCGTTTTAGGCCCGGCGTTACCTAGGCCGCACGCCCGGGAGGTAGGCTAATTAGGCCTGAAGAAATTAAGTATGTCATGGGCTAACCCGAAACATCATCACCTTCTCTTTCCTAACCTCACCAGATATTTCAGAGTAAATATAAGTAAAGAGTTGCTATCAGAATGCCTCAAAACAAATGATACTCTCTTGCAAAAGCCGAGCAGCTAGCACTGACAGCTTTGACTTTGTTATGTAGGCCTAACTTATGTTTCCCCGTTCATTGCCGTTGTTGGCCAATTTTGTAGCTAGAATTTATATATAGGCCTATCATAGTAGGCCTACCGGTCTAGTGTCCGTCTCATGGTCGGCATCTTGCAACAGTCATTGTAGCTTTATAATTTATATTATAATATAATATTTTTTAATAAAACTTGTTAGGCCTAAAAGGCACAGAAAAGTTAATTGCTGTAAACACGTGAATGCGTTGGCTCAGGACCAAGTCTGGCCTATGCAGTGTTGCCATGAAGCGGAAAGGATAACCACTTTGACGTCACAGGGGTTGCCACGTGTCTCTGCACATATGAATTGGGCGGAACGACGCGACATTGGGCGCTTTGTCTTTATTTGCTGATTTGGGGGGTAAAATGAAGGAAAATTGCGATTATCATTTTAGAAATGGATTCTATTATGTTATTAGCTTTATTTTGATACCAAATATGTTTTTTTTTCAATGATCCCTTTAACCTTAGCATAACGCAGTCTAAACAACTCCAGATAAGGTATCTAAACCCCGGATAAGGCGCCATAACCCCAGATTAAGGGACGTAGACCCCAGATAAAGCAGTCCAACCCCCCAAATAAGGCGCCTTAACCCTAAATAAGGAACATAAACCACAAATAAGGCATCTAAACCCCACGTAATGTGCCTTAACTCTAGATAAGGGTCGTAAACCTCAGATAAGGCATCTAAACCCCAGAGAAGGCGCCTTAACCCCAGATAAGAGACGTAACCCCCAGAAAAGAGACGTAAAACCCAGATAAAGCAGTCTAAACCCCCAGATAAAGCTCCTTAACCCCAATTAAGAGACGTAAACACACGTAAAATATAAGGCATCTAAATCCCAGATACGGCGCCTTAACTACAGATGAGGGACGTAAACCTAGGATAACACAGTCTATCCCCCAGATAAGGCATTTAAACCCCATATAAGGCGCCTTAACCCCAAATAAGAGATGTAAATTCCACATAAGGCAGTCTAAATCCTATGTATCATTCTTTAGGCATACCCGATAAGGCGCCTTAACCCCAGATGAGGGACGTAAACCCCAGATAAGGCAGTCTAAACTCCAGATAAGGCACCTTAACCCCAGATAAGGGATGTAAATATAGGATAATGCAGTCTAAACCCCAAATAAGCTGCCTTAACCCCTGATAAGGGACGTTAACTGGGGATAACACAGTCTAAACCCCAGATAAGGCATCTAAACCCCAGATAAGGTGCCGTAACCCCAGATAAGGGACGTAAGCTCCAGATAAGGCAGTTTAAATCCCATAAGGCACCTTAAACCCTAGATATGGAACACAAACTCCAGATAAGGCAGTCTAAATCCCAGATAAGGCATCTAAACGATGATAAAGCGCCCTAACCCCAGATAAGGGACGTGAATCTAGGATATTGTAGTCTAAACCCCAGATAAGGGACGTGAATCTAGGATAATGCAGTCTTAATAAAGCACCATACCCCATATAAGGGACGTTAATCTGGGATAATGCAGTCTAAACCCCAGATAAGGCGCCCTAACCCCAGATAAGGGATGTGAATCTAGGATAATGCAGTCTAAACCCCAGATAAGGCGTCCTAACCCCAGATAATGGACGCGAATCTAGCATAATGCAGTCTAACCCCCAGATAAGGCGCCCTAACCCCTGATAATGGACGTGAATCTAGGATAATGCAGTCTAAACCACCAGATAATGTGTTTTAAGCCCAGATAAGGGATGTTAACTGGAGATAACGCAGTCTAAACTCCAGACAAGGCAGTCTAAATCCCAGATAAGGCATCTAAACGATGATAAGGCGCCCTAACCCTAGATAAGGGACGTGAATCTAGGATAATACAGTCTAAACCCCAGATAAGGCGCCATACCCCATATAAGGGACGTGAATCTAGGATAATGCAGTCTAAACCCCAGCCAGATAAGGGACGTGAGTCTAGGACAATGCAGTCTAAACCCCAGATAAGGAGCCCTAACCCGAGATAAGGGACGTGAATCTAGGATAATGTATATAGTCTAAACCCCCAGATAAGGTGTTTTAAGCCCAGATAAGGGACGTTAACTGAAGATAACGCAGTCTAAACCCCAGGTAAGGCGCCGTAACCCCAGATAAGGGACGTAAACATATGATAACATAATCTAAACCCCACGTAAGGCACCTTAACCCCAGATAAGGCAATGTAACATCAGATAAGGTGCCTTAACCTCAGATAAGGGACGCAAACCAAGGATGGCGCAGTCTGAACCCCAGACAAGGCATCTGAACCCCCACATAATGCGCCTTAACCCCAGCAGGGGGACGTAAGCCCAGAATAAGCGCCTTCCCTCAGATATGGAGCGTAAACCCCAGATAAGGCATCCGGACCATGAGTAAGGTGCCTTATCCCTAGATAAGGGACGTAATTTGGGGTTTACATCAAAATATAACCGATTTAAAACGTTTTAAAAACGTTTTGTGTTTGCTGGGTATTTGGGGTTTAAACTGCATTATCCTACATTTACATTCCTTATCTGGGGTTAAGGTGCTTTATCTGGAGTTTAGATTGCCTTATCAGAGGTTTACGTTACTTATCTGGGGTTAAGGCGTCTTATCTGGGTTTAGATGCCTACAAAATGGATCTGGGATTAAGGCTGCCTTATCTAGGGTTAACTTCCCTTATTTTGGGTTAAGGCGCCTTATATTGGATTTAAATGCCTTTTCTGGGATTTAGACTGTGTAATCCTAGGTTTACGTCCCTCATCTGAAGTTAAGACAACTTATCTGGGGTTTAGACTGCCTTATCTGGGGCTTACGTCTCTTATCTGGGGTTCAGGCGCCTTATCTGGGGTATAGATGCCTTATCTGGGGTTTACGACCCTTATCTGGGGTTTACGACCCTTTTGTAGAGTTAAGGGGGGTCGATCTTTTGTGCGTAATTATAGAGGGCCAGGGGATTCACTCTATCATTAAAAAATTATTTGAAGAAGTCAAAGAGCCCTAGGAATAAGAACTGTTGTGTAATTCACGCCAGATACAATTTCTTTATACGACAAAAATTAATTTTTGTAATCGATCAAAAAACGAACGTTTTATATCAATTTTAAATTTAGCCTGAATCCGTAAATATGGTACCTCTCGCCCTGTTTTGAGTCAAGGCTATTTTTACCATTATGCAGCGAACCATTGTTAAAGCTATTTCACATACATGTACAAAACATTCTAGAGAAAGAATGAGGAAATATAGTGTTGAAATATCTTTTGTTGATTTCGAATGATAATGTCATGAAGTCGTAAATTTTAAGGTCAAACTCCTAAAACCAAAACAAAACATTGCGACGCAGATAATTCCCGACTTACGCAATTTCATCATCACATCAGTGTCTTTATTATTTGTTTGAAACCTTTCCCAAACGTTCGTGCCATTTATGCATAAAACGCCTAATCTATCTTTACAAAACGCGTCTTTTTTTTTTAGTAAACAAAAGGCTAAAGATGGCATTATGAGATTTATCTTTTATCATTACACTCCATCGCTCAACTGCCACGGTGGCTGAGCGGTAAAGTGCTAGAAGCGTAATCAAAGAAGTTTAGAATCGCTGGTTCGAGTCCCAACGAATCCCGTGGAAACTTTTTTTCTTCAAAATTCATGATCGCATTCCGAAATGAGTCACTTGTCGGTAAATCATGTCTCGTATCCTTAAGTGGGGTTAGATGCCTTATTTGGTGTTTATGTTCCTTATTTACGGTTAAGGCGCCTTATTTGGGGTTTGGACAGCTTTATCTGGGATCTACGTCCCTTAATCTGGGGGTTGCGGTGCTTTATCTGGGGTTTAGAAACCTTATCTGGGGTTTAGACTGCGTTATGCTAAAGTTAAGGCATCTTAGCCCCAGGTAAGGGTCTTAAACCCCGGATAAGGCTGTCTAAACCACTGATAAGATAAGATCAGATAAGATATAGGCAAAATTCTGCATTAAAATTTTAGATTTTGGCGGCCATCTTGGGATTTTAAGGTCCTGTGCTGTTTTAGATTATTCCAATGGATTTCTAGACCCTGTAAACATGGGTATAGACACCATAATCACACTTCTAGGACTTTCTGTACCCGAGATAAAGCCAAATTATATAATTTACACTGGCGGCCATTTTGACATTTTGGCAGCCATCTTGGGATGATAGGTCCTAGACTGTTGTAAATGACTCTATTGGATTCCTTGACCCTGAAAACATGGGAATAGACATCAGAATCGTGCTGCTGGTGCTTCTCTGACCAAGTTATGGTGATTTTAAGGGATTTTGGCGGCCATTTTGATAAACGCCCTCTAGCGAGAGTTCCCCATACTTTTCGATGGTGCAGACCCCTCTCATTTTATTCAGCGTCCTAAAATCTATACAAAAACACCTTCAAAACTTCTTGCAGTCAACCCGAGAACGGGATTCAATTCTATACCCTACTAAAACGTATCATTATATTTCATGATTTGGTAAACCAATTAATAATGTGTAATGTAATCTTCTACACTACTATGCGTTGCTTTATAATAGTGGAGGACTCTAAACACTACCAGTAATAATGATTTGTCCTAGTTTTGACCTTCAATCCAAGATGGCCGCCCATTTTCAGCTCAGAAAGGTCAAATTTTCACATTTTTCACCGCCCGCATACGTAGGCCTATATATTCACATCATTTGAATGAGTTTTGTCTATTTGTTTCATGTCTACGTGTGTTTTGCTCTGCACCATATCAACTGATCATCAATGAATGAATGCAGCGTCAAAGACATTTAGATACATTTAGAAAGAAAAAGATTCTATTAGACTTGTGCAGGGCTGTCAACTCTCTGACGCATTGGCCGTGAGTCTTACGCATTAGGTCACTTTCTCACGGTCTCATGCCAAGGTATTAAATTCCCACGCCGAGGTATTAAATCTGACACAAAAAGCTTTGTTTGTCATGAATAATTTGTTGTTCCTATCCCCCCGCTTTTCAGAGTCTCGAACGCCGTGGCTCAAATAATCATCGGTCAAAATGAACATCGGTCAAAATGGAGTCGGCAAATCCCGATAGGCTTCTGTCTCAAGCCAAGCAATCCAAAAAGTTGACAGCCCGGACTAGTGTATAGATCACCTATAACCAGGAGGGTGAAAGTGCATAGGAACAATGCCGGAAACTACGTCACGCTATTGTTCGACCTAGGCTACATCATTTTTAACGCATGCGTGTTCGTCAATACAGCTTTAGACTCCTCCACCTTTGCAACACGGTACGTGGAGTGACTGGAATCACACTGACGGCGGAGAAGAATACTAGCTGGTCAAACAGTTTAATTCTATCAAGCATATAATACCTGAACAATCATCGTCATTTGATCTATTTTCTACAGAATATATTGTATAGGCCCTACTCAAAATATAATTTTAAAATAGTAAACCTGTTAACTTATATATTTGTGCACTAAAATATAAGGACACGTGAATAAAATCATGTAGAAGACAAAATGGCCGCTAATCCGCATATTGTCTAGACCTAGGCTACATCTTCCGGTTTCGTCACGTGATTTCAGATGCCTATCCCGACATTCATTATTCCTGCTATAACACTGCTTGCTTGTTACCTACAGCAAAATCAGCCCTTTGTGTACTGAAATGTGGCAAGCCGTGTATGGCCTAAGTCCACTGATACTATCGGCCAAGGTAAACATGGTAAAAACTGGCCAGAACTTGACAAATCTTTTGATGTTTACAACACCACTTCATGGAAATATGGGTCTAGAAGTCATTACATGCATCAGACATATGTTATATCTCAATCTCGTCGTTCACCTGTGCGTGGACTTCTCCACGACAAAACTAAAATGTGTATGGTGCATGCACGGTGTGGACCTAAACATGATCTGAAGCACAAGAATAGACCACTGAATAGATAAAGACACTGACGTGATGATGAAATTGCGTAAGTCGGGAATTATCTGCGTCGCAATGTTTTGCTTTGGTTTTAGGAATTTGACCTTAATAAAATTTACGACTTCAAGACATTATCATTCGAAATCAACAAAAGATATTTCAACACTATAAGTCCTCATTCTTTCTCTAGAATGTTTTGTACATGTATTTGAAAAAGCTTCAACAATGGTTCGCTGCATAATGGTAAAAATAGCCTTGACCTAAAAAAGGGCGAGAGGTACCATCAGGCTAAATTTAAAATTGATATAACACGTTTGTTTTTTGATCGATTACAAAAATTAATTTTTGTCGTATAAAGAAATTGCATCTGTCGTGAATTACACTACAGTTATTATTCCTAGGGCTCTTTGAATTCTTCAAATATTTTTTAATGATAGAGTGAATCCCTGGCCCTCTATAATTACGCACAAAAGATCGAGTCCGCTTAAATAAAAGTTCTTTCAATTTACCTGTGTTTTCTTGGCAATACTTCCTGGCTTTCGGAAGAGAGATTTCTTGTCTTTTTTATCTGTGGGTAGGAAAAAACAAGGTCGATATTATTCAGTGAAATTGTGACACACAGCATGAGCATTTATACTAGTAGTTAGGTGAAAAAGTTCAATTTGGTGACCACTCTCTGGCTAGTAAGGTTTGACGGTTGATTCGACTTCTATGGACCATTTAGAAAAAAATAGCCACCATGTCCCTCGCGAAAATCCCGGCATTTTTCGCTAGAGGCCAAAATCCAAAATGGCCGCCGCCACTAAGTTTTGAACCAGAGCACCTATAATAATGCACAAAGACACTTTTTCGGATATGTCGAGCACAAGGATTCCGATTCTGACATTAGTTTGACATTACGGCATCATTTTCACCCAGAAATCTTGAAAAATTTAGTTTTGAACAAGAGGACCTAAAATCGTGTACAAAGACACTTTTTTTTTTAATTTGACCACAAGGATTTCAAATTTGACATTACTTTGACATTACGAACTCATATTTACCCAGAAATCCAAGATGATGGCCGCCGGCGCCATCTTGAAAAAATAAGTTTTGAACCAGATTACCTAAAATCGTGTACAAAGACACTTTTACCGGTAAGTCGACCCCAATAAATCCGAATCTGACATTAATTTGACGTTAGAACATAATTTTTGCCCAGAAATCCAAGATGGCCCCCATTTGGTAGAGCGTCAATGTGATTTTTGAATGAGAGCAGAAGCATAAGTGTGTCATTTCCGCCTTATCTGGTGTTTATGTCTCTTATATGGGGTTTAAACTGCCTTATCTTGGGTTTACATCCCTTATCTAGGGATAAGGCGCCTTATCTGTGGATTAGATGGCCTTATCCTGGGTTTACGTCCATTACCTGTGGCTAAGATGCCTTAACCTTAGCATATCGCAGTCTAAACCCAGATGAGGCATATAAACCCCAGATAATGCGCCGTAACCCCAGATAAGCAACGTAGACTCCAGATAAAGCAGTCTAAACCCCAAATAAGGCGCCATAACCCTAAATAAGGAACATAAACCCCAGAAAAGGCATCTAACCCCCACATAAGGTGCCTTAACTCTAGATAAGGGTTGTTAACCCCAGCTAAGGGTCGTAAACCTCAGATAATGCATCTAAACCCAAGATAAGGCGCCTTAACCCCAGATAAGAGACGTAAACTCAGATATGGCAGTCTAAACCCCAGATAAGGCGCCGTCTGGGGTTTACTTATCTTAGGTTTATGTTCCTTATTTAGGGTTAAGGCGCCTTATTTGGGGTTGGGACTGGTTTATCTGAGGTGTACGTCGCTTATCTTGGGTTACGGCGCCTTATCGGGGGTTTAGACTTGGTCACCAAATTGAACCTAACTATAGGGGAGCTAGAAGCACCTCCTTTGCACCCCACCCCAGAACTAAACCAAACCAAACCAACTTTTTAGGTTCCAAGGATGACTCTAAAACATAATCAAGATGTTCCCCGAGGGGGCAAGATGGCGTCCAAACTGGCCGCCAAATGCAGGTAATCACAATAAATGGCCATATATGAATACTATTTCTGAACCAAACTAACGTTTTTCCTTAACTAATGAGTTCAGCATAAACTCATGTTGATATTTAACAAAAGTCCCAAGAGCCAGCACTCTAAATATTGCAACGGATAATGTAGTTGTGACAAATGTTTGAACCGATTGTTGCACGGTCTTGATGCTACGTACTTTGAATAAACCTGTGAACATATAGTGCCTATATTACAATATAAATCCAATAAAGCAGCCATAGGTGTCAATTGTCTTTTGGAAAAAGACTCGTAATTGGTTAAAGTAATTTCTTGGCTATTTATACTGCACTAACACATAATTGTCTCGAAAATACAAACGCATATACTTTCGGGACAACTATGTGTTAGTGCACTTTGTTCCGAAAATACATGGTGTAATTTGTATAAATTGTCTTCTAACAATCACGAGCCCTTTACCAAAAGACTAATTTTGACACATGTGACCATTTAATGGTAATTAATCATATTTAAGCACTGCATGTACACATGTTTATTCAAAGTACGCAGCATCAAGAGAGTGCAACAAACGGTTCAACTATTTGTTCACAGCTACATTAACCGTTGTCAAATTTAGAGTGAGTGAATTGAAAATTGCGCACAACAATCCAATAAACTATACTACAGGGTGTCCCTGAAAGAGCTGTATCGTCGGAAACTTAGTTGTTTAACGCCAGAACTAAACATAAGTATATACTTAATGTGGTTGAGGAATAAATCAGCAATCACATACTTTTTGAAGTTTGCCAATTCACCATACCGTTCTTGAAATATAAGAATTTCACGGAACTCCTCCATTTCCAAGCCTTTCCACGGATTCAAATATCAATCGATGATCTACGATATATAGCTTCAGAGTGCTAAGGCCATCTTGATTTAATAATTCGTCTTAAAGCTCCGCGCGCATTAGTAAAATCGCCCGTTTTTCGCGTTATTCCCGTTGGATTGAGTAAATAGCAGGGTTTTCCGTTGTTTTATTTTTTTTCATCCACCACACAAAAATCTCACGTCTGACATCGTCAGACGTCAACATAGCCCAAAGCGCAAATCTCAAAAAATAAATTCTTCATCTTGACCACAGTGCAATCTCCCTGAGAGATGAAAAAGTGGTCTATTCTATTCAGATACTACACAAAATAAAAATAAAATAGTTAAAACCGCATTCCGTATTAGGTTTTCACTTGGAAAGGGCTTTGAGACGAATTATTAATATTAAAAATAAGATGGCACATCATCAGCGCATGATGCGTTTGTTGTCATTGATAGATATTGACTCCGGGGATAGGCTTGAAAAGAGGGAGTTTCGGAAATATTTTCATTTCAAAACCGGAGAGGTCAATAATTGTCAAAATTCAAAAAGTATGTAATAGCTGTTATGTTCCTCAAAGTACCTCAAAATCAGTTCCCGACGATACAGTTCTTTCAGGGACACCCTGTTCATACAAAGTTTGATGACAATATTGTACGTACAAAGTTAGATGACAATATTGTTCCTTATTTTCTGCGAAGAGTTTTTTTCCGACATTATTATTTATCTTATAAAACAAATATGGATATAAGTTGCTTCCGTATTTTGCGCATTTGATGTCTCTTCTGCCCCAAAAAACATAGTAGAGTGACGTCACTTGCATTAACAAGTGTCTATGTATAGGGAGTTAAATGTCACTAAGGATCACTTTTGGTCTGAAACAAAATACGTCAAAATACCTCTTCTGCCACAAATAATATAACACAGTGTCGCCATTGCAAAACAGTATTTGTGTGTTCACAGATTTGGACTCAAATTTATTAAGGGGTTACTTCTGGTCTGAGACGAAATACCTTCAACTTTTCTTCTGTCAAAAAAAAAAAAAGCAAAAAAACAAAAAACAGCGCAGTGACGCAACGTGTACGCAAACATTGGCATTAGCCAGTGCATATCGGACGTTCCCAGAAAGTGTATTTAGTAGATCCATTAAATTAGAGTTCTGGAACAAACCGTTTTTATTTTCTGGGAATTTAATCCACAGATTTATTCACGATATTTCGGCCGTAGGCCTTTATCAAGTGTGAGTTGCGATCCGCGTACCTGAAAACAACCAAAGAAAGTATTGTTGCGTAAAGTGCGTGCGTGTGAAAAGCGAGCGCGTGTTGTGCGAGCGAGTAAAGCGCACATGCCATAAACACGCAGGAATTACGCAAAAACGAAAAAAGGTACGCAGATCGCAACTCATGGACTACTGAGCAGCATGATGAATTAAATTAAGTGTCACATTTATTTATATTGAATGCATTAAATTGTAGATTCATCCCGTTTGGTTTGAGTGTTCCAAGTTGGAAGATTATTCGTTGTTCCATCAGCTTGCGGTTCTTTCTATCTGAATCTTGAGTCAGTGCTGTCACTTCGACATCATCCAAGGTGTGGTCGCTTGTAGTGAAGTGCTCTGGTACTGGCCGGGAGATGTCCCGCAGCAGGATATCGCGCCTGTGCTCTGTAAATCTGTCTGCCAGCCTACGTTCTGTTTCCCCGATGTACAGACAGGTGGGATGGCGTTTGCAACCAATGCAATAAATCACATGAGTTGAAACGCAACTGAATGTTTTCTTGATGTGATACACTCCTCTGGGTCCCGTTACGCTGTTGTTGCTACTCAGATGGCGGCAGGTGTTGCATCTGCGTCGCTTGCAGGTTACTGTGCCGTGGTTTGCTACCGTCTCTTCATCTGTTTGTGGTAGTGAAGAGCGAACAAGATGATCTTTAACGTTCTTGTCACGACGGTAGGATACAATGGATCGTTCTTTGAAGATATCAGCGGTTGTAGGATGATCACTAATTATCTTCCTATTGCGCATGATCACATTACTTACTGCAACTGTGGCTGGATGATATGTGAGTACAAGCGGGGGACGTTGGTGATTGTCGACACGCTCTTTGGTGCGAAGGCTCTCTTCTCTGGTGATGGTATGAACCCGTTGTAATGCCGCAGAGTTTACATTGTCGGTGTAACCACGAGACTTGAAGAACTGGATCATGTCTGAGGATTGCTTGTTGAAGTCGGCTTCACTGCTGCATAGTCGTCTCAGGCGGAGAAGTTGTGAAAACGGTATGGAATTCTTACATGACTTTGGATGTGATGATGTGTAGGTCAAGTACGAATGGGAGTCAGTGCTCTTGTAGCGTACTGAAGTGCAGATATGATTGCCATCGATGGTGATCATGATGTCGAGGAAACTGATCTGTTCGTTGGAAATCTCCCAGGTATAGCTAAGCGCCGGATGGAATTGATTGACATATTCCATGAAGTGTAACAAGTGTAACAAGTGTAACAAGTTTACAATGGACTTCGCTGATTTTCGCAGGACAAGTGAACACAGCCGTCAAGAACATTGTAAATGAACAAGATAATAATTATCGACAAAAAGACTGCTGGTTAAGTACAGAGTAGTTAAATTAATTATTATGATTGTGTGATTATTTTTGTATATATGCATCTGTTGTCATATATTGTACTAATACTTTCAATTAAAGACTTAGATTTTGTTAGCTTAATCTAACATTGTATTTGTGTTGTGCATTCGTGTGAATTTGGTTAAAAGGTGATTTTGGTCTTGAGTCATTGCGACTCGTAACAATGTAATTTCTAGGAAACGAAGCATTTTGAAGGTATGTGCCGGAAATACCCCCTTGACCCCAAATCTGTGTTTACCCCATAGACCCCAACTATAGCCGATGCAGATGACCAAGTTTCATTACTCGACCATATAATCTGTAGAAGATGAAGCATTTTTGGTAAAAATCACATTTGTGACCGTCCACGGCGAATGAGCCGTAAATTCCTCCCCGGTCAATTTTGTTTTATTTCGTGTTTAAAAATAAACATCATAAACTTAAAAATGGTATATCATTTGACTTCAAACGATATCCAGAAGCGGGGTTATGGTTTGTTAAACTTTGCTCCTTCAACAAAATTATAGCTTTTACGTTTTTACATATGTCTCTTTTTCCACATTGCTGGCAATATATATCAAACAGTCATAATTGGCGGTCATTTCAAATCATCCCCAAGTCAACGAGGTTTAAGAAAGTTCTCTCATTGCTAATTGTTGGTTATGCATACCTGTACAAAATACAATGCCTGGTAACCCACCACTTGAACAGGATTTAGCAAAAGCAAACAAAGACCAGAGCTATTAAAAGTTCTATAGCCGGCCATCTAAGGTAGAAGCTTATTATCCACTTCAACAATAGGATTATTGATTAGTTTTGACTATCAAAATAAGACGGATGTCGGGCCAGCTTAAGTTATCGATGAATACGACCTTCGTACACATTTTACACCGTAACACAGAATACAATTTAGGGAATTTACGGCTCGTTTGTGCTGCCGGGTCACATTTGTAGGTAAAATTACTCATGCGTGACGTTTGTCCCTAAATGGTTCATGTCAAATATAGAGGCTGGGGCGTGGAGGTTTTGGCTAAGTTTGGTTATAATCAGTCAAATAATTAGGGAGCAAGAGCCAATTATGTCAAATGTTGACAGAAAGAAAGAAAGAAAGAAGGAAGGAAGGAAGAATAAGAAGAAACCGCTGGGATGCAAGAGCCAATTATGTCAAATGTTAAAAGAAAGAAAGAAAGAAAGAACCAGATGTATTGCAGCCTCATAAGGCTACGAAGTCCAGCCGTGACCTTGAAATGACATCTGATGACTTTGAAAAGATTTGGAACACAATTGCCCTTTTGTGACAAATGTAGGCATTAAGTTTAGTAACAATCTAGCTAATAAAAAAATTTGACCTTTGTTGACCTCTGATGACCTTGAAATGACCTCCATTTTGTTTTAAATCATATCAACATTACATATTCTAATTTAAATTTTAATAGACGAATTTTAGAATTTTACCCCTTTTGACCTTTGTTTGACCTCTGGTGACCTTGAAATGACATCCATCATATTTTGAATCATATCGTAATCACATATACTATTTTTCATTCAACTTGGACAAACTTTAGAACTTTACCCCTTTCGACCCCAAAACCGATCCCTCTCCATGTTCAAGCCAAATCTGATTATAACCCCATATTCAAACAATGCTATAGTCATTTTGGCATTATCCCCGATGATCACAGCACCTAAAATGCTGCAAATAGTACATTTTTAAGTAATTTTCAGTAATCAACCCTGTTTGACCCCTGCATGACCTTGAACTCCAAATCTGTGTTTACCCAATAGACAACAGCTAATGTCAATGCATATGTGTCAGTCGTATCTCTGTACCATGTAATCTGTAGGAACAGAAGCATTTTGAAGGTATTTGGTTATGTGCCGAAAATACCCCCTTAATGACCTTTGAGCCCAAATCTGTTTTTACCCCATAGGCCCAACTATAGTCAATGCCGATGACTAAGTCTCATCACGCTATCATGTAATCTGTAGAAGAAGAAGCATTTTGGGTAAAAGTCACACTTTTAGCCAAAATTACTCATGCGTGACGTTTGAATGTACCATAGAATCTGTAGGAAAAGAAGCATTTTTGTTTACATTTTTTTTATTAACGGCATCTTTATAGAGGGTAGCCCAGATCAGTGAACAAAGCACTGCTTTCCACTGGGGCCCTATTTACATATTAAAATACAAAGTTTTAAAAAAATATACAAATATTGAAAAATAAAATTTCCTTAATCTTAAATTACAAAGCACTTAAAATACCAAGAATAATTGAAGCAATTTGAAGGTATTTGGTTATGTGCTGGAAATACCACCTTAATGACCTTTGACCCCAAATTTGTGAGGACCCCATAGGCCCCGGCTATAGCCAAGGTCAATGTCCAAATCTCAATACTGTACCATGTAATCTGTAGGAGAAGAAGCATTTTTGGTAAAAATCACATTTTTAGCCAAAATTACTCATGCGTGACGTTTGACCCCAAATGGGTCATGTCAAATATAAAGGCTGGAGTAGTGGAGCTTGTGCGCAAGTTTGGTCATAATCGGTTAAATAATGAAGGAGCTAGAGCAAATTATGTTAAATGTTGACAGAAAGAAAGAAAGAACTAGATATATTGCATCCTTAAAAGGCTGCGAAGTCTAGCCGTGACCTTGAAATGACCTCTGATGACCTTGAAATGACTTTCACCACATTTTGCATCATATCCACATAACATATACTAATTTTTATTCAAATTGAACTTTGCAATTTGACCCTTTTTGACCTTTGGTTGACCTCTGGTGACCTTGAAATGACTTCAAATATATTTTGAATCATATCAAGATCACATATACTAATTTTCATCTAAATTGGACAAACTTTAGAATTTTACCCTTTTTGAACCCAAAACAGACCCCTCCCCATGTTCAAGCCAAATCTGATTATAACCCTATATGCACCCAATGTTATAGTCATTTTGGCATTATTCTGATTCTGAACCCAAAATCCGTGTTTACCCTATAGACACCAGGTAATGTCAGTGCATATGTGTCAATCTCATCTCTGTACTATGTAATTTTGAAAGTATTTGGTTATGTGCAGAAAAAATCCCCTTAGTGACCTTTGACCCTAAATCTGTGTTTACGCCATAGACCCCAACTATAGTCGATGCCGATGACCAAGTCTCATTACGCTACCATGTAATCTGTAAAAGAAGCATTTTTGGTAAAAATTGCATTTTTAGCCAAAATTACTCATGCGTGACATTTGACCCCAATTGGGCCATGTCTAATGTAAAAGCTGGGGTAGTGGAGCCTTTGCCCAAGTTTTGTTATAATCGGTCAAATAATTAGGGAGCAAGAGCCAATTATGTCAAATGTTGACAGACAGAAAGAAAGAAAGAAGAAACTAGATATATTGCATCCTTGTAAGGCTGCGAAGTCTAGCCGTGACCTTGAAATGACATCTGATGACCTTGAAATGACCTTCACCACGTTTTGCATCATATCCACATAACATATACTAATTTTCATTCACATTGAGCAAAATGTGCAATTTGTCCCCTTTTGTTGACCTCTGGTGACCTTGAAATGACCTCCAATATATTTTGAATCATACTAATTTTCGTTTAGATTGGACAAACTTTAGAATTTTACCCTTTTTGACCCCAAAACAGACCCCTCCTCTATGTTTAAGCCAAATCTAATTGAATACATGGATCCAAAACCCACCCAAGTCCATGGGAAGTGATTTTGAGAAAAAAACCTGTGTATCATTTTAATTCCTTCAGTTAGATTTACCTGGTCAATATGGTAAGTTGAACGTGCAAATGGGAGGGTTAAACTGTATTAGGTATGACGATTAGCATTTCAGGGACTTCGTGGGGTTCATTTTAAATTCTGGACTTGGGTGGTTTTTTGAATCATATACTAAGACAATAATGTTGGAATGAGATTACCAGCTAGTAAGATAATACAAAATAAAGCACACAGTTATGTATAATGTTGATAAGCATTCTGCCATGTAATATAAACCACACACTTTCCTTGATTAAACCCAATGTGTTACAAGACTCAAATCATGGACTTGGGTTGATTCTTTCATACATGCTATTTTTCACATGCTCAATAGACACAGAGGATGAATTTGAGTTGTTCTTTCATACATATGACAGGCCTATGTATAGCAACACTTTCCCTTTTGTATTCATATATTCAATTACAATCGTATATGAACATAATGCTAGAGCCCTTTGACATTATTTTGATGATCACAGCGCTTAATATGCAGCAAATATTGAATTTTAAAGTGGTTTTCAGTAATCAACCCTTTTTGTCCCCTGTATGACCTTGAAATCAAAATCTGTTAGGACCTCACAGACACCAGCTAATGTCAATGCATATGTATAAAGCCACCTTAATGTTTAATTTCGAGTCTAGTATGCACATCGGTCCTATACCTTTTCCTTAATTTATTTCATACCGGAATAGGCTTAAATACTGAACAAAGAGCGTTTCCTATCCTGGAGGGTGATCAATGGCAGCAAAGGGAAGTAAGTAACACGTCCCAAAACTGTAGATTTTCACTGTTCGGCGACAAAAGACATGAAACTAATACTTTAATTGCAAGAACATTATACTAATTAAATGGCCCCCTTATATGATGTGATCTCGAGAGGTTCTTGTTGGAAATAAGAGTACTGGGACGTGGAACAGATTTGGGTGCACTTTTAGTCATATTAGTTTAGATTCGGGGTACATTTTGATTTATTTATGGCTTTCATTTTCATGAAAATATGGTTTAAGAAAGGACATTTCTCAAAAATGTATCCAGAATTTCTCTGAAATCTACCTTAGCATTATTATTACAACACTTTATTATAGTGCGTCTTGCCTTAATTTTCAACAGAAAACTCCTTAAAGCTGGTATAATTTTGAGGCTCTCTTTCGTCAAGAGCTGTCAAGCACGGTTAATTTCTGGGTAAGTTTCTGAGACCTAGTCCACCTATACAAAATTCGAGAACCCCGGCACTCTCATCGGGTTTGTGATGCAAGGAATGATGCACGCCTTGATTTATGATAGTTTGTTTATTAATATTGAAGTCTCGTAGACCGAGAAAAAACTGCTACGCATGGCACTGGGAATGGATGGTGTTCAATTTTATCCGAAAGTTAGTCTGACACGGGGAAGAAAATAAAGTTGCACATGTTGCAAGGAGACCTTTACATAATTCTTGCAGTTTAATTTTGATTTATATAGTGGGTGCTTCCCCTGGGTGCTCCCGCACCAAAGCAGCATCGTACCTGCACTAAGGTATCCACAGAATATTTGATATATCTATTTATCAGTAGTACTCATGGCAAATCCTTCGCCATTTATAACTCGAGGGGGGGGGGGGGGATAAAAAGTTACGCACGCTTTGTGCGTAAGTGAAAATATCGAAAATTAAGGATGACCCCTCAAGCAAGCCCATTTTGTCGACGGCTGTTGGCTCCCACATTTATGTTCATGTCCAGGTAAAAGCATTCCAATTAATATAGACATGTCTAATATAGACATTATTATTTGACCCTGAATGACATTCGATGACCACGAATTTATTTATGTCAAATTATGTCAAATGTTACAGAAAGAATGAAATAATTAGATATATTGCAGTCTCATGAGGCTACGAAGTTCAGCGGTGACCTTGAAATAACCTCTGATGACCTTGAATTGCCTATTCGTGAAAAATGTAGGCATTTAGTTTAATAACAAAATAATAATAACCTTTGTTGACCTCGGATAACCTAGAAATGACCTCCATTTTGTTTGAAATCATATCAATATTACATATTCTAATTTAGATTTAAATTGGACGAATGTTGGAATTTGACCCATTTTGACCTTCGGTTGACCTCTGGTGGCCTTGAAATGACCTTCATCATATTTTGAATCTTACCGTGATCACATATACTAATTTTCATTCTAATTGGACAAATTTCAAAATTTTACCCCTTTTGACCCCAAAACAGATCCCTCCCCATGTTCAAGCCAAATCTGATTATAACCCTATATGCACCCAATGCTATTGTCATTTTGGCATTATTCTGATGATCACAGCACTTAATATGCAGGAAATAGTGGATTTTAAGGTGATTTTCAGTAATCTAGCCTATTTGACCCCCTGCATGACCTTGAAATCCAAATCTGTGTTTACCCCATAGACACCAGCTAATGCCAATGCATATGTGTTAGTCGTATCTCTGTAGGAAAATAACCCCCTTAATGACCTTTGACCCCAAATCTGTGTTTACCCCATAGACCACAACTATAGTCGATGCCGATGACCAAGTCTCATTACGCTACCATGTAATCTGTAAAAGAAGACGCAGTTTTGGTAAAAATTGTATTCATGCGTGACATTTGACCGCGAATGGGTCATGTCAAATGTAAAGGCTGAAGTAGAGGCCCCATGACAGGGTGTAATTCCCATTATTCCAGTAATTCCTAAATGTTCCCTGTAAGTCCATATTATTCCCAACTAATTCCGAATAAGTCCGGTAAGTCCCTATACGTCCATATTATTCCCAAATATTCCTGTAATTCCGAGTAACTCCAAATAAGTCCGGTAAGTCCCTATAAGTCCATATTATTCCGAACTAATTCCAAATAACTCCTAATAAGTCCAGTAAGTCCATACCGTAAACGTTCGCCTAATGGCGCTTTTGGATTCTTAGAAATGTGAGAGCGCCATCCTGGTAAAATCTCAATAGCATTAAGGATACGTGTATGTTAAATTGAGCAACCTGGACATAATGCCTCAGAAAAATATCGTGACATGACCCAATACTTTAGGTCACTAGGTTAGTTGCTAGAGCAGCAAATGTTTATGGATTTCTTCAGGTATTCTTTCTCAAAGTGCCATTAGACTTAATTTGTAAATCGATTCATACGTTATACCTAACTCATTTTGGTAAATCTTTTCATAACATTGTAATTTCTTCATATTTTTTAATATTCTTCAGTTCAAAATTACACCCTTCTATTGTCTGACCCGTTAGCTCAGTCGGTAGAGGGTGCGCATTGAATGGTGAATGGTGCTTGTTCGAATCTTGATTTCTGCCCCCACTTTTATGTGAAGAAGGGTCAAGAAATGTTTTTGGATTTTGTCCCCACTTTACGAACTAATATTGTGAATTTTTTTTAATTTTAATTTTCTTATTTGTTTTCTTAATAGGCACTGCGAACAAACGGCAACAAAAACCGCTGACCAAATTTGCTCCACCTGCTACCTATCAATGCGTGATATATTCCACTACATTTGACAGTTAAATGACCTTTGAAAAATAGAACGGCCTCAATGTTTCAAATTGTGTAACTACATTATTTTATTCATTTATGCATTATAAATAATCAGCTATTCTTTCTTTTCTTAAAAGGATCGAACCCAAGTAGATCAGACCATTGATCATATAACTATCAGACCACGAAGTAGTTACGTAACTCCGTGATGGTATCGGAACCAAGCACTGTTTGTATGGCGATCATTACGATCACGCTATTTTAGTATGCCTTTTTTGTGTTCTGATTGTTTCGATCGTGGTTCATTACTTAAGCGCGTGATCCCGTTGACAAAGTAACATTACGTAACTTCGATACCGGGCTTCGATACTGAATAGTTGTTGAGTGCACATAATATGGAAAGCCATTGGGGTATTGTGTGCCTTTCAAAGCGCCTTATAACATATTCTCATTGTGTTGTGGAATCTTAGCCAGTATTCAATGATAGCTATAGAGACCTTGCGTTTATCGATTGGCTCCAAACAAAGGATTTGAACCGGTTTCTTCCCCGTAATCATGGCGCAGTGCAGTCCATTCAATCAAATGTTGTCATCAACCTATTTGATCGTAGTGCATTTTGTTATGTGTGTGAGACAAACTGTCGTGGTAGATGCAATCATGCTTTTGTTGAATGCATTTGAGTAGTCCGCCATATTTACGTCATATGCACAGCCTCTATTCAGTTGGTCGTTGTATGATTTTGTTCGTTCACTCATTCAAATTTTATTTATATCATTTGAAGACTGAGCCTATTATGATACATCCTCCGTGGAACAGTTTCAAACAAATATAGCTAGGATTATTGGGGCAGAGGTTATCTTTTGAATCCTCTTAGAGGGCTATCATTTTTTTTTCGGAAGGGGGGTCCCAAATTTACAAAAAGTCTGCGTCAATAAAATTGCGCACCCCTGTTTCGGCAACAAAAATTTTATGATCCCAAACCCCAAAATTGTATTGAAATCAGTCTTTTGAATAAAATAACACACTTTCTGTGGTCATCGTGTGACTCCCTTACATTTTGGTCATAAAACATTTTATGATCACCCTCCTATTATTCTTTCCAAGAATTTATAACCCCCGTATATTTGGGACCCCCACTTCGAATATCATGATATACCTCTTATGACCACTGATGCATAGGCAAGGACACTCGCGCGAATTGAAAGACAGTTCGTCTCACACACATAACAAATGCCTATACAATCAAATAGGTTCATTACAACATTTGATTGAATGGAATGAGTTACTCTAAAATGAAACGATAAAATCATGAAAAAAGACACATACAAGATAAAAAAATAAAATTATATAAACAATGTTAAAGATAAAATCAAGAAAAAACATTGACAGACATCATAATCTGTCAGAAATTACTGCATGAGATTCGAACCATCAATCTTCTCCACAAGTTCTCTTTATCCTCGCACTATAGTCTAATGCTCTGCTCACTGGGCCACAACGTATCAGGTGAATGATTACCGCATTATCATGAACAAGTTTGTTCGATCTTGTTCATAATTGTATGTGTCGATAGGTTTCACCCTTTAACTACACGTACCCTTAATGATCAGTGATAATAGTCGGCTTTTACAGGGATGGCGCTCTCTCATTTCCATGAACTCCATAGCGCCATTAGGCGAACGTTTACGGTATAAGTCCATTTAATTCCCAAGTATCACTCTAATTCTGAGTAACTCCATATAAACCCGGTAAATCCCTGTAAGTCCGTATTATTCAAACTAATTCCAATTGAACTCCTAATATATCCCGTAAGTCCCTAAAAGTCCATGTAAATTCCCAAATATTCCAAATAAGTCCATATAATTCAAAATTTTGAATCCCAATGAGTTTAGGCAATTTAAACAAACCATCACAGGGACATCATGCACCCCTAAACATACCCAGGGACGTACATGGGCCCAAAACACTCACCTCCCCCACTTGTCACCCCAACACCAGTCGCACCTCAGCATCCCACCCCCACCCCCCCCCCACACACACACATACATCCATCCCACCCGTCACCCCAACAGACAAGTTGACAACCCAACACCCACTCCACACACACAAACATCATTTAAAGTATCTTTTATTTCTGAAAAAATGGCACACTTTTTTATCAATTATCTCTGTATGTTTATTGTGATTAAAAAATCAAGCTTAGAGACCGCTCATTATTAATATGGGAGGGGGGGGGAAAATGTAGGGGGTTATGTGATTTTACTTTGACAAACAGGGGGGTTATGTGATTTTATTTTTCCTGATAGAGGGGGTCTTGTGAAATTTAATAGTCATTCACTATTTTTTAAATACCAAGAATCCTGGAGGGTCAATCATACCATACATAATTGTCTAACTTGACTTATTCCCACAAAATTGTTCCCATTTTGCACCATATGTCACCATTTTAGCTTCAATCGGGCCAAAAAATCGTGCGCTTCGCGCGCATTTGGATTTATAAACATAGTCAACGGCCAAAATGTGCTGGATTCACTATACCAAGTTCAAGAAATAATTTCTTTTTCCTACTCCAAAAGAAATCTACGCTACTGCCACATGCTACACACACCTCTCACTCCTCACCACATGACCACCCCACCTCCAAGCACACACCTATAAATTTTCTCATCAAAAGTAGATATATTGGCATAGGGGTAGATATGGGGGGGTAAATTCCTTATTTTGCCAGGGGATGGTCCATACAATCACCTACAGGCCTATGTGGGTTTCTGACATGACCAAATTAACCTTATATTGGGCCATTTTAGTCACGAAATTGCAAATTTTTGTGCGCTTCGCGCACATTTTTTCCACTTTTGCATCATATTTCATCAATTCAGCTTCAAAATGGCACAAATTTCTTCACGCTTATAGCGCGCATTTGTACGATACACTTATCTTGTCGTCAAAATGAACTGGATTCCCTATGACTTCAAGAAATTGTTTCCCACCCATCACCCCAATGTCAAAATCCCAATCTCTGTGACTGAATTAATTAATATTTAAGTTTGCTTGAAGGGGCCCGGGGGGGGGGGGTTATGTGATTTTGTTTGATTCAATAGGGGGGTTACGTGAAATGTATTCATCGCAATAGGGGGGTTAGGTATTTTTCACCAATAAAGCTCAACATTCTCCCGCCCCCCCTCCCGCATTAATAATGAGCGGTCCCTTACATGTCATATAGGGGTGCACGCGCACACCCTGTACACAAAACACCTGGGCACCCAAAATGACACACCCAGCCATGCATAAAGCATTTCATGTTACTGTATTCCCCCAAGGAGGTTACGGTTACACTGAAATACAGTACGACGGCAACTTCGTGACCTCTTTTGTTCGATAGAAAATTTTTACGGGTTGGTGAACACGGGTTACGTAACTAAATGTTGAAAATTTGGCCGGCAAACATGTTTTTGCGAAATAGCTCCAGAAATGGGAGACACGGGTCGTTTTTTGCTTAAATTGCGTACCATGATCACGGATAAGATACCAAACGTTTGTGCAAAGAACAAAAAACGAGTAAAAGTTGAATAATATTGAAAATAAAGAAGCACACCCCTGTACACAAAACACCCGGGCACCCAAAATGACACACCCAGCCATGCATAAAGCATTTCATGTTACTGTATTCCCCCAAGGAGGTTACGGTTACAATGAAATACAGTACGACGGCAACTTCGTGACCTCTTTTGTTCGATAGAAAATTTTTACGGGTTGGTGAACACGGGTTACGTAACTAAATGTTGAAAATTTGGCCGGCAAACATGTTTTTGCGAAATAGCTCCAGAAATGGGAGACACGGGTCGTTTTTTGCTTAAATTGCGTACCATGATCACGGATAAGATACCAAACGTTTGTGCAAAGAACAAAAACGAGTAAAAGTTGAATAATATTGAAAATAAAGAAGCTTGAACATGTCCAAAGTGGCCGGGAAAATGAGAAAAATTGCATGTCACGATCACCAAAATGGTTATATCTACAACTATGAGCAAACGCCGGTCGTATGCTTTTCAGTAATGATAGATATTAACTAACTTGAGCTTGTATTAAATTTTCAGCGAAAATGATTGGTGGAATAATCGAGTCGTAGGTTGGGAAGTTACTCTCAAAACGGCCCGTGTCTCAATTGTGCGTGTCCCGTTAGTAACAAGTGTCACTAGCAAAATAGCAGCCGGCCTTGTCATTATATCGAATAATAATCGTCAGAATCATCCAGTTGACTCCAGTGATATTTATTTATTCAAGCAAAATACTGCATTGACTTACAAAATATTGAAGTCAATATAAAAAGTAATATCACCTCATTTGACTGAACTTAAAAGCAGTTTTAAAAATATTATTGTTGATCGAGTCCCTGAATGAGAAATAAGATTGCAAAAGATACGAGTATGGTACAGCAGGTTGTAATGGTCTACTGTCTGTTCAATTAGCTTAGATTCTTGAATTTTTAAGATATTTGAAAAAATAAAAAATTGTGGTCAAAGTCATCAAAGAAAAAGTGTTAGCACAGCCTTAGACCTAACGTAATTTATACCTTTCAAATTCTAAAGTTCAATTTAAAACCCCATTTCTTTTCAATTTTGGTCTTTTCCCGCGATATTTTTATAAAAAGCCGTAGAACGTCAGGTACCATAAACTTTTTTGAATCAATCCATTTAGAGCGTGGGGACGAATGTCACAATGCGCAGAGATGGTATTTATTCGACCATCCGCATCAGGAAGTATTGTCCAGCAAAATATTTGCCAGTATGCCTAATTTGTGTTGAAACCCGTCTGTTGAAACATTACGTTATTATTTATGAACTAAGGTTTTTATAGGCCCAGCTTATATAAATATATTCCATGCATATTTATTTATTTATTTATTTATTTATTTATTTATTTATTTATTTATTTATTTATTTATTTATTTATTTATTTATTGTGCGAATGGGTCTGAGAATGGGTCTGAGAAGGTGTAGGCTATTATAAAACTACACATTTATTTTCAATTTGTTATTTCGTTTTGCTTGTTGAATACAAACTGAAAAACTGTGAAATTAATGAACTTTTGTACAAGAAAATATTATTTAAAGGAGTGTTTCGTGATCCGAGCATCCTCTTTTTATGACATTTTTCAGTACATTTCCACGAAAAAAAGCCTATTCCCAAAATTTCAGTTGATTCCGATTTTGCGTTTGCGAGTTATGCATGATTATGTGTATTACACTGCTCCATAGACAATGCGTTGTAATTTCGTTCTGGTGCACCAGAACGAAATTCAAATTTCACGATATCTTTGCAAAACGAATTAATCTGCAAGAAATATTTTGTACATAAACATTATGTAGCCAGAGGTTTCCAGTGATATAAAAATCTCAACTTTTTTTGAGAAAAGTGGGGGATGAGGCTGTGGATCACGAAATGCCCCTTTAAAATAATCTTACATTTGCAAACCAGTTGAAATAAAAACGAAATCCATAATTTTAATGTAATTGTTTAGGAAAAAAATAATGCTCAGAATAATGTTATGCATAAAACGTAATCGCGCCATTCAATTTCGTAGAAAAAAAAACCGATGGACCATCATCACCTATAGAACCTATCCAATAACCGGAACGGTATAACAATTGAAATGGCAGGACAGATTGGTGGACAGATTGTTTTGCTAAATTGGATAGGGTCTATGCCCTAAGTTGATAATGGACCGTCCCACTCGATTTGTAAAAAGGTCGCGAACCCTTTCGGTGGACCCAAGTAACTGCCTAAAATGAGGCAAAATTCAAAAGAAATGGGGTTTTAAATTGAACTTTGGCATTTGAAAAGTATAAATCGTGTTAGGTCTAAGGCTGTGTTAAACATTTTTCTTTGATGACTATGGCCACAATTTGTTATTTTTGCAAATATCTTAAAAATTCAAGAATCTAAGCTAATTGAACAGACAGTAGTGGTTGGCGCCGTGTTTGAAGTGCGAGAGGTTGAAGGTTCGAATCCTACAGCATTTCGATTTTTTTTTCTCTTGTTCTGTTAGGCCTATGGTGTATGTGTGTAGGCCCGTAAGTAGTATGATCAATTGAAAATATTTCTATGCAACACGTTTCCAATGTTTTTCTTTATGCGTAGGCTTACATATTAAAAAATAAGATAGCGTCAGCCATAATTTTGGCATAATATTATTTGTAATTTTTACACCGTTCTTACACCCTACCCAGACATACACATGATTGGAATCAGCGTTTCGTTGTCTAGAGTAACTTTAATTATCTTCAATAGAACACCATAAGCGGTCAAGATAAAAAATTGCTTTCTTTCATTTTACCTCATTAGTTCTGCTTCAAATGATCAGAAACCCTTCCTGAAAGTTGTTTACTAATATCATAAATATTTTCAAAAAAAAAAAACCCGCTATGATAGGGTTCGAACTTCCAAACTCACGCACTTCAGGCATGGGCTTAGCCACTAGACCATCACAACCTGCTAACTTATTCTCGTACCTTTTGCAATGTTATTTCTAATTCAGTGTCTCGTTCAACAATAATCTTTTGTAAACTGTTTGTAAGTTCAGTCAAATGGCTTGAAATTACGTTTTATATTGACTTCGATATTTTGTAAGACAGGGCAGTATTTTGTATGAATAAATGAATATCACTGTAGTCAACTGGACGATCCTGACAATTATTAATCGATTATATGGACAAGGCCCGCTGTTAATTTTCCTGCTGACACTGGTCACTAATGGTCACGCACGATTGCGAGGGGAAACCGTTTTGAAAGAAACTTTCCAACCTACGACTCGATTATTCCACCAATCATTTTCGCTGAAAATTTAATACAAGCTCAAGTTAGTTAATATCTATTATTTATACAGAAAAGCATACGACCGGCGTTGGCTCATAGTTGCAGATATAACTATTTTGGTGATCGTGACATGCATTTTTTCTCATTTTTTAGGCTACTTCGCGCACAATAAACATTCATTTTCTCCACAATATTGGACATTTACACGTTACTGTTTGCCTTATACTCATGTTTCATATCTTATCTATGGGCTCAATATGGAAATGAAGGGAGAAACGGCTCGTGTATTCCATTTTTTTGATTGGTTTCTGAAAAACTGTATTTGCCACCTGATTTTCAACATTACGTTACGTAACAGCAGAGGTCACGCCGGTAAAAATTACCGGAAGTGAGCTAAGTTGCTGTCGTACTGTGAAATAATGCATTGATAGGTCTAATTCAATGGGATATCGACTTACATATTACACACCCCTACCCTGCACAACCCATCACATACCCCCGGGGGTCACCCCATTGTGGCCTGTACACCATCCGCGATAATCAACTTTTGAAAAGCACCCTAAACAAGGATTTAACCCTTGGCTAAAACGACACCCTAAACAGGGATATCATTCCTAACATCAAATTTCATACCTTAAATTTCATTTCCGCGTATTTAGAAATTGCAATTTTGCTACCCTTTTTTCCAATTTTTCATGTTTTTGACACCCTAAACGCGATACGCGCGTATCGTGCCTACCCACGAAAAACGACCCTTTTACGCGTTTTCATTATCGCGGATGGTGTACAGGCCACAATGGGAGTGACCCCCGGGCACATACCCCAACCTTAGTACGAGGAACCCATACCGTAAAAAGCTCTGCACAACGGTATGGGATGAAGTGTATACAAAAAGCTAGTGCAATGTTGCACTAAAAATACAATGCTCCTGTAGCTTAAATAGTTGCATGTTTGTCATAATATTAATTACACAGCTTCTTGTACTTCTTGTCTTAACTCTTATGCTTGTAATTGTAATTAATACCCCATTATTTATCCAGAATAAATGAAAATTCATTAACACATGATCCACATCGGCGCACCAAAACTGAGATGGCACTTCCCCGGGGGCACTTCAGTGCAAACTTAGATAGGGCAGCACCAATACGAAAATATCTTAGCGATAAATGATGTGTCTGTTTTGCCTGTTATTTAAGTTTGTGTTGCGAACTACCCCAACCTCACACACCACAAAATATACAAACAGTACACATGTGCGCTACACCCGCCCCCTCCCCCTCACACCCAACATTAACATACGTACACATTCATTGCACACATACGGGGACACCAACAAAAATTAAGGTACACCCAACCGCTCAAACATAAAAACACTTTTTGAGTGTTTTGTCCCATATTGATATTTTCCAAAAACATGTCGTGATTAATGCATATATGTGACGTGTCATGTCAAAAGGAGACACTTTTGGGCAGGATCGCAAATGGAGAAATAGCCCAAAATCTGCCCGTGGGAGATTTTTACACAATTTGGGTTTGTTGCGAATTTGTGATGTTATTAATGTTTAAAATATTGTCTGATAGTTTCAGACCGGAATATAACTGGCATCTTGTATATTTGAGACATTTTCCTAGGTAATTCCTACTCTCAACATTGCCAATAATATTTTTAAAGGCCGATATCTCAATTTCCAATTTTATAATACCATAACTTACGAACTCAATATCTTCGCTTAGGAATGTCCGATTTCATTGGGGAAAATGGCACTGTGGAGCAAAATATTTCTGTATTTAAGATATGTAAAAACCTCAAAATTGATAACCTGCCCAAAAGTGTCTCCTTTTGACATGACACGTCACATATAATACCCATGAGCAGTATTAAGGCTGATCGGTTTAATTACGGACGGACATTTTTAAAATTGATAGAAAAACAGCCTGGCAAAAAAAAACTGCTGACATTTACTTCATTGTTTTATGTTTTATGATAAAGAGTATCATTAGCCCTATTGAAAATTTAAAAAAATTGGCAGGTATGATGTATTACCATGGTTACTAAAAATAGAACGAAAGAAATGTTTGCGTCACGGACGAGATTGAAATAGGTTCCCCTACTTTTCAGTACTCTTTTGTCATTTCTATCTAAACTATCAATACTTACCAATACTTTCCAGGACAAATAATAGCCAAGATACATGGTTTGATTACCTGATAAACAGATATTGGAAACACACTTCATCTTTTGCAGGAGAATATGACAACTTTTAAAATTGTTATTTATTTACCCCTTAGTTGGAGCAGCTCCAATAACTGCACATTGCCATAGAAAAATTATCTTGCAACTCCAAACTTTTTCTTAGTTATGACAACAAATGTCCATTTTTGTCACGGACGGACAGAATTTTTGTCACGGACGGACATTTCATCACAAATTTTAGTACAATGGCCTATATTCGACAGCTTACAAATAAACATATCAAAAGAACTCTAACTTGGTTTTACTATATTTGTTTAACCATGTGTGTTTAAATTTGAGCATCAAATGATTGTTCATCTTTAAAATAGACCCCCCTAAAATAGCCCCAAAATGACTGTGTACCAATATTAAAGGTAATTCACAGTCCTCATAGAGTAACGTATCATTTTCAGTAGTGAATCAAGCAACAATGAAAGTGAACGAAATGCATCTGTTGCTTTATATATATGTTTAACTATAGTTAGTGTTAGTAGCTTTGCAAAGATTGAGCATCAAGAGATTGTACAGCTTTAAAATAGACCCCCCTGAACTTGTCTCAAAATGGCTGGGGACCATATTCCTGACACCAAGCACCATTTTCAGTAGTGAATAAAGTATCAATGAAAGTGAACTGAATGCATCTTTTGCTTTATATTATGTTCAACCACTTAATGTTTGTTGCTTTGCAAAGATTGAGCATCAAGAGATTGGTCATCTTTAAAATAGACCCCTGAAATTAAAATGTCCGTCTGTGACATTTATTTTGTCCGTCCGTGACAAATTTTAAATTGAAGATTTATCTTAATTAATGGTGCCTTTGTTTTTATTTTTCTACCCTGTGTTAGCAAATAGTTGGACATGCAGTCTTAGACAGGGTGAACTGAAGCTGTAAGCCATTGTCTGACATTCTGAAGGGGATTACGTTACTGTTTGCCTTATACTCATGTTTCATATCTTATCTATGGGCTCAATATGGAAATGAAGGGAGAAACGGCTCGTGTATTCCATTTTTTGATTGGTTTCTGAAAAACTGTATTTGCCACCTGATTTTCAACATTACGTTACGTAACAGCAGAGGTCACGCCGGTAAAAATTACCGGAAGTGAGCTAAGTTGCTGTCGTACTGTGAAATAATGCATTGATAGGTCTAATTCAATGGGATATCGACTTACATATTACACACCCCTACCCTGCACAACCCATCACATACCCCCGGGGGGGGGTCACTCCCATTGTGGCCTGTACACCATCCGCGATAATCAACTTTTGAAAAGCACCCTAAACAAGGATTTAACCCTTGGCTAAAACGACACCCTAAACAGGGATATCATTCCTAACATCAAATTTCATACCTTAAATTTCATTTCCGCGTATTTAGAAATTGCAATTTTGCTACCCTTTTTTCCAATTTTTCATGTTTTTGACACCCTAAACGCGATACGCGCGTATCGTGCCTACCCACGAAAAAACGACCCTTTTACGCGTTTTCATTATCGCGGATGGTGTACAGGCCACAATGGGAGTGACCCCCGGGCACATACCCCAACCTTAGTATGAGGAACCCATACCGTAAAAAGCTCTGCACAACGGTATGGGATGAAGTGTATACAAAAGCTAGTGCAATGTTGCACTAAAAAATACAATGCTCCTGTAGCTTAAATAGTTGCATGTTTGTCATAATATTAATTACACAGCTTCTTGTACTTCTTGTCTTAACTCTTATGCTTGTAATTGTAATTAATACCCCATTATTTATCCAGAATAAATGAAAATTCATTAACACATGATCCACATCGGCGCACCAAAACTGAGATGGCACTTCCCCGGGGGCACTTCAGTGCAAACTTAGATAGGGCAGCACCAATACGAAAATATCTTAGCGATAAATGATGTGTCTGTTTTGCCTGTTATTTAAGTTTGTGTTGCGAACTACCCCAACCTCACACACCACAAAATATACAAACAGTACACATGTGCGCTACACCCGCCCCCTCCCCCTCACACCCAACATTAACATACGTACACATTCATTGCACACATACGGGGACACCAACAAAAATTAAGGTACACCCAACTGCTCAAACATAAAAACACTTTTGAGTGTTTTGTCCCATATTGATATTTTCCAAAAACATGTCGTGATTAATGCATATATGTGACGTGTCATGTCAAAAGGAGACACTTTTGGGCAGGATCGCAAATGGAGAAATAGCCCAAAATCTGCCCGTGGGAGATTTTTACACAATTTGGGTTTGTTGCGAATTTGTGATGTTATTAATGTTTAAAATATTGTCTGATAGTTTCAGACCGGAATATAACTGGCATCTTGTATATTTGAGACATTTTCCTAGGTAATTCCTACTCTCAACATTGCCAATAATATTTTTAAAGGCCGATATCTCAATTTCCAATTTTATAATACCATAACTTACGAACTCAATATCTTCGCTTAGGAATGTCCGATTTCATTGGGGAAAATGGCACTGTGGAGCAAAATATTTCTGTATTTAAGATATGTAAAAACCTCAAAATTGATAACCTGCCCAAAAGTGTCTCCTTTTGACATGACACGTCACATATAATACCCATGAGCAGTATTAAGGCTGATCGGTTTAATTACGGACGGACATTTTTAAAATTGATAGAAAAACAGCCTGGCAAAAAAAAACTGCTGACATTTACTTCATTGTTTTATGTTTTATGATAAAGAGTATCATTAGCCCTATTGAAAATTTAAAAAAATTGGCAGGTATGATGTATTACCATGGTTACTAAAAATAGAACGAAAGAAATGTTTGCGTCACGGACGAGATTGAAATAGGTTCCCCTACTTTTCAGTACTCTTTTGTCATTTCTATCTAAACTATCAATACTTACCAATACTTTCCAGGACAAATAATAGCCAAGATACATGGTTTGATTACCTGATAAACAGATATTGGAAACACACTTCATCTTTTGCAGGAGAATATGACAACTTTTAAAATTGTTATTTATTTACCCCTTAGTTGGAGCAGCTCCAATAACTGCACATTGCCATAGAAAAATTATCTTGCAACTCCAAACTTTTTCTTAGTTATGACAACAAATGTCCATTTTTGTCACGGACGGACAGAATTTTTGTCACGGACGGACATTTCATCACAAATTTTAGTACAATGGCCTATATTCGACAGCTTACAAATAAACATATCAAAAGAACTCTAACTTGGTTTTACTATATTTGTTTAACCATGTGTGTTTAAATTTGAGCATCAAATGATTGTTCATCTTTAAAATAGACCCCCCTAAAATAGCCCCAAAATGACTGTGTACCAATATTAAAGGTAATTCACAGTCCTCATAGAGTAACGTATCATTTTCAGTAGTGAATCAAGCAACAATGAAAGTGAACGAAATGCATCTGTTGCTTTATATATATGTTTAACTATAGTTAGTGTTAGTAGCTTTGCAAAGATTGAGCATCAAGAGATTGTACAGCTTTAAAATAGACCCCCCTGAACTTGTCTCAAAATGGCTGGGGACCATATTCCTGACACCAAGCACCATTTTCAGTAGTGAATAAAGTATCAATGAAAGTGAACTGAATGCATCTTTTGCTTTATATTATGTTCAACCACTTAATGTTTGTTGCTTTGCAAAGATTGAGCATCAAGAGATTGGTCATCTTTAAAATAGACCCCCTGAAATTAAAATGTCCGTCTGTGACATTTATTTTGTCCGTCCGTGACAAATTTTAAATTGAAGATTTATCTTAATTAATGGTGCCTTTGTTTTTATTTTTCTACCCTGTGTTAGCAAATAGTTGGACATGCAGTCTTAGACAGGGTGAACTGAAGCTGTAAGCCATTGTCTGACATTCTGAAGGGGATTGGAGCAGGAAAGTTGACTGAAGTGGCAGAATATTTTAAATAACCTAACAATACATGGGACAAGTGGCAGAGGAGTTTCAAACCCAAGTAGATGGGAAAGGAGTGTGTCAATGGTGTCTACTAGTCTACTATAACCCAGGACTGTACCTGATCTCTTCTGCATTATATTATTAATTGATGATAGATGATAATGTAGAGTAAATAGGATGGGGAGAACACAAGAGTGTGTACTTTTGGAGGAGAGTTATTGGATGATGAGCGATTTGCAGATGGCCAAGCAAGTATGGTACAGGTCTACAAAGATTGATGGAAGGCTTGAATGGAAGATTGAAAGAATATGACATGAAAATTCATGTAAAGAAGTTCAAAGTAGTGGAGACATGACGTGGGCCAAATTTTAAGCATCACCATAAATGGACAGCAGAAAAAGCAATTAACTCAGCATGGGAAGAGTCGTACTAGAGCCCAAAGACTAGAGCAAAGACTGGCATGACAAACAAAAGAAAACTCTGCTTTCCAAAGCTTACAAGAAGGACATAAACAGAGCTAAACAGATACGAGTTGTAGTAAGTCAGTAGTTTGGAGTGTGGCCTGACATGGAGCTGAGACATGGACACTGCAGAAAGAGGATACACGTGATGAAACTGGAAGCTTGCGAAATATGGGTGTGGAGAAAACAGTACTTCGGAAAGACAGAAGACATATAAGATTTACATACAATCAGGAAGAAGAATTGGACTGGAATAGCGGAAGGAGGGAAGGAATTAAGAAACAAAGAACACGCAAAAAGGGAAATGCCTGATGAAGGACAGACAGTCGCTTGTGGAGTTAAAGCAGGGTCTATGGTTAAAGTGAACTGCTGAGGACAGAGGGGAATGGATTACATTGTTGATGGGAACAGCAATTTAACCTGCCAAATAAGGCATAACATTACGCAAGCAAGCTGGGCTACATATGGGCATGGTCATGATTCTATATATTCGCAATGTGCACTGCTTTGCCCGTTTCACAAACATTTCAATGGGATTTTTACTTGATCAATTTAGGAGGAATGATGAATAATCTCTTCAGTTTCAATATCATAGAGTACAAACAAGAAGTGATGAAAACATGATTGTGTTGTTGAGAAAGGAATGAGGAAACATATAAACTCGTTTTGTTTCAACAACAGATTTTCTTTACAAAGATTAAATTGCAGCATTATAATAGACATGCATACTTCAAGTGGATAGTGTTTACTTAGAAAAAATAAGGCCAATATCAAAAACTAAAAAAACAGTTTTTGGAATAGTGCCCCAAGATTAAGAAAAAACAAAACACAATTTTTTGGGAAGAGTGTTTTTTTGTTATGATGTACCTTTTTTTACACCAAATCTGTATTTATTTTGAGATTCATTGATGTCCTGCCTTTATAAAAAAATGTATACTTTTATATGTCTTGCGTGAATAATTACAAAGTTATAGCACTTTTACTCCATGCATGTCTGAGAGTACACAGCCACCTTAATACAGAAGCTCAATGCTTTATAAGGTTACACGAAGAAACGTATAAAAAACGTATAAAAGACGTATAAAGTTGTTCTCTAAAACCGCGTTTTCTCAGCAATCAAATATCGCAGTGAGTCAAATGTTGGTGCATTGATGTATCTTAACATTATTTTTGTTTGTTTATACAAATTTTTAGAATCCGTTTGAAAATCCTTCGTTTAAATCATTTTTACGCACCATGTTCACAAGATCAAAAACACGTTCCATGCAGTTTTTTTTCAAATATTCGCTCCGTATAAAACTACGCCGAGTGATTGTTTTCTCCTTTTTTTGTTTTGTACTACAAATCGACCAAAGAAATAATGTTGCCATGGGGAAGAACCAAATACAGTACCGATTAAATTTTATTAGCCCGTTTTTGGGAACAATTTTCGAGAATCTTGTACCACAAAACATTGTTATGTTACATTATCGATATCTGGATTGTGGAACATTAATTTTGATTTCTAACTGTCTACATTATATCTCAAAAGTATGTGGATTCCTTTACCATTTGAATTTCACTCCCAATTTAAGCTACAGGGTGAGTCAAAAAAAGTGCAATAGAGAAAAGAATCCATTTTTATTTAAGAACCGGTTTGAACCTTACAGGTTTTAAAACATTTTATGAATGATATATCCATTAGTAACCTTGTGTGAAAAAACCAAGGAATTAGCATTTACCGTTTTGTTCTTATGACACATTTTATAGCGATACCCAATTTTAATGTTTGTCCAAGAAACATCTAAAATTTGAAAGTCAGCCCACTCTGTGTAAGGTAGATTTGGAACAACTGCTACTTTTTTAACATCATTGGCATTGAAATAAAATGGAGCACCCAAATTGTTATTGTCCTTGGTCTTGTTTAAGGAAAAGAAACATTATTTGTTGTTATTTTCATTTTACCTTTACTTTAAAGATGTTTATTCTCTATCAAAAACATACAAATTTGCAGGCGGATTTTTTCAAATGTCGAAATGAAAGGCGCGTAAATTGAAGTGGAGCGAATTATAAAATATCCAGTAAGTTGGACATACTGGGATTAAAAAATTGGAGTTAGAGTCGAGTGAGGTATGAAGGACTTAAAGTAATGTTAAAAAGTTTGTTTGAACAGAAAAAAGAAATGAAAATAACGCAAAAATCAACCTTATTTAAGTTAAAGTCAGTTTCAGAGCTGGTGCCTTTATCGTGCATCGTGTGCTCTCATTCAAAATACATGGTACCTCGTGGACAAATAATGAAATAGGGTATCGTAGCAAAAGTACTCATAAAAATTAAACGGTAGATGTGATTGACTTCAGTTTTTCACAGAATGTGCCTATTGAGTGTGGCATTGATAGATACTTTCAATAATTGGAAAGTTCAAAGTAATTCTTACGTAATTATCGATTCTTTGCTCTATTGCACTTTTTTTGACTCACCCTGTACTTTTGCAAAAATCGAGGTTTTTTGCCATCGATACCTCCGACATTTACAGCGGTGATGAGATTGTTTATCAGAAGAGCCTGGTATGCACTATTCCATAATAGTCAGTTTCAGATCAATCGATTTCACAGATCACTCAGTAGCTCAATCGGTTAGCGCGCTGGACTCACGTTCGACTATATAATACTATAGTTTTGAGCTGGAAAACTTTGGTACGTGTTCGAGTCCCTAGTGGTCCATTCCATCTATTTTATTTTATTTTTCTCTCACTTTTTTCTTTTTTTTTGTTCGTTTCTTTCTTTCTTTTCATTATATAATTCAGGAATTTTTAGGCTATACTAGTCTAATAGGCGCGGCCTATGAATATATTTTTACAAATTAGATTAACAAAATATTGGTTGTTGGTTTTGTTACTGTTGTTGTAGTTATTGTTGTAGGCCTATATATTGCATAATCAGGGTATAAATAGGCATACTAGGCCTATTATAGCCTATAGAAGCATTGATTTATTTCACGACAGATATCATCCAGGATAATTTTAAAAATTGAAAATTTAGAAAATCCAAAGGAAAATGGCCGAAAACGGCTGCCCACAATCACCCCCCCACCAGCCCATATGGGCCTATCATGGTCGCCCCTTCCCTATCCATGCAACATATAGGATGACTCACGAGCCGCGGTTTGTCCGTGGCCCTAGTTCAGATTGATACACTATTGTACGCGTGAGTTCATTCTTTTCTGCATGGCTGTTTCCATTATTAACTTACGCCCCTCTGGAATCAAGACTTGAAAATCAATTGCATTTAACCTTAAATAAATTTTCACTTAATAAATAGCACTTATTACTGAGAGGATCCTTGTCCCCATCTGATCACATTATATCCTACCTATCTCAATATGCAAGAGGTGTCAGGCTAATATAAAATTACTATATAGCAAATAGATCTTTTCTGCCCCATAAAACTTCTTATCTATAGGTTGTGCACACACAAACAGAACAGTGGAATCCATGGGGCCAGACGCATTATTTGACATAATCTGACACGAGCAAGGGGAATGATTCACTTGTATATGTATTGAATATAGAATTAATTTGTCCTGATTGAGCACAATTGTCTCATGTTATGGTTATTGAATATAAAACTCAGTTAATTTGTCCTCATTGAGCATCATCATTGTCTCAAATTGGTTGTTGGCTTGCATTTTTATTTAGGTTTCAAATTTCATTGTTTGGTAACTTATAATATCAACGGAAGAGCTGCCATACACCTTCCAGCATTTTCCTCCATAATGTGTCTGTTTATTGAATTGTGTTCAATATTGTTTTTAATGTATTGTAATGTGAAATTTTAGTATATTGCTACACGGCTACATCTCCATTACCACTAGGCCTACATACACAGTATAGACTACTCTAAGGTCAAGTGGTTGTAATGATAAAAAAAAAAGGTAGTTGAAGTTTTGGTAGCATGTAGACTCCTATATAATACAAGTTAAGTGAACTTGCTATCTACCCAAGTTATTATTTTTAAAAAAATAAGTCCTTCAAAATGGAGATACTTACGACTAAACAAAAACATGTTGCTCTAGAGAAAGATAATGGTAAGAGCAACATGTTCTTTGTTTAGCCTTATACCTCCCAGTTTTGAAGGACTTTAAAAAAAAAAAATCCATTAATTTGTTCATGCCCTCACAATTCTTAAGGTGGGGGTAGCATACTGCAAGTTATTTTCTTTTCTGTAAATCTAGCTTACTTAAATGTTATATCACCATTTAGCTATTGAAAAATATACTGAGCAAAATGACACTTAAAACATCCCTATAGCTCATACCATTGTGGAGATATGGCCTTTTCAAATAGAAAATGAGGCGAATATCATACTTTTTTCCAAATCAATTGTCACCCGAACCTTTGAGTTTCTACTCCTGCTACGAAAATATAGAAATATATGGATCCCATTCAATGCTTTTAAAATTGTACCGTTGTTACCCAATTAGCATACAAAATTAGGCACTATATGATAGTGTTCATGTTCATACACTCACAGGAAATTAGCAAGTCAAAATTTTTGTCAACCCAAAACGGCAATTTTCGGCCAAAATCGGACAAAAATTGATTTTTTTCCTCAAAAAATATTTACAAAAATAGGGAGGTTTAAGTGCCAAAATCTGAAACTAGATGCTATTTTATCTTTGGAAACATATAAACAATCAAGAATTTTATTGTTTTCACCCCTAAATAATTTTTTTTTTTTCACACATTTGTCCGCCAAATGTAAGTCAAAGTTTGAACGCTGTCTTATTGGTATTTCCTTGGTGTAAAATATAGCTGTAGTGAATCCAAAATTGCATCAATTTTAATTGAAATGTCCTTTTAATTTTCAACTCGGTGTCAAGTATTTTTGTAATATAGCTTTTGTAAATATCATATTTATCAATTTGAAAAGTAGGAGCATGTTGTCTATATAGTCAATGTTTACAGTGATTTACAAGTTCGTAACTTCATAGCTATTCTTAAATCTACAATTACTTTTCAGTCAATGAGTCAGTCAATGAGTTCAGTTTAGTCAGTTGTGGAATATAAAAATCAAGCCAGTGTCTTGACCTAGAGTAAATGTTCCATTGGGAAATATTGATAGTATTTATATAGCCCAGTGGTGTGCTGGGGTGTGTTGGTCGTGTGTCACATTCACTGCCCTCAAAATACCATACAGGTTTTTATGCACTCATCAAATGTTCACAGATGAATTGGCGAGGAAAATGGGGGGGGGTGTTATTCAAACGCGTCATTTTGATGGAAATATTTAGGTCTACCACAATAAAGTTTAGGGCTACTTTTGTCATGTTTGCTATATGATGTGTTTACATCAAAGTATTGATTTGACCAATATCTCCTGATTGACCTGACAATTAAAGGAAGGTGACCTGATATATTTAAATATATAAAATCAAATTCTAATCAATAACTTATGTATAACATAAAATGTCATCCCTTCCAAGCACTCATGCAAAAGGAACATGTAAATGTTTTTTGTAAATGTGACTAATTCCTAATGGAATTACTGACATTTATACAGCGTCATATTGGTAGTCTACAGTATTTTTATTTTAAATGATAATCATCATGATCATGTAATATATTGATTTCAAGTGAAAGGCCCTATTTTCCACATAAACATATTGAAGTTAGAAGAACTCAGTGTATTTCCGAAGATATCATAAAAAAACTGCCTAATTAGTCTCAAATGTGGTATACCATATTTGAGACTAATTCTGCAGTTTTTTGACGATTTCTTCGGAAATATACCAATTTGGAACGCCAAATTCCAATATGTTTATGAGAAAATATGAGCTTTCATCTAGATCTGATACCAAAATCAGCATTTTGATGAGGTAAAGTGGGGGATGAGATTGTCAATCAGGTTACCCACCTTTAACTTACAGGATGGTACGATTTCTTCACAGGCGTGCGGTTTTCACCTTTTATGCCCAAAATAATGTGCACAGTGCACTTGCATTTAGGGGTGGTTCAATAATTATGTATACCCATAGAACTGAAAAGTGGCAGGCTAAAAGGGAGGCGACGATTTTTGGCACAGATATTTGGCACCATTTCGATATTAAACCCTAAAAAAAGGTGTAAAACATATCATGAAATGCTCAAATATGCAAATGTTCTTTTTGATGCACTCACATCACGTGATAATTTCAGGTTTTAAATTGGGGTTCCCCAAAATCTAACATGTGTAAACAAAGGGCAACGATTTTTGGCTTGTCAAAAGGGCGTGGCAAAAGATTTTTCAGCATGTTAAAAAGGGCAGTAAGGATTTTTTTGGCATAATGAAAGGGAGGAGCAAGCAATTTTTAACAGACCATTAAGAATCACCCATCATGCACAGTCCCTAAAATAACTTGCAGAGGATTGGCTTGAAAATTCAAACAACACATCTTTAATTCATGTCTACACTTGAAGACCTGAGCGTCCATATTGGCATCTTGAGATATTGGGGCTGAAGACGTCCAAGAGAATACTGGATGAAAGCTTCCTCTCGGTAAGCAATTTCAAGTTTGTGAGAAATAAGAAAAGTTAAACTTGAGATAATTATGATCGTTTAAACTTTTTTAAATAAGCTAATTTGGAAACCAAAAAAACCCATAATATTGATACTTCTCAGGTACATGGGTATAGGCAAGAAGAATCATTTTGTATATCAACCAAGTAAATGTCTATAATATTGATCGATATATCATTTTTGTACTTACAGTCTACTTGCGCTCAGGTCTTCACTTTCACATAGCATTCATAGGGTCAATGATAATAATTTTTCTACTGATGCAAACAAAAATCTACATTTTGATGTGGGGAATAGGCTGTGGATTTGATCATCCTCACCAATATATGAACAGGCACTTGCACAGACATACAAACATAAATCACCCAGGCGAGTAGCAAGCGGGGGGACAGGGTGGACGAAGTCCATGGGCCCCGAGGGTTCAGGGGCCCCGAGCACAAAAGCTAAAATTAAATAAGGGCTGATAGTGGAGAGCAGGGCCGGATTTACCATTGGGCATGTTGGGCCAGATGAACCAAAATTGCCCTATGCATCTTTCTTTTAACCTCAATAACATTATGTTTTTAGGCCAAAATAGGGCAAAATCGTAAAAAAATTTAGCGCTTCGCGCGCATTCAAATAACGAAATTCATGTTGATCTGGGACTAAAATAGTCTGAAATTGAATTTTTTCACGTGCTTTGCGCGCAAATGTCCTAGTAACATTGGAACAGAATATTTTAGTCCCCCTCTATATTATACGTAAACCAAAACTTGGCCAATGACATGAGTGCACATGCCTTCCTCGGCACGTGAGTTCGGGGCCTCCAAATTGTGGCAAGGTAAATCCCGCTCTGGTTAAAAGGGCCCATACTGCTCCTTTTCCATGGGCCCCTGATGCTCTAGCTACGCCCCTGAAATCACCCCCAGTACCCCACTACAGTAAAAATGATGCTGTGGAAGATGACTCCGCCCAAGAATACTTTGACATGGGTGCATAGGGTGGTGGTTGGAGGGCTGTATGAGGGGTAGGAGGAGAAGTTTAACAAGAATGTAATCATAGAGGAAATAAGCCTTTTAAAATAACACATTAGGATACATGGTGAACAAATGGAAGGATTTGACAGGTTTAGGAGGGGTGTGAGAGTCACGGGAAACATTTTATCAAAAGGAGGGTCTTTCCGTCGGAGTGGGGACAATGAGGTCAAAATATAAAAGTTGATGAAGTTTGGATTTTTTTTTCCAAAAGCCATGGAAAGTTTTAGGAGGAAATATTTGAAGAAAAATACTTTTTAGATTATCAGAAATTGGGGGGGGGGAGGTGTGTTTGGTGAGGCCACATAATTTGACAATTTGTTTCATGTCCCAACATTTATTTATTTTTTTGCTAAATGAAAAAAAAAAATACTGCAGTTTCCATGTGATATTGACAGTGCTAGCAGTTTTCAGTATCTAACAGGAGAATGATGAGGCCCTTTTTATATTTAAGATTATGAAGGCCAAGGGTTAGACTCTTTTAAAGTTCTACAAAAATACTTGCAAGTTATTCATGGTGAAAATTTAACTTGTTTATCAACATTAGGCCTAACCTTAAAATTAAATATGAAAATTGAGGGAAAAAATATAGACTGATCCCAGAAATTGAGGAGTGGACGCGAAATGAATTGATTGAAGGGATCAATTCCCGGGGATCATTTGATGAGAGGCAGTTGAAAAATGGTGGTCAACAACAAGTTGAAAACTTGGCCCAGAAGAGCAACAACATATATTATTTACTCATGACCTACACATAACTAAGTAAGACCTAGGCCTATATGAAATTCATGAATACAACACAGTACTAATTCAAATCTAGTCTAATATTATTTTCTTCAGATTGTCTGTGCAATTTGATTTATCATCAATAGTAAAACTCCCAATATTAGAAAAACACAGTGCTACTTACAGATGTTCTTTTGCCCAATATTTTTTGTAGGGATTATTTATAGGCATACATGTTATATTTTCAAAAGTTATTTCTTTCATCACATGAAAAAGGAAATTTACATTTCATTTATAATATACCCCAGTATTTGCACAGGTTACCATGGTTATGGTTACACTAGCTCTGAAAATGCTATTAGCCTTTGACCCCTAGCCAGGTTCACCACAGGGCCGGGTAATTCAAAACGCTAATTATATCTGCTACATGTAGTACATGTAGGTAGATCAAGATGCATGAAGTTATGACATTCCATATTGTATACAGTGCATATTGGGCAATAATATTTCTTGTCGATCACACTGTTGTCTGCTGACCGGCATATTCAATTGAATAAGTATTAAAAGCCTTTCATCCTCAATACCGGTAGCTTCATATTTTTTTAATGTTTTAATTACAGTATTTATAAGAATGCAGGAAGGGTCACTTATATCATAGACAGTTTTTGAATTAGTATTACCACCGGCACCATCTCGTCAAAAGTAACAAAATAGCTTTTAGGAAATGTATACATGGTATATGGAAAACAAAGATTCAACATAACAAAAAATTATTTACACATGCTATAGGAATAGCTTGTAATAATGTGTAAATTTGGATAAAAAGTCTCAAAAATGGGCTAAAGATAATTAAAAGTACAGACATTTTGACTTAATAAAAGAAGGAATTCAGACATGAGAAGGAAAGGCAGCATCTCTGATACTGGGAAATACTTGTAAACATTGAAATTAGTAGTAAATACCTGGACAAATACTTGGTTTTGCAATAATTTATGTATACATTTTAGAAATAGTTTACATTTTAGAAAATGCCATTCATCCAAAACAGGCAAAATTATATTTATCATGTGAGTGATGTTTGTCTGTGACAAAGAAGTTACAGAGTAAAAGGCAAAACATTATTTCACTGTAAAATACCGGATAAAAACATTACCCTTCCCATCTATATAACTTTACTGTTTTTTCTCTATAGGAGTAATGGTGAGTGATAATTAGTGTAAGATTTTTAAATGTCCAAAGTGAATACGATAGGCCTATATAATTTTTGTAACATTTTCTTATATGTTGAATATCTATATATGCCTATAAGATGCATTTTAGGGTGGGTGGGGGGGTAAAGTCCACTTTTTACATCAAAGCCAACTTTCACACAAAACCAGGTCTACATTTCCAAACATCCAAACACCTGGATGCCATTAATTATTGCTGCCCACCCAGTAAATTATTTTCCCTAATTTGAGAGATTAAATTGCCAACCCAGTAAATTATCCTTATACCTCCCTGCAATCCCCATGCATAAAAGGCCTACAATTTCGCTAAAAAAAAAAAAAAATAAAAGAGATCAAGACAACAATGTTATATACAGTGGAATCAGTAACATCTTGGATAACAGAAACATTTTCCTTGATTTCTTTACTAGTTCAGACTCAAACACTATTCTCAATTAACTTTAAATCCAGAAAACAAGTTAATTGGGCCACTTTTGGCAGTTTCTTTTTTTAATGTCTTTCTTCCATGGTACAATCCATCTGCGAACAAATTAACTTCTATAAATGCGTAAATGTCACCATTGTCATAGCTGTATACTATATAGCATGTCCAAAAACAATGACAGGAAAATCAGGAACAACAACAACACTTAGGAATTTCATCACTATACTATACTTTTTGCGTGTCAAACAGTATAAACTTGTTTTTTGGGCTCTATATTTTAGAAGCAAAACCAGAAGCAGGGTATTTCAAAGTCAAATAATTATAACCACCATACCATGTTCTTTATACGAGCGGCCATCTTGGATTTCAGGTGTCCTAGACCTCGGACAACCATGAAACCCCCTTCATTCAATCAGACAGCCTTGATTTAGTGGGGACAGACACCTCAATCACCCCTCTAGGTCAAATAGTTTCAGAGTTATTGTCATTATACCTGGTTCATAAGTAGGCCTACATTTTGGCGGCCATTTTGAAAAACGGCCATATACAGAGTTTGCCCGGGTTTGGAATTTTCCACCTAGTAGAATTTGAAAGACCTATGCATACCCTACTCGAATCAACATTCAAACTTTCTTCCTGAAAAATTGTATACGGGTCTGTAGGACAGGGCCAGGACTAACTGTTCTGTGAGAGGCACGCGTCTACCCCCATTGGGAGTTTCATCATTAGGTCAGCCATATACATGATATATGCCACAGCACAGACCCTGGAATCCTGGTAACTAACATATAGCAAGTAGCTTGTAATAGGCCTATAGATATATATAACATAATAATGAGATCGAATTGCCTCTTTAAGAAAAGACTTTATGTTGGAAATTTTCATGCCATATAAAAAATGGGATAGAGAAAGGTCTCCTTCTAATTTTTATTGTTCTAAATCCAAAAATCTGGATTTGTTTTGGCTAATTCCAACTAGGCCTACATATTGTTTTGGCTAATTTCTACAATTCAATCCAAACTATTCCGATAACTCTATCTTGTCCCGACTAATTCTGATAACTCCGGATTGTTCCAACTAATTCCTATAACTCCGCATTGTTCCGACTAACTACATGAAGTCCGGATTGTTCCGATAACTCCAGATTATTCCGACTAATTCCGGATTATTCCGACTAATTCCGATAACTACGGATTGTTCCGACATATTCTGATAACTCCGGATTGTTCCGACTAATTCTGGTAACTCCGGATTATTCCGACTAATTCCGGTAACTCCGGATTGTTCCGACTAATTTCGATAACTCCGGATTGTTCCGATTAATTTTGATAACTCCAAATTGTTCCGACTAATTTCAACTAACTGTGGATTGTTCCACATAATATCGATAACTCGGAATAAGTACAAATAAATATTGCAATTCCGATAACTCCAATATCGGACTCCGAAATCGGAATTAATACCCTGTCGTGGGGCCTAAGTAGTGGAGCCTTTGCCCAAGTTTGATATAAAATTGGATGGTTTGAACCCAATACTACAAATTAATTGGTCGATCTATGAGTTTTAAAATATTGGACGAGACGTAGTCGAGTCCAATATTTTAAAACTCATAGCGAGACCAATTAATTTGTAGTATTGGGTGAAAAAAACCATCCAATTTTATCATTATTATGTTTTCAGAATCTTTTTTTGAGTCAAAATCAAGTACCGTACAGTGAAAAAAAAATATAAAAAAAATACGACGCTTCGTAGCTCTTCGTAACTTCCCAAGTTTAAGATTAGAAATCGATCGTAACTTTCAATGCATTGCCATTGTAACATAGTCACACATTTTATAAAGTACCGGTAAAATTAATGATCGATAGGTCTGCCTACTGAACAAGGTTCCTTCGTAAAGTTACGACTATGATATTCACAGAGTGAAATGGACCCCAGATATAAAACAAACTAAAGTGCAGGCTTCAACATATTCATTTTCACGCGAAACGGTTCCTCATTAATAATAATGAGGACCAACCATATCACTAGTCTTGACATGTCCATATCTCATGCATGATCATCATGTTGTTTTTTAAGCTTACAATTATCATTTCGATCCAAAACCCTAACGTGTTTGTGCTAATCTCACAACCTGTCATGCCTTCTAGTAGTCATGGTAGTTCCAAAAAACCCATTGACAGGTAGAAATCCTCAGGTTTTGTCAGGAAATTGGATTATTTTGGTTCATTTTCTAACCCGAAAAACGCCGAGGGTGCAGAATTCGGAAGCTGTTCACATTGCGATTTAGGGCCGGTTTCACAACTTACTTTCTATATTGTCACCAAAACTTTCCCCAAACCACTCTTGTTTATCTTTATAAACAAGTAGAAAATGCATTTTCATGCCTGGAATCCTTGGACAATTCTCTGTCGCTAAGAGAGCAGTCGCCGCCGTGCTGGCTGGCTGACAGCTGAATTTTATTATTTTCATTTTCAATTCCATAATTTGCACACGGTACGATAGTCTCATTTATGCAATTTATGGTCCCCATACGAGTGGTCCTTAAGGTAAACGTACACTGGCGGTAAATTTAAAATTTAAAATGTTCACGCTAAATATTTGGGTATGAGCATATGAAAAACAGCCCCGGTTTTGAATAAATAGTGTGTAAAAAAATCGGACGCTTCAGCTCTGTACAAAGTATAGGGACCAAGATTCTGAAAACATAATAATGGTTATAATCGGTCAAATAATAAATGAGCTATAGCCAATTATGTCAAATGTTGACAGAAGAAAGAAAGAAAGAAAGAACTAGATATATTGCATCCCTGAAAGGCTGCGAAGTCCAGCCGTGACCTTGAAGTGACATCTGATGACCTTGAAAAGATTTCAAACACAATTGCATTTTTGTAAAAGATGTAGGCATTAAGTTTAATAACAATCTAGCTAATAAGATAATTTGACCTCTGTTGACCTTTGGTTTTACCCTTTTTGACCCCAAAACAGACCCCTCCTCCATGTTTAAGCCAAATCTGATTACAATCGTATATGAACATAACGCTAGAGCCCTTTTGGCATTATACTTATGATCACAGCACTTAATATGCAGAAAATATTGAATTTTAAAGTGATTTTTAGTAATCAACCATTTTTGTCCCCTGTATGACCTTGAACTCAAAATCTGTGAGGACCCCATAGACACCAGTTAATGTGAATGCATATGTGTCAGTCGCATCTCCGTAAAATATAATCTGTAGGAAAAGAAGCATTTTACCCCTGCATGCGTTGATTTTCCTCAACCATCATGTACAAGTCATAGTAACTGCTTTCATAAAATGTCCATTTTATTCCATTGCTCATGAAATATCATCTATATAATAATACTGGTAGTCTGTGACTCTGTGCCTCTGTCTGTCTGTCTGTCTGTCTGTCTGTCTGTCTGTGACTGTCTGTGACTCTGTCTGTCCGCCTATTTTCTCGGAGACTAGGGGTTGCACGTTCCTCAAACTTGGTGGGTGGGTGCAGCTTGACCCCACACAGAACAAGTTTGTATTGGTTAGTGGGTCAAGGTCACCTGAGGTCATCCAGGGGTCAAATTAGTAAAACTGTTTTTCTCAGAGACTGGGGATCGCACGTTCCTCAAACTTGACGGGTGGGTGCGTCTTGACCCGGGACAGAACAAGTTTGTATTGGTTAGTGGGTCAAGGTCACCAGAGGTCATCTAGGGGTCAAGTAAAAACTGTCATATGGGCATGCAACTTGGTGGGTAGGTGCATCTTGACCTAAGACGGAACAAATTTGTATTGGTTAGTGGGTCAAGGTCAGTAAAATTGGTAAAAACTGTTTTCCGCCTATTTTCTCGGAGACTAGGGGTCGCACGTTCCTCAAACTTGGTGGGTGGGTGCATCTGGATCTGCAAGTGGGCCAAGATCACCCGAGGTCATCCAGGGGTCATCTGAGGTCAAATTAGTAAAAACTGTCGTATGGGCATGAAACTTGGTGGGTACAGTCAACTTTTAGAGTCAAATTTTTGGACGGTCATTTTGGGGTCATCCGAGGTCACCCAGTGGTCATCTGAGGTCAAAATAGTAAAAAATATCGTATGGCCATGAATCTTGGTGGGTACAGTCAACTTTTAGAGTCAAATTTTTTGACGGTAATTTTGGGGTCATCCAAGGTCAAATTACTAAAACTGTCGTATGGGCATGAAACGTGGTGAGTACAGTCACCATCAGCCAGGTAATCGCGACAGCCGAGAACCGCCAAATACGGGTAACCGCCTAGTTGATTATACCCGCATGCAGCGCATGCAGGGTATCTTCCCATCCTGTGGTTTCTTATACCCGCATGCAGCGCATGCAGGGTATCTTCCCATTATTATACCCGCATGCGAAGCATGAACGGGTATATTGTTATCCTTATACCCGCATGCAATAGCATGCAGGGTATCTTCCCATCCTGTGGTTTCTTCTCCTTCTCCATCTCCTTCTTCTTCTCCATCAAACACATCATTCTGTCAAGGCTAGCGCTAAAACTACAAAGGCCCTGGGGCCCATATGTGGTACACTTATGGGCCCTACCCCATAGAAGTGCCTTTTGCCCATCTTGGCCCCAGAGGTCAAAGGTCACGGGCCCCAGGGGCCCAAATGTAAAAACACAAACTATGCCGTTTCTCATCAGATGAAGCAGCCTCAGGGCCCTGAGTTGGTACACTGATAGCCCCAGGGTACTCTATAAATACAAGTATACATGAGCCCCATATGTTATATATTATGGGCCCCAGGGCCCCAAATGTTAAAAATATGGGGCAACAGATTGACAAGCCTAGCTCTAAAGCTACAAGGGCACTAGGGCTCATATGTTGCACATGTATACGCCCTAAATTGTAGATGTGCCTTTTACCCATTTTGGCCCCAGATGTACAAGGCTAGAGGCCCCAGGGGCCCAAATGTTAAAACAAAGGGCCGGCTGTTTCTCAGCAAATAAAGTAGCTACAAGGCTCAGATTTGGTACACAGATAGGTTTTCAGAATTATATTGTCATATGTACATATGTACACCATATGTCACATAATATGGGCCCCTGTGCCCCAAACGCTAAAACATAGGGCCGGTCGTTACTCTGTAAATAAAGCAGCTTTAGGGCTCAGAGTTAGTACACAGATTGCACCTGAAAATCACATTGTTATATGTACATGTGAGCCCCATATATTACATTATATGGGCCCCAGGGCCCCAAATGCTAAAACATAGGGCCGGTCGTTACTCTGTAAATAAAGCAGCTTTAGGGCTCAGAGTTAGTACACAGATTGCACCTGAAAATCACATTGTTATATGTACATGTGAGCCCCATATATTACATTATATGGGCCCCAGGGCCCCAAACGCTAAAACATAGGGCCGGCTGTTACTCAGTAAATAAAGCAGCTACAGTGCCCAGCTTGAGTCTACTGATAGCACTAGAGAATTAAACTTCAACATAGGTCCATGGGCCTCATAAGTCAAGTATTATGGGCCACATGGCCCCAAATGTTAAAACAAAGGGCCGGCCGTTTCTCATCAAATAAAGCAGCTTCCGGGCTCAGAATTTGTACACAGTAGCACCTGAGAATTATATTGTTATTAACACCCACATACCCCCCCCCCCCCATCCTACACACGTAGGACTAAACAGACATATCCATATTATAATTATTAGTATAATAATTGGAAATACCAGCGTGAAGCGTTAAGGTTGTTCCAGTTAAATTACATACCCATTGGCTGGTCTATTTAATTTACATACTCCCTCTGAAATGGTCCCAAAATAGGCTGTTCCGTTTAATTTGCATACTCCCTCTAAAATGGCTGTTCCATTTAATTTACATACTCCCTCTGGAACAGTTTTCCCCTAATCACATTGCATAGCCTCACTGTGAATAAGAGAGACTGACAACAGCAATCTATGGAGAGACAACTCCCATGGCAGGGGACTTTTTACAAGTTCTTTATTTTAAGTGCTACGAGAGTGCAACCTGCATTAAAGCTTGTGACTTGGACTTTCAATTTTACACATTTTCCACCCAATTGGGCGACTTTTTACAATGTCTATATTTTAAGCCCTCAGCAATTTGTACACAGATAGCACCTGAGAATTATATTGTTACTAACACCCACGCACGCACCCATCCACCCCACACACGTAGACTAAACAGACAGATCGTATTATATCATAATTGGAAATACCAGCGTGAAGCGTTAAGGCTGTTTAAGTTAAATTACATACCCATTGGCTGTTCCATTTAATTTACATACTCCCTCTGAAATGGCTGTTCCATTAAATTTACATACTACCTGAGTAAGAGAGACTGACAACAGCAACCTATGGAGAGTAAGAGAGACGACTCCCCTGGGAGGGACTTTTACAATTTCTTTATTTTAAGTGCTACGACAGTGCAACCTGCATTCAATTAAAGCTTGTGACTTGGACTTTCACTTTTTACACATACAATTTCTTTATTTTAAGTCCTCAGCAAAAAAGGACTGAAAGTTTGGGTACACCGATAACATGCGGGTATAGCCGTATTTGTGTACAAATATATAGCCTTCTAGTTTGGTTTCTTATCTATGCCTGTGGAACAGGGCATAGATATTCTCCTTATGCTCTTTAGTCTTCTCCGTTTCCTTCTTCTCCTTTTCCTCCTTCTCACCCTTCATATTGACAGGGCTATCTCCAAAACTACAAGGGCCCCAGGGCTCATATTTGGCACACTTAATGGCCCTACCCTGTAGATGTGCCTTTTGCCCATTTTGGCCCCATAGGTCAAGGTCACGGGCCCCAGGGGCCCAAATGCAAAAATACGTAGCATGCCTTTTCTCATCTAATAAAGCAGCCTCAGGGCCATGAGTTGGTGCACTGATAGCCCCAGGGGTACTCTATATATACATGTATACAAGAGCCCCATATGTCATATATTATGGGCCACAGGGCCCCAAATGTTAAAATAAGGGGCAACAGATTGACAAGGTTAGCTGTAAACTACAGGGCACTAGGGCTCATATGTGGCACACATATGGGCCCGAACTTGTAGATATGCATTTTGCCCATTTTGGCCCCAGATTTGTAAGGCTAGGGGCCCCAGAGGCCCAAATGCTAAAATAAAGGGCCGGTCGTTTTTCAGCAAATAAAGTAGCTACAGGGCTCAGATTTGGTACACTTATAGATCTTTAGCATTAAAATTGTTATATAAATATAAGAGCCCCATATGTTACAAAATATGGGCCCCAGGGCCCCAAATCCTAAAATATAGGGCCGGTCGTTACTCGGTAAATAAAGCAGCTACAATGCTCTAGGTCAGTATATTGATAGCCCTTTTAGAATCAAACATATTACGGGGTGTTAGGGTGGATTAAAGGTGTCATGGTAGGTTAAGGGGTGAGGGGGTGTTAGGGTGATGGAACAGCCATTAAAGGGACACTCCGTTTTGGGATTAAAGGGGTATTCAGATTTTTTTTGATTTTTTTTTTTGATTTTTTTTTGTATGGAACATGTTTGTTGCATTATTTAAGGAGGAGCGCCCTCAAGCGTTTACACAGCAAATGCAATTAAAGGGGTATTATTTGATTTTTAATTAATTAATTAATTTAATTTTTTTCGTTGGTATACTGATAGCCCTTTTAGAATATGGGGTGTCATGATGGATTAAGAGTGTCATGGTGGGTTAAGGGGTTAGGGTGGGAAACACAGGCATAGATATTCGTGTTTGGTCAAACACAACTGTGCCATCTAGTTATCTATGCCTGTGGAACAGGGCATAGATATTCTCCTTATGCTCTTTAGTCTTCTCCTTTTCCTTCTCCTTCTCCTTCTTCTCCTTCTTCTCACGCTTCATATTAACAGGACTATCTCCAAAACTACAAGAGCCCCATGGCTCATATTTGGCACACTTAATGGCCCTACCCCATAAATGTGCCTTTTGCCCATTTTGGCCCCATAGGTCAAAGGTCACGGGCCCCAGGGGCCCAAATGTAAAAATACAAAGCATGCCGTTTCTCATCAAATAAAGCAGCCTCAGGGCCCTGAGCTGGTGCACTGATAGCCCCAGGAGTACTCTATATTTAAATGTATACATGAGCCCCATATGTCATATATTATGGGCCCCAGGGCCCCAAATGTTTAAAAAAGGGGCAACAGTTTGACAAGGTTAGCTGTGAAACTACAAGGGCACTAGGGCTCATATGTGGCACACGTATGGGCCTGAACTTGTAGATATGCATTTTACCAATTATGGCCCCAGATTTTTAAGGCTAGGGGCCCAGAGGCCCAAATGTTAAAACAAAGGGCCGGCCGTTTCTCATCAAATAAAGTAGCTACAGGGCTCAGATTTGGTACACAGATAGGTTTTCAGTGTAGGGTGATGGAACAGCAATTAAAGGGACACTCCGTTTTGGGATTAAAGGGGTATTCAGATTTTTTAATTTTTTAATTTTTTATTTATTTTTGTATGGAACATGTTTGTTGCATTATTTAAGGAGGAGCGCCCTCAAGCGTTTACACAGCAAATGCAATTAAAGGGCTATTATTTGATTTTAAATTAATTAATTTTAATTTTTTTTGTTGGTATACTGATAGCCCTTTTAGAATATGGGGTGTCAGTTGGTGTTAGGGTGATGGAACAGCTTATTAAAGGGACACTCCGTTTTGGGATTAAAGGGTATTCAGATTTTTTGATTTTTTTTTTTTTGATTTTTTTTTGTATGGAACGTGTTTGTTGCATTATTTAAGGAGGAGCGCCCTCTAGCGTTTACACAGCAAATGCAATTAAAGGGCTATTATTTGATTTTTAATTAATTAATTTTAATTTTTTTTTTGGTATACTGATAGCCCTTTTAGAATATGGGGTGTCAGTGGGTGTTAGGGTGATGGAACAGCTATTAAAGGACACTCCGTTTTGGGATTAAAGGGTATTCCGATTTTTTGATTTTTTTTTTTTTTTGATTTTTTTTGTATGGAACATGTTTGTTGCATTATTTAAGGAGGAGCGCCTTCAAGCGTTTACACAGCAAATGCAATTAAAGGGGTATTATTTGATTTTTAATTAATTTATTTATTTCAATTTTTTTCGTTGGTATACTGATAGCCCTTTTAGAACATGGGGTGTCATGATGGATTAAGAGTGTCATGGTGGGTTAAGGGGGTTAGGGTGGGAAACACAGGCATAGATATTCGTGTTTGGTCAAACACAACTGTGCCATCTAGTTCTCCTTCTTCTCCTTCTCCTTCTCCTTCTCCTTCTCCATCAAACACATCATTCTGTCAAGGCTAGCGCTAAAACTACAAAGGCCCTGGGGCCCATATGTGGTACACTTATGGGCCCTACCCTGTAGAAGTGCCTTTTGCCCATCTTGGCCCCAGGGGTCAAGGTCACGGGCCCCAGGGGCCCAAATGTGAAAATACAAAGCACGCCGTTTCTCATCAAATGAAGCAGCCTCAGGGCCCTCAGTTGGTACACTGATAGCCCTAGGGGCACTCTATATTTACAAATATACAAGAGCCCCATATGTTATATATTATGGGCCCAGGGGCCCAACTGTTACAATATGGTGCAACAGATTGACAAGCCTAGCTCTAAAAGTACAAGATCACTAGGGCTCATACATGGCATATGTATGGGCCCTAAGTTGTAGATGTGCCTTTTGCCCGTTTTGGCCCCAGATTTACAAGGCTAGGGGCCCCAGGGGCCAAAATGTTAAAACAAAGGGCCGGCCGTTTCTCAGCAAATAAAGTAGCTACAGGGTTCAGATTTGGTACACCGGTAGGTCTTTAGTATTATATTGTCAAATGTATGTATAACCCCCATACGTCACATAATTTGGGCCCCAAGGCCCCAAACGCTAAAACATATGGCCGGCCGTTACTCAGTAAATAAAGCAGCTACAATGCCCAGCTTGACTTTACTGATAGCACTTGAGAATTATACTTCAACATTATGTACATGAGCCTCATAAGTAAAAAAATATGGGCCCCAGGGCCCCACAGTTAAAACAAAGGGCCGGCCGTTTCTCATCAATTAAAGCAGCTTTAGGGCTCAGAGTTTGTACACAGATTGCACCTGAGAATTACATTGTTATATGTACATATGAGCCCCATATACCACATAATATGGGCCCCAGGGCCCCAAATGCTAAAACATAGGGCCAGCCATTACTCAGTAAATAAAGCAGCTACATGGTTCAGATTTGGTACACAGATAGGTCTTTAGTATTATATTGTCATATGTATATATAATCCCCATATGTCACATAATATGGGCCCCAGGGCCCCAAACGCTAAAACATAGGGCCGGCCGTTACTCAGTAAATAAAGCAGCTACAATGCCCAGCTTGAGTCTACTGATAGCACTTGAGAATCATACTTTAACATATGTACATGAGCCCCATATGTCAAGGCTATTGGGGCCCCAGGGCCCCAAATGTTAAAACAAAGGGCCGGCTGTTCCGTGCTCAGAATATGTACACAGATAGCACCTGAGAAGTATATTGTTACTAACACCCACACACCCATCCACCCCACACACGTAGGACTAAACAGACAGATCGTATTATCATAATTGGAAATACCAGCGTGAAGCGTTAAGGCTGTTCCAGTTAAATTACATACCCATTGGCTATTCCATTTAATTTACATACTCCCTCTGAAATGGCCCCCAAAAGGCTGTTCCGTATAATTTACATACTCCCTCTGAAATGGCTGTTCCATTTAATTTACATACTCCCTCTGGAATAGTTTCCCTGAATCATATTGCATAGCCTCACTGTGAGTAAGAGAGACTATTACCAATTGGCTGTTCCATTTAATTTACATACTCCCTCTGAAATGTCCCCAAAAAGGCTGTTCCGTTTAATTTACATACTCCCTCTGAAATGGCTGTTCCATCTAATTTACATACTCCCTCTGGAAAAGGGGACTTTTTACAATTTCTTTATTTTAAGTGCTACGATAGTGCAACCTACATTCAATTAAAGCTTGTGACTTGGACTTTCACTTTTTACACATTTTCTGCCCAATTGGGCGACTTTTTACAATTTCTTTATTTTAAGTCCTCAGCAAATAAGGACTGTAAGTTTGGGTAGACCGATAACATGCGGGTATAGCCGTATTTGTGTACAAATATATAGCCTTCTAGTGTGGTTTCTTCTCCATCTCCTCCTTCTCCATCTCCTTCTCCTCCTATCAAACACATCATTCTGTCAAGGCTAGCGCTAAAACTACAAGAGCCCCAGGGCCCATATGTGGTACACTTATGGGCCCTACCCCGTAGATGTGCCTTTTGCCCATCCCGGCCCCAGAGGTCAAAGGTTACCGGCCCCAGTGGCCCAAATATAAAAACACAAACCATGCTGTTTCTCATCAGATGGAGCAACCTCAGGGCCGTGAGTTGGTACACTGATAGCCCCAGGGGTACTCTATAAATACAAGTATACATGAGCCCCATATGTTATATATTATGGGCCCCAGGGGCCCAAATGTTAAAAATAAGGGGCAACAGATTGACAAGCCTAGCTCTAAAGCTACAAGGGCACTAGGGCTCATATGTTGCACATGTATAAGCCCTAAATTGTAGATGTGCCTTTTGCCCATTTTGGCCCCAGATGTACAAGGCTAGAGACCCCAGGGGCCCAAATGTTAAAACAAAGGGCCGGCCGTTTCTCAGCAAATAAAGTAGCTACAGGGCTCAGATTTGGTACACAGATAGGTTGTCAGTATTATATTGTCAAATGTACATATGTACCCCATATGTCACATAATATGGGCCCCTGGGCCCCTAACGCTAAAACATAGGGCCGGTCGTTACTCTGTAAATAAAGCAGCTTTAGGGCTCAGAGTTAGTACACAGATTGCACCTGAAAATCACATTGTTATATGTACATGTGAGCCCCATATATTACATTATATGGGCCCCAGGCCCCAAACGCTAAAACATAGGGCCGGCCGTTACTCTGTAAATGAAGCAGCTTTAGGGCTCAGAGTTAGTACACAGGTTGCACCTGAAAATCACATTGTTATATGTACATGTGAGCCCCATATATTACATTATATGGGCCCCAGGGCCCCAAACGCTAAAACATAGGGCCGGCCGTTACTCAGTAAATAAAGCACCTACAGTGCTCAGCTTGAGTCTACTGATAGCACTAGAGAATTAAACTTCAACATATGTCCATGGGCCTCATAAGTCAAATATTATGGGCCCCATGGCCCCAAATGTTAAAACAAAGGGCCGGCCGTTTCTCATCAAATAAAGCAGCTTCCGGGCTCAGAATTTGTACACAGTAGCACCTGAGAATTATATTGTTATTAACACCCACATACCTCCACATCCCCCTCCCCACCCTACACACGTAGGACTAAACAGACATATCCGTATTATAATTATTACTATAATAATTGGAAATACCAGCGTGAAGCGTTAAGGCTGTTCCAGTTAAATTACATACCCATTGGCTGTTCTATTTAATTTACATACTCCCTCTGAAATGGTCCCAAAATAGGCTGTTCCGTTTAATTTACATACTCCCTCTAAAATGGCTGTTCCATTTAATTTACATACTCCCTTTGGAATAGTTTTCCCCTAATCACATTGCATAGCCTCACTGTGAATAAGAGAGACTGACAACAGCAATCTATGGAGAGACAACTCCCCTGGCAGGGGACTTTTTACAAGTTCTTTATTTTAAGTGCTACGAGAGTGCAACCTGCATTAAATTAAAGCTTGTGACTTGGACTTTCAATTTTTACACATTTTCCACCCAATTGGGCGACTTTTTACAATTTCTATATTTTAAGTCCTCAGCAATTTGTACACAGATAGCACCTGAGAATTATATTGTTACTAACACCCACGCACGCACCCCTCCACCCCACACACGTAGGACTAAACAGACAAACCGTATATCATAATTGGAAATACCAGCGTGAAGTGTTAAGGCTGTTCCAGTTAAATTACATACCCATTGGCTGTTCCATTTAATTTACATACTCCCTCTGAAATGGCCCCCAAAAAGGCTGTTCCGTTTAATTTACATACTCCCTCTGAAATGGCTGTTCCATTTAATTTACATACTACCTGAGTAAGAGAGACTGACAACAGCAACCTATGGAGAGTAAGAGAGACGACTCCTGGGAGGGACTTTTTACAATTTCTTTATTTTAAGTGCTACGACAGTGCAACCTACATTTAATTAAAGCTTGTGACTTGGACTTTCACTTTTTACACATACAATTTCTTTATTTTAAGTCCTCAGCAAAAAAGGACTGTAAGTTTGGGTACACCGATAACATGCGGGTAAAGCCGTATTTGTGTACAAATATATAGCCTTCTAGTTCTCCTCCTCCTCCTCCTCCTCCTTCTTCTTCTCCTATCAAACACATCATTCTGTCAAGGCTAGCGCTAAAACTACAAAGGCCCCAGGGCCCATATGTGGTACACTTATGGGCCCTACCCCGTAGATGTGCCTTTTGCCCATCTCGGCCCCAGAGGTCAAAAGTCACGGGCCCCAGTGGCCCAAATGTAAAAACACAAACCATGACGATTCTCATCAGATGAAGCAGCCTCAGGGCCATAAGTTGGTACACTGATAGTCCAAAGGGTACTCTATAAATACAAGTATACATGAGCCCCATATGTTATATATTATGGGCCCCAGGGCCCCAAATGTTAAAAAATATGGGGCAACAGATTGACAAGCCTAGCTCTAAAGCTACAAGGGCACTAGGGCTCATATGTTGCACATGTATAAGCCCTAAGTTGTAGATGTGCCTTTTGCCCATTTTGGCCCCAGATGTACAAGGCTGGGGGCCCTAGGGGCCCAAATGTTAAAACAAAGGGCCGGCCGTTTCTCAGCAAATAAAGTAGCTACAGGGCTCAGATTTGGTACACAGATAGGTTTTCAGTATTATATTGTCATATGTATATGGTCAATTCCAGCCAAAAGGGCCAAAATTCTCTCTGGGGCCATTTTGAAAATGTTTTCCTTTTCAATTCTAGACTTATCAAATGAGACGATCATGTCTAGTGAATCATCAGGTGGAAGTGCCATCGGATTGAAAAATAACTTTTCTTGCTAGACCAAATAAAGTGTTAAATGCGCATATGCATGTTACCCACGAATTCAAGCATTTTTCACCTGTTGTACACCATAAAATTTCACTTTCTATAATATCTTTCAATATTTTATGTGTGACTCATATACACTAGAAATCGGTGAAGACTTTGAACGTAAAATAGAATTTTATTACATATCTCTATACAGAAATATTTTGGTTATTACAAATTTTAAGAAAGAACCAGGTGTACAGTTAAGATTGTATCAATTCTTCGAACTCTTTCCAAAGTGGCTGTCATTTAACATTACTGTATTATTTCGAAAGATTAGAATAAATGCTTCATATAAATGAAGAGCTGTGTTGCAAAAGGGCTTACATCCACTTTTTGACTTTTTGAGAAAAACAGCTTTTTTTAATTGTGCAATTATTACTTGTTCGATTTGGTTCATTTTGGTTTTGGATAAAGTGTTGGTGGATAGAAACTAAAAGAATAGGTTTGGTACAATTTTCAAGCATTTCTATTTATTTTATTATTTCTTTTATATTTCGACTTTTGTGGATGTAAGCCCTTTTGCAGCACAATTAATTTAGCTGTTTTCTAGAAACCACCTTTGCAATCACATTTGAGCCCATTTTGTTATGCAACTTGACTAATGCTTTCAAAATCGAAATATACCTCATTTACTTTTTTTAATTATGAATTTTAATTAAATTCGCCAAAATGCCATTTTCGGCCGTTTTTTGAGTATTTTCGAAGAAACACATTTTGTTAATTAAAATTAATTTTCTCAAACATAGTGACCCAAAAACAGTTCTTTTTGGTTTTAAAAGTTAAAGAACATTCAGGGCTGCTATAAAACATCAAAACATTAAGATAAAACTATTTTCCTCAAATGTTATATTCATTTTAAGTTCAGATTTCCGGAAATTCCCGAAGATTTCCCGAAGGGAAAATATACCATATCTCCGTAAGGGAAGATGGTACGAAGGTCAAACAACCACCAAAATGTGTACTTTTACCCACACTATAACGTTATACCAATAACTCAATTTCGGCAAGGGGTGGACGTAAGCCCTTTTGCATCTGAGCTCTTCAAATATAAAGTTAGATTTTGTATCTCGTCGCAGGATGAGAATCTCGGATGGATTCGTGGGTAACAGCGTCTGGAAAATAGCAATTCCTATTAATTTTTTAAAATAAAAATAAAAAATACTTTTCCGTATGTCAATAATTCAGGCTGCAATGGCACTAAAATGAATTTTAATCAAAATACAGACTACATGGAATATTTAGAATGGATCATTATGGCATTTTGGGTATAAAAATTTTGAGAATAATGAAGTTGCCAAATTCAAATAGACAGAGCAAACAGTTTTATATTATTATTTTAGTAAAATCATTCCATATTTTCATGCAGCAATATTCTATTAACTCGTGTTTGACAGTTCCTATGAACTAAAACACTATCAATACATTGTTAACTATAATTTAAGTAGGGATTCGTGGGTAACCAAAATGTTCGTGGGTAACACATATTTGAAGGTATGTATTGGTAAGCGGCAAAATAGAAAATATTACAGAAGGTTGGAAACCACCATGCGGTTATTCCTCCATTGTGTTTCAATGATTCCCGTTTCTCTAATGGTAATTTAGGATAATCAATCAAAACTTCATGATGCAGCTTCAGTATACATTCAAGAGGACGCTATTACACAGGACTGTTTTGGAACCTATTTCGCATGTTTTCAAAATGTTAAGATGCATAAGAAACATATAATTTACGAGTAAATCCTTGGATTCGTGGGTAACGCCGAATTCGTGGGTAAAGCTATAAGTACTATAGTACCGTTTAGGGTTTGCGTTTCTTAGGTGTATAAACTGTAAGTACTGTCAAAATTATAGCATACCCATGGCTTGAATATGTGCTGATTTAAACTTAAAATAAACAATCTCCTTATTTTTCAAGGTTGGCATCTATTCGGGATTCGTGGGTAACAAAAGTTTAAACCGTCGTAGATTCTTTTTTAAAGCGGTGAACGTATTTTTACGATTTACAATTTTAAGCGCTTGTCAAACTAAATTCAGTGTCCAAAGTCATTTTAATGATGTTAATGATGTCATTTAAAAATGTTAATTTAAGTTATGGCAATTATATTTGCTGGACTCGTGGGTAACAGTTGATACGTGGGTAACGTCAAATTTGATTTTATGGAATTTTATGGGTAAAACGTATTTGCATAAAATAATCACTTGGACCTCAGAATTATAGAACGAAACTTCGTTTCATGATATAGTCATTTATGGCATATTCACTTAACATTTTCAGAACGATCATTTTATTTTTGATACTCGGGTAACAAAATTATTAGCCAAATTGACTTAATGGCCTCTAGAGTCCACAAACTTTGGTGGAATTCAATCGTTTTACATATGATGAGAGATCATGCAAACGTCTTTCTAACGGTAATAATTTCATTTTGATTGAAGGACATTCAATGACATATATGGTGCTTTATCTTTGAATTCGTGGGTAACGCCAATTCATTTAAGCTATCATAACTTGTCCCCTGTTATGACTTGCTAGTAAAGGCCTATATGCACAAAAGAGAGCACATTGGACGTGACATGATATGCTCCATCAATAACGTGATTTCCTTTATTAATGACATTTTAAAGTGGAAAATTAACATAGAGAGAATTTTGTCCCGCTTTCGCTGGAATTGACCATATATGTACCCCATATGTCACATAATATGGGCCCCTGGGCCCCAAACGCTAAAACATAGGGCCGGTCGTTACTCTGTAAATAAAGCAGCTTTAGGGCTCAGAGTTAGTACACAGATTGCACCTGAAAATCATTTTGTTATAAAAGTACATGTGAGCCCCATATATTACATTATATGGGCCCCAGGGCCTCAAACTCTAAAACATAGGGCCGGCCGTTACTCTGTAAATAAAGCAGCTTTAGGGCTCAGAGTTATTACACAGATTGCACCTGAAAATCACATTGTTATATGTACATGTGAGCCCCATAATTTATATTACATTATATGGGCCCCAGGGCCCCAAAACGCTAAAACATAGGGCCGTTACTCAGTAAATAAAGCAGCTACAGTGCCCAGCTTGAGTCTACTGATAGCACTAGAGAATTTAACTTCAACATATGTCCATGGGCCTCATAAGTCAAATATTATGGGCCCCATGGCCCCAAATGTTAAAACAAAGGGCCGGCCGTTTCTCATCAAATAAAGCAGCTTCTGGCTCAGAATTTGTACACAGTAGCACCTGAGAATTATATTGTTATTAACACCACACCCCCCCCCCCCACACCCTACACATGTAGGACTAAACAGACATATCCGTATTATAATTATTAATACTAGCGGGACACCCGCGCTTCGCGCGGGACACCCGCGCTTCGCGCGGGTCCCCGCTAGATGAGTAAATGGGAACGTTCACTAAAACAGGAGGAATAACTGAACAGGTAGAATCAGTGAAAAGGTAAATTTTATTTATCTGAACCTGACCCTCATTAGGCCTACATTTCAATTTTAGCTTCTTTCTTTACACAGCCGTGACGTTAGTCACGGCTGTGTCTTTTTTCTTACAGGTTCTTTCTTACAAGCCGACGACGAATGTCGGCTTGTTCTGTCTCTTCTCAATTCTTATTTAGCTGGGGTTTTCAACCCCTGAGCTAGGTACTGTTTTGCTATCCGATCTTTCTTTCTTTCTTTCTTTCTTTCTTTCTTCTTCTTTCTGGCAATACATTTCAAAATGCTTCTACTCCTACATGTTACACCCTACAATTACGTAACTTGCACATATGTATTGGCTATATCCAGTGCCCATAGTGTCTAAACAGAATTGGGGGCAAAGGTCATTAAAGGGGCATTTTTGGTATTTAACCAAATATCTTCAAAATGCATCTTCTGCCACATATTATATAGTACAATGATGACATTTGCATATATGCATCGGCTATACCACACGCCTATAACTTGCATACAGAATTGGGGTCAAAGGTCATTAAGGGGGTAAAATCTTACAATTGCATTATCTGGACATCTGTAAGGGGTATGGGGCTCAAACTCGGTGACAAAAAATCTCATGACCAGGGGAACAATTTGCATGGGTCAGGTCAAAGGTCATGCAGAGGTCAAATTTTAGAAATGAATTTCCTGGACATCTGTAAGGGGTATGGGGCTCAGACTTGGTGACAACAAACTTAATGATCAGGGGAACATTTTGGAACACTTTACAGGGGCCAGGTCAAAGGTTATCTGGGGTCAAATCATTTTTGGGATATCTGTAAGGGGTATGGGGTTCAAACTCTGACAACAAATCTCATGACCGGGGGGAACATTTTGCAGGGGTCAGGTCAAAGGTCATGCAGAGGTCAAATCTTAGAAATGTACATCTGTAAGGATACGGGGCTCAAACTTGGTGACAACAAACTTAATGACCAGGGGGACATTTTTGGAACATTTTGCAGGGGTCAGGTCAAAGGTCATCTGGGGTCAAATCTTAAAATTGCATTTTCTGGCTGGACATCTGTAAGGAATGTGGGACTCAAACACGGTAACAACAAACCTTATGACCAGGGGAACATTTTGCAGGGGTCAGATACCTCCACAACCCCAACACGCCCCAGCTAGGTTTGTGGTCTATGACCACCATTTGCCACTAGTTCTTCTTTCTTTCTTTCTTTCTTTCTTTCTTTCTGGCAATTAATTTCAAAATGCTTCTCCTCCTACATGTTACACCCTACAATTACGTAACTTGCACATATGTATCGGCTATATCCAATGCCCATAGGGTGCAAACAGAATTGGGGTCAAAGGTCATTAAGGGGACATTACCGGTATATAATCAAATACCTTCAAAATGCTTCTTCTGCCACATATTACATAGCACAATGATGCACACATACATTGACATTAGCCAATGTCCATGGGGTTTTCATATATTTTGGGGTCAAAGGTCATTAAGGGGTAACAACACGGCTGTGTTCGTGGTCTTAGACCACAGCTAAGTCTAGTTCTTTTTTGTTTCTTCTACGTGGGCCAATTTTGTTTTTGTTTTAAATTTTTGCTGCTAACGCTTGCGATTTGCCGTTTCCATGTTTTTTTTAATTCATTTAATCCCGTTCCCGTTATTTTCTTAATTTTCTAAATCTGTCCTTTCTTACATTTCCCTTTTAGCGTCTTTTTTATTTGCTGCTTAGCTTGTGATTTCCCGTTTCCATGTTATTTATTTAATTCTGTTCTCAGTTTAATATAGCTTTTTACACAGCCGAGAGCTGTGTTTTGTTTCTTACGAGATCGTCTACCTTTCTTCTGTCAACCTTTACATTTGCTCTAGCACTGACATGCTTGTACCGATTTTGACCCAACTTGGTCACAACCATCATTGACCATGCCCCTACATGTCACATGAAAATTGTGGGGTCAAAGGTCACGCAGGGGTCATAGGAGTCAAAAAAGTGATTTCAGCTAAAATGCATCTTCTCCCACAAATTACGTAGCACAGTGACGCCACTTGCACACATGCATTGTTATTACCCAGTGTCTATGGGGTATACACAGATTTGGGGTCAAAGGTCATTAAGGGGTCACTTCCGGTATTAATCGAAATATCTTCAAAAAATTGTATTAGCTAAGAAAAACATAGGAGAGTGATGGTATGTTCACACATGAATTGTGTTTACCCAATGTATATGTGGTATTTTTTTATTTGGGGTCAAAGGTTATTAAGGGGTCACTTCCTGTATAAAACAAAATATCTTCAAAAATTTTTATAGGCCAAGAAAAACAGAGCACACTGACGGTATATTCACACATGAATTGATGTCACCTAGTGTACACGTGGTATTTTTTTCGGCGGGGTCAATGGTCATTAAGGGGTCACTTTCGATGTCTGACCGAATACCTTCAAAATGCTTCTTCAAAGGTTCTTTCGATAGTATTGATCAATTACCTATAATAGATAATTGTCTGTCATAATTGGAGTTGATCCCTTAAAATAAAAGTGGATTGTTTTCTGGGTAATTCACCTTAATGTCATGATCCCTTACATCTAGTTGCAGGTATGTGCACTGAAGCTTGCAATCTAGATGTGTGTGTATATTGTATGTAGTGGTCAGACCTGGATTCTAGGTCAGCCCATTTCTTTTGTGGACAATTCTTTAGGTATTGTCAATATTCAGATTTTTTGTGTGTCATGTAAATTAGTCTTTGGCTTAGTGGATGCATGTTCACAGAAAATCTGGGCATTCAATTTTAACATCTGATTGAGATAAGATCTGCTGCCCATTTCACTGAGGAAAGTGAAATGTTGTTTTATTCAGCATGATGGATATTTCTCTATACTAACATCGTATGGCTAAAAAGGCTTTACCAGTTTGCGATGCTTCATACAGAAAGATATACCAGGTCTTATGGAAGCTAGAATCAGCAATAGAAGCTAATTTGTGCCTTGTGTTTGAGTCGGGTTTGGCGAAGTTTAAAATGGTCGTCGTGGGTGAAGCTGACACTTTGACTTTTCCAACTTTGTGAGAACCATGCTGGTTTAAGACATTGTTCGTGTAAGTAAAATAATATTGTTTGTAAATTATAAAGTGGAATTAATGATAAATTAGGTATTTAAAGAAAGCTTTGCTTGTGATAGTTTAAATTATTGTTTTGGCGGGAAAATCAAATTTAGATTTTCATAGTGTGATAAATTTTGCATTCAGTATAAAGTTCCGAATTGAACATAGTTGAATTGGTGTTGAACCTATCATGTAATTTTGTGTCGAGATTGACAATTTAAATCATCCTCCGGTAAAGACATGAACTTCAGGAATTTGAAATATATCTTGTGGAACTAGCCGTGTGTGAATGTTGTAAAGAAGTTCCATATCGTTCATTAATCAAAGGAAGAAGTCAGTAGTATATTCTGTGGCTCATTTGGAAATATGAAATAGTCTTCCAGATAGAATATTGTGTGAAGTTTATCATATGAACTTGAAAACAAATCCTAGTCACGGATTCATTAATTGTATTTATACAGCCGTACATGGGTGTGTATACTCTACTCTTGGACTTGGACGTTGGGAAATGTTGTTTTCGTCGACATTCTGCATTCCATGTAATTAACTGTTGGTTGAACTAGGCGTGGCTACGTGTGTGGCATCATTGAGAATGGATTCAACGCACTGTATAACTGACAACGTTGTGATGGAACTCTAGTCATTACCGACGTTTAAACGTATCCTTTCCAAGTGCACTTGGTATATTTTTTTTTTTATCGCGAGTGATTAAGTAAATTGAGTATACTCATTATTTAGTTCATCTAACTGACTAGTCATAATATATTTAACCGTTATTGCCTTTGTGATATTATTTTTTTTTCATGCGTATAAGAGAACTTTTTTTGAAGTATTTATTACAATCCTTTTGTTGCGTGACATTATTCCGTCTCTTTGTTGTTCACATTATTTGCTGCGTGGCTTTGCTTAGCGTCGGTTGGGAATTTCAGTCCAATCCTGACATTGTCCTTAACTTTTGATGTTAAAACACTCGTTTATGTTGCATCAAGTAAATAATTAACTCAGATCCGTATAAATTGTAACAATTTAGCTCAGTGTCTTCTTTTAAAAAGAACTATGTTACGGGTTACACATTTTGGACTCGGAAGGTTACGGTGATTAACTACTTTTCCTACAAATTAGCTTTCCATAGACTTAACGTGCAAAATAGGGGTCACGTTTTAGTTACGTCTTACTTTGAAATATATATTTGATATATTTGATATCATTTTAATCAGAACAAAATTCTGCATAACATATCTGAAAATGACACCAAAGTTTAGGTCTACTTTTTGAGAAAAATAGCGCTATATATAAAGGCCTGATTTTCCCATGTTTACGTCCGACTGCTAACCGCGCTTTGACCTCGTGTGTTCATGCGCTCATCATCGTAAACATCACTCAAATTTTCACGTTTTCAGTTCAAATTAGTAGAGATCACATTCACAGGTTCTAGCAAAACACGATTTGCAACACTAAAAGTGTTAATATTGTACCGATTTTGCACAATTTTTATGCAAAGTTGGGACTATAGGCGTGATAAACTTTTGCCGGAAACCGCTTCACAGGCGGATTTAGTGGTATGAACCCTAAAACATCTTCACACCATTAATTAAAGAGGGCCATCCTCAAGCGTTTATCACTGAACCAAAATGTAAAAGGTCATTTTGAGGCGATGTCCAATTTACACCGTGCATTACAATTATTTGAAGATTCTAATTACTGTGCTGTGCCTGTTATTACATACAGATGTACCTCAAGACGTCAGATGAGTACCCGGGGGGGTCACTCCCATTGTGGCCTGTACACCATCCGCGATAATCAACTTTTGAAAAGCACCCTAAACAAGGATTTAACCCTTGGTTAAAACGATACCCTAAACAGGGATTTTATTCCTAACATCAAATTTCATACCCTAAATTTCATTTCCGCGTATTTAGCAATTGCAATTTTGCTACCCTTTTTTCCAATTTTTCATGTTTTTGACACCCTAAACACGATACGCGCGTATCGTGCATACCCACGAAAAAACGACCCTTTTTACGCGTTTTCATTATCGCGGATGGTGTACTGGCCACAATGGGAGTGACCCCCTGGGGATGAGTATTGTATAATAATAATATTAAACATGTACTAAATGCAGAGCGATACGAATTTTATTTTCGGTATGGGAAGCTTGCCCAAGTACAAAGAATGCAAAGCATACGATCAGATACATGGTCAAAATAAGCTAAAATACGACTATTAGTAGGCCTATATTCTGGATTCACCAAAATATATCCTGTTTTTTGATATCGATTACACCATCGTCAAAAACAACCCTATTTTTTAAACATCACGAACATAAAATGTTTGCAAATATAGTTTACAAATAACCCCTTTTTAGCGAAATTGGGAACAATCATGCGTTGTGTTTACCCTTATGTATAGGGCCTATGTGGTATTTTTATTTGGGGTCAAAAAAAAAATATAAAACGAAATACCAACAAATTTTATCAGGCAAGAAAAACAGCACAGTGTTGGTTGGTATGTTCACAAATGAATTGTGTTTATATATAAGTGGTATTTTTATTTGGGGTCAACGGTCATTAAGGGGTCACTGCCGGTCCGAGACGAGAGACCTTCAAATTACCTCTTCTGCCACAAATAACATAGCAGAGTGATGCTACATGCACACACGCATTGACATTAGCCAATGTCTATGGAGGGTTAATAAATTTTGGGGCCAAAGGTCATTAAGGGGTCACCCCTCGGCTGTGTTTGTGGTCTTAGACCACAGCTAAGTCTAGTTAAATTTATATTTCCTGATCTTATTTTAGCTTTTTTTTTCTTACATTTCCTGATTAGTTTCTTTCTTTCCTTTTTTTTAATTCCCGTTTTCATTTTTTTACTGTGACCGTTACCCATATAGGCCTACCCGTACCTTTTTGTTGTTTCTACTTGTACACACATCTTTTTCACGTAGGCCTATTTATTACGTCCGCCTCTCATTGCGTTTCTACGGTCGTTCACCCGTAATATCATTACGTGGCTGTGCGTCGTTTACGCCAGCGATGGCGTAGTGCTGCGTTACCCTCGCGGTATCGCTGCGCTACACGCGAGTTGCGCGGCTAGCTTAGCAACTGAATATGGTCTCTGGCGAGCCAGAGATGGCAACCGACCACATTTTCACTGATTGTGAGGCCAATTCTTAACCGTTTTCAACCAAATAAAGTTTAAACACGTCCCCGTATATTCCTTGATCTCCCGTATAAATTTGGCGACATTTGGATCGAAACTGACGGAGCTTTTGCGTTCACAAACCCACAACATTAGCCTATTTATAGTAAGATAATAATTGGAAATACCAGCGTGAAGCGTTAAGGCTGTTCCAGTTAAATTACATACCCATTGGCTGTTCCATTTATTTTACATACCCCCTCTGAAATGGCCCCAAAAAAGGATGTTCCGTTTAATTTACATACTCCCTCTGAAATGGCTGTTCCGTTTAATTTACATACTCCCTCTGGAAAAGTTTCCCCTAATCATATTGTATAGCCTCGCTGTGAGTAAGAGAGACTGACAACAGCAACCTATGGAGAGTAAGAGAGACGACTCCCCTGGGAGGGGACTTTTTACTATTTCTTTATTTTAAGTGCTACGACAGTGCAACCTACATTCAATTAAAGCTTGTGACTTGGACTATCACTTTTTACACATTTTCTGCCCAATTGGGCGACTTTTTACAATTTCTTTATTTTAAGTCCTCAGCAAATAAGGACTGTAAGTTTGGGTACACCGATAACATGCGGGTATAGCCGTATTTGTGTACAAATATATAGCCTTCTAGTTATAATTTACGTTACCTTGTTGCGGATTCCCCTGGTACCTTTCTGCCATTGCCTTGACGGAAATTCCATGAACGATCGGATTTGGGCTTTGTCCACCCCCATCTTCACCTATAAAGATTAATGGATACACAATACGTTAGTTATGGAAGAACTGCGTGAAATAAAAGATTGCGTAAAACCTGTCTTTTATGCCGTTATGAAGTTGTTTAAAATCATTTTTTTTTTGTATACAATATAAATTTAGGTAAAGAGCAGATTGGTTGTTATGCACGGCGCGGTGCACAATTAATATATATCGGTTTTTGGAAATAAGTTGAAATTCATTCCATAAAATAAGCCTTGCCCAGCGTTAATATCCCTATATCTTCGTGTCAGAAATTGCCATGATAGTAGGACGAATGAAATCATTATCCTCTTTAACGTTCGTCAGTTTTTGTTTTTAAGACGCAGATTGGGTTTTCAATACGCAAAGTAACGCTTATCATATACTTTCAACACATATATTCAAGTCATACAAAAGTTTTATACAACAAGCAAAAATGCCGGTATATATTAAAGGGTTTGAGAATATAATCATATCAAAAGAATCTACACCATCATAGCCCAACATGTAGTCTATTTTCATTATAGGAATAAAATCAATTCATCTCAATATGCAACGGAGGAATATGATCTTATTGTCACTGAGTTTACTATTCTATACTGACCATTGAAAGACTCGACCTTCAACAATACAGTGACAATAGATTTAGCCTACTTATTTTGAATGAAAACTCATAGCTGAATAAAAAATCATAATTACATCGCTGAGCTATTAGCGATTTGGTTTTAGCCAATGATTTGCGATGGGTTTTGGCCTACTTATTCCTCACAGCGTTGCAGAAAATAATCGTGCTGTCTATGTAATCAGGAAACTACAGAGGCGATAGTGTACATTTAAATTTGTCATTACTACTTCATGTTGATATTCAAACAGTGCTATTAAAGTGGTCTTACCAAGGAATGTGTTTGTATTAAAAGAGCTAATTGTTTTACAACTTGGATGAACTAGAATTGCTTTTATGCAAATCCGAAAATTGCAACAGATATTTTCATTTCTTTAAGATTTAGCGGTATTGCCAGATTGTACGTACAGTTGGGCTACATTAATAGCCTCATTATAGTTTTATTGATACTGGCAAAATACTTGCCTCTATGTGCTTGTTGTTCTGCTATAGCGTATAGAATCTGTTAATGATACTATAACCACACAGTCAATTAATTTATGTCAAAATATCCTTTTCACAGAGGCTGTGTTTATATAACTGAATTCATTTATACAAACACAACCTTGAGTAAATTAAAGTGAGTACTTAAGGGATCTGGAATGAGCGTTTCGATAGTATTTTTTGTGGGACATGAGAGCACATCAGACATATCGAATTGCATTCCTAATACGAAGAATGTCTTCTATCAAATAATTTCACGATGTAATACAAATTTTATGACAAATTATTTAATAAAATTTGTGGTTTTTTTCATATTTTTGATATATAACGGTCCTCGAAGTAAATTTTATCAATCTAATGACATATTCTTAAAGTGTATGTAGCTGGGAGGAAAAGCCGATCATTGAAAAATTTTGACCTTTCATATTGAAGATATGGATTTTTCGCAAAATTACCTAATTTGTTTGTGTTTTGGGAAAAAGATTCATATCTTCAATACGAAAGGTCAAAATTTTCAATTGATCGTCGGCTTTTCATCCCACCTACATACACTTTAAGTAAAAATCATCATTTGCGAATTTCAAAAAATCTAAATTATTTTATATCAAAAGGACATTCTTTGTATTCAGTATGCAATTCGACACGTCTGATGTGGTCTAATAATGTCCCGCAATAAATACTGTCCAAACGGCACTTGTGTTTTTTTCTCACATCACTTCTTCAACACGTGTAACGTGTGTACGTTGGTGGGCAACGGAGTACACGTGTAACGCATACACGTTGGTGGGCAACGGAGTACGTACTGTCCAAACCCCGTAAATGGGGAAACTTCGGCAGGCGATAAGAGAAAATATATTTACTTTAGCACTTATGGATCCTGCCGATTGAGAATTTACTGAATTAATGTCTGTTAAGTGAGGGGTGTTGTTGACATTAAAACATGTTAACATATTATAAATATTTGAACAGTAACTCGTTATGGGATTAGCTAATAATACTATTTTGATAGGTTTCAGGTGGTGGTCGCAGTGCATTCTCTAAATTCAGTAAATTTCCACCGTCAACCGTGTAATTGAATGGGATTATTTTGAAATTTTAAAACGTTTGAAATATCACAAACACAAACAAATAGGCCTATGTTAATAAGTAATATAAATACAAGCTAAAACCGTTGGGTTTGATAATGAACCCCACAAAACTAACCGAGTATATTGGAAAATGCCATACGGCCGGGCGGTGTCACAAGTTGCCGGCTCTATCGTGCCACTTGCCGCCTGATAGGTTTCTACCTCTTACAAATGTTATTCGGGTCAAATTTATTGTCAGAATACGGAGATAAAATAGCATTGAAATAGAAATAGATGTATCAAGGACGTTTATGAATATTAATAAATAGATATGTCGAGGATGTTACGTTTATGAGCATTAAGACTTACGTTTATGAACATTAATAAATAGATGTATAGAGAATGTTACGCTTATGAACATGATTTTCAACATTGTTAACAATATTGCTAGTATGTCAACAAATGAAAGTTCTGTAATTTGTTGAAATTCTTCAATACTAAATTATTTTGAATGTCATCAAATTGTAAATCTCTAGTCACATTTTCGATGTATTAACTAGCTATGTAGCAAAGACGTTAACTTCATGTACAAAACATTAACGCTCTTATTTTGTAAACATTGTATACCCATAGCTACTTTAATCAACAATAAATGTTCTGTAATTGTTCTTTATCCTTCATTTCTATTAGACTTTCAGTGTATTAGCAAGTAGATGTATATATGTATAACAGATGTTATTCGGTTGTAAACACTTTTTTTCATAAACATAGGCTACCCAAAGCTACTTATTATGCTAACAATGAACGTTCATTGACTGTTAGGCTAAGTAAACGTTACAGGATAATATGTATTCAAATTCTGCTTCAAGGTTCCTGCTTAAAGCGTGTTCAAGAATCAACTAAGATTTATTTGGCCCCACCTTTTGCTAGTAAATTGGCTGTCATGAATTATCCAGTGTATTTTTATTATACGTGCCCGGCCTTATCACTTGGTACACAATAGCTCACCAATCTGAAAGCCTGTTTTAATCACAATGGTCAGAATTAAATAGTCAAAATGATTAGACAAATAGGCTACACTGTCCATACACTGTACAGTCTCATTGCAAGATCATGGGCTAAATACCGTAGTCTTTGTCATTTGAGGTACGTAAAAACCCCGGTAAAAACATACTCATTATGATCGATGAGAATTATAGAATCAGTTCAAACAATAAAATAACTACACCTTTATCTTGACACTTCCTCATTTGCTCGCCCTGTTCCTTTTTAAAGGAATTTTTTATTAAGCAATTGCTCACCGAGAACAAGTACTAGTATAAGCTCACTTTGTAATAGAAGCTACTCTCAGCAGCTGGCGGGTAGTTCTTTAAGGATCGTACTTTGATGCCTGTACAAAATAAGTCTTTACCTGGCGTTGACGATGTGCCTTGTTGATTCGTTCTACGCCTATCTACGGAGTGAGGTCGTGTCTCCATGATATTGGATACATCAATATATAAATTTTTATTAACAGCGTCTTATTGACAAATTTACTATTATTTCTATACCAACCCCCTATACTTTTTTTTTCAAATTCCAATATTTCAATATTTCCAATTTGCGATTGTACTGTTTTCCGACGGTTCTTCTTTCTTCTTTCTATCAATCATATAACGAACCATCGTAGCCATATACTTTAAGCCTAGTTTACCACAGCTAGTCATTAGGACCATTGGATGGGGACACAAATGTCACATGACCAACTCGGGGTGAAAGGTCATCCAAATGTTATTATGGCCAAAAATGTCCACATAATAACACAATAACGTTACTTGCACACATGCGTCGGCTTTAGCCAGAGTCTAAAAATTGCACACAGAATTGGGGTCAATTGTCATTAAGGGATTACTTCCGGTCAAAAACCAAATATACGCAATATTAAGGGATCACTCCCGATCAAAAACCAAGTACCTTCAACATTTTTTATTAATAAGCAAAAACAGCGCAAATTACCTCTAGTCACGAATACAAGGCGGTGACTTCTTATTTTGATGACCTCTGCATAATTTATTACCCTCAAATACGCGTTTTCATTTTTTTAAGCCCAATTGGACAAATGTTAAAATAATTTGGCATCTAGATGACATTGACCTTTGACTCTGGATGACCTCAGAATTTTCTTTGATGTTCCTATCATACCAAGTTTCAGTCCAATTCAATATAAACATTTGACCTTTGACCTCGAATGACCTCAGGTTGATTTTTTTCATATTTCCGTATCAAATGTCAAGGGTAATTTGCACCCAATTTAAGCACAATCGGGCAAACTTTAACATTTGACATAATTTGACCTTTGACCTTGGATGACCTCAGGTTGACTTTGTTCTTGTTCCCCTAATATCAAGGAACATTTACACTAAGTTTAACTAAGTTTAATCGAGCAAATTTTAACATTATGGCCCTATTTGACCTTTGACTTTGGGTAACGCCACGTTGACTTGTTTATTGTTTCCTTCATATCAAGGATGAGTTTCAGCCGAATCGTGCATATTTTAACATTTGACCTTAGACCTCCGGTGCCACAGCATGAGATTTGACCCCAACCTGTCTTGTTAAGTCTTGTGAAGCTTGAGCCAGCGCAAACTTGCAAAGTCTGATATCATTTATAACATCTATTTTACACAGTTCAAAGGGTTTTAATTCAATATATTTTCTCAAAAATGCTGTTTCGTCAAAAATACTTGTAATGATGTATGTACCTTCTGGGATCATGCTGACATCCTCACCTTAAAAATTCACTTGTTTTGACAGTTTCTAATCAGGTCTGTTTATATATATCTAGCATATTATATATGTATCACAAAAAATGTTATACTAGTGATAGGCTGTATAAGGGTGTAGTTGCAAACAGCTTAGGGTACCAGCTTGTTTGATGCAGCTTGATGTTCTGATTAATTTGACACCAATTTTATGGAAATCGGACAAAAAATGAGACAGTGCCGGCCAAATAACGACACAAAAAAGGGGGGCAGATTTGACCTTTATTTTCTAGTTTTAAGGGAATTTTATTACATTAAGGATTATGTAATGCATTTTTGGTATCTACTTACATAGTTTTAAGTACAGGAAGGTCATATATGCACTTTGTGTCAAATGAAACTTTTAAATGTCCTTAAAATTAACGGTTTTGGGTAAAATTAGGCATTGAGGGCGCTTTACCTTTTAGCGACCCCTTTCGCAACCATTTTTGATTTTTAAGTTAAATATACTAGAGATAATCATCAATCATCCATATTCTGAAATTTTCAGCCATTTTTCACATTTGGTGTGGCCGTGGCGCTAATTTTTAATACAGGGGTAACCTGCCCATTATACAGTGGTCAACGAACTTTGTATCACATGTAAGTCAATGGAAGCGTCTCTACACATTTTCAAATGGGTCCCACGCACAAGTTAAATAAGGTTGAGAGTTCAAATTTGGACAGATGCTGTTATTTATCGGTAGCTTTGATTTGATAATAAGAAATGATAAAATTTTAGTAGGGGGGATACGTAACAGCTATTAGGCTGAAAAGCGCCCTCACAACCTAAATTGGCTCTTAAACTTGCATCAAAACATACGATTTGTGTAAAAAAATTGCATAAATATACCTAGGGAACCCCAAACCATGTAAATAATCATTAGAATCCAACAAACAGCAAAGAAAACGCCCATAATTGTCAAAATAGGGGGTCCAAGAAATCCCCTTATGCGTAGTTTTTGGCCCGCACTGTCTCATTTTTCAACCAATTTTTTTTTTTTAAGGTGTCAAGATGCTCAGGAGGATTTGCTGCTTCAATTCAGCTGGTACCCTAAGTTTTTTGAAACATCACCCCTTTTTTTGGGCTGTACAGCCTATCACTAGTTACTCGAGATATGTGGTAAAATTTGCATCTGAACAACATACATTAGCTTGTTTAGTGTGAATGGTCAAGTGGGCAAAATTGACATCGGATATCGTAAATGTCCAGGCCAAAAATGTGGCATGATGTATTCTACAACTAAGTTTATAGGTGCTACATTCTTGCGTAATCCAAGTATTTGGTGGTGCAATTTGTTAATGTTTGAGCATCCACTGTTGCCCAAAAAATCAGCTTTAGACATATAGGCCTCTTTACCAAATTGCCTATACGAACCACTACATATTTTCATTGTAAAAATGTGTACATCCAAAAAAACTTGGGTCAGTGCTTCTTGTAGCCAACATTGATATTTCACACACTTGGATTCATCAAAACATAATAATGGTCTAAATTGGATTAAGCATCTGGGACTTTTAGCACTTTCAAGAATCATTAAAGATTCAAGAATAAAGAAAGAAAGTCAAAATTATGAGCCAAAATGATTTCCAATGGCATAGTTCAATAACCTTCATAGCATATTTAGCTGACCTTAAGGGGGTACTACACCCATTGCATTTTTTTTGTTGCATTTTTTTGCATTTTGTGAAGAAATGAGAAAAAGAAATTGGACAAAGTGGTATGCAAAATGAAGGGGCAAATCTGCTCGTTCAATTGGTGGCATCAGTATCAATGAAGCGTACATGCTTCTAATGGTATAAGCCAAAAAGTGGTACATCACTGATGTTTTAAATTCACTTCATTTTGGAAAGCTTACTATCAACGGATTTCGTTAAAATTTTGGATATGTGTTGCTAACACATTAGGGAAATAATGTTGATATGTAAAATGGGAATAAGTGGTCCCTGATTTCTTATATGACTTCATGAACTTGGTGCTCCACAACTATCAAAAAACGAACCGGTTAAAATGCTTCTATTTTCAATGTTGAGCTATATTTTGTATTTTGAACTTGCGACACTATTTCACTAAAACTTAATTAAGCCATAGGTAACAGGTTACCACAACCACACTACAGCAATGTTGAAAAAGATTGTATTTTTTGTCACCTATACCACCATATTAGGTAGTTTTCTGTAAGCTTCATTTTTGTGATTTTGGTAACTATTTTATATTTATTAGCCCAATCCATCTCAACTAGGCAATCTAAATTGTACTCACCATTTACATCAGAAGGTATTTTAGTATATCCACCTCACACATTTCCATTATATATCCAGTAACAGACAAAATATCAAAATTGATGCCTCATTATGACATGTATGATATCACAGACTATCACATGTATTCAAAATTGATGTCTGAATTTGACCTGAACCAATTGACCTATAACCTGACCTTTGATGACCTTATAGCCTTTTTTAATCTCTTTTCCTAACAACACATTATAGAAGATACATACATGGTGTAGTATTAAATTGTCTATGTGGAAGAGATTAGGCCTATTTAATTTATTCAGTGTTATAATCAGTGAGTACATTTCTATAGATAGTATAACAAAGGATTTAATGTATTCTATTCATGTATTCTACTTGGACATGTTGGATCTATAAATTATGGTTTGTTATGAAACACACATCTCAGTTACTAGGATACAGTAAAAACAAAAAAATATATTGATCTAAAATGATTTTCTAAAATGGTTTAAAAGCATTTTGTATGCAGAGATATTTTATAAGTTCAGGACATGAGGTGATGAACATATATAAATACTTCATAAATTAGCAACAAAAAAGAAGATGGGTACTGATGAAAATCAGGGTATTAAATCCCCTTAAGTGAAGTTTGACGCCCAATGCATTCTGGCCTTAAATTATGGGGTATGAAGTTTTTTCCCCAATTCTGGCCTGAAGTTGTGGTGTATGCAGTTTTTCCCCCAATGCATTCTGAGGTCATTATCTGGGTTTAAACATACTGAGGCCTTGCAGATTGGCATAATTTAGATAGAGAGAAATATTAAATATTTTGGAGGATCACAAGATAAGGTAGTGGCCGTCACGTTATACATGTAAATATCTATACACAGCACATGTATTTATTTCCTTCTTACAGCAGTAACAAGCCTTCAGACACTGCAGAATTTTCCTTATTTTGTAAATTTTGCATAAAAAAGAGACCAGGTTTGTTGAAGTTTTACATATTTTGCCCATTGTGAAGTCTAAAATGTACCGTCCTAGATACAGAACACACAACATAGTAACACGCAAAGAACTTTTAAAAACATAGATTGACAATAGATTACGTAATGAAATGTTCCTTTGTACCTATTTAATTTACCGACACGCTATTCATCGAGAGGTACCTTTTTGTTCGGGACAAATTGCATGAACGCTATAATAGGCAGGCTACTGTCAATAAGTAATCAAACGAATGTCACGTGAAAGCGCCTAAACGAGGGAGAGGTACCTTTTGTTCCCATATAACCCAAGCGTGTGATTGAGTAGCCGAAAGCACAAAAGGCACACTTTAGCCGTCGATATACGCCCAGTCAGATGTATTTCACACCTGCCAAACACAAGTCATCCAATTTTGAAAGCATCGGACACAATAGAACAATAAACCCTGCAGTGCGCTAGTATAAACACGTACCTGGTTTGGTTCCAGATTTGCCTGTGGCTCCAGGAGGTTCCTCCTCTGTGTTCTTTTGCATCGTGTTTAAGGTATCAGACATTACCCTGGCATTCAAACCCTATTGGTTGACATGCTTGTGCATAATGTCCTCAACCTCAAATCACCTGTCTCGTCTCTCTCTCTTTGTCGCTTGGTAGATGGCTCGATAAATATATCTAGTAAAAGTATAAAAACAGGAATGTTAATTTTAAGTAACTGCATTGCTCTCAACGGATTTTATTTTAGTAAAATTGGCGTCGCGTCTCAAGAATGATAATAATAATAATGATTTGCAATAAAAGTGTCATAAATTGATATGGTTATGTTATTAACTTCTTAGATACGAGCATTTTGTCATAATTCATATTTTTTTTCATTCATAAACAAGAAAAAGAATAAAATTATCTACCGTAAAGATATGCAATATGGGCTGACTGGGATTCTAGGAACAATCTAAAAGTGTCTTCCGTAAAATTTCAAATTTCCACCAATAAATAAGGGCACGACACCGTAATTCTTGTGGGATTTCAGAGGAGGGTCCTCTCTATTTGTACATGCTTGGGTCATTGATTTATGTATGTTTATTACAACAGTGATGAGAAATGTTAAAGTAAATGTCTTACCTTGTGTTTCGTCACTTGAATCCAGCACTAAAATGTAGTATCACTAAACATACAAATGTCACCGCACCTACTTTTATACTATTTTGACATCTGACATGGACCCGCCCACAACCAAACTGCGAACCTATCCGATTCAGTGACGTTGGTTTCGTTCTTTGTGACGTTATCGGAATCCAATCTCAAAGTAACACTAACATATGCCCTATTATTTTAAACAATGCTATGATTGAAGATATATTAAATCCCTGGAATACTGGTAATTTGTTCTGGGTGTTGAATAATAGGCCTATGCCGGGTAGGAAATACCGGTGTTTATTCGCAAAAACCACCGTGACATACTGGGAAATACTGAAACAAGTTTCATATTGAAAGCGAAATTTACGTTAAAATTATGTGATATTTTTTTTTCTCGAAAAGGTCGATAGTGATCACATCCATCACAACAATGCAACTATCTGTATTCAGTTGGTAATTTGTTCCATGTGTTGAATAATTTGCCGGGTTGGAAATCATACAGTAGCAAGGTAACAATACTGTGTGGGCCTTTGTTTCCCAAATGAGACAATAGTCTGCATATTGTTAACCAACATTCTTGAAAATGAAAAACATAATTGTTATAGACTTAAGACGGTTTTGAAATAATTGCTTCATTTTTTTTGGTGTTATCTGTCATTTACATATCAGGGAAGTACGAATATTTGCAGATGCCCCACCTACTCAGGTTTTAGCCTACATGCAATGTATACATTATTCTTGATTGACGTCAAGTACAAACAAATATCCGTCAAGTGATTTAGCTTTAATGCCCTTCGGAAGAAAGCGGTCTACAAGTGAGTGATAGTCACTAAAAGTTGCATTTGATTTACACAGGGAATTTTGCAGGCATGCCGTACCCTTCCTTATTAAAACACCAAAGTGCGAATATTTGCAAATATCTAAATTAGCTAAAAATTTAGGACATGTTACAAAACTATATTTTCTAGATTTACAGAGAGTACAAACAATATTGGCCGGTTATTTTTCACACAGTGACGTTAACTAGGCAATGCCCTATACGTATAACATACACTGTTTGTAGAGGTCCCGCGTCAATGGTGAGAGCACTGTGTATTGTGTATAGGAAAATGAACAGTAACTGCATATGGAAGGTATCTGATAGTGTTTGTGATGTGATCGACCGAGGTGATCGATAGAGAACGGTTTTATATTACCTAGGGAGTCATAATCATAATAATTTAAAACATAATCAGAAAATAACAGCGTCAAATCGCCGACCCATTTTATAATGGGCATTAGCAGGGAGCACACTACTAAATAAAGCACCTATTGAAATACACGTAAAAATAAGTTGATTGTCTGGCCGTATAACCCTTAATAAAGAAAGACTAAATAAATAATAATAATATAACAAAATCGCCATGCTTGCCTGTTGACGAACTATAGCCAGATGGTCTCCTTTTTCTTTTTTTTTTTTTTTTCTTTCTTTTTTTTGCTAAGACAAGCTTTTTATTTACATTTTTACGCCCCGATATCCCGGGCCCGGGAGTAACGACCCCTCTGTTGGTGGTAATGTTTTAACCACTGATTTGAACTTGAAGCTAGGTACAATTTTCCCCCTGGAATTAATTAACCACATATAGGCCTACTCTAGTATGTTCAGACAATTCCACATTATTTGTTTTAGTGTTTTAACACGTTATCCACGTAGACAAAGCAAATGCTTGAGCAGATGGTACTTAGTTTCATATGCTAAGTACAATAATACCGTGAGAATTGTCAACATTAAATATAAATATATTACAGTTTGATGTCCAAAGATAACTAATTATTGTTCTCGATTAAGGACCTTTTACCTAGTAAACTTTGCAGGTCTAGTCACCTCTATAATTATAATGTATTGCATATATAATTTTAATATTTATAGTCCGAGATCAAAATATGGATACCATATTGTTCAAACAAATACAAATCCAAAGTCAAAAACGAATTGCGTTCATTTGATTCTTACCTTGTTAGGTTTTTATTGTTAAACAGAATTGTCAGGGTTTTTTTATTTTGTTTGTTTCAGGATGTCAATTTTTTACAGAATGTTTCAGTTTCTGTGTGTGAGGGTTTTTTTTGTATTCAGTAATAATGCAAACGATATACTGATTCATAATTATGATACTTTCAACATACTTTTATTCCACACATTCTTACTGTATTTTTATTCCACATTATACTCTTATTTATTTTGATAAGTACAATTTTTAATTTATGTTAATATCGAGGGTAGACCATTTTAAAGGGGGTTTGTATCATTACTGAACATTTTCCGCGCTGTCCGTAAAAGAGAGAACCATAAGGGTTTAGTGCGTAATTATTCTTAGAATTACCTTTCAAATCTTAAGCCTTTTTTGAAACCTTTTGGATCGTTGACTTCCCAGCTACCTATTCTCTTGGTAAAGCTAAAGGTAAGATGATCTTAGGGGTCATATGTATCTCGCCCAAGACTTTACGCTGGTTCGTAAAACTGTAGGCCTACTACCTATTCCTATTATTTATCTATGTATTGGGGCATATAGATATTGTATTTGTCGTGTCCATAAACCCGTGCAACAGGGAATATTAGCCTTTTCGAAGCATGGCGCACACAATAGGAGGGCAGTACTCAATATGGGTAAAACCCGCCAAATTCAAAAGACTTTACCCACTCCGTGCGGCGCCGTCCTATTGTGTCCGCCATACCTCAAAAAAAGGCTAATTGTATTTGACGTGATTAGTTATCTATGGCAGTTCATTTTGCTGTGTAGTCTTCGCCAAATTCTTGGGTTAATTAGGATAATTTTGATATTATTATGCCTCATTAGGATATTAGGATAATTTGGATATTTCAGATATTTTAGATAATTTTGATATTATTAGGGCTAATTAGGATAATTTGGATATTTTATATATTTTGGATATTATGGCTAATTAGGATAATTTGGATATTTTGGTTATTATTATGCATCATTATGCCTTATAAGGATAATTTGGATATTTCAGATATTTGGATATTTTAGATAATTTGGATAATAGGGCTAATTAGGATAATTTGGATATTTTAGATATTTTGCATATTATTATGGCTAATTACCTATAAGGCCCATTATTGTCATTTCGGAGTAATGACCCTTCGGAATAACGAACACTATTGAATCGAATTTACAACCAGGTTCGTTATTCCGAAGGGTCAATACTCCGAAGGGTCATTACTCCGAAATTCGGAGTAATGGAATAACGACCCTTCGGAAAAACGACCCTTGTTTTAAATTCGGAATAACGAGCCTTCTTTTAAATTCGGAATAACGACCCTTCGGAATAACGACCCTTGTTTTAAATTCGGAATAACGAGCCTAATTTTAAATTCGGAATAACGACCCTTCGGAATAACGAGCCTAGTATTAAATTCGGAATAACGAGCCTTCTTTTAAATTCGGAATAACGAGCCTTCTTTTAAATTCGGAATAACGAGCCTTCTTTTAAATTCTGAGTAATGATCCTTCGGAATAACGAACCTTGTTTTAAATTCGGAGAAATAACCCTTCGGAATAACGAGCCTTGTTTTAAATTCGGAATAACGAGCCTACTTTTAAATTCGGAATAACGAGCCTTATTTTAAATTCGGAATAACGAGCCTAGTTGAAAATTCGGAATAACGAGCCCTGTTTTTAATTCGGAATAATGAGCCTACTTTTTAATTCGGAGTAATGACCCTTCGGAATAACGAACCTAGTTTTAAATTCGGAATAACGAGCCTTATTTTAAATTCGGAATAACGAGCCTAGTTGTAAATTCGGAATAACGAGCCCTGTTTTAAATTCGGAGTAATGACCCTTCGGAATAACGACCCTTTCTTCGGAATACCGAACCTTGTTGTAAATTCGGAGTAATGACCCTTCGGAATAACGGTCCTTCGGAATAACGAACCTCATCGTTAATTCGGAGTAATGAACCTTCGGAATAACGACCCTTCTGAATAACGAGGCGAAACCAAATTAAGACGGCAAAGTGTGCTTTTGTGTTTATGCGACAACTCAAGCACACCCTTGGGTGTTATTATAACAAAAGGTACCTCTCGTCCGTGTAGGCGCTTTCACGTGACTTTCATTTGATCACTTATTGACACTAGCCTGCCTATTATATAGCATTAATGCGCTGTGAGGTCAGTAACCGATTTAATGGCGGAAGCCCTTTGACCCGAACAAAAGGTACCCCTCGATGAATAGCTTGGCCCAAACTCTAATTGGCACAAAGGAACAATATGCGTTACGTAATCTATTTCCTCTCATTTCTATATCTAACCTCCTTGGTCTTACCGATACCTTACAGCACAAAGGCGTGGCGAATCAACAATTAACATCCCAGTCCAAGCCAAATGTCCTACGTTTAGCCAACGGAGAGGCACTTCATTGATAACCCATCCAATACTTATTGATGTTTGTTGCTCCATCAACACTCTGAACGCTGGTCAACCGATATTGTTGTACAAGGCTCACTCAGTCATTTAATGAAGCAATACAAACCATCGAAGTTGGTGTTGATATCAGCAAAATTTTGAGTTACACTTTTTCAATGTAAAATTATTTTTCTCGGCCAAATGAAAAGCAATAATGTTCATTTTTATCAGTAAATGTCAGGAGAAAACTATAATGCTTGATACTGTATTTTTTTTTCAAATCCTAGTCTGCACCCCACCCCACCCCATAGGCATACATTACATACCGGTACATAATTATCATAATATTTATATAGCGCGACTAGCTATATACATTTAGAATGTATAGCGCTAAATGATGACAAATAGGCCTACATGTCAAATTAAAAAAAAAAAACGAACACAAGTACCAAGTCTGAAGAATGTAATGAAAATGCCAACTCGCGATGGGGGTCATACAAAATTCACCTGAAGATAGGAGGGTCAGAATATGACAAAAAATCCCCAATAATAACACGCTAATTTTGCTTTAGGTCTGGAGAGTGGATTTTCCCATGGACCTCAAGCGTGCGTCTCTTAGTAAAGACCAAACCTAGGTAAACAAACAAACAAACAGACACGTGGTCGTCATAATCATAAAAACCATATAATTTGCCTTTGCAGGCTATCACGAGAGCAAATATCCAAAATTCATCTACCGTATTCACTCGATAGTTAGCACATGTGCCTTCTATCGAGGGCTTTTGAAAACGTGCTAAAATGAAAAAAAAATGAACAGCGCCATCCACAAAAGTGACAAAAGTGTAAAGGGTTTTGAGCAAATCATCGATACACATAGCTATATACGAACAATTAAACCTGCAAATTGGTGTGTTAACCCATAGACCGTGAAGACATGGACGGTCATCTGCGGCATATCCTTTGAAGCTATGATCGTCTCGCACAAACACAAAGGCAAGATAGTCTTCAAACCTGCCATCGAATCGATTTACCGTACAAAAGGCCAATAACCCAACTCTCGTCCACTCAATTGCATTATCAGTCGCAATCCAACTGAATTTTGCGCTTGGAGCATCCGTGTAAGTGTGACGTTGAGACCAAGGCTTATATAACGCAAATTGAAACTCATTCAATGCCAGAGTAACAGGTAGTGTTAGATAAATTCGAAACGGTGAATATATGTATTTATTTAATTAACTTGAAACTGCAGCCAATATGGGTTTTTTACCGTTTCATTTCTTGTAACTATAATTGTTTTGCGACAACAGAGTTTACATTGAATGCCGCTTCTTTCAAACACGCTAATCCAACAGGTGCGAGTGAGACCACAGAGAACCTATTCTTGAGAGGGCACTCTATTCACGTGGTTTCTTTTTCAACGCTAAAAGATCACGAATTTTGGTGGTTTGCAAATGAAAAGTGTCCGCACTATCGATTGATTACGTAACTGTTATGAATAATTTATTAGGTTTTTCAATGCAATCGCCTCGACCCATTAATACATATTATCTGTATTATCAAAGTACTTGGAATAGCAATACGGTGAGTTCACTGAACTACGCCCTAATACTGATGGAGTTTTAATGGCGTTTAATGGCGTTAATCCTCTCCATACACAGATGAACAAATACAATAGATGCAGGTCAACACGTATGACCTCCTATGTGACATGTTATATGTGATGTACAAAAACCTGAATATCATAAAGATCCATACTGCAGTTACTGTCCGTTTTCCTATACACAATACACAGTGCTCTCACCATTGACGTGTGACCCCTACAAATGATCTACGTTGGAAGAATGGGCACTTGCCTAGTTAACATCACTGTGTGAAAAATAACCAGCCAATATGTTAGCTATTCTCCAAACTTCTAGCAAATATATTTCTCTAACATGACCTAAAATTACAGCTAGGTTAGATGTTCAGAAATAGTCGCACTTTTGTAAAATATGAGTGAGGGCAAGGCATAGCTAGCCAACTCCCCGTGTTAATTGAATGGAGATTTGACCGAAAATATTGGTATCGGACCGCTCACTTCTGAAGGATGCCACAAAAAACGGTACAAGCTACATTTTAACTATTCTCTGGCAATCATCATGATGAGTTTCTTATATAGTATGCCGAAATTGGGTACTGTAGGTGATTGACAAATGGTCGCACTTTTCTGATAAATAAGTGACAGTGAACATGAAATATCAGCGCCCATAAACCCAAGTTAGTAGCTAGTTAGTGGAGGCCGTCACGGGACTGATTATTGATTATTGAAGTGCCTTATTAATAGATACGCACGATTTAGGGCAAGAAAAACAAACCGGGACACTTTTGGAGACATCATCATCATCATCATCATCATCATCATCATCATCATCATCATCATCATCGACATCATCATCATCATCATCACTTTCTACATTTTTCTAAACAACATAGGGCCTACCGTTTTAATAAGATTTTTTTCTTGAAATGCATGTAACTATAATTATTGTTTAGAGCGTGATGAAATAAAACATCACGATTTTCATCACAAAACAAATATAATGCATAAGAAATCGTTTGTTTTAGAGCGTGATGATGAAATAAAACATCACGATTTTCATCCCGAAACAAAGTAATACATAAGAAATCAATTTTTCGTGAGTGATGAAATAAAACATCAAAATTGTCATCACGAAACAAAGTAATACATGAGAAATCGTTTGTTTTAAAGCGTGATGAAATAAAACATCACAATTTTCATCACAAAACAAAGTAATAGGCCTACAAAAGAAATACATTTTTCAAGAGTGATTGAATAAAACATCACGATTTTCATCACGGAACAAAGTAATACATAAGACATCGTTTGTTTGATTGCAATCAACCGCGACAGTTCGTCTCACACACATAACAATGCACTGCGATCAAATAGGTTGATGACAACATTTGATTGAATGGACTGCACTGCGCCATGATTACGTGCACCGGTTCAAATCCTTTGTTTGGAGCCAATCAATAATTTCACGTACAGCCTCTATGCAAATTAGAGTTTACACACGCTGCAGCTGGGGTAATCGACCGAAGCTTGTTGCCGTTAGTGATCGAATGCATGAGCTTATTTGCTTTCCTGAATCGATTTACTGGATTAATTTCCTGTTAACTGGGTTTAATGCCACAAAGGTCGAATCGCCTTTGCCATGGACCATGACTGCATCATGCAGTATTCGTTTGTGCATATGAACTGCACATTTGTGATGCGATCAAGCAAAATCAGTCGGAACTCGGCCATAATAAATTTTCAGTTTCCTATAGGATAGTAAAAAGCATTTACAGAGCTGGATTTTGCAAAAAATCCCATTGAAATTGAACAATCAGTTCCAAAGATATGAGCAATTTAAGAGTTATCAAAACAAGAGGAAACAAAAGGAAAATTTCCCTTTGTTTGGCTATATCTCAAAATCAATATTTCCGAGTTCCGACTGATTTGGCTTGATCGCATCACATTTACGTTGCTAAATATTACTCATTATATATAATGACAAATATTGGTATTATGACAATACGGTATATACATTGTATATAAAACGACTAATAGATCCTACTATCATGGCGTCAGGTCAATGTTCATCATATCCCGTATGTTTCTTAAAATTCATTCATATTTGAGACAAATTGCTGTGCCCATTTTATAGGTGCACAGGTGGATCCGTGTTTTTTTTAATTTTCATTTCCTTTTAATGAAAGAATTAAGGTTTTCCGCTGCACGGGGGCCACAAGGGTGATACTAATTTTAATGCTATATTTTCAAAACGAATACGTGTTCCTGGTTGGCTCTATAGCGATTTCACAGAAAAGGTATTTCTAGTGCAATGCAGCGTAGGACTCTAGCTGAGAGCGTAGCCTAAGTCATTACGGACTCCAAGAAGGGCTCTCCATACACAAATGAACAAACACAAGGAGGGTAGTCTCCTCCGTGACCAGCTTGATTTCGATGGAGCGGAACCAAATTGGCTGCGGAGGAGACGGGTTATTTTGCCATGCAAATTTTGCAGTGTCAGCCGCCTGGTGAGACGTACATTGTTTCAGCATAATGTGAAATTTCTATAGAATCACTATCCAGACGACCGTCCATCTCTTCACGGTCTATGGTTAACCACATTAGCTCAGTTGGTAAAGCGACAGACATTGAATCATCTTAAGAATAGCGAACTGAGCAGGAGTTCGAGGCTCGTTATAAACTTTTCCGTTGCTGTATTTTTTATTTTGGGGTTTGAGCTTTTCTTGATAAATTTAATCTAACACTCATTTTTTCAACTACTTATTCTTTCTTTCTTTCTTTCTTTTTTTTTTTTTTTTTTGCTTTGTTTTTCATTTTGTTTCTTTTTTGTTTCTTTATTATTTCTTTTTTTGATTCTTTTTTGTTTTTTATTTGCTTTATTTTGTTTCTTTTTTGTTTTATTCATACTGGGGTCATGGGCCATTTATTCAACACATATCTATATACGAACAATTCAACCTGCAAATGTATGTCTGAACCCCATTAGCTCAGTTTGGAAAACGCCGGACTTCGAGACTCGCTGAAGTTCAAATCTGTTCAGTATTTCACTATTTAGATTTTTTTCTCTGCCATGTTTGTTTTACAGGTCTTTTTTCAACTACGAATTTAGGCCTACATTTGACAGTTCTTGAAGGGTTTTTTGTGGGCTTTTATTTATTTATTTATTTTTACCAAAGGAACAATTAGAGATCAGTTGGATTAAAAGTGCAGTGGTTACATAACTCCTTGGTAACTGGATCACGCACCTTTTTGAAGGCAAATAAATACGCTCATTTAGCGTGTTTAACAGGAATGGTGATAATCAGATTACACGTAGACTATGCCATAGTCGAATTTTATTAAAAATACGTTATTATTAGTCATGATGAACCCATTTCGTTGAACTCAAAATTATACTGATGTTTATAAAATTAGAGTATTCAATAGTAAAATGGTCATAAAGAGTTAAAAATATCAGACGATTAGTGACAATAAAAGTAATTGAATGCAACATTATCTTGCATAATTATAACGGCTCACTTTAATACTGAACAATTCTGATTTTGGAATCTACCAGTTTATTGATAGCGAACCCCGAAAATTCGACTATGAACTTTGAATTGTAAGCAGAACTTTACCCCCTGGACTTTGCTCTCTAAAAACACACTGTCAATCATACTTGTTTATCAGTCCATTAACCACAAGTACTAAGCATGGACGCGCTAGATGTTTGATGAGAGATTAACTTTCGCGTCAACACAAAAGCGCCGCAAATACCACAGACAGTTGTTTACGGTGTAGTTAATGGTAATGGCGCGGGCCCAGACGATTTAAACCATAGCGAGGTATGGGCGACCAAAAACAAAGGCAGATCCATTTAAAGATGCATTACATCATGGACAATTTTAGTTAGGCCAGAAATTGGCCTAACTCTCCATAGAGTCCCGTGTTAAAAATCTTAACCGCAAGGCAATGTCAGTAGTCCACTTGGGAAGCTAACAAACAGAGGGAGTAGGGTGACTGATCAGATGTGAAAATCTATCAATTGTGCACACATTAATTAAATCAGAGTTTCAAGCTTAAATACAATATCCAGGATATATGCACAATGGGCAAGTGGACTACGGGGTAGTCTAGATTACACGTAGCACTTCGCTGGCGAATAATTGGGTCAACTTTAAAATTTCACCCCTACATCCAATTTCATGCATTCCTACACCCATGCTACACCTCAATGGCAGACATAGCTGGGACACAAAATAACAATAAACCCTGCAGTGCGTTGCATTCCATAGACTTTGTGTTGCGATCATATCGATCGTGGTGCAGAACTCAAAAGCGTGATCCAGCTGACATAGTGATAATCGGATTACATGTAACATTTCCCTTGCGAATTGTTACGCATAGTCGTGCTAAAAGTCGGTCGATATATGTTGCACAATTCAGAAATACGCCTTTTTGCTTTGAAAATTCTCGGTCAAATAAAAAAAAAATCCGTAATGTTGAATAAAAGCATAGTTCTTGGATATACATTTGAAAAAATCCCGGTGTTAAAATAAGGCATGAAGTTGTTTTCTGTTTGATTTTTGATTTTGATAGGACTCAGCTTCACCTTAATACTGCAGTCATTTATGACTATATTTGAGGACTGAGTTCTTATGATACATCTTCCGAGGAGCAATTTCAGACAATAGCTTGGGATTAGTGAGGCAGAGGTTATCTATTGAATCCTTTCATGACCACTAAAGCATAGTCAAGTCTGCCAAGGACACTCGGCACGAATTGAAAGACCATGTCACTCTCGATAAGAATAAAATTATAAAATGCAAAAGATTTCTTTGCGGTTAATAAGCATGTCCATATCACGTTTAAGTCGCAGTTATTGTGTCCTTCTTGATGTAAAACGAAGTCAGTATTTTGAAATAGACTGCGGAATTCAGTCTTCAATGATAGTCATTTGATAGAAGGGAACCATCATCAGAGTCTTTGAAAAATATGGAATTTCTGTAGCGTGTAATGGCAAAGAGGACCACCTCATTAACATTGAGGGCATACCCAACTACATTGTTGAATAAATAGCCCATGACCCCAGTATGAATAGAACAAAAAAGAAAGAAAGAAGAAAAGAAAAGAAGACAAGACAAGACAAGACAAGACAAGACAAGAAAAGACAAGAAAAGACAAGAAAAGAAAAGAGAAATAAAAGAAAGAAAAGAGAAAGAGAAAGAAAAGAAAAGAAAAGAAAAGAAAAGAAAAGAAAAGAAAAGAAAAGAAAAGAAAAGAAAAGAAAAGAAAAGAAAAGAAAAGAAAAGAAAAGAAAAGAAAAGAAAAGAAAAGAAAAGAAAAGAGAAAAAAAAGAAAAGAAATGAAAAAGCTCAAAATAAAAATAAAGGAACGGAAAAGTTTATGACGAGTCTCGAACTCACGCTCCGCCCGCTTTTCTTAACCGGTCCATGAGTGGCCAAACGGTTCCTGGTAAGCCGTATACTTCTATTACAGTATATGCAGTCTACATGTTCTCTGTTGACAAGTGGCAGTCTTCATTGAACAGCTCTTCCTCAGAGCGAACAAACCTTTAATTTAGCAGATAGGCGAGGTCTGCTTGTTTTCTGTTGACAAGGGGCAGTCTTCAGTGAACGGCTCTTTTCAGAGCCACCAAAACTTACAAAATCAGCAGATAGGCGAGATCTGCTTGTTTCTGCTGACAAGGGGCAGTCTTCAGCAAACGGCTCTTTTCAGAGCCACCAAAACTTACAAATTCAGCAGATAGACGAGATCTGCTTGTTTCTGTAGACAAGGGGCAGTCTTCAGCAAACGGCTCTTTTCAGAGCCACCAAACCTTTATATTAGCAGATAGGCGAGATCTGCTTGTTTCTGTAGACAAGGGGCAGTCTTCAGCAAACGGCTCTTTTCAGAGCCACCAAAACCTTTATATTAGCAGATATGCGAGATCTGCTAGTTCTCTGTAGACAAGGGACAGTCTTCATTGAACGGCTCTTTTCAGAGCCACCAAAACCTTTATATTAGCAGATAGGCGAGATCTGCTTGTTCTCTGTTGACAAGGGGCAGTCTTCAGTGAACGACTCTTTTCAGAGTCATCAGTAGACAAGGGGCGGTCTACATGTCTCATTCTTAGGTACTTTGTCCTGAAGAAGTCAGAGCTACTCCTGACGAAAGTTTGACAGTTCTAAACTTGTCCGACGGCGAACCCGCTAAAAACCCAATAATTGTTATGAATTCCCGTCGTAAAAGCCTATCCCACAATTTATTTGTTTATTGATTGATTGATTGATTGATTGATTGATTGATTGATTGATTGATTGATTGATTGATTGATTAATTGATTTAGAGATTCATTTATACTGATATTTAGTCATATATTGATTTAGTCACTTTAAAAGTATTATTTGTAGGCCTATGTATTTATTCTGGTTCTGATTTTATTGATACTGATATTTTTGTTATTTTTTAAAGTTTTGGCATAGCATTCGTTACATTATAACACGCTGTGTTATGAATTTGCAACACCTTTTTACATATTAATATCGTTGAGGCATGTTATGATGGTGTATGTTATAGGCCTACTTATGATCATCACAATACATCCATACACGTGTTAATGCAGTAACCAGTAGCGTTATAGGGCACGGAAGCCCCCTATTGATCTGAAATTTTAGAAAATCCCATAGGAAAACTGCCGAAAACGGCTTGTGCCCTCCCCTCATCAGAACCGGATGCAACGCCTTCTATACTTTTTCATTAATTATAGGCGTATTAATAGTAATGCGTTGAGTTTTTAAAAAGTAATATCCGCTTTTTTTCTTTCTTTTTGAAATGACATACGGTACTTGTTACAAAAACAAATCAGCATGGAAAAAAAAAATTTTTTTCGTCAGAGGCAGATATTTGGTGTATTCAGTGTCATAAAGCTACAAAATAGACGATCTTTTAAAATCATTTTTAAATGGCTATTTTTTTTCAACCTTATTGTTTGTATTTGTAATGTTCACACAATCTGACAATGTCCCAACTTATACCTAATATGAATCGAGTCATTTAACATGTGCTTGTAGGACAACGATTTTGAATTAAACTTGTTAATTGTGATATTTTAATTCCCCTAGAACACCACAGTTAAACGTCCAAAATTGTAAGAGGGTTTTCTTTTATTTTACCTCATTATTTCGCTAAAATTACTCGAAAACCCTCCTAAGAGTTGTTACCAATAAACATATCATAATTTTGGGCAAAGGATAGCCAAATAGTTGACCGAAATCGTATATTTGCACCAATATTTGACTGAAATCGTATATTAGCATTACCGCCCCTTCGTGGCTTTATTGCAAGCCAGATTGCTGCTAAATGTGAAACGAGATTACTTGAAATATATATTTCAGAGTTGAAAGAGTTTCAATTCTACAAATATATTTCTGAAATATGTCTCTCTGATTGGTTGATTGTCAAGAGGATTACGGCATCCTCAAAGCCTCTTGTTGTAATTCTCTAATCGATATCTATTATAGGACCGATCTTTTGAAATCCATACAACCGTGTCAAATGAAATAGTCTCGAATCATAATTTGTGCACGATACAACGTTGATACGTCAGATTTCGGAATTTTATTTAAAATAGGCATAAATCACATTGAACAGTTGAATGCTGGCAAAAGTTGATAAAATAACTATGGGTCGAATTTACATTAATCAGTGTCCTGGGCCAGGATAACATTTAGGACTCCTTCGAATTCTAAAACAATACTTCACCAAATGTCCTTGCTTTCATTTTCTCATTTAATTTGTTTTAATTTTAATTAATTTCTTTATCCACTGGCTCTGTGGTAAATCCGGTATTGCCAAATATTTCTCGCCCATTACCCGTGTTAATCTATTTATTTATTAAAATGCACCATCTATTAAATTCCTGTAATACAATGTATAGGCCTAGTGTATTTGATAACAAATTTGTTTTTATTTTTGATTAGAATTTGGGTTCCATTACACGATTTCATATATATAAAATAAACCTTGAATAAATATATTTGATTGTTTTGTAAACATTAAATTTGATGTTTACTCATAATTATGTCTGGAAAGTCAGGGAAAAACTAAGGAGTATCGGTATTTAGTTTCCTGGGAAAGTGGATCAGATGAGCAGTGAGTAAAAACATTCGCCCTAAATCTTTATTTGATTTTTATTTTTTATGAATTTATTAGGCCTACTGGTAAAGTGCAGAAAAACCTCCAAACGCACTCTAGGATTTTTCATCAGCAGCAGTAGAAATTTCTCTTGCATACAGAAAGACAATCAGAGATAGAAAACGGCCGAACCTGAAATGTTAAAATGAATAATAAGCCATTAATGCACACCTATGACGTCGCGCTATTGTTTTACCGCTCCATTATTTTCCACGAATGGAGCGATGATCACAAATCGGAATCAACTGAAATTTTGGGAATAGGTTTTTTTCGTGGATATCTAATGAAAAATTACATAAATAGAGGATGCTAGGATCACGAAATACTCCTTTAATTTTGATATGTCTTAAGTACATCTGATGTTTCATCTGATGGTATTTTGGTGATGCTTGGATATTTACTTACATCGATCAGTTGGCCTATCCGATAAATGTTAGGGACGCTCCATTTGATTTTGGGAGGGACTGGAAGTTGAGATCGGGGCTTTTATTTCGGCGAAGGCGGCGAAGTTTTTTGTTTTTGTTTTGTTTTTGCCGCCGAAATTCAGGGACATGTAGGCCTAGATAAAATGAGTTGTAATAGGGCCAACCAAATAAAACAAAGTTTACACATTTACAATTCTCGTACCTTTCTTCGGCTAATCGTAGAATCATGATTTAAGCCCGTCCTGCCTTAATCGAAATAAATGCTGCGAATCAACGATATATATCCTCGGAATGATTCCATCACAAAATCAGAATTATCCAAATCCAACGAAGATTTAAAAAAAAATAGTGTCCATAACTGCATGGTTGTTCCAAAATCGAACACTCGATTCACAGAGAAGAGCATCATTGCTCAGGTATAGCAGCAGGTCTAGCTTTCTTGAGGTACGTCACTGTAATGATGAACCACTTTGCCAATTTTCCTTATTATGCAAAACCTAAACGCAACTACTTCAATAATTAATACATTAGAAGTGGGCATAAGGCTGCGTTCACATAGAAGTATACTATTCGGGTATACGGTGCACGTTTTGCAGGTGCACACGTATAGCTCAAATCGAGCAAGGTAATTTCATAGTACCGGGTCACATAAGGCTACGATCGCATAGAAGTATACTATTCGGGTATACGATGCACGTTTTGCCTGTGCACGCGTATAGCTTAAATCGAGCAAGGTAATTTCATAGTACCCAAAGAGCTTTTAAATAGAAATAGAGTAGCAATAGATTATATAATCTTTTGTTCGTTTGATGCCGATTAGAAGTTGCGACAGGCTATTCATAAAAGTGGTACCATCTTTCGAATAAAGGGGTTCCACCATTAAATTGGTCACTGATCTGGCATCATATTAACGCTCTACACAACAGGCGAGTATCAATAAGTGACCACACTACAGTCATGTGTAAGGGCAGTCATGTGTAAAGTGGTACCATTGTACTCACGTATCCTAAATGTGTGCTTGTGTGGGTCTGAAGTTTATAAGGAGGTTTTAGCTGTCGATGCAATCATCTTTACCACCCACCTGACGTTAGGCGTTTCATTTAAATAAATTGAATGCTCTTGTTGATCGATTACACATTAGAATGTATGAAGGCTGCCATGTCCAGTCCCTATATCTATATTACACTATAAGGCTGCGTTCACATAGAAGTATACGGTATACGGTATTCGCTTTACGAAATACGCTCATTCGATCAGGCTGAGTTCATATAGGAGTATACTATGTGAACTCAGCCTGATCGGAATGAGCGTATTTCGTATAGCGATTAGCGAGTAGGCATGATAGGTCAGTTTACCAATTTTCTTCGTCTAATCAAATGCTTGTAACTTTACTTCTTGAGGTCACATTGCATTCAATGAGGTGTCATAATGTGCAGAATTAGATAGTGCATCTATTTAAAAAAATTGAATTTACCCACATATGGTTTAGTTTTAAAATTAGGACGGTATACGCTGCATTAAAATCGAACACGCACGATTCCCACTATACTACTATACGCAAGTATACGGCCTTTTCGAATAGTCTGAATAGTGCCCTCTTATGTGACCCGGTACTATGAAATTACCTTGCTCGATTTAAGCTATACGCGTACACCTGTAAAACGTGCACCGTATACCCGAATAGTATACTTCTATGTGATCGTAGCCTTATGTGACCCGGTACTATGAAATTGCCTTGCTCGATTTAAGCTATACGCGTGCACCTGCAAAACGTGCACCGTATACCCGAATAGTATACTTCTATGTGCACGCAGCCTTATGGTAATCGCTATACGTATACATGTAAGTATAAGTATAGGCTTATAAAGGTTGTTTTTAAGAAATGTCCATTTAATTTTATTTTAAGAAGGAGATTGGTATAGAAATAGTGGCGTACCCAAAGAGGGGAGGGGTTGGGGAGGGCAGATTCACCTCTGTGAGAAGTCTTGGGAGGGAAGAGGGGAAGAGGGATATGGAGAATGAGAGAGGGCTGGAGGAAGGAGAAATAAAAAGATATAATAAAGACAAGTAGATAAATAGAAATATAAGGAAAATGATGGGAATGAGAGAGGGAGGGTGAGAGGGGACAATGAGAGCGAGGGAGTGATAAAGTGTAGGCCTAGGAAAGAATAAATACAGAGAAGGGAAAAGAAAGGAATAATGAATACATTTAATAATAATTATTAGGCTTATATAATAACTAAACACATAACAGCACTGGGCAGCCATTCGATGATGTCAATGCCTTTATTCGTTACGTAATTATAACGCCCAGTCAGATGTATTTCACACCTACCAAACACAACTCACCCAATTTCGCAAACTGGACGTTGAATGTACACTCTCATGAATATTGATTAGCAACATTTTCCAATATGTCAGCGCTCTAATCGGAAACAATAGAACAATAGACCCTGCAGAGCGTTGATAGTACCGGGTCACATAAGAGCTATTCGAAAAGGCCGTATACCTGCGTATAGTTTAGTATAGTGGGAATCGTGCGTGTTCGATTTTAGTGCAGCGTATACCGTCCTAATTTTAAAACCCTAAACCATATGTGGGTAAATTCATTTTTTTAATAGATGCACTATCTAATTCTGCACATTATGACACCTCATTGAATGCAATGTGACCTCAAGAAGTAAAGTTACAAGCATTTGATAAGACGAAGAAAATGGGTAAACTGACATACTCGCTAGCCGCTATACGAAATACGCTCATTCGATCAGGCTGAGTTCACATAGTATATACTCCTATATGAACTCAGCCTGATCGAATGAGCGTATTTCATATAGCGAATACCGTATACCGTATACTTCTATGTGAACTCAGCCTAATGCTACCGGTATTGTTGGTCTAATCACTTGAATGATTTTACGAATCTACGTTTATTCAATTAATGTAACAAACATTTTAAACCTTTATAATTCAAGAAGGTGGTTACGGATGATTTGAACTAAACACCTGGATCGTGATGGGTAGTTCTATAGAAATTTTACATAAAGCTGGGTCAATGTATTTTTCAATCGCACCTGCACAATCATTGTTATTATTACGGTATCAATCAGCAATTGATCAATTTGTAAATGAGCAACCTATTTCTATAACACTCCATTCAAGTCGGTTAATGGCCGCGGATTAGAACGTGAGTGGATAAGAATGGCCTTGGGCCGATCCTTGGCCATTATCCTATACATAACAACCTCTGCATTAAGGTTACGCAGGATTTTGAAATTTTGTGTAGGCAAATTGGCTGTACGTAGCCACCTAAAATATTTTGTTTTTCAAAAAATAAACATGGCAGGCCTAAAAATCATACTTCATCTTAAAGTTGACACTCTAATGATTATTATTGTAATACTTTTAACGTCATAGCTCATACACAAATGTACTTTATAAGTGTTTCAATTTGTGTTCAATTTCATGAGCATGAGGTTTTTTGGGAAAGAGGCCAGGAAAATATGGGGAGAGGGTCCGATTTCATTGCGATTTCAGATATGTGTTACAAACAAACCAATGAAATAGTGCCGACATTTTTCACGATGTTGACAATTTTGTCCAAAGTAATGTCAAGGTCATCAGAGGTCATTTCAAGGTCACGGCCGGACTTCGTGGCCTTTAGGGCTTCAACATATCTGGTTTTAAATTGGATGTTAGCATTAGAAAGGTTTCACATATCATATATTAAAAAATCAATAATGGGGATCAATGTAACATAATGAAGAAATTAATTTTTGTGTCAGTTCCTGGAGAACTGACACCTTCTAATACAGATTTGACGATCACGTGACATATCAAATCTGTGACGTCAATATTGATATCGATATCAATTTAAGGCTGTTCTAGTTAAATTACATACCCATTGGCATTTTGGCTGTTCCATTTAATTTACATACTCCCTCTGAAATAATGGCCCCAAAATAGCTGTTCCATTTAATTTACATACTCCCTCTGAAAAAAATGGCTGTTCCATCCGCTGAGAAATCAACATTTCCCTGTACACTTTAGTCCATGAATTGATCCTGATTTGCATTGTCGTATAGAGTTATGTTTTGTATACAACAGGGATGTTACTATTGTTTATTAAGCATACTTTTGATTTTATCTTTCTTTGTCCTTTATTAATTATAAATTAGGTGATTTAATTAATATAATTCCGGGTATAATTCTTACATACATATACGAATTTTTTATTCAATAATGAACAAATACATTTGGGCCACCAATGCGGCATTATAAATCATTACATGAATAAATTACAAACAACATGAAAATGAACAGGAAGAATTAAAGGCCCATTCAGTGATTTGCTCATCCGGACGATCGTAAAAATCATCAAAATTCAGATTTTGGTACCTTTGTAATTGGCATAGATGTGCTAACATAGCCTGCTAGTGGTTCGGTCGAAAGCCGTGTATTTTAGACAAAATAAAGCATTTGCATGATTCTGGACTTTTGATACTGACAGTACAAAAAGTCCGACTCGAGATCGAAAGAAGCTCACTCTCCACGTACCAACACGCGTTGCGTATTGTTTCTACTACTTATTACATCAGTAGCTACTATTTTAAACAAAATACACAATTTTAACTGTTTTTCATATTTGAATTGACCGTTAATTTGCCTCGGTGACCTAACTGACCTTTAATTGCTTATTTTGTTTTCTACTACAAAAATTAAACGTCTGTTTTAAATCAATTTAGACTCTACTTCCCCGTGTTAGAAACACTGGACTAGGAAGTTTTTACAGTCGATTGATGTCGCACTGTACGAAAATCTCGATTTTCTCGAGTCGATCTGAGTTGAAGTAGAATACCTTTCTACATCTTCTGTTTTTGACTAATTTGTCGATGTATTCAGGGGAAAAGTGGTTTAATGATATTCTGTAGGCTTATTCTTTATTTCTAAGCAACTCTGACAAATTTTCATTTTTTTAATGTTCCTGTGAAATCACTGAAAGGGCCTTTAATTGATTTTGGTGAGCCTATTTCGCAGTCTCTAAATGATGTTGGTTCCAATCATGGAACTGACAGAAGCATACTTGGCAACAGCCTTGGAAACACGTTTAGGGAAGCCAAGTTTCTTCAACCCACTTCGGAAACGGTGATGAATATGACCGAGTGACCCAATCACGAAGACAAGGATTTTGCAATCAAATCCGCACAATGTGAGCAAGTTACACAGAGGAGTATACTTTTGGAACTTTGTGTTGTAACTTTCCTCAATGAAAGCATCGAAAGGACAAGTTACTTTCAAAATGAAACACTTCATGTTTTCGTGATCAATGAGAAATAAGTCTGGTTTTCTTGCTTGAATGTCCTGAAAGATGTTTGCGAATTCAATTTCATCATCGTCATTCGTGATCAGGGCACCCGAGATGATCTTTTCACGGTTGATATCACACCTGTTGTATTTTTGTGTCAGTTCCTGCAGAACTGACACCATCTCCTACAGGTTTGACGATCACGTGACAATTCGAATCATCATATCGAAATATCACGTGGGTAAAAATATCAATATCGATATTAATACCATTCGTCAATTCAGCCCCAAACCAATTCGCCCACATGCTAATTCGAACCCTGTATGTATATTGATGTACAAAAAAAGTTGGCAAAATTTAACTATTTCGTGATTTTCTCCATAACCGTTGTTTTTACACCAAATCTGTATATTTAGATGCCTTGATGTCTTGCATTCGGTCACAAACCAATTCGTTGTACTTTGTGCACTTAACCCTCTATCTTTTAAACCATCCTAAAGAGTCGTGTGATAGGTCGAACTTTTCCTCTGGTCATAAAGAACAAAAAAAGTCAGCGTTCGCGTATCTGGCCACAGTTTGTGGCCCTCACAACACGGGCTTCCGGTGAGCTGCCGGTCCTAGGAAATGGAATACGGTATTACTGATAAAATATATAAAGATGGCAAAATCAGTAAACCAGTTTAAGTTACAAATAAAGAAAAGTCTAATAAAAAATTACATCTAATATTTAGGCATTATTTAATGACCTCACCCATCCCCATCCATCTCCACCCCAACTATCAATTTCTTCTGTGAACTGTGGAATGTCTATATGAAATGTTATAAATATTTATATTGGTTCTTTCTTTGCATGTTCTGCTCATCTTTCTTTTTTTCTTTTATTTTTTAGCTTTATGTAATTATATGTTGTAACTTAAGGCAGTGTAAGGGGTGCTCGCTTCAGGCCTTTTGAGCATCTCCTCATTCAAATGTTGTGTCTTTTATATATATTTTGTATGTCGATTTGAATGAAAATAAAATGATGATGTATGATGATGATGATGTACATCATTTCCTACAGAGTCGTGAGATATGTCAAACTTTCCCTTGGTCATAAGGAACAAAAATAAAAAAAAAGTCAGTGGTCGCATATCTGTAGGATCATCGGTTAATGAGATATAGTCACTTTTTTGTAGTTTGTATGTTGTGCACTTAACCCCCTTGTTTTTTACTACTGGATATCGTTTGGAGTCAAATGATTTTTTCATTTAAAAAAAAATAATTATGATATGTTTTCTAAACACGAAATAAAACAAAATTGACCGCCAGCCGACTTTACAGCTGTTTCGTGATGGACGGTCACATATATTCATTAACATATTAAATCGTTTATCCCTTTTGGTCAATATCGAATTGGTTTGTGGCTGACTTAGCTTGAGGCCAAATGCATGAAGTGGCATATGGCCAAGTCAACTGTGGACGAATTGGTTTGGGCCGAATCGACCTGCTTCCATGCTGATATCAGCAACTTTTCTAGGCATTGTTGACATGGTGCCTTCGCTAAAGAAAGTTTCCTACTATAAAGACCTAACTTTTGAGATGGTTTGTACGGTTTGAAGGTGCAAAATTAACAATAAGCTTAAAATAGGCGCCCGGTTTACCGCCGGGTTTAGCAAGTCATCATCAACGACTTTGACAGATGACGTCAGACGCAATCTCTGTCTTGATAATATCGACATGGACTAATATATAGAGCACGTAGTGTGATGGACTGGAAACTTGACGCATCGATCTGAGGACAGCTTTCAAACATAAGTCTTGATAGTAATACGCTGTTTTACTTAGCCTATATCTGGTGGCAGCAGCATTTTTCTACAGTCACGTGATAATACACGGGGGAAGCCGACGGTGTCCTGCGTACTCTTAAGGCGTGGGGTATGAGCGACCTTGAAGTACAGATATCTGGAGAAGGGAAGCAACGAGTTACCCCAAATCACAGCGACAGGTAGTGACTTGGCCGCCAAGTGTTAATATATATTTGTTTTGGAAGGTTCGTGTTTGTTTTAAATTTTGGGGCGTTTTTCCAAAATTTGATATTTTGGGTGATATTTCAAAAAAGCGACATGCCAAAGACAAATCTTTTTGCACATACTTTGTTATTGCTAATACAGCTCTTTTCTGCATACCTACGTTACAATTCATTTTGGTCATTTAGTAGGCCTAATAGTATAAATTTTGGCGTTTTCGATGCGATTTTAGGCTTACCGTGATTTAACGTTGATATCTGGTCTTGCTCCTTTTATAATTTCACTTTGATCGTCGGCTTTTGTAAATAACAGAATGTAGATTGGCTCTGAATAAGTCTCGTAGTCCTCTTGTTGGGTTTTTTCATGATATATTTAGTTTGTATTTGCATGTAACAACCCAAAACCGACCTCTGATTTCAGGGATGAAGGCTGTTTTCGGAATACCCGTGGACTCACGGGAAACAAGTGCACGAGTGGCGACTATGGCTTTATACTTCCCGCATTGATGATTGCGTCTACGCCTAACAATATACAATGTACTTCTTTTTATACGTTGACTGTAGCTGGTATATACATGTACACTGGTATACAAAGAATTGGTTACATGTCAATGACCATTAACTTCAGGGATAGACCCTTAGATTATTTATGCGCCTTTCTATCATGGAGTATCTTTACCCACAGACATGTGCCCGTGTCATGTGCCAATATTGTGTAACGTTAAAGGTTAATATATTTCTTTGACTTCGAAGAAACTGTGTGATTCTATGGCCTAGCGGTCTAAGGCGTTGTGGTTTCTAAGTTGCTGTTCTGGGCGTCGCTTGTTCGGAACCGTGCGTCTGTCACTTTTCTTATGCTGCTTTATTTTTCCAACGTTAGGGCCTAGAAAAACTAATTTATAATTTCTTTTTGTATTATTTATTTATTTATTTATTTATTTATTTATTTATTTATTTATTTATTTATTTATTTATTTATTTATTTATTTATTTATTTTATTTTATTTATTTAATGACGTTTTGGAGCTCGAGAGAACGGACACATTTATTTATTTATTTATTTATTTATTTATTTATTTATTTATTTATTTATCTATTTTTCGATTGATTATTTGATGATTGAGTGAGCAGATTTATCGATTGCTACTAGTTGTGGGATTTCTATTTGATTTTGAATGACATCGTACATTAGTATTGATTTTTTTCCGTTAAGCATTATCAAGAATTAATATCACAGGTTTTAGTGCAGATAGAAATCTGGCTTAGTGATACTATCCGTTGATTCAGAACCGGAAGGTGCCGGGTTCGATTCCCACATATGCCTATTTTTTTAAAGACTTGGAAAATTTCTGCAGTAAGTTTATTTGGCGCGCGATCTCAGTTATTCATTTTCTGATGGCTGTGCCTCTTACAGACACCCTCCCTCTGGAATCCAAACCACGGCGCGCTCATTACACCTCCCTTAAGGGCAACCAATGCAGTTTATGCATAAGTGGAGATGGACTATCGCGTCTTGCGGCAGAGAAAATCAACTTGACAGCCTTGTGTTGGAGTGACTGCAGCCGATCAAGATCTTTAGATTTGGCTCGATATAAGAGGGCATTGCCATAATCAAAAGGCGATAGCAGGCCTACAAGAGCTCTGACAACAGCATGGAGTGTGTCATGGTCAAGAAAACGCTTAATCCTGCGTATGTTGCGTGGTTGAAAACTGATGCGCCCTGGGGTAAACAGACAAACAAAAACATGGATCAAAATCCTTCAATTTGAAAATTGTACAAAAAGTACCCAAATCACTACATTTTATATCTCCCTGTGTTATAGACAAATTTTAAACGTCACATTTAAAATGACTTATAAATTGCCTTATGCTATAATAGGGTCTTATACATTTGTATTGTGTGAACTTTGTTATTAAATGCCTTTGGCTTCCAGGTTAGTGTCTCGGAGCTGGTGAGGTGTATTGGGGTGTAACTTGGTAGGGTGGTGGACTGGTGGTAAGTTTTTGGTGTTTTTTTTTTTTTTTTGCCATTTCGAGGTACTGGGGAGGCGTATAGGGATGTAACCTGATGAGGTTGTGGTAAGCGGCAGTTGTAAAATCCGATGCGATTTGCAAGATATGCAAATTAGTCACCACATTTGCCTATTTTTTTTATTTGTCGAAATGCTTTTGGCCATTTTTCGGAACTGGTGAGGCATTTAGAAATGTAATTTGGTTGGATGATGGTTAAGAGCAGTCTTAAGATCAGATGCTATTTTTGTTATAAAATATGCAAATCAGCCACCTCATTTCCTTTTTTCTATTTTTAAAAACGCTTTTTGCCATCTTTCGGAACTGGTAGGGGGTATATAGATGTAACTTGGTAAGGTGGTGGTAGAAGGGCAGTCTTAAGATCCCACGTGATTTTTGTCGCAAAATATTCAAATTAGCCACCTCATTTGCATATTTGTTCATTTTTAAAAAGGCTTCTTGCCATTTTTTGAAACTGGTGACGCGTATAGAGATATAACATGGTGGGATGGTGGTAAGGGGCAGTCTTAAGATCCCATGTGATTTTTGTCGCAAAATATGCAAATTAGCTACTTTTAGCTTGAATAGAAGGTTGACGCTGCGCCAAAACACGTAAGTGTATACTTATTTAATGATAAATGAACTACCACTAAATGTTCATGTCAGTGCTGCAGTGCAAAACTTCTCATGCAATTCCATCTTTAACATTTAATTACATTCAAATAATAATTACATTGTAAATTGGAACTGACACCAATTTTTTTCAGGAATATCTTGTTTTGACATGGATGTTTTCCAGAACGGCCGACTTTGATGCGCGCAGTTTTCAATGCAATATCATGATATTATGCTTGCATGCACAATGTGGCAGATTTATTGTGCAGCCACTATATGACATTGGCCCAATCAATTCCCGTAGCAATCGTGCAAATCATGTTAAATTTGCTGTATTTGGCGGAGATGCAGTACTTATAGCGATGATCATATAGGCTCCCTTATTTGGTTGGAAAAGGTCGTTGAACTTTTACACAGAAGCCATTAAAAATTAAAAATTCAAGTAATGTATTCCTCCAGTCATAAGGATTCGGAAAAAAATATAGTTTGACTTATCAACGACGCACAGTTATGGAGCTATGAGCAAAAAGTAACAGGGTGACGTCATAGGTCTAATTTTGGCACCACAGAGATCAAAATTGGAAAATGCTCCGATTTTGTTGAAAGTGATGACCTTTTCATGATAAATCAGAACAGTAATACTTTGCGCTACGTAGGATGTTAAGTTACGCCAGTAACACATCAAAATCGATAATACCCAATGAGTCGCAATATTGAGTTCTATCGAATCAAACATACCTGGATAAGAAAGCATCCAATCTGTTTTCTGATTTCTGGCAAGAACACAAATAATTTGAGATCAGTTTCACCAAAATCAGAGCGAATTTAATTTTTCCCCCAGCGGGGCAAAATTGGATCAATGACGTCATAATATTACTCTTTTGCCTGTAACTTTTCGTGACGCATAATCTTTTTTTCACATGTTTTATTAAACTGGACAAAAATCACTAAAACATGACACTATCACCCATCAAATGAATTGAATAAAGATATTGCTTTATTTAGAGATGTGAATAGTACCTGTCGTGTATTCTGCACACAAATATGACTAAAGTTTCTACTCCATTTAGTTTCAATGGCTAATTTATAGAATGTGACATTTTGGGGTAAAAAAGTGAGAAAAAATCTTATACTGCGTGACTATTGCCATGGAAATGGAATAGAACGCGCGATTACAAATCTGACAACATAATTAGAAAATATACTCCAGTCCCTGCTGAAAAAAAGAAAAATCAGCCCTTAGAGCAAATTAAAGATGTCCCATTTCAAGGTCCAGTCCTACTACAATGCATATCTTAAAGCTTAGCGAACAGGGACTAGGCACATTTTCTTGTCCTTCTTAAGGTTATGTGTGATTTGCTCCACAGCAAAAAAAAAAAAAAAAAAACTACAATAAAACCGGGTATCTCCGGTTTTATTCTGAAACTCACCGATCGAGTGCTGAATGAATACATCACGTGCGTGTGTATATTGAATCATTGAACCAGTGCCGTACCGTGTAAACTGTATGCACACCGCTATTCGTAGTACGTCTTGTTTGTACATCTCATCAGCTGCGTGTAGCTCCACCAATAATCATGATAATAATTTAAATTTTATGGGAAATTATACAGTGATAAAGATCCTCAGCCTGTTCATTTACAGAATTTCATTAAAACAGAAAACTTTGTAAGTTTAAAGGAAGACCAGAAACAAGATCTTGAAGGTCCCATCACACATAAAGAACTTCTTTTGGCTTTGAAGAAGATGAATAATAATAAGAGTCCAGGTATTGATGGTTATACAGTGGAATTTTATAAAATGTTTTTAATGATATTTCCTGGTATTTATTACGGTCTTTGAACGAGTCATTTGTATCAGGTTGTCTTCCAATTACTCAAAGACGTGGTATTATCACGCTACTTCCAAAAGGGCAAAAACCCAGGGATTTTTTTAAAGAACTGGCGTCCAATCTCTCTGTTGAATGTATCATACAAGTTGGCTTCATCTTGCATTGCAAACAGGTTAAAAAGAGTTCTTCCTAATATTATTAGTCTTGATCAATCAGGCTTTATGGCAGGTAGATTTATGGGGGAGAATATAAGACAAGTTTATGATATTATGAATTATACTGAGTTAAATGATATTCCAGGGCTTCTTCTTTTAATTGATTTTGAAAAGGCTTTCGATTCAGTTTCACACAATTTTATTTTTAAAGTTTTAGATCTTTTGAATTTTGGGGAAGGTTTCAAAAATGGATTTCAGTTTTTTACAAAAATGCTCAACCCACTGTCTTAGTAAATGGTCACATGACCCCCTTTTTTGAAATAAAGTCTGGTTGTCGGCAAGGAGATGGACTGTCCCCATACATTTTTCTTTTATGTTCACAGATTTTAAATATTGCCATAAATAACAACACTGATATTCATGGGATAACAATAAATGATATGGAGTACAAAGTTCTGCAATATGCCGACGATACAACTATTATTTTAGATGGTACAGAAACTTCTCTTAGAGCAACCATCAAATTACTTGATGCTTTTCATGATACCTCGGGTTTGAAAATTAACATTGATAAAACTAGTGCTATTTGGATTGGTTCAAAGAAAGGTTGTGATTAGATATTGTTCTTTGTAAAGAATATAAGATGAACTGGGTAGGCGTAAAACATTTCAGTTATCTTGGGGTTACTTTGTGTACAGATTTAAATGCTATTGTCAATGTCAATTATACATCAACCATGCAAGCTATTACAAAACAAATTCATCACTGGTCAAAAGATTTCTAACTGTATTGGGTAGAATTGTGGTTGTTAAAACACTTCTCTTGCCAAAACTGAATCACCTGGTGCTCTCTCTTCCTTCCCCAGAAGGTAATGTCATTAGTGAGATCAATTCTATTTTTCATCATTTTATCTGGGGAGGAAATATTGACCGGATTAGTAGAAATCAGATGGCTCTTCCATGTAATAAGGGAGGGACTGGAATGATACAGTTGGAATCTTTTATGAAAGCTTTAAGGGGTACTACACCCCTCGATAAATTTGTGTCTATTTTTGCATTTTCTCAAAACTAATAACACAGTGGTAACAAAAGTTATGTATATTATAGGGCAAGGAATCAATGACTACACTGGAATTTCAGTGACCCAAGACAAGCGGTTTGTTATTTATGATCAGAAATAAGGTACCGCTAGGATGTACCTCGTTTCCTATCATATATACTGAACCGCTTGTCTTGAGTCACTGAAATTTCAGTGTAGTAATTGGATTCCTTGCCCCAATAATATACATAACTTTTGTTACCAGTGTGTAATTAATTTTTAAGAAAAATGCAAAAATAGTCACAAATTTACCACATGGGTGTAGTACCCCTTAAAGATCACTTGGATCAGAAGAATGCTTAGGTATGACAACAATAGTAAAATCTACAATTTGTTCAAAGTGAACGCCCCTGTTTGTAATTTTGATTATTCATCACATAACTATTGGAAACATGTTATTGAAAACTGTCATAATAATTTTTGGATAAATGTACTTACTGCATGGAGAGACTATACTTTGTTATTACTTCCAGTTAACAGAGATCAAGTTCTGTGTTCTAGTATTTGGAATAATGCCAACATCAAAGTTGGTGGTAATAGTGTGTTATATAAAACATGGGATAATCATGGAATAAGGTATGTAAATGATATGTTATCCCCTGATGGGGACTTTCTATCCCTTTGTGATATCCAAAATAAATACAATGTTAAGATAAATTTCCTTCATTACCATGGGATTAAGAAGGCTATTTGTAAACCATATTCTCATACCATGACTAGCTCAAACAACACCCTCCAAAATCCTTTTCAGGGCTTTAACACTCAGCAACCTGGACAACCAATTCTTTTGTTATGCAAGGCTCACTCAGTCATTTAATGAGGCAATACAAACGATCGAATTTGGTGTTGAAATGAGCTAAATTTTGAGTTACACCTTTTCAATGTAAAATTAATTTTCTCGGCCAAATGAAAAGTAATCCTTTTCATTTTTTCAGTAAATGTCAGGAAAAATTGTAGTGCTTGATACTGTATTTTTTTTTCAAATCCTAGGGTTAAACTTAGGCGTGAAATTTAGTCATTTAGTGTAAGATTTTCGATTTTGATAGGCTTAAACTCTGCCCGCGAGCCTTTTTTTTTATTAACCTTTTAGCTTTTCAAAGTAAGATAGTTCGCTAATGAAGGATTTTTCCCAACTTTCTAACGCACATCACCGTGAGCGATATATCGTAGTTTTGTCAGAATTTCCGTTTTGATTTCACCATCTTTTACTGTCGGCTGAAAATTTTTCAAAATCAACCTGTGAAATCTAAGGCTAATACTAGCATTGTGGATCGATATCCCTGGGTTTAATAGGAATACCGGCATGGCTACAGTGTTGCTAGAACTTCATGTAGCAAAGAAATTCCCAGGCCTATAGCGCTCCTACTGATCATGTTTAACCAGAACACTCAATTGGGGATTTGGGCTACCAAATCGCTGGTCGGGCAATTTGCTTTCAATGGAAAATTGACCTGGATAAACAACAAAGGAAATATCGACTATTTCTGCTGGTTGCTCTCAAGATAAAAGTACTGAGTCTGACATTTTCGGAGCATGAAGGGAAAAAGGGTAAAACAAAAACGGAAATTCTGACAAAACTATAACATATAGACCCACACGATGTGCCTTACAGGGGTGGGAAATATCTTTCTTTAGCAAACTATATTAGTTTGAGACGCTAAAACATGAATTCCGTAAAAAGCTCGCGGGCGAATTCAAGGCCTATAAAAATCAAAAATATCACACTAAAAGGCACAATTTGATGCTTAATTTTAACACCAGGTTTTTAAAAAATGTATATCCAAGCACCAAGTTTTTAACTGACATTACTGAAGAAAAAAAAATATTGCTTTATATTTGACCGAGAAAATTAATTTCATAGCAAAAAGGTGTATCTCTGAATTGTGCTGATTTTAACATGTATCGATCGACTTTTAGCGCGACTAAGCATTTCTAAAGAATCGGTTGTCCAGGTGGCTGACTGTTAATACTAGTATGATTCTTAAGGAGGTAAAGGGTTGTAAACAACTTTATATTGTTTTTCTGAGCAGTTTACAGGTGAAATTCAAGTGCATTGATAAATGGAATGATCTTCTTGGAATTCATTTATTAGATAAAGATTGGTTTAAAATCAATAACTACAACTGGAAATGCACTCAAGAAGTTAAACTTCGTTGGTTTCAATTCCGTCTTCTGAACAGAATATTATGTACGAATACTCTTCTGGTTAAAATTGGTAGATCTGATAATTCTAAATGTACCTTTTGTAATGAGGTTGAAGAAAATATTGTTCATTTATTTTGGGATTGTAAATTCACTACTGAATTCTGGAAAGATTTCCAAAACTGGATTAACAGTAATCTGAATGCAAATGTTCTTTTGACTCAGAATATGGTTCTTTTTGGGAATTACATTTTCAAAGATTATGTTTTCAATAACATTCTATTAGTTCTGAAATTTAATATCTATAAAAGTCGTGTGAAAAAAGATAACCCCTCTTTTGTTTATGGCAAGAAGGATTTAGAAATGTTTTTCCTTCATGAAAGGTTTATATACAATATTGATATGGACAAAAACAAATTTAATATTCGCTGGCACAAATGGAAGTTGATTTTTGAAAAGTGAGCTATACATGATTGTATCTTTTTTAATAATATCTGTAAGATTATTCACAATTTATTGTTGTGGCTGTATGTTGTTAAGACATTCTGATGTATATGTATGTATATTTGTGTTATTGTGCAATTGACTGATGTGAAAAAAAATGGAAAATAAAATATGAATAATAAAAAAATGATAATAATACGATCGGCGAGATTATACAGGCATTGTAGGCGCTGTACGTCGACTTGACGCATAAACGGTGTGTGTATCGCTATTCGTCTTATACGTCTTGTTTGAATCCCATCAGCTGCGTAATAATCGCGATATACGATCGGCGAGCTAAATACACGTATTGTAAGCCCTGGAATAAAATAACAATTTTCGTTTTACCTCATTTGTTTGGCTGGAAATTAAAAGGAGACAATGCGATCAGTAGCTAGGCCTATCAGTGAAAAGTAAAAATAGGAATCTATTTTTTATGCAAATCACACATTATTGCTTTAAATCATATAGTTTCTTCATGCAAATGGTTTCTTTTGAATATATTGTTCGTTATCAAAATAGAACGACGTCGTTATATTTCTGCAAATATTGGTGCGAGTGTAAAGGGCAACGCTATCACCGGGCGCTATCACCATAATAATCGTGATAATATGATCATGTCTCGTTAACATTGGTACATATAACCTTATACAGAATGTCGCAAAAATTATTAGACCCGTATACGTTTTTACATAACTCTGAGTGATACGGAAAGCAAAGAAAAACAATTGGATATCTCACAACTTCTTTCAAATACCACCCATATATAACGGGTGGTGGGGTTGCAATCAGCTTCATTGAAGATTCAGGATAACATAAAGCATTTGAAAGTCTTCATTATTCGCCACTTGCACGGTTCCGCCATTATGCACTATATGCGGGAGAGCCTCGAACTGGCAGCATACATGAAAGGAAGAATTACGTAACCTTACACAGAATGTTATATGACTGGTTCAATTCCCATTCATGTATGCTGCCAGTTCGAGGCTCTCCCGCACATATAGTGCATAATGGCGGAACCGTGCAAGTGGCGAATGATGTGTCACTAACTCAATCTTGTCTAACCTTGTAGACCTTGGTGCCAACTGTCGACCTTGGTACCATAATAATATTATATTATATATAAATTATATTTGATTAATCATTGAGGTCCCTGCAGCTCCACGCACGCTATGCGTTTAGCAGGGTCCTCGTCAGTCAATATTATTTTAGCCACATTAATTATTATATAAGATAAATTATCTGATTTGTAAATTGCCTATATCCACATATAAACATATTATTATATACTGTATATTAACGTCATGAACAGTAATATTATATATTACATAGATTATGTATTCAAGTTATATTAACCATCACAAATTATTATCAATATATCTTTTTGTTAATATTATTGCAATTTACTCTTATTATTAATTGTTATTATATTTATTAAACTATATCTATTGTACTCAATGTTATTATTATATATGCTATGCTATGTATGATATTGATTGATAAAATAAATTTGAACTATATCAGAAATAATAAAATGCTGAAATGTGGCCGTACACTACGAATGAGCCGTAAAGTCGGCAAATTGTATTCTGAGTTACAATGTAAAATGTGCGTGAAGGTCGTATTCATAGGTACCTCAATTTGTTGGGACAAGTATGTCATTTACACCATTTAAACCAAATGAATCAATAATCCTATTGCTGTAGAGGATAATAAGCTTCTACCTATTTCTATAGAATTATTGAATAGCTCTTGTCTTTGTTTGCTTTGCCTAAATCCTGTTCAAGTGGTGGGCTACAAAGCATTGTATTTTGGGATTTTTGTCTAGATAACCAATAATTAACAATGAGAGTACTTTCCTGAACCTCTTTGACTTGAAGATGATTTGAAATGACCGCCAAGTATCTGTTTGATATTTACTACCAGCAATGTGGAAAAAGAGACACATGTAGAACCGAAAAAAGGTACCATTTTCTTGAAGGAGCAGAGTTCAACAATCGATAACCCCGCTTCTGGATATCGTTTGAAGTCAAATGATATTCCATTTTAAAGCTTATGATATCTATTTTCTAAACACGAAAAAAACAAAATTGACCGGGCCGACTTTACGGCTGATTCGTACTGTACTATCACAAATGTTGTTGAAGTTTATCGACCTTGTCACCAACATGTGGCAAATTTCAGCAACATTGGATATTTATATTTGCATTTCTATCCTTCCGCTTCAACATGTTCAAGTTATATTAAATTGGCTAATTAGCATAAATAAGCTCAATTAATGTTGTCCAAAGTGTATTCACCTTGGCACAAATATGTGGCAAATTTAATGAGAAACATAGCATATGATCAAAAGGTGCTGGATTCACTTTACTTCGAGATTTTTTTCCAACCCCACAAACTGAATGCACCCCACCTCCTCCCAATGTCAAAAAGAATTCTACGCCACTGGATTGAATTAGGTTAAAATATATTTATTTATTTATTTATTTTATTTTTTTTAAAGTTTTTTATTCCCTGTTCTTGGAACTGGTGGAGGGAGAAAAAACATACAAAATGGGCCACCAGTTCCCAACGATCATGAATTAAATCATAATATTATAGTCAAAAATTTTAAGAACAGGTACAAAGGACAATCACAAAAGAGACAAAGACGATGGACAAAGAGAACGTTCACTCTTACAAACAAAACACAAGCACCAGTCTTGTGTCAAACAAGTGCACACATTACTTGGTTACACCCATGGAGCTATTATAAGATGGAGAGGAAATAGATTACGTAACGCATTGAAACCTTGTGCCGATTTGAAATCTGACAAGCTATTCATCGAAAGGTACCTTTTGTTTGGGACAAAGGGCTTCCACCATTAAATCGGTAAGCTGACCCGACAGTGTATTAACGCTTTACCTAGCAGGCTACTGTCAATAAGTGATCAAATGCAAGTCGCGTGAAAGCGCTTAATGGAACGAAAAGTACCTATTGTTATACATAAACCCAAGGGTGTGATTGAGTAGCCGTAAGCACAAAAGGCACACATTAGCCGCTAATGCATAGTTCGTTGTCACCCCACTGACATTAGGTGCTTCATTTAAATAAATTGAATGCGCCTGCTGAATGATTACACATCAAGGCTGCCATTTGTATAGTACAATAATGGTATTAAATAGCTACGTCCCGGGAGCTACGTATGCATGTAACATATAATAAGCATACCGGTATAGGCCTATATAAAAGTTGTTTTACAAATTCAGATTTTATTTTATTTTATTTTAAGAAGGAGAATGTCATAATCAGTGGCGTACTGAAGGGGGGCAGCTCTTCTGTGAGAGGTCTTGGGAGGGGATGAAGAAGAAGAAGAGGAAAAGAAGAAAGAGAGGGGACTAGAGGAAGAGAGAAAGAGGAAGAAAGAAAGAGAAATAAATAGAGAGACGTAAAGAAATAGAAAGGTAAGGAAAATGATAGGAATGAGAGGGACAAAACGTAAGAGGGGATGGAGAAGGGAAGGGAGATAAGAAGAGAGAGTGATACTTTAGCAAGTACAGAGAAAGGAAAAGAAATGAATGACAAATAAATGTAGGCCTTATAATAATTATTATAGAAACTAAACACAGCCCTACCCCCCCCCCCCACACACACACATAGGCCTAACACTAACAGCACTATAGGCAGCCATTCGATGATGCCAATGCCTTTATGCGTTACGTATTTAAAACGCCTAGTCAGATGTATTTTACACCTGCCAAGCACAAGTCACCCAATTTCGAAAATTGGACGTTGAATGTACACTCATGAATATTGATTGGCAACATTTTCCAATATGTCAGCGCTCAAATCGGACACAATAGAACAATAGACCATTCAGTGCGTTGGTTACACCCATCTTGATCCTGCCATAATCAGTTGAAAATAATTGAAGAAAAGGACAACAATTTAAGATGCTTCAAGATCAATGGTCCATTTTTTGAAATGGAGCCGCAGTTTACCTTTACTTTCAGCAATTTTATACTCAATTTTCTGCTTCAATTTGACCATATTCAGAAAAGCATTGGAACTAAGGTTAGTCTGTTTAAATCTACACTTATGAATGTAAAATTTAAGGCACAGAAAAAGGAAATTAATACAAAGGTCATGTTCAGAGGTATCCCTGATACCAAACATTTTATCAAATTTGGAAAGTGTAAAAGAATTCCCAGTGACACTGTTGATATAAAAACATAGTTCATCCCACATGGGAGACACATTCTTGCATTCACAAAATAAATGCAAAATTGTTTCGGGCAATTCATTACAAAAGTAACAATTGGGTGAATCCACCCTACCAATTCTGTGAAGAAAATTATTTGTACAAATTGCCCTAAGGTTAAAATATTTTTGTTCCAAATGTCAAGCTTGGTACGAGGGCTGGTCAATAAGTGCTCGGAACTATGGTGTATCTCCGCTCATGCATGACTTGGATGACTGTAAGCGCGCTTCAGACTCCGTATTGTACGTACAATATTGTATGTACAATACTTTTCGTGACGTCAAAAAGTATTACACGTGCAATAAATAGTATGTACCGGGAAAATATATATTTTGCTACAATCATTGGTTGCTTAATTGATACGGAGTTGCCAAATTTAGTGAGTGCACGGAATGATGAACATCTTTTAATGTCTTCTTGTACATGTATTCAACTGTACTTGAATTATTATATAATCAATGGGCACCTTTTTAAAGTTAATAATATTAATACTAATATTAATAATATTAAAATGGTAATAATAATATAAACTAGATTTCGCGGTTCTCGGGTTGGGCGGTTCTCGTGATAGGCCTATCTCTAATTACCCAACACCCGTTACCTATTATAATACTTGTCCTGACCTTTCAAACTACTATACGATATACGTCTCTCAATGATTAAGACACAACTATCAACTCTGTGTAGCTGTGACGCTTACTTCGGAACCTATAATCTGAAAACCCATCGTTCGCCTCTTCCAAACCCTGTCCTGCAACCACATCGGAGGACCCAAAAATACCCCGAAATTTTAGTAGTGTCTGGATGTAGGCCGTCAGTTCAATCGGGAGAAATGTGAACGCAAACGGGTTACATAGGCCTTACCATAACTGATGATTTTTATGTTAATCATGTCTTTAAAATAGGCCTATTGGTCCGATGAGATGCACCTGTTAGTCACTGTAATGCTTTCCGATGCTCGCACTACGCCCGTCGGTACTCCGGTACGCTCCGCGCACACGCGATACGCACCGCGAGCTCGCGTTATACGCACCGCGAGCACGCGTTAGCGAGCCATGCGCACGCGATAGCGCGCGGACAGACGGACGGACACGCCATAATTCCTCTGGAAGGACAAAAGCTTTAACGAAATCTTCCACGGCATAGCACAGAGCGGCAATATGCTTGCAGCTCGCTGTTGGCCCCATCCCTGCTGGGCATTGGCAGTTGCCATGAATGATACTTCCAGTATCATCCACTATCATCATGACTGCATACTTCCGCTGCTTCATCTGTGCTAAGCAATCGGCCTTGACAAAGGATTTATTAGCAACTGCATCATGCTTCACCTTGATGTCCTGGGAATAATCAAAAATAATTCAAAATTCATATTGTACTGCAAAATTTACTTTGATTACGTAACAGTACCCGGTATGCAGTACATGTTTAATGCCCAAATATTTTGGTATGGACAAGCAAAATGACTGAAATCATACACATTTAATTTGCGACATCAAAAAAACCTTCAATTACCATAATCAAACCACTGTTCTCAATTAAAGGGCTATTCCATAATCCAAATTTCTTCCTACCAATATATTTTTATCACTCGACCATTCTGTTTAATTTCTGTAGATATTCATGAAAGAAGCTTAAATCCAAAATCGGATTTTCCGATGGCAAGTTATGGACCATAACGTACATTTTCAATGGCCCATAGTAATTAGTATTGTGTGGTGTAATTTCTTGTCTGTCGACAGACAAGAAATTACAAATTGAACATAATTATATCGACCGATATCTCTGGATCGGCCGATTTTGGACGGAGGGGTTATCCGAACGTCATTTTTAACTTCAAACAAGATTTTCTTGCATTTCGATTTTCGTGCGTTTTTCAAATTTTCAAACAACCTAGCGTGAATTTGATTCATCACAAAGGTTAGATCGTGGTCTGTATGTGTTGGTGACGTAAATATGCAGTGACTACTTTTTTATTTTGTCTTTATAGGTCCTCAAAACAATTTTAGGCTCAATTGTTTACCAATCAAAATGGCGGCATTCGAAATTTTGAACGTTTTTGTTTATTTCTCCGAAATGCAACAACATATCGAAAATTTAAAAAAGTAGTCACTAAATTAAAGCCTTCTGAATAAGAATACGAAGTTTGTACTTTTTCCTATTTTATGGTAATTAGTTATGGTGTTTGAAAAAAAAAATGGTAAAAAAACAAAACGTTTTTTATCATGTTCTCGAACACGATACAATTTTGACCATAACTGAGTTCACAAATTAATTCTTGAGGCAATTCCCTTTCAGAAAATGTATACTTTTATTGGTCTATTTTTGTTTGGTTCTCGAGTTGTACAGTGTTCAAGTTTATGAAAAACATGAGGCCTCGACTAGCTTAGTTCCAGTAACTGTAACTCAGTATCTTCATTTATCATTGGGACGTTATTAGATACTGGTCGGTAGATGTTAATGTCATTATGTTTATGATAAAGACTGAAGTCTTGCTGGCAGGACTACGACTAGGATCCTTAAAAACAATTGAATATGAATATGAAAACGTAAACTAAAATCATCAACGCCAGATTACATGTTCATGAAATCATGTAGTCGTGCTAGTCAAATATGGACTTGATGTTTATTGACCATCGCATGTAGTCCTATGGCCGTGATTGCTATGCAGTATGCATTTGATGAAAGCACCTTGCAAGAAATTCAACTGTCATGACTGCCGAATTCAACAGTCACGCCTCCGACCTCGGTAGTGCTGACATTAAATTTCTACTTTACCTTGATGACCCCGGAAAACAGCTCGTAGCTGTTTTCCCTGATACTTCTGGTATCGTCTGACTTAACAATATAATTTACAAGACAACTGATGTTGAATTTGCATAAATTTGGGGCAAACAAACCCCTGCCGTATGCATCTTTCACACAAATCCACTGCTCCATCTTTGATCAAGTTTGTCAACGGCGCCAGTAGTGTTGCTCCGACATGATTGGTTGATTACAAGTCCACGTGACTCCGTTTTTCCGATGATTTCCGAAGATTTCCGAGCGTTTTTGAAAAGGTCTAAGATGGCACATTCAGATCTTATTTATTTATAGATTTATCTATTTAGGCCTATTTATTTATTTATTGATTGATTGATAACTGATTAATTGATTTAGAGATTCATTTATACTGATTAGTCATATATTGATTTAGAAAGTTTAAAAGTATTATTTGTAGGCCTTTGTATTTATTCTGGTTCTGATTTTATTGATACTGATATTTTTGTTAATTTTTAAAGTTTTGGCATAGCATTCGTTACATTATAACACGCTGTGTTATGAATTTGCAACACCTTTTTACATATTGATATCGTTGAGGCATGTTATGATAGGCCTACTTATGATCATCACAATACATCCATAAACGTGTTAAGGGTACTTGCCCATCAATTTCATTCAGGGGCGTGTTTGAAAAACGGCACAGCGCATTAGTAAAAAGAATAAAAAATACTAAAATTTTCACCGGGGTTCGAACCACTGCCAATTGCACTATGAATGCTAAAGATGCCTACTGTGCCACGGTGACTGTGGTTAACATTCGGCGATTTTAGAAGATATACATATCAACACGTTTCTAGTGTATTGAAAATCAGATTTTGGTAGGAATACGGTCATAGAAAGACATATGACTCTACTTGTCTGTTTGTTTTTCATTTAATACAAATTAATTTTGATGAATTGAACTGGTACGACTCTTAGGACTCGTGATAAACGACGATTAATTTAGTAATAATAAAATGAAAACGCTGAGTCATTCACGACCTCATTTTTAATTCATGTCAAAACCTGGGGAGGACCACACACATCCGTGTTGCATGTATACGTGCGCAATCGGTACTCAATGATCCAGACAATAGCGTTTGAATATACCGCCCTTATGTCACTTGCGGGAAGATATACTATAGGCCTACCCTAATAGCTTACAATAGATACCCCACCGTAAATAGCTCTCTTCATTACCTCGCTGTGCTAGTATATACGCCTAGCGTACGCAATTTTGAACCATATTTTGTTCAAAAATGATAGGAAGGGACTGTTTTCAGCTAAAATGTTGGTTATCAGCAGATGCTTGATGATATCGGGAAGTGTTGCAGAAAGGTAAGCGTACTCTTTATTTATTCAAAATATCACATATGAATGAATTTAAATTGAATACCTCAGTGGAAGAAGGGTCCAACTCCATCAAAACTGTTTTTGAGATATTAAGGAAAAACTTAATATTTGGAAAAGTTTTATAGGCAGAATGTTTTCATCTTCAGTGGACCTTTAATACATGAATATACAATATTACATACATTCAAAATTAAATATGATGTTTCCATGGCAACGATACAGGTCTTAATACGAACTGGAGTTGGGCCCTTCTTCCACTAATATACATCAAGTGCCAGTTTCGTAAGCAGATGTGTTATAAATAGAATAGAAATTTGGTAATTATCCATCAATTGCACAAGTAGAAGCATGTCAAGAAAGTTTATTGCAGTAAAAAGCAGATTTCATGGATGAACAAAATTCCTGTTTAACCCAATATTTGTGGAAGAAGGGCCCAACTCCATGGAGTTGGGCCTTTCTTCCATGAAAACCATGATTAAGTGTACTTGAAAGACTATTTGGAGAGTTGATTTTGGCTCATCTTTCACACACAAGGAAGAACAATCTGCTGGCGATAAAATGCTGGGTCTAACTCATTTTTGTAAAAAATTGGCGTTGGGCCCTTCTTCCACTCAGGTATTCAATTGGAAATAAAAAAAGGAAATATCAGGTCAAAATTTTCACCTTAGAATTATTGTGAAATAAAATCAAACCAAATTTAGGCTCCGCAAACAACGTCCAATTATTCCCATTGGTGTTTGCTACACGTGCATATAATAAATTATGATTTGGGGCTAAATTGAGAAGAGTTAATGCCTCGAGTTTCAAAATACATCGAGTGATGTTTTTTGATCAAAAACATCGACAATTCAAGACACTGTAAAAACAAATCAAGAATTTTTTGGGATAATTGCAACTAAGTATAATGAAAGTTATGATCTAAGCTACCAGATGCATCATTAATTTCCTGACTATGATATTTAGTTGTGGGAAAAGATTACTTTAATGTTTTGGCGGGATTATTTCCCGCCAAAAATTTCAACCAAAAAGAGCATGTAGCCTTAATGCAGTAACCGTAGCGTTATAGGGGCACGGAAGCCCCCCCCCCCCCATTGATCTGAAATATTAGAAAATCCCATAGGAAAACTGCCGAAAACGGCTTGTGCCCCTCCCCCTCATCAGAACCGGATGCAACGCCTTCTATACTTTTTCATTAATTATAGGCGTATTAATAGTAATGCGTTGAGTTTTTAAAAAGTAATATCCGCTTTTTTTCTTTCTTTTTGAAATGACATACGGTACTTGTTACAAAAACAAATCAGCATGGAAAACATTTTTTTCGTCAGAAGCAGATATTTGGCCTATTCAGTGTCATAAAGCTACAAAATAGACGATCTTTTTAAAATTATTTTTAAATGGCTATTTATTTTTCAACCTTATTGTTTGTATTTGTAATGTTCACACAATCTGACAATGTTCCAACTTATACCTAATATGAATCGAACCATTTAACATGTGCTTGTAGGACAACGATTTTGAATTAAACATGTTAATTGTGATATTTTAATTCCCCTAGACCACCACAGTTAAGCGTCCAAAATTGTAAGTGGGTTTTATTTTATTTAACCTCATTATTTCGCTAAAATTACTCGAAAACACTCCTAAGAGTTGTTGTTACTAATAAACATTTCATAATTTTGGGCAAAGGATAGCCAAATAGTTGACCGAAATCGTATATTTGCACCAATATTTGACTGAAATCGTATATTAACATTACCGCCCCTTCGTGGCTTTATTGCAAGCCAAAGTGCTGCTAAATGTGAAACGAGATTACTTGAAATATATATTTCAGAGTTGAAAGAGTTTCAACTCTACGAATATATTTCTGAAATATATCTCTCTGATTGGTTGATTGTCAAGAGGATTACGGCATCCTCAAAGCCTCTTGCTGTAATTCTCTAATCGATATCTATTATAGGACCGATCTTTTGAAATCCATACAACCGTGTCAAATGAAATAGTCTCGAATCATAATTTGTGCACGATACAACGTCGATACGTCAGATTTCGACATTTTATTAACAATAGGCATAAATCACATTGAACAGGTTGAATGCTGGCAAAAGTAGATAAAATAACTATGGGTCGAATTTACATTAATCAGTGTCCTGGGCCAGGATAACATTTAGGACTCCTTCGAATTCTAAAACAATACTTCGCCAAATGTCCTTGCTTTCATTTTCTCATTTAATTTGTTTTAATTTTAATTAATTTCTTTATCCACTGGCTCTCTGGTAAATCCGGTATTGCCAAATATTTCTTGTCCATTACCCGTGTTAATCTATTTATTTATTAACATGCACCATCTATTAAATTCCTATAATACAATGTATAGGCCTAGTGTATTTGATAACAAATTTGTTTTTATTTTTGATTGGAATTTGGGTTCCATTACACGATTTCATATATATAAGATATGTTTGGGCATGGCGGAATTAGTATATGATTAAAAATAGACATACTCTTAGGCCCCCTTTTTTAATGTTTGTAGGCCTACATTATTGATATTAATATTTATGTACAAAATCCAAACGAATGTATATATATTTGATTGTTTTGTAAACATTAAATTTGATGTTTACTCATAATTATGTCTGGAAAGTCAGTGAAAAACTAAGGAGTATCGGTATTTAGTTTCCTGGGAAAGTGGATCAGATGAGCAGTGAGTAAAAACATTTGCCCTAAATCTTTATTTGATTTTTTTTTTTTTATGAATTTATTAGGGCTACTGGTAAAGTGCAGAAAAAACCTCCAAACGCACTCTAGGATTTTTCATCAGCAGCAGTAGAAATTTCTCTTGCATAGATTTTCTGGTGACCTCGCTTGGATTTAGCAAACAATGAACCGTCAGGGTTATAGCGCGTTATTTAATCTGATTCAACTCGTCGTGGCACGTATATTTATTGCACGTGTAATACTTTTTGACGTCACGAAAAGTATTGTACATACAATATTGTACGTACAATACGGAGTCTGAAGCTTGCTTTACTTACGCTAAATACAAGTTTGTACTTCTGTCTTTCAAAACAAATATGTATTAGCGATACTGAATACTTGATTACGTAATGACATTAGCATAAACACAATAGCGTATGGGCACTGCCTGATTTATGGTGAAAAATAGTCAAGAAAATCTCGCGCCAACTTGAGGTATTGTTACATAATTCAAAATATCTCGAGAATAAAAGTATGGAATTTGGCGCGGTTTTTGCAACTTTGTAGACCGATAACATAGGAATGATGTTGTACTCTTTTTAGATCTATACCATTTTTATTAAAGAAAAGGGACCGTGTTGAATATCTTCAATTTTGAGTAGGCTTTATCACCCATTGTTCTTTACATAATAAGAGATAGAAAGATTAATTGATGACAAAATTTAACAAATGGTAACTGGTTTGATTGGGTTTCTACTGATTATCAAAAAGGGAGATCCCAGTGGTGAAGTCACAAACATTTCTTTCTTAATGAACCCTTGTTTTCAAAAGGTCTTGTTTGTGTAATCAAAGTAGCACACCATAGAGAGGCTATGGATTGAAGGCGAAATTTGAATTTCGAAAGGTATGTCTATAGCATAATACTTGGTATAGCAATTCACTCACACAGCTACTGTTCCGCAAACCTTATATTAGTCATATTTTTAGCGCTTTTTTGATGAAATTTTACTTTTTCATACATTTTTGGTACTTACAATCATGCGTACCATCAACGCATGCGCATATTTCTATTTTTATTGCAACAAATTCTATTGTCCTGAATATGATCTCTCACACCATAACAATAATCATATTTGTTTTTGTCTTATTTTGGAGATAATTTGGATTCTTTCTTCTACCGTGTGGGCTCTTTTCTCCCGATTTTCACACCATTTTTGTTTGTCGTTAAAACCTATTTTTGGTGAAGTTCAAAGACAGTCCCTTTCCTGATCTGTTGACGGATACATTTCTTCTTTCACAATTATCAATGAAGTATACGCAGATTACCTCATACAAAAATAAGGCTTGTAAATTGATTTGGTCCTTACTTCTGCTTCTTTTTATTACACGTTCCTCCTCCTCCTCATCATCAGTCGGCTGCGGAGCAGGCGACTACAAGGTTTCTCCAACTGTTGCGATCTTGGGCAAGCGAAACAATTTTGTTTGGCTGCAGCATCCCTTCAGTATCTCCCAGGAGGTGCTGTACATACTGTAAGTACAGTGTCCGCGGCCGTCCCGGTTTCCTCTTCCCATGTGGTGGAATATAAAGGGCATATTCTTTCACAGGCTCGTCATCTTCAAGACGCAGTATATGGCCGAGAAATTTGAGTTGATGAATCTTGACTCTGGCAACCAGTGGAGTGGTGTTGGTCAGATTGTAGATGGTTTCATTTGGGATCCGATCCACACGCTTGATGTTTAACATGACTCTGTAGCAAGATGTTTCAAAGGCATTGATCTTGTTTTCCATGTCCTTGGTGATTACCCATGACTCGCACCCGTACAGAAGGATAGTGACACAAGTTGTCTTAAACAGCTTGATTTTTGTTCCGATTGGCAGGGATGGGCTTCTCCAAAGGCGTTCCAGTTTCCAGAAAGCGGCCCAGGCTAGTGTTTTTCTTCTTTTTAGGTCTCCAACACTAGAGCCCATCTTGGAACCCAAGTACTTGAAGTCTGTGACATGGTTGATGGTACTACCATAGACTTCAAGCGCTGGCTGGGCGTTACAGTTTGCAGTCATATATTCTGTCTTAGGAGCGCTGATGACAAGGCCTAGATCTGCTGCTGCTGTTGCATTCCTAGTAAGCTGTGACTGGGCCCGGGCTGTAGAAGATTCCAACACGGCAATATCATCAGCAAAATCCAGGTCATTCAGCATCTTAGCAGGATACCTGTTTGACCGACGTGGGTAGGTAACAATTCCAGCGTCAATTCCAGAAGTTGATTTCTTCAGGAGGTAGTCTACCAGGATAATGAACAGGAATGGTGCCAACACATCACCTTGAAGCACTCCAGTTGTTACTTGGAATACTTGAAATACCACGGTAGTTTGTCATGAGAGAGAGGTCGCCTTTCTTTGGTAGAGGGATGATGACATTTGTAACCCACTGACGTGGCGGTGTCAGCGTTGAGAATACTTCCATACAGAATTTGAGAATCATATCAATCATGCTATCCCTCCTCCCTGAAGTGCTTCAGCAGTTATAGCACAGTCCAATGCTGCTGCCTTGTTGGTCTTCATGGCTGCTATTGCTTCAACTACTTCTTCACGAGTTGGGGGCTCAGTGATAATAGGAAGATCTTCAACGGCTGGTGCAGGAAGTTCTGAAGCTGCTGTGCCACTGTCGTTGTTAAGGAGTGAGCTGAAATATTCCTTCCATTCCTCAAGCAGTTCATGGTCACTGGTTGGGGCTGATCCATCTCTCTTTTTGACTTTTACCCCTTTCCTTGAGTTCTTCCCAGAAAGCGAGTGTATGATTGTCCAGGTGGTGGTGTAATTCCCCATTGCATCGGCCAGCTTCAGGTCTTCCATCATCTGCTTATTGAGTGTAGTAAGCTCATCAGATTTATAGGAGTTGTTAAGGCTGGTGTTCAAGTTCCTCCATCTTTCTCTAGATTGACGAGACTTTGAAATGGAGTTCCGCTTTTTGGCCTCATCTCTTTTAAGTTTAAGTCTGATGGTTGCATCTGATACCCAACTTGGCAGTCCGCATGGCTTTTGCTTTCCAATAACTTCCTCAGCAATATCACGAACTGCTGTCTCAAAAGGTCTCATAACCTATCAGAGATGGGTGTGGCATCATCCATGCTCAAGACCTGGAATCTGTTTGTTAGTTCCAGCTGAAATTCCTCCTTTGTATCAGGATCTTGCAACTTCTTCCAATTGAATTTTGGTCTCTTGCAAGGTTTTCCTTTGCTTGTTCGCAAACTGGCAGCTAGACAGACGCTCACAATCGGAGTCCACTTCTACTGAATTGTATGCTCGACAGTTGCGGGGAGAATTTACCCACTTGCTGTTTATTAGAATGTGGTCTAACTGTGCATGGGTTGATCCAGCCGGATGGGTCCAAGTCCAGAGACGACGCCTGGGTTGGGGGAACCTCATTTGGGCCGGTCTGAGGTTGTACTCCTGGCAAATGTTGACCAGACGCTCACCATTGTCATTGGTGGAATCATGGTAGCAGTATGGACCAATCACCCAAGGATGGGAAAGATGACTATCTGTTCCAATTCTGGCATTAAAATCACCAAGGATGAGATGGATGTCGTGCCTTTTCATACCATCCAAGTGGTCAGATAGAGATGAATAGAAATCCTCCTTGTCAGAAGATGTTGAGCACTCAGTGGGTGCATATACAACAGTGATGCTAAGCTGAGGGTTACCATGGAATGTTACAAATAGTATCCTCTCGGAAACAGCTTCAACACTCTTAAGACATCTGTGAACATGCTTGGACAAGACCAGACCCACTCCTCCATGCCTTTGCTTGGTAGCAGAACTGTATACTATAACCCAGTTTCTATCGTCTGACCAAAGTTCATCAGTTGGGCTTGGTGTAATGAGACGATGTTCTTGAATTCCGGCAATGTCAATACCTGCATCAGCACAGCCCATGAATAGCTGATGGATTTTCCCTTGTTGATTAATAGTACGGACATTATAGGTAGATAATTATTACAAGAGGTATGAAGGTAGACAGACGACAATAATCAGGGCCAACAGTTCGTGATGGTGTGCCGAGTTCCCGCTGGTCCGTCATGGAATCAACAGTAGACTGCCGCTCATTTACCCTCGGAAATTTTTAGAGATTTGCTTGTAGTTTTCGTAATCATTGAGTTGCAGGGAATTATTTTAGTCCAGTCCCAGCAGCTTTACGGGTGATCAGCCCTGTTTCAGCTTATTTCTGGACACACAGCAGCCGCGATCTACCAATATGCAGTAGTTCGCCTCTGATCTGGAACATGTTGGCCAGTGTTGGAAGGTTGACCAATGATGACATGTTCAACACCAGCCTATTGACCGTTGGGAAGTAAATCTTCCTCTTCCGCTCTTTGGCCCATGACGAAAATTCGGAGCCATTGAGATAGGCTTCTCCAATATGAAGAGAATCACTACGTCCTTGTCCCCTTAGAATACTCAAGAAAACAAAGATGGAGCCTGATGTTCATGGCAAGAGACCTTGGAACTAAACTAGCCCTACCAGAAAAACAGCACCCGATCTTACCGCACTGTTCTCCAGCAGTTTAAGGACAAAGTCCGACTGGAACATAACTCAAGATGCAGGACGATGCAGGTCAATCTAGATAAGCTACAACAGAACAAAGAAGAATTCCAGATGAAGCTGCAAAACAAGTTTGATCTCCTGAAGGATGAAGCAGAAGACCTAGATGTAAATGATGTCTGTGAAAGATTTACAAACACAATCCTAGATTGTGCTTTGGAGACAGCGGGGAAAAAAGACCCACAGAAGATAGACAAGATTTCAAAGGAAACTTTTGAAATGATGAAAAAGAGACGGGAAATGAAGAACACGATTGGAATCCAACATATCGAGAATACAGAATTATGCAAAACCATAAGGAAGCGAATGACAAATGAAATCCGAGCACACAACACAAAGATGATTCAGAAAACTCTTGAAGATAACAAAAGCTACAAGAAAACAAAGCAAGGACTTGCCACTGGAAAATCTCAAATAATAGCACTGAAGGGGGAAGACGGAAACACAATCTCAGACAGAGAATTAGTCATCAAGCGGGTAGAAGAGTTCTACCAAGATCTCTACTCCAGCAAAGTCCAAATAACTCCAAAAAAACACCAATTATAGACGTTGAAAGTGCAGAAGAGTATATACCACCAATTGGAGAGGATGAAGTTGACAAATGTCTCAATGACATGAAAAGAGGTAAAGCACCAGGAGAAGATGGAGTGCTAGTTGACATTCTCAAGGATGGAGGCAGCGCAGTAAAGGCAGAGCTTGCAAAGCTATTCACACTATGTATCCAGACTAACCAGACACCGGACAGTTGGAATAATGCCCTTATAATTCTCATTCACAAGAAAGGGGACATCAAAGACTTGAAGAACTACAGACCAATCAGCTTACTCTCAAACACATATAAACTTTTCACCAAAGTTCTTACAAATCGGATTACCAACATCCTTGACTTCAACCAACCCAGGGAACAGGCGGGGTTCCGAAGCGGTTATACAACCATGGATCACCTACATGTCATCAACCAAACTGTTGAAAAGATGGGTGAATAGACAGCCACTATGATTCATTGACTACGAAAAAGCTTTTGATAGCATTGAGATCCAGGCAGTCATCACAGCCCTCAAACAGCAAGGCGTCCATCCTGGATACATCCAGATAATAGATACTATCTACAGCAAGGGCACTTCAACAATTCGCCTCCACAAGGACAGTGATAAGATATCTATCCAACGAGGGGTGCGACAAGGTGATACCATTTCACCTAAATTGTTTAATGCGGCACTTCAAGAAATTATACGTCACCTAGACTGGGAAAGTAAGGGCATTAGCATAAACGGAGACAACCTGAGTCACCTTCGCTTCGCAGATGACATAGTCATAATAACAGACAATGCTAAAGACCTAAGAGAAATGATCAATGATCTCAACCAGAGAAGCAATCAAGTGGGTCTAAAGATAAACATGAAAATACGAAAGTAATGTTCAACCAGCTCGCCACAGAACAGCTGGTCATGGTAGGGAACACATAAATAGAAAAGGTGGACCAATATGTGTACTTAGGACAACTAATCAACATGACTCACAATCACATGGATGAAGTAAAGAGGATGACTAGGGCTGGTTGGTGTGCATTTGGCAAGCTCAATGACATCATGAGAAGTACGATGCCAACTTGTCTGAAACGAAAGGCAATGTGTACTACCAGCCATGACCTATGGAGCTGAAACATGGTCACTTACTAAGAGGATGGAGCAAAAACTGAAAACTGCACAGCATATTTAGCTCTGCTTGTTTCTGTAGACAAGGGGCAGTCTTCAGCAAACGGCTCTTTTCAGAGCCACCAAAACCTTTATATTAGCAGATAGGCGAGATCTGCTAGTTCTCTGTAGACAAGGGGCAGTCTTCAGTGAACGGCTCTTTTCAGAGCCACCAAAACCTTTATATTAGCAGATAGGCGAGATCTGCTTGTTCTCTGTTGACAAGGGGCAGTCTTCAGTGAACGACTCTTTTCAGAGTCATCAGTAGACAAGGGGCGGTCTACATGTCTCATTCTTAGGTACTTTGTCCTAGAGCTACTCCTGACGAAAGCTTGATAGTTCTAAACTTGTCCGACGGCGAACCCGCTAAAAACCAATTGATATAAAACTGTGTAGACTCTCATTCATCTGGGTATGTTGAAATTAAGATTTGATTTAAATCTGGTCAACCAGACATACCTATTTTTGACGGACGAACCGATGTTGCGACTGAAACCTTGTCTTCAGCTGGGTTGTGATGCAAATGACCTTGAGTACCGGACACTTCCGGTATTGAAGTTGTCTTTAAAGTTGTCTTTACCAAGGAATGTGTTTGTATTAAAAGAAATAATTGTTTTACAACTTGGATTTACTAGAATTACTTTTATGCAAATCCGAAAATTGCAACAGATATTTTTAATTTCTTTAAGATTTAGCGGTATTGCCAGATTGTATACGTACAGTTGGGCTACATTAATAGCCTCATTATAGTTTTATTGATACTGGCAAAATACTTGCCTGTATGTGCTTGTTGTTATGCTATAGCGTATAGAATCTGTTAATGATACTATAACTACACCGTCAATTAATTTTTCACGAGGCTGTCGGATTGCTCAGACCAAGAATGTTTGCTTATTGACCAATTTACCAGGAGAAAAGTCAATAACTGGTTGCCCTTTATCTGCTAACTTGGTTGAACCTGCATGGTGTGGTGGTATACAGCTGTATACGTTGAAGTCAATGTTCAATAAATGCCAAATGTTGCTAGCAGTAGATTAGTTAACGAGGCTGTCGGATTGCTCAGACCAAGAATGTTTGCTTATTGACCAATTTACCAGGAGAAAAGTCAATAACTGGTTGCCCTTTATCTGCTAACTTGGTTGAACCTGGTGTGGTGGTATACAGCTGTATACGTTGAAGTCAATGTTCAATAAATGCCAAATGTTGCTAGCAGTAGATTAGTTAAATAGGCCTACTGCATGCAATGCATGACAATAAAAAAAGTTTATGATGTCGTCATACGTGGATCTTTGAGGCATATTCTAGAAATTAATAAATGGCTGAGACAAAACCGTTTGTGACTTGTGCCAGTATTTTTGGTAACGAGCCGGAGCGATATTGACATGTAAAACAGGTGAAAAAACTGGAAACATCAACCTTCTTTTGTGATGACTTTTAGCACCTTCTTTTGGAATGGGGGCATCTTTTGTGATGACATTCGGAACCGTTCTGGGCCATTACCACAACCGTTTTAATCAACCTTCTTTTGATCTTCTTCTGTTATGACTTAATTTCGGAACATCATGTAATGTTTTGAACTTTTGAATTCATAGTATGGCCTAGACTGCGGAACTCAGTCCTCAATGATAGTCAGTCATTTATCTTTTGGTCGTTATATGACTATCATTTGAGGGACTGAGTTGTTATAATATATCTTCCGAGGTGCAATTTCAGACAATAGCTGGGGATTAGTGGGGCAGAGGTTATCTATTGAATCCTTTCATGACCACTGAAGCATAGTCAAGTCTCCCAAGGACACTCGGCACAAATTGAAAGACCATCACAAAAGAATGCATGCATGTCAGGTCATCGACACCAATTTGGTGTTTGTTATGACACAAATTTTGTGTCTGTTATGCACCTCGAAATATGTACCTTAAAGTCTGTATCTAAGTATGGCCGTCACATCTCTGATAAGATTTTTTTTTTTTTTTTTTTTTAATTTCTTCGATAATTTTTTCATTTCTTCATTCATCGATAAAGAAGAAATGTTTTTATCTAGGCCTAGGTGCAATTATTTTCGTTTTAACGAATAACCGCGGAACGACATTGACATGTAAAACAGACGTAGGCCTATCATGTAAACATTAATAATGATGATGGGGCATATTCATGCGCATTATTATAGCATATAACATTCAGCGGAAACTAATGAAATGTTCTCAATAAGTGCAAATACTACCCTGTCAGCTTTTAAATAGAAAAATTAATTATGCAAAGTAGAGCAGCTAACTAATTAATTATCTGGAAGTCATTAGGAACACTTTGACCAAGTTTGAAACCAGTATTCTATTAAATAAAAATGTTATTGAATATTAATGAGCAATTTCGAGTCATATTGGTTCATCAATCTGAAAGCCTGTTTTAATCACAATGGTCAGAATTAAATAGTCAAATGATTAGACAAATAGGCTACACTGTCCATACACTGTACAGTCTCATTGCAAGATCATGATCGATGCGAATAATAGAAACAGTTCAAACAATAAAATAACTACACCTTTATCTTGACACTTCCTCATTTGCTCGTCCTGTTCCTTTTTAAAGGAATTTTTATTTGTGTTACTTTTATTTATTTAATTATTGGTTATAAGAATGAAACGTGTATTTTCAAAAAAATTAGAATGCATAAATTTTTAATTTGTTTAGGAAACAGGCCTATTATAAATAAATGTATAAATAAACATGTAGGCCTATAATTGTAATTGTAATAATAGTTTGTAACTGCACAAATGGAGTAGTCCCCCCCCCCGACTGTTTTTTAACCTCTTGGAAAGGGGGGTCAAAAGTTTTGTATGTCTAAAGAGGGGGTCAAAAAGTTTCAGGTTCTCGGGGGGGAGTCAAAAGTTTTGAATCAAAAATTTCCCAGTGCCCAGCCCCCCCCAAAGTATTTATGAATGGTCCCTTAGCGTCATTAAATTTTGCTTTGTACTTTGTTTGTATGACACATAAGCGATGCATGATGATGGAGATGATTTGATTAAGAATTAATTTATTGTCCCCGGAAAGCACAACACATACCTCTTAGGCTCCCTTCTCCACTCACCTATAGTACCGCCTCTTATTCCCTCTCCTCCCCCCCCCGTATCCAGTTCTCCCCCTCCCGCCTCGCTTCTCCCCCTACACTCGGTATCTCTTCTCCCCCACACTATATTCCACTTCACTTTCGAACTCTGCTCTCCCATTTCTTCTTCCGATCCCCTCTCCTCTGTTTCGCTTTCTTTCCCCCTACACCCCCACACCCCTTCTCTCTCTCACTTCTCATTTCTTACGAGCAATAAATAACTTGAATAAAAGTTACCTAGCCTATATTGGAAGTAATATAGCTTCAATCGATCCTACTTGTCATAAATACTAATCCCAAACCATAACCTATAACATAAGCTCCTAACCATTAATATATCTTAACCCAAAACAAATCTATTAACTCCCAATTCTAAAATTTACCCTAACCTAAGCATATATCCCAAGAACTCTCCTTAACCATATTATAGACGAACCTTAAAATTTACCCTAATCAAAAACTAAAATGCCTTATACCCTAACTTCAACTCTTTTCAGACTAATGAACCTTTGGACTATTACCGAGTTAGGCAAGTAAACTTTAAAGGCCCATTCGTTGATTTTGCTCATTCAGAAAATCATAGTTTTTTGCGCCTTTGTTTGTAGCATATATGTGCTAACATATTAGCCTGCAAGTGGTTGAGCTGAAAGAAATGTATTAAAGACAAAATAAGACATTTTTATATGACAATGTAATTAAGTAGAGATCCTTGTAGGCCTACATGATGTATTTGAATGGGGACTTCAACTTTATCAATACTGTTGTTTTTCCTCACTTTTTTGCCAAATTTCCATTTTTACTAAAATTACGCGGTTCGTAATTAAGGTGGCCCCCACAAAAAAGGTTGCAAAATATAAATAATACTATCACAAGACCAAGTTTGAAGTTGATCAGTGATTGCTTTTAAACTGGAGAGTGGATTAATGGAAATGTAGGCAAAATATGCAAATGAACTCATTAATATTCATAAATATGCAAATGAAATGACACAAAACTATTCAGCACATCAGACCAGTCACCATATCCTATCACCGTAGCAAGTTTGATATAATATTGGATGGCTGAGCAATGAACATGATACCATAACATATCGGATGAGTCGTAAAAATATCGGACGAGCCAACGGCGAGTTCGATATTTGTATGACGAATCCGATATGTTATGGTATCATGCGAAATAAGCCATCCAATATTATCATTATTAGGTTTTCTTAACTCCTAATGACCCTGAAAACATAATAATGAAGTTGATCGGTGATTGCGTTTAAGCTGCAGAGTGGATTAATGACAATGTATGCCAAATATGTAAATGAGCTCATTAATATTCATACATACGCAAATAACATGACACAAAGGTATACAGCACATGAAGGCACAATATACTATCACCGTACCAAGTTTGATATAATATTGGATGGCTGAGCATGATACCATAACATATCGGATGAGTCATAAAAATATCGGACGAGCCAACGGCGAGTTCGATATTTGTATGACTTAATCCGATATGTTATGGTATCATCTAAATAAGCCATCCAATATTATCATTATTAGGTTTTCTTAACTCCTAATAACCCTGAAAACGTAACAATGAAGTTGATCGGCCATTGCGTTGGAGCTGCACAGTGGATTAATGAATTTGCTTCCGCCCGGACAGCCAAACAACAAAGATACAAAGAAAGAAAGCAACAACCATCTGGATGATAACATTAGCCCTACATAATATAATATGTGGGGGCCAAAAATACCCAATGACTATTCAAATGACGTATCCTTCACTTTTTAGTAACTTGTAGGCCTACTCAATCTTAAGTTTTTTACACTTTTGCTGGGATTACTGAATGGGCCTTTAACATGATTAAAGATAGAGATCGAGACCATGCAGATCGAGACTCTAATCATTATTATCAATGTTAATAAATATTTACTAAAGGTGCCGTCCTCAAATTGTCAATTTGAAATATTATTTTAAGCAATATCTCCGGAAAACACTATTTGTTTTGATAATGAAGTTGACAGATGTCTTCCAGCAGGCTTGTTTTTTGCACGTAGCCTACTTATCAAGCTCATTGAACCCGCGTTAACAACATTTAACGACATCTATACATGGTATGGTAGGCCTATTACCTTACTGTCAAATTAATTTTATATTAAAAGAATGGAAACAGAATTGGGAAAACATGTCATACAGTAGCCAAGAACAGCTTTTGTATGCATTGACGGAGAATATATGTATACATAAAAATTCAACACCCCAGGCATGTACACACATCCCACCCCACCTCCACATTAACAAACATATGCATGTACACTCCACTGCAAGCATAGGCACATTCCATAGGCCTACACACAAACACAACCTAAACATTAACAAACATGCACACCCCTCCAAGCATACACACATCCAACCTGAACATTAACAAACATGCACACTCCCACTCCAAGCATACACACATCCCACCCCACATTAACAAACATTCACACCCCACTCCAAGCAAGCATACACACATCCCACCACCCCTCCCCGTGCACGGACATTCAAAGCGAGGACTTGTTATACACACGTGTGTATGTCCCAGCATTCAAAGTTTTTTTACAATGTAGGTACAACACATTCAAAGGGAAGTCACTTCACTTTGTCGGTAAACGCTCATACAAAGTGAGGAAATAGCCTATACCCCCCTATAGGAAGAGTGTTATTCAATGAACATAGTCACAAAGCGAGGACTTGGATTTTGACCTCACTTTGTCAAAATGTCCTCACTTTGAATGTAAAAAATTATATCTTGTCCTCGCTTTGAATACCTCAGTGAACACATGCAAGCATACACACATCCCACCCCACATTATCAAACATGCACACCCCCTCCAAACATACACACACCCCTTCCCACACATTACACACCTCACTCCAATCACACATACATGATCCCACACACCCCACCCCACACATTAACAAACATGCACATCACACTCCACACCCCTGGACACCCACTCCAAACATACACCCACCTTCCCCACATATCAAACATGCACAGCTCACTCCAAGCACACATCCCATACACCCCACCCACACATTAAAATACATGCACACCCCACTCCACCCCCACCTACATCCCATACACACACCCCACCCCACTGACACATAAACAAACATGAACTTCAAATGTATATTCAAATTTCTTTTGGAGATGGGCTCTTAAAATTATGACTGAAGGTCCAGTGCATCAAAATAAGATCCAATGACAACGCAAAGAACAAGTACATAACATTTCAATCAATTTGATAGGTTTCTAAAACACCAACTTGGGCAGGCATTATTTCCATCTAGTGCACAAGATGACCCATTTTACTTAAAATGTCATAACTCAACAACACAAATTTTACCAACCTTTTTTTAAAAATATTTTCAAAGACAATATAGGCTACCGTAAAAACTCAATAGTTGCCATATGTGCTTTATAATACTATCGAGCGCTTTTAAAACATGCAAACATGAAGAGCCCCTTCCACAAAGGTGTAAAGGGTTTTGAGCAAATCATCGATACTCATAGTTATATACGAACAAGTAAACCTGCAAATGTGTGTCTCACCCCCATTAGCTCAGTTGGTAAAGCTCCGGACTTTGGTACAATTTCATGTTTTAAAAAGCGCTCGAGTTTTTACAGTACACTATTTTAAAATATATAAAACATCTTACCATTGACTATAAATAAACCTGAGAAAAAATGTTAAATGTCAGGTAATGTTTTTATTGAGAGGCCTGTATAATATATTGGCTTGGTCACCTGCATGATTGACCTTTTAATCAACTCCTGACTGACTCTTAATCCAACTCACCAATCAACTCTTATATTAAATCCTACAAAGAGAAAACCACTTCTTATAATTTGTTGAATAGCTCTTTATAGTGTCTAGAAAACATGACTGGTAGAAGATGAGATTCCATCGAACAAGACCTCACATCTGATCTGAAGGTCTAATATTGAGAAGACAGAAACTATTTCTTTTACCTTATTAAACAGCTTAAAGAGTCGAACAAATATGACTGGTACATGAGTTGCGATTCATTTGATCAAGACCTCACATCTACAATCTGTTCTGAATGTCTAATATTGAGAAGACACAAACCATATATTTTAACTTGTTGAGTTAAATAGCTTTCATCAGATAGTCTAGCAAACATTACTGGCACGATGAATAAGCTGTTCAAGACCTTACATCTGTTCTGAAGGTCTAATATTGA